>NC_143138.1:24692500-25892500 GCF_059928025.1 Delphinapterus leucas
TAACCCTAACCCTAACCATAACCCTAACCCTTACCCGAAGCCTTACCCTAACCCGTCCCCTAATCCTAACCCGTACGCTAACACTAACCCATACCCTAAAACGTACGCTCACCCTAAACCGTTGTCGTACACTAACCTGTACCATAAACCGTCCCCGTCCCCGTCCCCTAACCCTAACCCTAACCCTAACCCTAAACTTTACCCGAAGCCTTAGCCTAACCCGTCCCCTAATCCTAACCCGTACGCTACCACTAACCCGTACCCTAACACGTACGCTCACGGTAAACCGTTGTCGTACCCTAACCTGTACCCTAAACCGTTTCTGTCCCTGTTCCCTAACCCTAACGCTAACCCTAACCCTAACCCTTACCTGAAGCTTTACAGTAACCCGTCTCTTAATCCTAACACGTACGCTAACACTAACCCGTACCCGAACACGTACGCTCACCCTAAACCGTTGTCGTACCGTAACCTGTACCCTAAACCGTCCCTGTCCCCGTTTCCTAACCCTAAGCCTAACCCTAACCCTAACCCTTACCCGAAGCCTTACTCTAACCCGTCCCCTAATCCTAACCCGTACGCTAACACTAACCCGTACCCTAACACGTACGCTCACCCTAAACCGTTGTCGTACCCTAACCTGTAACCTAAACCGTCCCCGTCCCCTAACCCAAACCCTAAACCTAACCGTAATCGTTACCCGAAGCCTTACCCTGACCCGTCCAATAATCCTAACCCGTACGCTAACACTAACCCGTACCCTAACTCGTACGCTCTCCCTAAACCGTTGTCGTACCCTAACCTGTAACCTGAACCGTCCCCGTCCCCTAACCCTAACCCTAACCCTAACACTAACCCTTACCCGAAGTCTTACCCTAACCCGTCCCCTAATCCTAACCCGTACGCTAACACTAACCCATACCCTAACACGTACGCTCACCCTAAACCGTTGTCGTACCCTAACCTGTATGCTAAACTGTCCCCGTCCCCGTCCCCTAACCCTAACCCTAACCCTAACCCTAACCTTTACCCGAAGCCTTACGCTAACCCGTCCCCTAATCGTAACCCGTACGCTAACACTAACCCGTACCCTAACACGTACGCTCACCCTAAACCGTTGTCGTACACTAACCTGTACCCTAAACCGTCCCCGTCCCCGTCCCCTAACCCTAACCCTAACCCTAACCCTAACCCTTACCCGAAGCCTTATCCTAACCCGTCCCCAAATCCTAACCCGTACGCTAACACTAACCCGTACCCTAACACGTACGCTCACCCTAAACCGTTGTCGAACCCTAACCTGTACCTAAACCGTCCCCGTCCCCTAACCCTAACCCTAACCCTAAACCTTACCCGAAGCCTTACCCTAACCCGTCCCCTAATCCTAACCCGTACGATAACACTAACCAATACCCTAACACGTACGCTCACCCTAAACCATTGTCGGATCCTAACCTGTACCCTAAACCGTCCCTGTACCCTAACCCTAACCCTATCCCTAACCCTAACACTTACCCGAAGCCTTACCCTAACACGTCCCCTAATCCTAACCCGTAGGCTAACAGTAACCCATACCCTAAGACGTACGCTCACCCTAAACCAATGTCGTACCCTAACGTGTACCCTAAACCGTCCCCGTACCCTAACCCTAACCCTAACCCTAACCCTAACCCTAACCCTAACACGTACACTCACCCTAAACCGTTGTCGTAAACTAACCTTTACCCTAAACCGTCCCCGTACCCTAACCCTAACCCTAACCCTAACCCTAACACTTACCCGAAGCCTTACCCTAACACGTCCCCTAATCCTAACCCGTATGCTAACACTAACCCGTACCCTAACACGTACGCTCACCCTAAACCGTTGTCGAACCCTAACCTGTACCTAAACCGTCCCCGTCCCCTAACCCTAACCCTAAACCTAAACCTTACCCGAAGCCTTACCCTAACCCGTCCCCTAATCCTAACCCGTGCGATAACACTAACCAATACCCTAACACATACTCTCACCCTAAACAGTTGTCTGACCCTAACCTGTACCCTAAACCGTCCCCGTACCCTAACCCTAACCCTAACCCTAACCCTAACCCTAACACTTACCCGAAGCCTTTCCCTAACCCGTCCCCTAATCCTAACCCATACGCTAACACTAACCCGTACCCTAACACGTACGCTCACCCTAAACCGTTGTCGTACCCTAACCTGTACCCTAAAACGTTCGTGTCCCCGTCCCCTAACCCTAACCCTAAACCTAACCCTAACACTTACCCGAAGCCTTACCCTACCCCGTCCCCTAATCCTAACCCGTACGCTAACACTAATCCGTACCCTAACACGTAAGCTCATCCTAAACCGTTGTCGTACCCTAACCTGTGCCCTGAACTGTCCCCGTCACCTAACCCTAACCCTACGCCTAACACTTACCCGAAGCCTTACCGTAACCCGTCCCCTAATCCTAACCGGTACGCTACCACTAACACGTACAATATCACGTATGCTCACACTAAACCGTTGCTCTACCCTAAACTGTACCCTAAACCGTCCCCGACCCCTCACTCTAACCCTAACCCTAACCCTAACACTTACCCGAAGCCTTACCCTAACCCGTCCCCTAATCCTAACCCATACGCTTACACTAACCCGTACCCTAACACGTACGCTCACCCTAAACCGTTGTCGTACCCTAACGTGTAAAATAAACCGTCCCCGTCCCCTAACCCTAACCCTAACCCTAACACTTACCCAAAGCCTTACCCTAACCCGTACCCTAATCCTAACCCGTACGCTAACACTAACCCGTACCCTAACACGTACGCTCACACTAAACCGTTGTCGTACACTAACCTGTACCCAAAACCGTCCAAGTCCCCTAACCCTAACACTAACCCTAACCCTAACCCTTACACGAAGCCTTACCCTTACCCGTCCCCTAATCCTAACCCGTACGCTAACACTAACCCATACCCTAACACGTACACTCACCCTAAACCGTTGCCGTATCGTAACCTGTACCCTAAACCGTCCCCGTCCCCGCTCCCTAACCCTAACCCTAAACCTAATCCTAACTCTTACCCGAAGCATTACTCTAACCTGTCCCCTAATACTAACCCGTATGCCTACACTAATCCGTACCATAACAAGTACGCTCACCATAAACCGTTGTCGTACCGTAACCTGTACCCTAAACCGTCCCCGTCCCCTAACCCTAACCCTAACCCTTACCCGAAGCCTTAACCTAACCCGTCCCCTAATCCTAAACCGTACGCTAACACTAATCCGTACCCTAACACGTACGCTCACACTAAAATGTTGTCGTACCCTAACCTGTACCCCAAACCGTTCCCGTCCCCTAACCATAACCCTAACCCTAACCCTAACCCTTACCCGAAGTCTTACCCTAACCCGTCCCATAATACTAACCCGTACGCTAACACTAACCCGTATCCTAACACGTACGCTCACCCTAAAGCTTTGTCGTACACTAACCTGTACCCTAAACCGTCCCCGTCCCCTAACCCTAACCCTAACCCTAACTCTAACCCTAACCCTTACATGAAGCCTTACCCTAACACGTCCCCTAATCCTAAACCGTACGCTAACACTAACCCGTACCCTAACACGTACGCTTACCGTAAACCGTTGTCGTACCCTAACGTGTACCCTAAACCATTCCCGTCCCCGTCCCCGTCCCCTAACCCTAACACTAACCCTTACCCGAAGCGTTATCCTAACCCGTCCCTAAATACTAAACCGTACGCTAACACTAAACCATACCCTAAAACGTACGCTCACCCTAAACCGTTGTCGTACCGTAATCTGTACCCTAAGCCGTCCCCGTACCTTAACCCTAACCCTAAACCTAACCCTAACCCTAACCCGTACCCGAAGCCTTACCCTAACCCGTCCCCTAATCCTAACCTGTACGCTAACACTAACCCGTACCCTAACACGTACGCTCACCCTAAACCGTTGTCGTACCCTAACCTGTACCCTAAACCGTTCCCGTACCCTAACCCTAACCGTAACCCTAACCCTTACCTGAAGCCTTACCCTAACCCGTCCCCTAATCCTAACCTGTACGCTAACACTAACCCGTAACCTAACACGTACGCTCACCCTAAACCGTTGTCGTACACTAACCTGTACCCTGAACCGTCCCAGTCCCCTAACCCTCACCCTAACCCTACACCTACCCCTTACCCGAAGCCTTACCCTAACCCGTCCCCTAATCCTAAACCGTATGCTAACACTAACCCATACCCTAACACGTACGCTCAACCTAAAACGTTGTCATACACTAACCTGTACCCTAAACCGTCCCCGTCCCCTAACCCTAACCCTAACCCTAACCCTAACCTTTACCCGAAGCCTTACCCTACACGTCCTGTACTCCTAACCCGTACGCTAACACTAACCCGTACCCTAACACGTACGCTCACCCTAAACCATTGTCGTACTCTAACCTGTACCCTAAACCGTCTGCGTCCCCGTCCCCTAACCCTAACCCTAACCCTAACCCTTTCCCGAAGCCTTACACTAACCCGTCCCCTAATCCTAACCCGTACGGTAACACTAACCCTTACTCTAACACGTACGCTCACCCTAAATCGTTGTCGTGCCCTAACCTGTACCCTAAACCGTCCCCGTCCCCTAACCCTAACCCTAACCCTAAACCTTACCTGAAGCTTTACACTAACCCCTCCCCTAATCCTAACCTGTACGCTAACACTAACTCGTACCCTAACACGAATGCTCACCCCAAACCGTTGTCGTACCCTAACCTGTAACATAAACCGTCCCCGTCCCCTAACCCTAACCCTAACCCTAACCCTTACCCGAAGCCTTACCCTAACCCGTCCCCTAATCCTAAACCGTACGCTAACACTAACCCGTACCCTAACACATATGCTCACCCTAAACTGTTGTCGTACCCTAACCTGTACCCTGAACCGTACCCGTCCCCTAACCCTAACCCTAACCCTAACCCTAACCCTTATCCGAAGTCTTACCCTAACCCGTCCCCTAATACTAACCCGTACCCTAAAACGTACGCTTACCCTAAACCGCTGTCGTACCCTAACCTGTACCCTAAACCGTCCCCGTCCCCTAACCCTAACCCTAACCCTAACTCTAACCCTAACCCTTACACGAAGCCTTGCCCTAACACGTCCCCTAATCCTATCCCGTACGCTAACACTAACCCGTACCCTAACACGTACGCTTACCCTAAACCGTTGTCGTACCCTAACCTGTACCCTGAACCATTCCCGTCCCCGTCCCCTAACCCTAACGCTAACCCTTACCCGAAGCCTTACCCTAACCCGTCCCCTAATCCTAACCCGTACGCTAACACTAACCCGTACCCTAACACGTACGCTCACCATAAACTGTTGTCGTACCCTAACCTGTACCCTAAACCGTCCCCGTACCCTAACCCTAACACTAACACTAACCCTAACCCTAACCCTTACCCGAAGCCTTACCCTAACCCGTCCCATAATCCTAACCCGTATGCTAAAACTAAACCGTACCCTAACACGTACGCTTAGCCTAAAACGTTGTCATACCCTAACCTGTAACCTAAACCGTCCCCATCCCCTAACCCTAACCTTAACCCTAACCCTAACCCTAACCCTTACCCGAAGCCTTACCCTAACCCGTCCCCTAATCCTAACACGTACACTAACACTAACCCGTACCCTAACACGTACGCTCACACCAAACAGTTGTTGTACACTAAACGGTGCCCTAAACCGTCCCCGTACCCGTCCCCTAACCCTAACCCTAACCCTAACCCTAACCCTAAACCTAACCCGTACCCGAAGCCTTACCCTAACCCGTCCCATAATCCTACCCCGTATGATAACACTAATCCGTACCCTAACACGTTCGCTCACACTAAAACGTTGTCGTACCCTAACCTGTACCCCAAACCGTTCCCATCCCATAACCATAACCCTAACCCTAACCCTAACCCTTACCCGAAGTCTTACCCTAACCCGTCCCATAATACTAACCCGTACGCTAACACTAACCCGTATCCTAACACGTACGGTCACCCTAAACCTTTGTCGTACACTAACCTGGACCCTAAACCGTCCCCGTCCCCTAACCCTAACCCTAACCCTAACTCTAACCCTAACCCTTACACGAAGCCTTACCCTAACACGTCCCCTAATCCTAAACCGTACGCTAACACTAACCCGTACCCTAACACGTACGCTTACAGTAAACCGTTGTCGTACCCTAACCTGTACCCTAAACCGTTCCTGTCACCGTCCCCTAACCCTAACCCTAACCCTAACCCTAAACCTTACCCGAAGCCTTACCCTAACCCGTCCCCTAATCCTAACCCGTACGCTAACACTAACCCGTACCCTAACACATACGCTCACCGTAAACCCTTGTCGTACACTAACCTGTACCCTAAACCTTCCCCGTCCCCTAACCCTAAACCTAACCCTAACCCTTACCCGAAGCCTTACCGTAACCCGTCCCCTAATCCTAACCCGTACACTAACACTAAAACATACCCTAACACGTACGCTCACCCTAAACCGTTGTCGTACACTATCCTGTACCCTAATCCGTCCTCGTCCCCGTACCCTAACCTTAAAATTAACCCTAACCCTAACCCTTACCCGAAGCCTTACCCTAACCCGTCCCCTAATCCTAACCCGTACCCTAACAGTAACCCGTTCCCTAACACATACGCTCACCGTAAAGCGTTGTCATACACTAACCTGTAACCTAAACCGTCCCCGTCCCCGTCCCCGTCCCCGTCCCCTAACCCTAACCCTAACCCTAACCCTTAACCAAAGCCTTACCCTAACCCATCCCCTAATCCTAACCCGTACACTAACACAAACCCGTACCCTAACACGTAGGCTCACCTTAAACCGTTGTCGTACCCTAACCTGTACCCTAAACCATCCCGGTCCCCGTCCCGTAACCGTAACCCTACCCCTAACACTAACCCTTACCCGAAGCCTTACCCTAGCCCGTCCCCTAATCCTAACCCTTACGCTAACACTAACCCGTACCGTAAGACGTACTCTCACCATAAAACTTTGTCGTACCCTAACCTGTACCCTAAACTGTCTCCATCCCATAACCCTTACCCTAACCCTAACACTTACCCGAAGCCTTACCCTAACACGTCTCCTAATAGTAACCCGTATGCTAACAATAACCCGTACCCTAACATGTACGCTCACCCTAAACCGTTGTCGTACCCTAACCTGTACCCTAAACCGTACCCGCCCCCTAACCCTAACCCTAAACCTAACCCGAACCCTTACCCGAAGCCTGACCCTAACCCGTACGCTAACACTAAACCGTACCCTAACACATACGCTCACCGTAAACCGTTGTCGTACACTAACCTGTACCCTAAATTGTCCCCGTCCCCTAACCCTAACCCTAACCCGAACCCTAACCCTAACCCTTATCTGAAGCCTTACCCTAACCCGTCCCCTAATCCTAAACCGTACGCTAACACTGACCCATACCCTAACATGGACGCTCACCCAAAACCGTTGTCGTACCCTAACCTGTACCCTAAACCGTCCCCGTCCCGTAACCCTAACCCTAACCGTAACCCTAAACCTAACCTTTACCCGAAGCCTTACCCTAACCCGTCCCCGAATCCTAACCCGTACGCTAACATTAACCCGTACCCTAACACGTACGGTCACCGTAAAACGCTGTCGTGCCCTAACCTGTACCCTAAACCGTCCCTGTACCCTAACCCTAACCCTAACCCTAACCCTAACCCTTACCCGAAGCCTTACCCTAACCCGTCCCCTAATCCTAACCCGTACGCTAACACTAACCCGTACCCTAACACGTACGCTCATCCTAAACCGTTGGTGTACACTAACCTGTACCCTAAACCGTTCCCGTCCCCGTCCCCTAACCCTAACCCTAATCCTAACCCTAACCCTAACCCTTTCCCGAAGCCTTACCCTAACCCGTCCCCTAATCCTAACCCGTACGCTAACACTAACCCGTACCCTAACACGTACACTCACCCTAAACCATTGTCGTACACTAACCTCTACCCTAAACTGTACCCGTCCCCTAAACCTAACCCTAATCCTAACCCTAACCCTTACCCGAAGCCTTACCCTAACCCGTCCCCTAATCCTAACCCGTACGCTAACACTAACCCGTACCTAACACATACGCTCACCCTAAACTGTTTTCGTACCCTAACCTGTACCGTAAACCGTACCTGTCCCCTAACCCTAACCCTTACCCGAAGCCTTACCCTAACCCGTCCCCTAATCCTAACCCGTACACTAACACTAACCCGTAACCTAAGACGTACGCTCAACATAAAACTTTGTCGTACCCTATCCTGTACCGTAAACTGTCCCCGTCCCCTAACCCTAACCCTAACCCTAACCCTAACACTTACCCGAAGCCTTACCCTAACCCTTCCACTAATACTAACCCGTATGCTAACAATAACCCGTACCCTAACACGTATGCTCACCCTAAACCGTTGTCGTACCCTAACCTGTACACGAAACTGTCCCCGTCCCCGTCCCCGTCCCCTAAACCTAAAACTAACCCTAAACCTAACCCTAACCCTAACCCTTATCTGAAGCCTTACCCTAACCCGTCCCCTAATCCTAACCCGTACGCTAACACTAACCCATACCCTAACATGGACGCTCACCCTAAACAGTTGTCGTACCCTAACCTGTACCCTGAACCGTCCCCGTCCCGTAACCCTAACCCTAACCGTAACCCTAAACCTAACCTTTACCCGAAGCCTTACCCTAACCCGTCCCCTAATCCTAACACGTATGCTACCACTAACCCGTACCCTAACACGTACGCTCACCGTAAAACGCTCTCGTGCCCTAACCTGTACCCTAAACCGTCCCTGTACCCTAACCCTAACCCTAACCCTAACCCTTACCCGAAGCCTTACCCTAACCCGTCCCCTAATCCTAACCCGTACGCTAACACTAACCCGTACCCTAACACGTATGCTCATACTAAACCGTTGGTGTACACTAACCTGTACCCTAAACCGTTCCCGTCCCCGTCCCCTAACCCTAACCCTAATCCTAACCCTAACCCTAACCCTTTCCCGAAGCCTTACCCTAACCCGTCCCCTAATGCTAACCCGTACGCTAACACTAACCCGTACCCTAACACGTACACTCACCCTAAACCGTTGTCGTACACTAACCTGTACCCTAAACCGTACCCGTCCCCTAAACCTAACCCTAACCCTAACCCTAACCCTTATCCGAAGCCTTACCCTAACCCGTCCCCTAATCCTAACCCGTACGCTAACACTAACCCGTACCCTAAGACATACGCTCACACTATACCGTTGTCATAGCCTAACCTGTACCCTAAACCGTCCCCGTTCCCTAACCCTAACCCTAACCCTAGCACTAACCCTTACCCGAAGCCTTACCCTAACCCGTCCCCTAATCCTAACCCGTACGCTTACACTAACCCATACCTTAACACGTACGCTCCCCCTAAACTGTTGTCGTACCCTAACCTGTACCCTAAACCTTCCCCGTCCCCTAACCCTAACCCTAACCCTAACCTTTACCCGAAGCCTTACCCTACCCGTCCCCTAATCCTAACCCGTACGCTAACACTAACCCGTACCCTAACACGTACGCTCACCCTAAACCGTTGTCGTACCCTAACCTGTACCCTAAAACGTTCCTGTCCCCGTCCACTAAACCTAACCCTAAACCTAACCCTAACCCTTACCCGAAGCCTTACCCTAACCCGTCCCCTAATCCTAACCCGTACGCTAACACTAACCCGTACCCTAACACGGTCGCTCACCCTAAACCGTTGTCGTACCCTAACCTGTACCCTGAACCGTCCCCGTCCCCTAACCCTAATCCTAACCCTAACCCTAACCCTTACCCGAAACCTTACCCTAACCCGTCCCATAATCCTAACCTGTACGCTAACACTAACACATATCTTAACACGTACGTTCACCCTAAACCGTTGTCGTAGCCTAACCTGTACCCTAAACCGTCCCCGTCCCCTAACCCTAACCCTAACCCTAATCCTAACCCTAAACCTTACCCGAAGCCTTACCCTAACCCGTCCCCTAATCCTAACCCGTACGCTAACACTAACCCGTACCCTAACACGTACGCCCATCCTAAACAGTTGTCGTACCCTAACCTGTACCCTGAACCGTCCCCGTCCCGTAACACTAACCCTAACCCTAACCCTAACCCTAAGACTTACACGAAGCCTTACCCTAAACCGTCCCCTAATCCTAAACCATACGCTAACACTGACACGTACCCTAACACGTATGCTCAACCTAAAGTGTTGTCGTACCCTAACCTGTATCCTAAACCGTACCCATCCTCTAACCCTAACCCTAACCTTAACCCTAACCCTTACCGGATGCCTTACCCTAACGCGTCCCCTAATCCTAACCAGTACGCTACCACTAACCCGTACCCTATCACGTACGCTCACACTAAACCGTTGTCGTACCCTAACCTGTACCCTAAACCGTCCCTGTCCCCGTACCCTAACCCTAACCCTAACCCTAAACCTTACCTGAAGCTTTACAGTAACCCGTCCCTTAATCCTAACACGTACGCTAACACTAACCCGTACCCTAACACGTACGCTCACCCTAAACCTTTGTTGTACCCTAACCTGTAACCTAAACCGTCCCCGTCCCCGTCCCCTAACCCTAACCATAACCCTAACCCTTACCCGAAGCCTTACTCTAACCCGTCCCCTAATCCTAACCCGTACGCTAACACTAACCCGTACCCTAACACGTACGCTCACCCTAAACGGTTGTCGTAACCTAACCTGCACCATGAACCGTCCCCGTCCCCTAACCCTAACCCTAACTCTTACCCGAAGCCTTACCCTAACACGTCCCCTAATCCTAACCCGTACGCTAACACTAACCCATACCCTAACACGTACGCTCACCCTAAACCGTTGTCGTATCCTAACCTGTACCCTAAACCGTCCCCGTACCCTAAATCTAAGCCTAACCCTAACCCGAACCCTAACCCTTACCCGAAGCCTTACCCTAACACGTCCCCTAATCCTAACCCGTATGCTAACACTAACCCATACCCTAACACGTACGCTCACCCTAAACCGTTGTCGTACACTAACCTGTACCCTAAACCGTTCTCGTCCCAGTCCCCTAACCCTAACCCTAATCCTAACCCTTACCCGAAGCCTTACCCTAACCCGTCCCCTCATTCTAACACGCATGCTAATACTAACACGTACCCTAACACGTACGCTCACCCTAAACCGTTGTCGTACACTAACCTGTACCCTGAACCGTCCCCGTCCCCTAACCCTCACCCTAACCCTAAACCTATACCTTACCCGAAGCCTTACCCTAATCCGTCCCCTAATCCTAACCCGTATGCTAACACTAACCCATACCCTAACACGTACGCTCACCCTAAACCGTTGTCGTACCCTAACCTGTACCCTAAACCTTCCCCGTCCCCTAACCCTAACCCTAACCTTTACCCGAAGCCTTACCCTACCCGTCCCCTAATCCTAACCCGTACGCTAACACTAACCCGTACCCTAACACGTACGCTCACCCTAAACCGTTGTCGTACCCTAACCTGTACCCTAAAACGTTCCTGTCCCCGTCCACTAAACCTAACCCTAAACCTAACCCTAACCCTTACCCGAAGCCTTACACTAACCCGTCCCCTAATCCTAACCCGTACGCTAACACTAACCCGTACCCTAACACGTTCGCTCACCCTAAACCGTTGTCGTACCCTAACCTGTACCCTGAACCGTCCCCGTCCCCTAACCCTAATCCTAACCCTAACCCTAACCCTTACCCGAAACCTTACCCTAACCCGTCCAATAATCCTAACCTGTACGCTAACACTAACACATATCTTAACACGTACGTTCACCCTAAACCGTTGTCGTAGCCTAACCTGTACCCTAAACCGTCCCCGTCCCCTAACCCTAACCCTAACCCTAATCTTAACCCTAAACCTTACCCGAAGCCTTACCCTAACCCGTCCCCTAATCCTAACCCGTAAGCTAACACTAACCCGTACCCTAACACGTACGCCCATCCTAAACCGTTGTCGTACCCTAACCTGTACCCTGAACCGTCCCCGTCCCGTAACACTAACCCTAACCCTAACCCTAACCCTAAGCCTTACACGAAGCCTTACCCTAAACCGTCCCCTAATCCTAAACCATACGCTAACACTGACACGTACCCTAACACGTATGCTCAACCTAAAGTGTTGTCGTACCCTAACCTGTATCCTAAACCGTACCCGTCCTCTAACCCTAACCCTAACCTTAACCCTAACCCTTACCCGATGCCTTACCCTAACGCGTCCCCTAATCCTAACCAGTACGCTACCACTAACCCGTACCCTATCACGTACGCTCACACTAAACCGTTGTCGTACCCTAACCTGTACCCTAAACCGTCCCTGTCCCCGTACCCTAACCCTAACCCTAACCCTAAACCTTACCTGAAGCTTTACAGTAACCCGTCCCTTAATCCTAACACGTACGCTAACACTAACCCGTACCCTAACACGTACGCTCACCCTAAACCTTTGTTGTACGCTAACCTGTAACCTAAACCGTCCCCGTCCCCGTCCCCTAACCCTAACCATAACCCTAAACCTTACCCGAAGCCTTACTCTAACCCGTCCCCTAATCCTAACCCGTACGCTAACACTAAACCGTACCCTAACACGTACGCTCACCCTAAACGGTTGTCGTAACCTAACCTGCACCATGAACCGTCCCCGTCCCCTAACCCTAACCCTAACCCTTACCCGAAGCCTTACCCTAACCCGTCCCCTAATCCTAACCCGTACGCTAACACTAACCCTTACCCTAACACGTACGCTCACCCTAAACCGTTGTCGTATCCTAACCTGTACCCTAAACCGTCCCCGTACCCTAACTCTAAGCCTAACCCTAACCCTAACCCTAACCCTTACCCGAAGCCCTACCCTAACACGTCCCCTAATCCTAACCCGTATGCTAACACTAACCCATACCCTAACACGTACGCTCACCCTAAACCGATGTCGTACCCTAACGTGTACCCTAAACCGTCCCCGTACCCTAACCCTAACCGTAACCCTAACCCTTACCCGAAGTCTTACCCAAACCCCTCCCCTAATCCTAACCCGTACGCTAACACTAACCCATACCCTAACACGTACGCTCACCGTAAACCGTTTTCGTACCCTAAACTGTACCCTAAACTGTTCCTGTCCCCGTCCCCGAACCCTAACCCTAACCCTAACCCTAAACCTTACCCGAAGCCTTACCCTAACCCGTACCCTAATCCTAACCCGTACGCTAACACTAACCCGTACCCTAACACGTACGCTCACACTAAAACGTTGTCGTACCCTAACCTGTACACTGAACCGTCCCCGTCCCCTAACCCTAATCCTAACCAAAAACCTAACCCTTACCCGAAGCCTTAGCCTAACCCGTCCCCTAATCCTAACCCGTACGCTAAAACTAACCCATACCCTAACACGTACGCTCACCCTAAACAGTTGTCGTACCCTATCCTGTACGCTAAACCGTCCCCGTCCCCATCCCCGTCCCCGTCCCCTAACCCTAACCCTAACCTTTACCCGAAGCCTTACCCTAACCCGTCCCCTAATCGTAACCCGTACGCTAACACTAACCCGTACCCTAAAACATACGCTCACCCTAAACCATTGTCGTACACTAACCTGTACCCTAAACCGTCCCTGTCCCCGTCCCCTAACCCTAACCATAACCCTAAACCTAACCATTACCCGAAGCCTTACCCTAACCAATCCCCTAATCCTAACCCGTACGCTAACACTAACCCATACCCTAACACGTACGCTCACCCTAAACCGTTACGTACCCTAACCTGTACCCTAAACCGTCCCCGTACCATAACACTAAACCTTACCCTAACCCTAACCCTTACCTGAAGCTTTACACTAACCCGTCCCCTAATCCTAACCCGTACGCTAACACTAACCCGTACCCTAACACGTACGCTCATCCAAACCGTTGTTGTACCCTAACCTGTAACCTAAACCGTCCCCGTCCCCTAACCCTAACCCTCACACTAACCCTTACGCGAAGCCTTACCCTAACCCGTCCCCTAATTCTAACCCGTACGCTAACACTAACCCGTACCCTAACACGTACGCTCACCCTAAACTGTTGTCGTACCCTAACCTGTACACTGATCCGTCCCTGTTCACTAACCGTAACCCTAACCCTAATCCTAACCCTTACCCGAAGCCTTACCCTAACCCGTCCCCAAATCCTAACCCGTACGCTAACACTAACCCGTACCCTAACACGTACGCTCACCCTAAACCGTTGTCGAACCCTAACCTGTATCTAAACCGTCCCCGTCCCCAACCCTAACAATAACCCTAAACCTTTCCCGAAGCCTTACCCTAACCCATCCCCTAATCCTAACCCGTACACTAACCCTAACCCATACCCTAACACGTACGCTCACCCTAAACCGTTGTCGTATCCTAACCTGTACCCTAAAACGTCCCCGTACCCTAACCCTAACCCTAACCCTAACCCTTACCCGAAGCCTTACCCTAACACGTCCCCTAATCTTAACCCGTATGCTAACACTAACCCATACCCTAAGACGTACGCTCACCCTAAACCGATGTCGTACCCTAACGTGTACCCTAAACCGTCCCCGTACCCTAACCCTAACCCTAACCCTAACCCTATCCCTAACCCTTACCCGAAGCCTTACCCTAACCCGTCCCCTAATCCTAACCCGTAAGCTAACACTAACCCATACCCTAACACATACACTCACCCTAAATCGTTGTCGTACCCTAACCTGTACCCTGAACCGTCCCCGTCCACTAACCGTAACCCTAACACTAACCCTAAACCTTACCCGAAGCCTTACCCTAACCCGTCCCCTAATCCTAATCCGTACGCTAACACTAACCCGTACCCTAACACGTACGCTCACCCTAAATCGTTGTCGAACCTTAACCTGTAACCTAAACCGTCCCCGTCCCCTAATCCTAACCCTAAGCCAGCCCTTACCCGAAGCCTTACCCAAACCCGTCCCCTGATCCTAACCCGTACGATAACACTAACCGGTACCCTAAAACGTACGCTCACCCTAAACCGTTGTCGTACACTAAACTGTACCCTAAACCGTCCCAGTCCCCTAACTCTAACCCTAACCCTAAACCTAACCCTAAATTTTACCCGAAGCCTTACCCTAACCCGTCCCCTAATCCTAACCCGTACGCTAACACTAACCCGTACCGTAAAACGTACACTCACCCTAAACCGTTGTCGTACACTAACATGTACCCGAAACCGTACCCGTCCCCTAACCCTAACCCTAAACCTAACCCTAACCCTTACCCGAAGCCTTACACTAAGCCGTCCCCTAATCCAAACCCGTACGCTAACACTAACCTGTACCCTAACACGTACGCTCACCCTAAACCGTTGTCGTGCCCTAACCTGTACCCTAAACCGTCCCCGTCCCCGTCCCCTAACCCTAACCCTAAACCTTACCCGAAGCCTTACCCTAACCCGTCCCCTAATCCTAAACCGTACGCTAACACTAACCCATAACCTAACACGTACGCTCACCCTAAAACGTTGTCGTATCCTAACCTGTACCCTAAACCGTCCCCGTACCCTAACCCTAACCCTAACCCTAACCCTACCCCTAACACTTACCCGAAACCTTACCCTAACCCGTCCCATAATCCTAACCTATACGCTAACACTAACACATATCCTAACACGTACGTTCACCCTAAACCGTTGTCGTAGCCTAACCTGTACCCTAAACCGTCCGCGTCCCCGTCCCCTAACCCTAACCCTAACCCTAACCCTAACCCTTACCCGAAGCCTTACCCTAACCCGTCCCCTAATCCTAACCGGTACGCTAACACTAACCCGTACCCTAACACGTACGCTCACACTAAACCTTTGTCGTACCCTAACCTGTACCTAAACCGTCCCCGTCCCCTAACCCTAACCCTAACCCTAAACCTTACCCGAAGTCTTACCCTAACCCTTCCCCTAATCATAACCCGTACGCTAACACTAACCCATACCCTAACACGTACACTCTCCCTAAACCGTTGTCGTACCCTAACCTGTACCCTGAACCGTCCCCGCCCCTAACCCTAACCCTATCCCGAACCCTAACCCTTACCCGAAACCTTACCTTAACCCGTCCCCTAATCCTAACCCGTACGCTAACACTAACCCATACCCTAACACGTACGCTCACCCTAAACCGTTGTCGTACCTTAACCTGTACCCTAAACCGTCCCCGTCCCCTAACGCTAACCCTAACCCTAACCCTAACACTTACCCGAAGCCTTACCCTAACACGTCCCCTAATCCTAACTCGTATGCTAACACTAACCCATACCATAAGACGTACGCTCACCCTAAACCGATGTCGTACCCTAACGTGTACCTAAACCGTCCCCGTACCCTAACCTTAACCCTAACCCTAACCCTAACCCTAACCCTTAACCGAAGCCTTACCCTAACCCGTCCCCTAATCCTAACCCGTACGCTAACTCTAACCCATACCCTAACACATACGCTCACCCTAAACCGTTGTCGTACCCTAACCTGTACCCTGAACCGTTCCCGTTCACTAACCGTAACCCTAACCCTAATCCTAAACCTTACCCGAAGCCTTACCCTAACCCGTCCCCAAATCCTAACCCATACGCTAACACTAAACCATACCCTAACACGTACGCTCACCCTAAACCGTTGTCGTACCCTAACCTGTACACTAAACCGTCCCCGTCCCCGTCCCCTAACCCTAAACCTAACCCTAACCTTTACCCGAAGCCTTACCCTACCCGTCCCCTAATCCTAACTCGTACGCTAACACTAACCCGTACCCTAACACGTACGCTCACCCTAAACCGTTGTCGTACCCTAACCTGTACCCTAAACCGTCCGCGTCCCCGTCCCCTAACCCTAACCCTAACCCTAACCCTAACCCTTTCCCGAAGACTTACACTAACCCGTCCCCTAATCCTAACCAGTACGGTAACACTAACCCTTACTCTAACACGTACGCTCACCCTAAACCATTGTTGTACCCTAACCTGTACCCTAAACCGTCCCCGTCCCCTAACTCTAACCCTAACCCTAACCCTAACCCTTACTTGAAGCTTTACACTAACCCGTCCCCAATCCTAACCCGTACGCTAAGACTAACCCGTACCCTAACACGAATGCTCACCCTAAGATGTTGTCGTACCCTAACCTGTAACATAAACCGTCCCCGTCCCGTAACCCTAACCCTAACCCTAACCCTTACCCGAAGCCATACCCTAACCCGTCCCCTAATCCTAACCCGTACGCTAACACTAACCCATACCTTAACACGTACGCTCACCCTAAACCGTTGTCGTACCCTAACCTGTAGCCTAAACCGTCCCCGTACCCTAACCCTAACCCTAACCGTAACCCTAAACCTAACTTTTACCCGAAGCCTTACCCTAACCCGTCCCCTATTCCTAACCCGTAGGCTAACACTAACCCGTACCCTAACACGTACGCTCACCCTAAACTTTTGTCAAACCCTAACCTGTACCCTAAACCGTCCCCGTCCCCTAACCCTAACCCTAACCCTAACCCTAACCCAAACCCTTACCCGAAGCCTTACCGTAACCCGTCCCCTAATCCTAACCCGTACGCTAACACTAACCGGTACCCTAACATGTACGCTCACCCTAAACCGTTTTCGTACCCTAACCTGTACCCTAAACCGTACCCGTCCCCTAACCCTAACCCTAACCGTAACCCTAACCCTTACCCGAAGCCTTACCCTAACCCGTCCCCTAATCCTAACCCGTACGCTAACACTAACACGTACCCTAATACGTACGCTCACCCTAAACCATTGTCGTACACTAACCTGTACACTAAACCGTCCCCTAACCCTAAAATTAACCCTAACCCTAACCCTTACCCGTAGCCTTACCCTAACCCGTCCCCTAATCCTAACCCGTACGCTAACAGTAACCCGTTCCCTAACACATACGCTCACCGTAAACCGTTGTCATACACTAACCTGTAACCTAAACCGTCCCCGTCCCCGTCCCCTAACCCTAACCCTAACCCTAACCCCAACCCTTACCCGAAGCCTTACCCTAACCCATCCCCTAATCCTAAGCTGTACACTAACACAAACCCCTACCCTAACACGTAGGCTCACCTTAAACCGTTGTCGTACCCTAACCTGTACCATAAACCGTCCCCGTCCCCTTCCCGTAACCGTAACCCTAACCCTAACCCTAACCCTTACCCGAAGCCTTACCCTAACACGGCCCCTAATCCTAACCCTTACGCTAACACTAACCCGTACCCTAAGACGTACGCTCACCATAAATCTTTGTCGTACACTAACCTGTACCCTAAACTGTCCCCGTCCCATAACCCTAACCCTAACCCTAACCCAAACACTTACCCGAAGCCTTACCCTAAACCGTCCCCTAATCCTAACCCGTACGCTAACACTAACCCGTACCCTAACACGTACGCTCACCATAAACCGTTGTCGTACCCTAACCTGTACCCTAAACCGTAACCGTACCCTAACACTAACCCTACCCCTAAACCTAAACCTTACCCGAAGCCTTACCCTAACCCATCCTCTAATCCTAACACGTACCCTAACACGTACGCTCACCCTAAACTGTTGTCGTACCCTAACCTGTACCCTAAACCGTCCCCGTCCCCGTCCCCTAACCCTAAAACTAAACCTAACCCTAACCCTTACCCGAAGCCTTACCCTAAACCGTCCCCTAATCCTAACCCGTACGCTAACACTAACAAGTACCCTAACACGTACGCTCACCCTAAACCGTTGTCGTACCCTAACCTGTACCCTAAACCGTCCCCGTCCCCTAACCCTAACCCTAAACCTAACCCTAACCCAAACCCTTACCCGAAGCCTTACCCTAACACGTACGCTAACACTAAACCGTACCCTAACACATACGCTCACCGTAAACCGTTGTCGTACACTAACCTGTACCCTAAATTGTCCCCATCCCCTAACCCTAACCCTAACCCTAACCCTAACCCTAACCCTAACCCTAAAATTAACCCTAACCCTAACCCTTACCCGAAGCCTTACCCTAACCCGTCCCCTAATCCTAACCCGTACGCTAACATTAACCCGTTCCCTAACACATACACTCACCGTAAACTGTTGTCATACACTAACCTGTAACCTAAACCGTCCCCGTCCCCGTCCCCTAACCCTAACCCTAACCCTAACCCTAAACCTTACCCGAAGCCTTACTCTAACCCGTCCCCTAATCCTAACCCGTACGCTAACACTAACCCGTACCCTAACACGTACGCTCACCCTAAACCGTTGTCGTAACCTAACCTGCACCCTGAACCGTCCCCGTCACCTAACCCTAACCCTAACACTAACCCTTACCCGAAGCCTTACCCTAACCCGTTCCCTAATGCTAACCCGTACGCTAACACTAACCCATACCCTAAAACGTACGCTCACCCTAATCCGTTGTCGTATCCTAACCTGTACCCTAAACCGTCCCCGTACCCTAACCCTAAGCCTAACCCTAACCCTAACCGTAACCCTTACCCGAAGCCTTAACCTAACACGTCCCCTAATCCTAAACCGTATGCTAAAACTAACCCATACCCTAACACGTACGCTCAACCTAAACTGATGTCGTACCCTAACGTGTACCCTAAACCGTCCCCGTACCCTAACCCTAACCCTAAACCTAACCCTAACCCTTACCCGAAGTCTTACCCTAACCCCTCCCCTAATCCTAACCCGTACGCTAACACTAACCCGTACCCTAACACGTACGCACACCGTAAACCGTTGTCGTACCCTAAACTGTACCCTAAACCGTTCCTGTCCCCTTCCCCTAACCCTAACCCTGACCCTAACCCTAAACCTTACCCGAAGCCTTACCCTAACCCGTACCCTAATAATAACCCGTAGGCTAACACTAACCCGTACCCTAACACGTACGCTCACCCTAAACCGTTGTCGTACCCTAACCTGTACCCTGAACCGTCCCCGTCCCCTAACCCTAATCCTAACCCTAAACATAACACTTACCCGAAGCCTTAGCCTATCCCGTCCCATAATCCTAACCCGTACGCTAACACTAACACATATCCTAACACGTACGCTCACCCTAAACCGTTGTCGTAGCCTAACCTGTACCCTAAACCGTCCCCGTCCCCTAACCCTAACCCTAACCCTAACCCTAACCTTTACCCGGAGCCTTACCCTAACCCGTCCCCTAATCCTAACCCGTACGCTAACACTAACTCGTACCCTAACACGTACGCTCACCCTAAACCGTTGTCGTATCCTAACCTGTAACCTAAACCGTCCCCATCCCCTAACCCTAACCCTAACCCTAACCCTAATCGTTACCCGAAGCCTTACCCGAACCCGTCCCCTAATCCTAACCCGTACGCTAACACTAACCCGTACCCTAACTCGTACGCTCACCCTAAACCGTTGTCGTACCCTAACCTGTACCCTGAACCGACCCCTAACACTAACCCTAACCCTTACCCTAACCCTAACCCTTACCCGAAGCCCTACCCTAAACCGTCCCACAATCCTAACCCGTACGCTAACACTAACCCATACCCTAACACGTACGCTCACCATAAACCGTTGTCGTACCCTAACCTGTACACTAAACCGTCCCCGTCCCCGTCCCCTAACCCTAAACCTAACCCTAACCTTTACCCGAAGCCTTACCGTACCCGTTCTCTAATCCTAACCCGTACGCTAACACTAACCCGTACCCTAAGACGTACGCTCACCCTAAACCATTTTCGTACCCTAACCTGTACCCAAAACCGTCCGCGTCCCCGTCCCCTAACCCTAAACCTAACCCTTTCCCGAAGACTTACCCTAACCCGTCCCCTAATCCTAACCCGTACACTAACACTAACACATACCCTAACACGTATGCTCACCCTAAACCGTTGTCGTACCCTAACCTGTACCCTAAACCGTCCCGGTCCCCTAACCCTAACCCTAACCCTAACCCTAACCCTAAACTTTACCCGAAGCCTTACCCTAACCCGTCCCCTAATCCTAACCCGTACGCTAACACTAACCCGTACCCTAACACGTACGCTCACCCTAAACCGTTGTCATACCCTAACCTGTACCCTAAAACGTCCCCGTCCCCTAACCCTAAACCTAACCCTAACCCTAATCCTAAACTTTATCGTAAGCCTTAACCTAACCCGTCCCCTAATCCTAAACCGTACGCTAACACTAACCCGTACCCTAAAACATATGCTCACCCTAAACTGTTGTCGTACCCTAACCTGTACCCTGAACCATACCCGTCCCCTAACCCTAACCCTAACCCTAACCCTAATCGTTACCCGAAGCCTTACCCTAACCCGTCCCCTAATCCTAACCCGTACTCTAACACTAACCCGTACCCTAACTCGTACGATCACCCTAAACCGTTGTCGTACCCTAACCTGTAACCTGAACCGTCCCCGTCCCCTAACCCTAACCCTAACCCTAACCCTAACCCTTACCCGAAGTCTTACGCTAACCCGTCCCCTAATCCTAACCCGTACGCTAAAACTAACCCATACCCTAACACGTACGCTCACCCTAAACCGTTGTCGTACCCTATCCTGTACGCTAAACCGTCCCCGTCCCCGTCCCCTAACCCTAACCCTAACCCTAACATTTACCCGAAGCCTTACCCTAACCCGTACCCTAATCGTAACCCGTACGCTAACACTAAACGGTACCCTAACACGTACGCTCACCCTAAACCGTTGTCGTACACTAACGTGTACCCTAAACCGTCCCCGTACCCTAACACTAAACCTAACCCTAACCCTAACCCTTACCTGAAGCTTTACACTAACCCGTCCCCTAATCCTAACCCGTACGCTAACACTAACCCGTACCCTAACACGTACGCTCATCCAAACCGTTGTTGTACCCTAACCTGTAACCTAAACCATCCCCGTCCCCTAACCCTAACCCTAACCCTAACCCTTACCCGAAGCCTTACCCTAACCCGTCCCCTAATACTAAACCGTACGCTAACACTAACCCGTACCCTAACACGTATGCTCACCCTAAACTGTTGTCGTACCCTAACCTGTACCCTGAACCGTCCCTGTTCACTAACCGTAACCCTAACACTAATCCTAACCCTTACCCGAAGCCTTACCCTAACCCGTCCCGAAATCCTATCCCGTACACTAACACGAACCTGTACCCTAACACGTACGCTCACCCTAAACCCTTGTCGTACCCTAACCTGTACCTAAACCGTCCCCGTCCCCTAACTCTAACCCTAACCCTAACCCTAAACCTAACCCTAAACTTTACCCGAAGCCTTACCCTAACCCGTCCCCTAATCCTAACACGTACGCTAACACTAACCCGTACCCTATCACGTATGCTCATCCTAAACCGTTGGTGTACCCTAAACTGTACCCTAAAACGTTCCCGTCCCCGTCCCCGAAACCTAACCCTAATCCTAACCCTAACCCTAACCCTTTCCCGATGCCTTACCCTAACCCGTCCCCTAATCCTAACCTGTACGCTAACACTAACCCGTACCCTAACACGTACACTCACCCTAAACCGTTGTCGTACACTAACCTGTACCCTAAACCGTACCCGTCCCCTAAACCTAACCCTAACCCTAACCCTTATCCGAAGCCTTACCCTAACCCGTCCCCTAATCCTAACCCGTACGCTAACACTAACCCGTACCCTAACACATACGCTCACCCTATACCGTTGTCATAGACTAACCTGTACCCTAAACCGTCCCCGTTCCCTACCCTAACCCTACCCCTAGCACTAACCCTTAGCCGAAGCCTTACCCTAACCCGTCCCCTAATCCTAACCCGTACGTTAGCACTAACACGTACCCTAACACGTACGCTCACCCTAAACCGTTGTCGTACCCTAAACTGTACCCTAAACCGTCCCTATCCCCTAACCGTAACCCTAACCCTAACTCTAACACTTACCCGAAGCCTTACCCTAACCCGTCCCCTATTCCTAACCCGTACGCTAACACTAAACCATACCCTAACACGTACGCTCCCCCTAAACCGTTTTCGTACCCTAACCTGTACCCTAAACCGTCCCCGTACCCTAACCCTAACCCTAAACCTAACCCTAACCCTAACCCTTACACGAAGCCTTACCCTAACCCGTCCCCTAATCCTAACCCGTACGCTAACACTAACCCATACCCTAACACGTACACTCACCCTAAACCGTTGTCGTACACTAACCTGTACCCTAAACCGTACCCGGCCCTTAAACCTAACCCTAACCCTAACCCTAACCCTTACCCAAAGCCTTACCCTAACCCGTCCCCTAATCCTAACCCGTACGCTAACACTAACCTTTACCCTAGCACGTACGCTCACCCTATACCGGTGTCATAGCCTAACCTGTACCCTAAACCGTCCCCGTTCACTAACCCTCACCCTCAACCTAACCCTAACCCTTACCCGAAGCCTTACCCTAACACGTCCCCTAATCCTAACCCGTACGCTAACACTAACCCGTACCCTAACACGTACGCTCACCCTAAACCTTTGTTGTACCCTAACCTGTAACCTAAACCGTCCCCGTCCCCGTCCCCTAACCCTAACCATAACCCTAACCCTTACCCGAAGCCTTACTCTAACCCGTCCCCTAATCCTAACCCGTACGCTAACACTATCCCGTACCCTAACACGTACGCTCACCCTAAACCGTTGTCGTAAACTAACCTGCACCCTGAACCGTTCCCGTCCCCTAACCCTAACCCTAACCCTTACCCGAAGCCTTACCCTAAACCGTCCCATAATCCTAACCCGTACGCTAACACTAACCCATACCCTAACACGTACGCTCACCCTAAACCGTTGTCGTACCATAACCTGTACGTGAAACCGTCCCCGTCCCCGTCCCCTAAGCCTAAACCTAACCCTAACCTTTACCCGAAGCCTTACCCTACCCGTCCCCTAATCCTAAACCGTACGCTAACAGTAACCCGTACCCTAACACGTACGCTCACCCTAAACCATTTTCGTACCCTAACCTGTACCCTAAAGCGTCCGCGTCCCCGTCGCCTAACCCTAACCCTAACCCTAACCCTAACACTTTCCCGAAGCCTTACACTAACCCGTCCCCTAATCCTAACCAGTACGGTAACACTAACCCTTACTCTAACACGTACGCTCACCCTAAACCGTTGTCGTACCCTAACCTGTACCCTAAACCGTCCCCGTCCCCTAACCCTAACCTAACCCTAACCCTAACCCTTACCTGAAGCTTTACACTAACCCGTCCCCTAATCCTAACCCGTACGCGAAGACTAACACGTATCCTAACACGAATGCTCACCCTAAACCGTTGTCGTACCCTAACCTGTAACATAAACCGTCCACGTCCCCTAAGCCTAACCCTAACCCTAACCCTTACCCGAAGCCTTACCCTAACCCGTCCCCTAATCCTAACCCATACGCTAGCACTAACCCATACCCTAACACGTACGCTCACCATAAACCGTTTTCGTATCCTAACCTGTACCCTAAACCGTCCCCGCACCCTAACCCTAACCCTAACCCTAACACTTACCCGAAGCCTTACCCTAACACGTCCCCTAATCCTAACTCTTATGTTAACACTAACCCATACCCTAAGACGTACGCTCACCGTAAACCGATGTCGTACCCTAACGTGTACACTAAACCGTCCCCGTACCCTAACCCTAACCCTAACCCTAACCCTAAACCTAACCCTTAACCGAAGCCTTAACCGAACCCGTCCCCTAATCCTAACCCGTACGCTAACACTAACCCGTACCCTAACACGTACGCTCACCCTAAACCGTTGTCGTACCCTAACCTGTACCCTGAACCATTCCCGTTCACTAACCGTAACCCTAACCCTAAACCTTACCCAAAGTCTTACCCTAACCCGTCCCCTAATCCTAACCCGTACGCTAACACTAACCCATACCCTAACACGTACACTCACCCTAAACCGTTGTCGTACCCTAACCTGTACCCTGAACCGTCCCCGTCCCATAACCGTAACCCTAACCCTAACCCTAACCCTTATCCGAAGCCTTACCCTAACCCGTCCCCTAATCCTAACCCGTACGCTAACACTAACCCATACCCTAACACGTACGCTCACCCTAAACCATTGTCGTACCCTAACCTGTACCCTAAACCGTCCCTGTCACCGTTCCCTAACCCTAACCCTAACCCTAACCCTTACCCGAAGCCTTACTCTAACCCGTCCCCTAATCCTAACCCGTACGCTAACACTAACCCGTACCCTAACACGTATGCTCACCCTAAACCGTTGTCGTACCCTAACCTGTACCCTAAACCGTCACCGTCCCCTAACCCTAACCCTAACCCTAATCGTAATCGTTACCCGAAGCCTTACACTGACCCGTCCCCTAATCCTAACCCTTACGCTAACACTAACCCGTACCCTAACTCGTACGCTCACCCTAAACCATTGTCGTACCCTAACCTGTAACCTGAACCGTCCCCGTCCCCGTCCCCTAACCCTAACCCTAACCCTAACCCTTACCCGAAGTCTTACCCTAACCCGTCCCCTAATCCTAACCCATACACTAACACTAACCCGTACCCTAACACGTACGCTCACCCTAAACCGTTGTCGTACCCTAACCTGTACCTAAACCGTCCTCGTCCCCTAACCCTAACCCTAACCCTAAACCTTACCTGAAGCTTTACAGTAACCCGTTCCTTAATCCTAACACGTACGCTAACACTAACCCGTACCCTAAGACGTACGCTCACCCTAAACGGTTGTCGTAACCTAACCTGCACCCTGAACCGTCCCCGTCCCCTAACCCTAACCCTAACCCTAAACCCTTGTTGTACCCTAACCTGTAACCTAAACGTCCCCGTCCCCGTCCCCTAACCCTAACCATAACCCTAACCCTTACCCGAAGCCTTACTCTAACCCGTCCCCTAATCCTAACCCGTACGCTAACACTAACCCGTACCCTAACACGTACGCTCACCCTAAACCGTTGTCGTAACCTAACCTGCACCCTGAACCGTCCCCGTCCCCTAACCCTAACCATAACCCTTACCCGAAGCCTTACCCTATCCCGTCCCCTAATCCTAACCCGTACGCTAACAGTAACCCATACCCTAACACGTATGCTCACCCTAAACCGTTGTCGTATCCTAACCTGTACCCTAAACCGTCCCCGTACTCTAACCCTAAGCCTAACCCTAACCCTAACCCTAACCCTTACCCGAAGTCTTACCCTAACCCCTCCCCTAATCCTAACCCGTACGCTAACACTAACCCGTACCCTAACACGTACGCTCACCCTAAACCGTTGTCGTACCCTAACCTGTACCTCAAACCGTTCCTGTCACCGTCCCCTAACCCTAACCCTAACCCTAACCCTAAACCTTACCCGAAGCCTTACCCTAACCCGTCCCCTAATCCTAACCCGTACGCTAACACTAACCCGTACCCTAACACATACGCTCACCGTAAACCCTTGTCGTACACTAACCTGTACCCTAAACCTTCCCCGTCCCCTAACCCTAAACCTAAGTCTAACCCTTATCTGGAGCCTTACCCTAACCCATCCCCTAATCCTAACCCGTACGCTAACACTAACCCGTACCCTAACACGTACTCTCACCCTAAACGGTTGTCGTACCCTAACGTGTACCGTAAACCGTCCCCGTCCCCTAACCCTTACCCTAACCGTAACCCTAAACCTAACTTTTACCCGAAGCCTTACCCTAAACCGTCCCCTATTCCTAACCCGTACGCTAACACTAATCCGTACCCTAACACGTACGCTCACCCTAAACCGTTTTCCTACCCTAACCTGTACCCTAAACCGTACCCGTCCCCTAAACCTAACCCTTACCAGAAGCCTTACCCTAACACGTCCCCTAATCCAAACCCGTACGATAACACTAACCCGTACCCTAAGACGTACGCTCACCATAAATCTTTGTCGTACCCTAACCTGTAACCTAAACTGTCCCCGTCCCCTAACCCTAACCCTAACCCTAACCCTAACACTTACCCGAAGCCTTACCCTAACCAGTCCCCTAATACTAACCCGTATGCTAACAATAACCCATACCCTAACATGTACGCTTACCCTAAACCGTTGTTGTACCCTAACCTGTACCCTTAACCGTACCCGTCCCCTAACCCTAACCCTAACCGTAACCCTAACCCTTACCCGAAGCCTTACCCTAACCCGTCCCCTAATCCTAACCCGTACGCTAACACTAAAACGTACCCTAACACGTACGCTCACCCTAAACCGTTGTCGTACACTATCCTGTACCCTAAACCGTCCCCGTCCCCGTACCCTAACCTTAAAATTAACCCTAACCCTAACCCTTACCCGAAGCCTTACCCTAATCCGTCCCCTAATCCTAACCCGTACCCTAACAGTAACCCGTTCCCTAACACATACGCTCACCGTAAAGCGTTGTCATACACTAACCTGTAACCTAAACCGTCCCCGTCCCCGTCCCCGTCCCCTAACCCTAACACTAACCCTAACCCTTAACCGAAGACTTACGCTAACCCATCCCCTAATCCTAACCCGTACACTAACACAAACCCGTACCCTAACACGTAGGCTCACCTTAAACCGTTGTCGTACCCTAACCTGTACCCTAAACCATCCCGGTCCCCATCCCGTAACCGTAACCGTAACCCTAACCCTAACCCTTACCCGAAGCCTTAACCTAACCCGTCCCCTAATCCTAACCCTTACGCTAACACTAAGCCGTACCCTAAGACGTACTCTCACCATAAATCTTTGTCGTACCCTAACCTGTACCCTAAACTGTCTCC
Source organism: Delphinapterus leucas (assembly GCF_059928025.1). Classification (NCBI taxonomy): domain Eukaryota; kingdom Metazoa; phylum Chordata; class Mammalia; order Artiodactyla; family Monodontidae; genus Delphinapterus; species Delphinapterus leucas. The sequence goes on from NC_143138.1 coordinate 24,720,461, forward strand.
GTCCCATAACCCTTACCGTAACCCTAACACTTACCCGAAGCCTTACCCTAACCCGTCTCCTAATAGTAACCCGTATGCTAACAATAACCCATACCCTAACATGTACGCTCACCCTAAACCGTTGTCGTACCCTAACCTGTACCCTAAACCGTACCCGTCCCCTAACCCTAACCCTAAACCTAACCCAAACCCTTACCCGAAGCCTGACCCTAACCCGTACGCTAACACTAAACCGTACCCTAACACGTACGCTCACCCTAAACCATTGTCGTATCCTAACCTGTGCCCTAAACCGTCCCCGTCCCTAACCCTAACCCTAACCCTAACCCTAACCCTTACCCGAAGCCTTACACTAATCCGTCCCATGATCCTAACCCGTACGCTAACACTAACCCGTACCCTAACACGTAGGATCACCCTAAAATGTTGTCGTACTCTAACCTGTACCCTAAACCGTCCCCGTCCCTGTCCCCTAACCCTAACCCTAACCCTAACCCTAACCCTAACCCTAAACCTTATCCGAAGCCTTACCCTAAACCGTCCCCTAATCCTAACCCGTACGCTAACACTAACCCGTACCCTAACACGTACGCTCACCCTAAACCGTTGTCGTATCCTAACCTGTACCCTAAACCATCCCCGTCCCCTAACCCTAACCCTAACCTAACCCTAACACTTACCCGAAGCCTTACCCTAACCCGTCCCCTAATCCTAACCCGTACGCTAACACTAACCCGTAACCTCACACGTACGCTCACCCTAAACCGTTGTCGTACCCTAACCTGTACCCTAAACCGTCACCGTGCCTAACCCTATCCTCCCTAACCCTAACGCTAACCCTTACCCGAAGCCTTACCCTAACCCGTCCCCTAATCCTAACCCTTACGATAACACTAACCCGTACCCTAACACGTACGCTCACCCTAAACCGTTGTCATACACTAACCTGTACCCTAAACCTTCCCTGTCCCCTAACCCTAACCCTATCCCTAACCCTAACCTTTTCCTAACCCTAGCACTTACCCGAAGCCTTACCCTAACCCGTCCCCTAATCCTAACCCGTACGATAACACTATCCCGTATCCTAACACGTACGCTCACCCTAAATCATTGTCGTACCCTAACCTGTACCCTAAACAGTCCCCGTCCCCTCAACCTAACCCTAACCCTTACCCGAAGCCTTACCCTAACCCATCACCTAATCCTAACCCTTACGCTAACACTAACCCGTACCCTAACTCGTACGCTCACCCTAAACCGTTGTCGTACACTAACCTGTACCCTAAACCGTCCCCGTCCCCGTCCCCGTGCCCTAACCCTAACCCTAACCCTAACGCTTACCCAAAGCCCTACACTAAACCGTCCCCTAATCCTAACCTGTACGCTAGCACTAACCCGTACCCTAACACGTACGCTCAACCTAAACCGTTGTCGTACCCTAACCTGTACCCTAAACCGTCCCCATCCCCTAACCCTAACCCTAACCCTAACCCTAACCCTTACCCGAAGCCTTACCCTAACCCGTCCCCTAATCCTAACCCGTACGCTAACACTATCCCGTATCCTAACATGAACGCTCACCCTAAACCATTGTCGTACACTAACCTGTACACTAAACCGTCCCCGTCCCCGTCCCCGATTCCGTCCCCTAACCCTAACCCTAACACTAACCCTTACCCGAAGCCTTACCGTAACCCGTGCCCTAATCCTAAACCGTACGCTAACACTAACCCGTACCCTAACACGTACGCTGACCGTAAACCGTTGTCGTACCCTAACCTATACCCTAAACCGTTCCCGTCCCCTAACCCTAACCATAACCCTAACACTAATCCTTACCGCAAGCCTTACATTAAACCGTCCCCTAATCCTAACCGTACGCTAACTCTATCCCGTACCCGAACACGTACGCTCACCCTAAACCGTTGTCGTACACTAACCTGTACCCTAAACCGTACCTGTCCCCTAACCCTAACCGTAACCCTAAACCTAACCCTAAACCTTACCTGAAGCCTTACCCTAACCCGTCCCCTAATCCTAACCCGTACGCTAACACTAACCTGTACCCTAACACGTACGCTCACCTAAACCGTTGTCGTATCCTAACCTGTACCCTAAACCGTCCCCGTCCCCTAACCCTAACCCTAACCCTTACCGAAGCCTTACACTAATCTGTCCCATAATCCTAACCCGTACGCTAACACTAACCCGTACCCTAACACGTACGCTCACCGTAAACCGTTGTCGTACACTAACCTGTACCCTGAACCGTTCCCGTCCGCGTCCCCTAACCCTAACCCTAAACCTAACTCTTACCCGAAGCCTTACCCTAACCCGTCCCCTAATCCTAAACCGTATGCTAACACTAAAACGTACCCTAACACGTACGCTCACCCTAAGCCGTTGTCGTACCCTAACCTGTACCCTAAATAGTCCCCGTCCCCTAACCCTAAACCTAACCCTAACCCTAAACCTAACCCTAAACCTTACCCGAAGCCTTACCCTAACCCGTCCCCTAATCCTAACCCGTACGCTAACACTAATCCGTACCCTAACACGTAGGCTCACCCTAAACCTTTGTCGTACCCTAACCTGTACCCTAAACCGTCCCCGGCCCCATCCCCTAATCCTAACCCTAACCCTAAGCCTAACCCTAACTGTAACCCTTACCCGAAGCCTTACCCTAACCTGTCCCCTAATCCTAACCCGTACGCAAACACTCAACCGTACCCTAAAATGTACGTTCACCCTAAATCATTGTCGTAATTTAACCTGTACCCTAAACCGTCCCCATTCCCTAACCCTAACACTAACCCTAAACCTAACCCTTACCCGATGCCTTACCCTAACCCGTCCCCTAATCCTAAACGGTACGCTAACACTAAACCATACCCTAACACGTACGCTCACCCTAACACGTTGTCATACACTAACCTGTACCATAAACTGTCACCGTCCCCTAACCCTAACCCTAACCCTAACCCTAACACTTACCCGAATCCTTACCCTAACGCGTCCCCTAATCCTAACCCGTACGCTAACAGTAACCCGTACCCTAACACGTACGCTCACCCTAAACAGTTGTCCTACCCTAACCTGTACCCTAAACCGTCCACGTCCCCGTCCCCTTCCCCGTCCCCTAACCCTAACCGTAAACCTTACCCAAAGCCTTACACTAACCCGTACCCTAATCCTAACCTGTACGCTAACTCTAACGCGTACCCTAAAACGTACGCTCACCCTAAACCGTTGTCGTACCCTAACCTGTACCCTAAACCGTCCCCGTCCCCGTCCCCTAACCCTAACCCTAACCCTAACCCTAACCCTACCCCTTACCCGAAGCCTTACCCTAAACCGTCCCCTAATCCTAACCCGTATGCTAACACTAACCCGTATCCTAACACGTACGCTCACCTTAAATGGTTGTCGTACCCTACCCTGTACCCTAAACAGTCCCCGTCCCATAACCCTAACCCTAACCCTAATCCTAACCCTTACCCGCAGCCTTAACCTAACCCGTCCCCTAATCCTAAACCGTACGCTAACACTAACCCGTACTCTAACACGTACGCTCACCCTAAACCGTTGTCGTCCCCTAACCTGTACCCTAAACCGTCCCCGTCCCCGAACCCTAACCCTAACCCTAACCATTACCCGAAGCCTTACCCTAACTCATCCCCTAATCCTAACCCGTAGGCTAACACTAACCCGTACCCTAAAACGTACGCTCACCCTAAACCGTTGTCGTACCCTAAACTGTACCCTAAACCGTCCCCGTCCCCTAACCCTAAGCCTAACCCTAACCCTTACCCAAAGCCTTACCCTAACCCGTCCCCTAATCCTAAACCGTACGCTAACAGTAACCCGTAACCTAACACGTACGCTCACCCTTAACCGTTGTGGTACACTAACCTGTACCCTAAAACATCCCCGTCCCCTAACCCTAACCCTAACCCTAAACCTAGCCCTAACCCTTACCCGAAGCCTTACCCTAACCCGTCCCGTAGTCCTAACCCGTACGCTAACACTAACCCGTACCCTAACACGTACGCTCACCCTAAACCGTTGTCGTACCCTAACCTGAACCCTAAACCGTCCCCGTCCCCTAACCATAACCCTAAACCTAACCCTTACCCGAAGCCTTACCCTAACCCATCCCCTAATCCTAACCGGTACGCTAACACTAAACCATACCCTAAAACGTACGCTCACCCTAACTCGTTGTCATACACTAACTTGTACCCTAAAGTGTCACCGTCCCCTAACACTAACCCTAACCCTAACCCTAACCCTAACACTTACCCGAAGCCTTACCCTAACCCGTCCCCTACTACTAACCCATACGCTAACACTAACCCGAACCCTAATACGTACGCTCACCCTAAACCATGTCCTACCCTAACTTGTACCCTAAACCGTCCTCGTCCCCGTCCCCGTCCCCTAACCCTAACCCTAACCCTAACCCTTACCCAAAGCCTTACACTAACCCGTCCGCTAATCCTAACCTGTACGCTAACACTAACCCGTACCCTAACACGTACGCTCACCCTAAACCGTTGTCGTACCTAACCTGTACCCTAAACCGTCCCTGTCCCCTAACCCTAACCCTAACCCTAACCCTTACCCTAACCCTAACCCTAACCTGAAGCCTTACCCTAAACCGTCCCCTAATCCTAACCCGTTCGCTAACACTATCCCGTATCCTAACACGTACGCTCACCCTAAAACGTTGTCGTACCCTAACCTGTACCCTAAACCTTCCCCGTCCCCGTCCCCTACCCCTAACCCTAACCCTAAGCCTAACCCTAACCCTAACCCTTACCCGAAGCCTTACCCTAACCCGTCCCCTAATCCTAACCCTTATGCTAACACTAACCCGTACCCTAACACATACGCTCACCCTAAGGTGTTGTCGTACCATAACCTGTACCCTAAACCGTCCCCGTCCCCTAACCCTAACCCTAACCCTAACCCTTACCCGAAGCCTTACCCTAAAACGTCCCCTAATCCTAATCCGTACGCGAACACTAACCCGTACCCTAACACGTACGCTCACCCTAAATCATTGTCGTTACATAACCTGTACCGTAAACCGTCACCGTCCCCTAACCCTAACCCTAACCCTAACCCTAACCCTTACCCAAAGCCTTACCCTAACGCGTCCCCTAATCCTAACCCTTACGGTAACACTAACCCGTACCCTAAAACATACGCTCACATTAATCCGTTGTCGTACCATAACCTGTACCCTAAACCGTCCCCATCCCCTAACCCTAACCCTAAACCTAACCCTAACCCTTACCCGAAGCCTTACCCTAACCCGTCCCCTAATCCTAACCCGTACGCTAACACTAACCCATACCCTAACACATACGCTGACCCTAAACAGTTGTCGTACCCGAACCTATACCCTAAACCGTCCCTGTTCCCTAACCCTAACCCTAACCTTAAACCTTACCCAAAGCCTTACCCGAACCCGTCCCCTAATCCTAACCCGTACGCTAACACTAACCCATACCCCAACACGTACGCTCAACCTAAAATGTTGTTGTACCCTAACCTGTACCCTAAACCATCCCCGTCCCCTAATCCTAACCCTAACCCTAACCCTAACCCTTACCCGAAGCCTTACCGTAACCCGTCCCCTAATCCTAACCTGTACGCTAACTCTAACCCGTACCCTAACATGTACGCTCAACCTAAACCGTTGTCGTACCGTAACCTGTACCCTAAACCGTCCCCATGCCCGTCCCCAAACCCTAACCCTAGCCCTAACCCTTACCCGAAGCCTTACCCTAACCCGTCCCCTAATCCTAACCCGTACGCTAACACTCAACCGTACCCTAAAATGTACGTTCACCCTAAACCGTTGTCATAAGCTAACCTGTACCCTAAACCGTCCCCATCCCCTAACCCTATCCCTAACCCTAAACCTAACCCTTACCTGAAGCTTTACCCTAAGCCGTCCCCTAATCCTAACCGGTACGCTAACACTAAACCATACCCTAACACGTACGCTCACCGTAACACGTTGTCATACACTAACGTGTACCCTAAACCGTCACCGTCCCCTAACCCTATCCCTAACCCTAACCCTAACCCTAACCCTAAACCTAACACTTACCCGAATCCTTACCCTAACCCGTCCCGTAATCCTAACCCGTACGCTAACACTAACCCATACCCTAACACGTATGCTCACCCTGAACCGTTGTCCTACCCTAACCTGTACCCTAAACCGTCCGCGTCCCAGTCCCCTAACCCTAACCCTAACCCTAACCCTAACCCTTACCCGAAGCCTTACCCTAACCGGTCCCCTAATCCTAACCCGTACGCTAACACTAACCCGTACCCTAACATGTACGCTCACCTGAAACCGTTGTCGTATCCTAACCTGTACCCTAAACCGTCCCCGTCCCCTAACCCTAACCCTAACCGTAACCCTAACCCTTACCCGAAGCCTTACACTAATCCGTCCCATAATCGTAACCCGTACGCTAACACTAACCCGTACCCTAACACGTAGGCTCACCCTAAAACATTGTCGTACCCTAACCTGTACCCTAAACCGTCCCCGTCCCCGTCCCCGTCCCCTAACCCTAACCCTAACCCTAACCCTTACCCGAAGCCTTACCCTAAACCGTCCCCTAATCCTAACCCGTATGCTAACACTAACCCGTACCCTAACACGTACACTCACCCTAAACCGTTGTCGTACACTAACCTGTACCCTAAACCGTCCCCGTCCCATAACCCTAACCCTAACCCTAACCCTAACCCTTACCCGCCGCCTTACCCTAACACGTCCCCTAATCCTAAACCATACGCTAACACTAACCCGTACCCTCACAGGTACGCTCACCCTAAACCGTTGTCGTACCCTAACCTGTACCCTAAACCGTCCCCTAACCCTAAACCTAACCCTAACCCTAACCCTAACCCTTACCCGAAGCCTTACCCTAACACGTCCCCTAATCCTAACCCGTACGCTAACACTAACCCGTACCCTCACACGTACGCTCACCCTAAACCGTTGTCGTACTCTAACCTGTACCCTAAACCGTCCCCGTCCCCTAACCCTAACCCTAACCCTAACCCTAACCCTAACCCTAACCCTTACCCGAAGCCTTGCCCTAACACGTGCCCTAATCCTAACCCGAACGCTAACACTATCCCGTATCCTAACACGTACGCTCACCCTAAAACGTTGTCGTACACTAACCTGTACCCTAAATCGTAACGGTCCCCTAACCCTAACCCTAACCCTAACCCTAACCCATACCTGAAGCCTTACACTAACCCGTCCCGTAATCCTAACCCGTACGCTAACACTAACACGTACCCTAACACGTACGCTCACCCTAAACCGTTTTCGTACCCTAACCTGTACCCTAAACCGTCCCCATCCCCTAACCCTTACCTAACCCTAACCCTAACCCTTGCCCGAAGCCTTACCCTAACCCGTCCCTTAATCCTAACCCTTACGCTAACACTAACCCGTACCCTAACACGTACGCTCACCCTAAACCATTGTGGTACCCTAATATGTACCATAAACCGTCCCTGTCCCCTAACCCTAACCCTAACCCTAACCCTAACCAGAAACCTAACCCTTGCCCGAAGCCTTACCCTAACCCGTCCCTTAATCCTAACCCGTACGCTAACACTAAACCATACCCTAACATGTACGCTCACCCTAAACCGTTGTCGTACCCTAACCTGTAGCCTAAACTGTCCCCGTTCCCTAACCTTAACCCTAACCCTAACCCTTACCCGAAGCCTTACCCTAACCTGTCCCCTAATTCTAAGCCGTACGCTAACACTAACCCATACCCTAACACGCACGCTGCCCCTAAATCGTTTTCGTGCCCTAACCTGTACCCTAAACCGTCCCCATCCCCTAACCCTAACCCTAACCCTTACCCAAAACCTTACCCTAACCCGTCCCCTAATCCGAACCCGTACGCTAACACTAAACCGTACCCTAACACGTACGCTGACCCTAAACCATTGTCGTACCCTAACCAGTACCCTAAACCGTCCCCATCCCTTTACCCTAACCCTAACCCTAAGACTAATCCTAACCCGAAGCCTTAGCCTAACCCGTCCCCTAATCCTAACCCATACGATAACACTAACCCGTACCCTAACACGTACGATCGCCCTAAACCGTTGTCGCACCCTAACCTGTACCCTAAACCTTCCCCGTACCCTAACCCTAACACTAACCCTAACCCTAAACCTTACCCGAAGCCTTACACTAATCCGTCCCATAATCTTAAACCGTACGCTAACACTAACCCGTACCCTAACACGTAGGCTCACTCTAAAACGTTGACGTACCCTAACCTCTACCCTAAATCGTCCCCGTCCCCTAACCCTAACCCTAACCCTAACCCTGACCCTAACCCTAACCCTAACCCTAACCCTTACCCAAAGCCTTACCCTAACCCGTCCCCTAATCCTAACCCTTATGCTAACACTAACCCGTACCCTAACACATACGCTCACCCTAAACCGTTGTCGTACCATAACCTGTACCCTAAACCGTCCCCGTCCCCGTCACCTAACCCTAACCCTAACCCTAACCCTTACCCGAAGCCTTACCCTAACCCGTCCCCTAATCCTAACCCGTACGCGAACACTAACCCGTACCATAACACGTACGTTCACCCTAAATCATTGTCGTTATATAACCTGTACCGTAAACCGTCACCGTCCCCTAACCCTAACCCTAACCCTAACCCTAACCCTTACCCAAAGCCTTACCCTAACGCGTCCCCTAATCCTAACCCTTACGCTAACACTAACCCGTACCCTAACACATACGCTCACATTAATATGTTGTCGTACCCTAACCTGTACCCTAAACCATCCCCGTCCCCTAATCCTAATCCTAACCCAAACCCTAACCCTTACCCGAAGCCTTACCGTAACCCGTCCCCTAATCCTAAGCTGTACGCTAACACTAACCCGTACCCTAACACGTACGCTCATCCTAAACCGTTGTCGTACCGTAACCTGTACTTTAAACCGTCCCCGTGCCCGACCCCTAACCCTAACCCTAACCCTAAACCTATCCCTTACACAAAGCTTTACCCTAACCCGTCCCCTAATCCTAACGCGGACGCTAACACTAACCCATACCCTAACACGTACGCTCACCCTAAACCGTTGTCGTACCCTAACCTGTACCCTAAACCGTCCCCGTCCCCTAACCCTAACCCTAACCCTAAACCTAACCTTACCCAAAGCCTTACCCTAATCCTTCCCCTAATCCTAAACGGTACGCTAACACTAACCCGTACACAAACACGTACGCTCACCCTAACCCGTTGTCATACACTAACCTGTACCCAAACCCTCCCCGTCCCCGTCCCCTAACGCTAACCCTAACCCTAACCCTAACCCTTACCCGAAGCCTTACCCTACCCCGTCTCCTAAACCTAAACCGTACGCTAACACTAACCCGTACCCTAACACGTACGCTCACCCTAAAACGTTGCTGTACCCTAACCTGTACCCTAAACCGTCCCCGTCCCCTAACCCTAACCCTAACTCTAACCCTTTCCCGAAGCCTTACCCTAACCCGTCCGCTAATCCTAACCCGTACGCTAACACTAAATCGTACCCTAACACGTACGCTCACCCTAAACCGTTGTCGTACCCTAACCTGTACCCTAAACCGTCCCCGTCCCCTAACCCTAACCCTAACCTTAACCCTAACCCTTACCCGAAGCCTTACCCTAACCCGTCCCATAATCCTAACCCGTACGCTAACACTAACCCGTACCCTAACACGTAGGCTCACCCTAAAACGTTGTCGTACACTAACCTGTACCCTAAACCATCCCCGTCCCCTAACCCTAATCCTAACCCTAAACCTAACCCTTACCCGAAGCCTTACCCTAACCCGTCCCCTAATCCTAACCCGTACGCTAACACTAACCCGTACCCTAACACGTACGCTCACCCTAAACCATTGTCGTACCCTAACCTGTAACCTAAACCGTTCCCGTACCCTAACCCTAACCCTAACCCTAACCCTTACCCGAAGCCTTACCCTAACCCGACCCCTAATCCTAACCCGTAAGCTAACACTAACCCATACCCTAACACGTATGCTCACCCTAAACCGTTGTCGTACACTAACCTGTACCCTAAACCGTCCCCCTCCCTGTCCCCTAACCCTAACCCTAACCCTAACGCTAACCCAACCCTTACCCGAAGACTTAACCTAACGCGTCCCCTAATCCTAACCCTTACGCTAACACTAACCCCTACCCTAACACGTACGCTCACCCTAAATCGTTGTCGTACCATAACCTGTACCCTAAACCGACCCCGTCCCCGTCCCCGTCCCCGTCCCCTAACCCTAACCCTAACACTTACCCGAAGCCTTATCCTAAGCCGTTTCCTAATTCTAACCCTTACGCTAACACTAAACCGTACCGTAACACGTACGCTCACCCTAAATGGTTGTCTAACCTAACCTGTACCCTAAACCGTCCCCGTCCCCTAACCCTAACCCTAACCCTAACCCAAACCCTTACCCGAAGCCTTACCCTAACCCGTACCCTAATCCTAACCCGTACGCTAACACTAACCCATACCCTAAAACGTACGCTCACCCTAAACCGTTGTCGTTCACTAACCTGTACCCTAAACCGTCCCCATCCCCTAACCCTTACCCTAACCCTAACCCTAAACCTTGCCCGAAGCCTTACCCTAACCCGTCCCTTAATCCTAACCCTTACGCTAACACTAACCCGTACCCTAACACGTACGCTCACACTAAACCATTGTGGTACCCTAACCTGTACCATAAACCGTCCCTGTCCCCTAACCCTAACTCTAACCCTAACCCTAACCAAAACCCTAAACTTTACCCGAAGCCTTACCCTAACCCGTCCCCTAATCCTAACCCGTACGCTAACACTAACCCGTACCCTAACACGTACGCTCACTCTAAACCGTTGTCGTACCCTAACTTGTAGCCTAAACTGTCCCCGTTCCCTAACCTTAATCCTAACCCTAACCCTTACCCGAAGCCTTAACCTAACCCGTACCCTAATTCTAAACCGTACGCTAACACTAACCCATACCATAACACGTACGCTGGCCCTAAATCGTTGTCGTACACTAACCTGTACCCTAAGCCGTCCCCATCCCCTAACCCTAACCCTAACCCTTACCCGAAGCCTTACCCTAACCCGTTCCCTAATCCTAACCCGTACGCTAACACTAACCCGTACCCTAACACGTACGCTGACCCTAAACCATTGTCGTACCCTAACCAGTACCCTAAACCGTCCCCGTCCCCTTACCCTAACCCTAACCCTAAGACTAATCCTTACCCGAAGCCTTAGCCTAACCCGTCCCCTAATCCTAACCCGTACGATAACACTAACCCGTACCCTAACACGTACGCTCACCCTAAACCGTTGTCGCACTCTAACCTGTACCCTAAACCGTCCCCGTACCCTGACCATAACACTAACCCTAACCCTAACCCTAACCCTTACCCGAAGCCTTACACTAATCCGTCCCATAATCTTAACCCGTACGCTAACACTAACCCATACCCTAACACGTAGGCTCACCCTAAAACGTTGTCGTACCCTAACCTCTACCCTAAATCGTCCCCGTCCCCTAACCCTAACCCTAACCCTAAGCCTGACCCTAACCCTAACCCTAATCCTAACCCTTACCCAAAGCCTTACCCTAACCCGTCCCCAATCCTAACTCTTATGCTAACACTAATCCGTACCCTAACACATACACTCACCCTAAACCGTTGTCGTACCATAACCTGTACCCTAAACCGTCCCCGTCCCCTGACCCTAACCCTAACCATAACCCTAACCCTTACCCGAAGCCTTACCCTAACCCGTCCCCTAATCCTAACCCGTACGCGAACACTAACCCGTACCCTAACACGTACGCTCACCCTAAATCATTGTCGTTACATAACCTGTACCTTAAACCGTCACCGTCCCCTAACCCTAACCCTAACCCTAACCCTAACCCTTACCCAAAGCCTTAACCTAACGCATCCCCTAATCCTAACCCTTACGCTAACACTAACCCGTACCCTAACACATACGCTCACATTAATCCGTTGTCGTACCATAACCTGTACCCTAAACCGTCCCCATCCTCTAACCCTAACCCTAAACCTAACCCTAACCCTTACCCGAATCCTTACCCTAACCCGTCCCCTAATCCTAACCCTTACGCTAACACTAACCCATACCCTAACACATACGCTGACCCTAAACAGTTGTCGTACCCTAACCTGTACCCTAAACCGTCCCTTTCCCCTAACCCTAACCCTAACGCTAAACCTTACGCGAAGCCTTACCCTAACCCGTCCCCTAATCCTATCCCGTACGCTAACACTAACCCATACCCTAACACGTACGCTCACCCTAAAATGTTGTCATACCCTAACCTGTACCCTAAACCATCCCCGTCCCCTAATCCTAACCCTAACCCTAACCCTAACCCTTACCCGCAGCCTTACCGTAACACATCCCCTAATCCTAACCTGTACGCTAACACTAACCCGTACCCTAACACGTACGCTCAACCTAAACCGTTGTCTTACCGTAACCTGTACCCTAAACCGTCCCAGTGCCTGTCCCCTAACCCTAACCCTAACCCTAACCCTATCCCTTGCCCAAAGCTTTACCCTAACCCGTCCCCTAATCCTAACCCGTACGCTAACACTAACCCATACCCTAACACGTACGCTCACCCTAAACAGTTGTCGTACCCTAACCTGTAACCTAAACCGTCCCCGTCCCCTAACCCTAACCCTAACCCTAAACCTAACCTTACCCAAAGCCTTACCCTAACCCTTCCCCTAATCCTAACCGGTACGCTAACACTAACCCGTACACTAACACGTACGCTCACCCTAACCCGTTGTCATACACTAACCTGTACCCTAAACCGTCACCGTCCCCTAACCCTAACCCTAACCGTAACCCTAACCCTTACCCGAACCCCTACCCTAACCCGTCCCAAAATCCTAACCGGTAAGCTAACACTAACCACTACCCTAACACGTACGCTCACCGTAAAATGTTGTCGTACCCTAACCTATACCCTAAACCGTCCCGGTCCTCTAACCCTAACCCTAACCCTAACCCTAACCCTTACCCGAAGCCTTACCCTAACCCGTCCCCTAATCCTAACCGTACGCTAACACTAAACCGTACCCTAACACGTACGCTCACCCTAAACCGTTGTCATACCCTAACCTGTACCCTAAACCGTCCCTGTCACCGTTCCCGTACCCTAACCCTAACCATAACCATAACCCTTACCCGAATCCTTACACTAACCCGTCCCCTAATCCTAACCCGTACGCTAACACTAACCCGTACCCTAACAAGTACGCTCACCCTAAACCATTGTCGTACCCTAACCTGTACCCTAAACCGTCCCCGTCATCTAACCCTAAGCCTAACCCTAACCCTAACCCTTGCCCCAAGCCTTACCCTACCCCGTCCCCTAATCCTAACCGTACGCTAACACTAAACCGTACCTTAACACGTACGCTCACCCTAAACCATTGTCATACACAAACATATACTCTAAACCGTCCCCGTGCCCGTCCCCGTCCCCTAACCCTAACCCTAAACCGTCCCCCTCCCTGTCCCCTAACCCTAACCCTAACCCTGACTCTAACCCTTACCCGAAGCCTTACCCTAACCCGTCCCCTAATCCTAACCCGTACGCTAACACTAACCCGTACCCTAAAACGTACGCTCACCCTAAAATGTTGTCGTACCCTAACCTGTAACCTAAACCGTCCCCATCCCCTAACCCTAACCCTAACCCTAACCCTAACCCTTACTCGAAGCCTTACCCTAACCCGTCCCCTAATCCTAACCCTTACGCTAACACTAACCCGAACCCTAACACATACGCTCACCCTAAACAGTTGTCGTACCATAACCTGTACCCTAAACCGTCCCCGTCCCCTAACCCTAACCCTAAGCCTAACCCTAACCCTTACCCGAAGCCTTACCCTAACCCGTTCCCTAATCCTAACCCGTACGCGAACACTAACCCGTACCCTAACACGTACGCTCACCCTAAATCGTTGTCGTACCATAAACTGTACCCTAAACCGTCCCCATCCCAGTCCCCTAACCCTAACCCTGACCCTTACCCGAAGCCTTACCCTAACCCGTCTCTAATCCTAACCCGTACGCTAACACTAACCATTACCCTAACACGTACGCTCACCCTAAAATGTTGTCGTACCCTAACCTATACCCTAAACCGTCCCCGTCCCCTGACCCTAACCCTAACCCTAACCCTAACCCTTACCCGAAGCCTTACCCTAACCCGTCCCCTAATCCTAACCCGTACGCTAACACTAACCCGTACCCTAACACGTACGCTCACCCTAAACAGTTGTCGTACCCTAACCTGTACCCTAAACCGTCCCCGTCCCTGTCACCTAACCCTAACCCTAACCCTAACCCTAACCCTTACCCGAAGTGTTACCCTAACCAGTCCCCTAATCCTAAACCTTACGCTAACACTAACCCGTACCCTAACACGTATGCTCACCCTAAACCGTTGTCGTACCCTAACCTGTACCCTAAACAGTCCCCGCCCCCAAAAGCTAACCCTAACCCTAACCCTAAACCTTACCCAAAGCCTTACCCTAACCCGTCCCCTAATCCTAACCCTTACGCTAACACTAACCCGTACCCTAACACATACGCTCACACTAAATAGTTGTCGTACCCAAACCTGTACCCTAAACCGTCACCGTCCCCTAACCCTAACCCTAACCCTCACCCTAACCCTTACCCGAAGCCTTACCCTAACCTGTTCCCTAATCCTAACCCGTACGAGAACACTAACCCGTACCATAACACGAACGCTCACCCTAAATCGTTGTCGTACCATAACCTGTACCCTAAACCGTCCCCGCCCCCGTCCCCTAACCCTAACCCTGACCCTTACCCGAAGCCTTACCCTAACCCGTCCCCTAATCTTAATCTGTACGCTAACACTAACCCATACCCTAACCCGTACGCTGAACCTAAACAGTTGTCGTACCCTAAACTGTACCCTAAACCGTCCCCATCCCCTAACCCTAACCCTAACACTTACCCGAAGCCTTACGCAAAGCCGTCCCCTAATCCTAACCCGTACGCTAACACTAACCCATACCCTAACACGTACGTTCACCCTAAAATGTTGTCGTACCCTAACCTGTACCCTAAACCGTCCCCGTCCCCGTACCCTAAACCTAACCCTAACCCTTACCCGAAGCCTTATCCTAACCCGTCCCCTAATCCTAATTCGTACGCTAAAACTAACCCGTACCCTAACACGTACGCTCACCCTAAACCGTTGTCGTAGCATAACCTGAAACCTAAACCGTCCCCATCCCCTAACCCAAACCCTAACCCTTACCCGAAGCCTTACCGTAACCCGTCCCCTAATCCTAACCTGTACGCTAACACTAACCCGTACCCTAACACGTACGCTCATCCTAAACCGTTGTCGTACCGTAACCTGTACTTTCAACCGTCCCCGTGCCCGACCCCTAACCCTAACCCTAACCCTAAACCTATCCCTTACACAAAGCTTTACCCTAACCCGTCCCCTAATCCTAACCCGGACGCTAACACTAACCCATACCCTAACACGTACGCTCACCCTAAACCGTTGTCGTACCCTAACCTGTACCCTAAACCGTCCCCGTCCCCTAACCCTAACCCTAACCCTAAACCTAACCTTACCCAAAGCCTTACCCTAATCCTTCCCCTAATCCTAAACGGTACGCTAACACTAACCCGTACACAAACACGTACGCTCACCCTAACCCGTTGTCATACACTAACCTGTACCCAAACCCTCCCCGTCCCCGTCCCCTAACGCTAACCCTAACCCTAACCCTAACCCTTACCCGAAGCCTTAACCTACCCCGTCTCCTAAACCTAAACCGTACGCTAACACTAACCCGTACCCTAACACGTACGCTCACCCTAAAACGTTGCTGTACCCTAACCTGTACCCTAAACCGTCCCCGTCCCCTATCCCTAACCCTAACTCTAACCCTTTCCCGAAGCCTTACCCTAACCCGTCCGCTAATCCTAACCCGTACGCTAACACTAAATCGTACCCTAACTCGTACGCTCAAACTAAACCATTGTCGTATCCTAACCTGTACCCTAAACCGTCCCCGTCCCCTAACCCTAACCCTAACCTTAACCCTAACCCTTACCCGAAGCCTTACACTAATCCGTCCCATAATCCTAACCCGTACGCTAACACTAACCCGTACCCTAACACGTAGGCTCACCCTAAAACGTTGTCGTACACTAACCTGTACCCTAAACCCTCCCCGTCCCCTAACCCTAATCCTAACCCTAAACCTAACCCTTACCCGAAGCCTTACCCTAACCCGTCCCCTAATCCTAACCCGTACGCTAACACTAACCCGTACCTTAACACGTACGCTCACTCTAAACCATTGTCGTACCCTAACCTGTAACCTAAACCGTTCCCGTACCCTAACCCTAACCCTAACCCTAACCCTTACCCGAAGCCTTACCCTAACCCGACCCCTAATCCTAACCCGTAAGCTAACACTAACCCGTACCCTAACACGTACGCTCACCCTAAACCGTTGTCGTACACTAACCTGTACCCTAAACCGTCGCCCTCCCTGTCCCCTAACCCTAACCCTAACCCTAACGCTAACCCAACCCTTACCCGAAGACTTAACCTAACGCGTCCCCTAATCCTAACCCTTACGCTAACACTAACCCGTACCCTAACACGTACGCTCACCCTAAATCGTTGTCGTACCATAACCTGTACCCTAAACCGACCCCGTCCCCGTCCCCGTCCCCGTCCCCTAACCCTAACCCTAACCCTTACCCGAAGCCTTATCCTAAGCCGTCTCCTAATTCTAACCCGTACGCTAACACTAAACCGTACCCTAACACGTACGCTCACCCTAAATGGTTGTCTAACCTAACCTGTACCCTAAACCGTCCCCGTCCCCTAACCCTAACCCTAACCCTAACCCAAACCCTTACCCGAAGCCTTACCCTAACCCGTCCCCTAATCCTAACCCGTACGCTAACACTAACCCATACCCTAACACGTACGCTCACCCTAAACCGTTGTCGATCACTAACCTGTACCCTAAACCGTCCCCATCCCCTAACCCTTACCCTAACCCTAACCCTAAACCTTGCCCGAAGCCTTACCCTAACCCGTCCCTTAATCCTAACCCTTACGCTAACACTAACCCGTACCCTAACACGTACGCTCACACTAAACCATTGTGGTACCCTAACCTGTACCATAAACCGTCCCTGTCCCCTAACCCTAACTCTAACCCTAACCCTAACCAAAACCCTAAACCTTACCCGAAGCCTTACCCTAACCCGTCCCCTAATCCTAACCCGTACGCTAACACTAACCCGTACCCTAACACGTACGCTCACTCTAAACCGTTGTCGTACCCTAACTTGTAGCCTAAACTGTCCCCGTTCCCTAACCTTAATCCTAACCCTAACCCTTACCCGAAGCCTTAACCTAACCCGTACCCTAATTCTAAACCGTACGCTAACACTAACCCATACCATAACACGTACGCTGGCCCTAAATCGTTGTCGTACACTAACCTGTACCCTAAGCCGTCCCCATCCCCTAACCCTAACCCTAACCCTTACCCGAAGCCTTACCCTAACCCGTTCCCTAATCCTAACCCGTACGCTAACACTAACCCGTACCCTAACACGTACGCTGACCCTAAACCATTGTCGTACCCTAACCAGTACCCTAAACCGTCCCCGTCCCCTTACCCTAACCCTAACCCTAAGACTAATCCTTACCCGAAGCCTTAGCCTAACCCGTCCCCTAATCCTAACCCGTACGATAACACTAACCCGTACCCTAACACGTACGCTCACCCTAAACCGTTGTCGCACTCTAACCTGTACCCTAAACCGTCCCCGTACCCTGACCATAACACTAACCCTAACCCTAACCCTAACCCTTACCCGAAGCCTTACACTAATCCGTCCCATAATCTTAACCCGTACGCTAACACTAACCCATACCCTAACACGTAGGCTCACCCTAAAACGTTGTCGTACCCTAACCTCTACCCTAAATCGTCCCCGTCCCCTAACCCTAACCCTAACCCTAAGCCTGACCCTAACCCTAACCCTAATCCTAACCCTTACCCAAAGCCTTACCCTAACCCGTCCCCAATCCTAACTCTTATGCTAACACTAATCCGTACCCTAACACATACACTCACCCTAAACCGTTGTCGTACCATAACCTGTACCCTAAACCGTCCCCGTCCCCTGACCCTAACCCTAACCATAACCCTAACCCTTACCCGAAGCCTTACCCTAACCCGTCCCCTAATCCTAACCCGTACGCGAACACTAACCCGTACCCTAACACGTACGCTCACCCTAAATCATTGTCGTTACATAACCTGTACCTTAAACCGTCACCGTCCCCTAACCCTAACCCTAACCCTAACCCTAACCCTTACCCAAAGCCTTAACCTAACGCATCCCCTAATCCTAACCCTTACGCTAACACTAACCCGTACCCTAACACATACGCTCACATTAATCCGTTGTCGTACCATAACCTGTACCCTAAACCGTCCCCATCCTCTAACCCTAACCCTAAACCTAACCCTAACCCTTACCCGAATCCTTACCCTAACCCGTCCCCTAATCCTAACCCTTACGCTAACACTAACCCATACCCTAACACATACGCTGACCCTAAACAGTTGTCGTACCCTAACCTGTACCCTAAACCGTCCCTTTCCCCTAACCCTAACCCTAACGCTAAACCTTACGCGAAGCCTTACCCTAACCCGTCCCCTAATCCTATCCCGTACGCTAACACTAACCCATACCCTAACACGTACGCTCACCCTAAAATGTTGTCATACCCTAACCTGTACCCTAAACCATCCCCGTCCCCTAATCCTAACCCTAACCCTAACCCTAACCCTTACCCGCAGCCTTACCGTAACACATCCCCTAATCCTAACCTGTACGCTAACACTAACCCGTACCCTAACACGTACGCTCAACCTAAACCGTTGTCTTACCGTAACCTGTACCCTAAACCGTCCCAGTGCCTGTCCCCTAACCCTAACCCTAACCCTAACCCTATCCCTTGCCCAAAGCTTTACCCTAACCCGTCCCCTAATCCTAACCCGTACGCTAACACTAACCCATACCCTAACACGTACGCTCACCCTAAACAGTTGTCGTACCCTAACCTGTAACCTAAACCGTCCCCGTCCCCTAACCCTAACCCTAACCCTAAACCTAACCTTACCCAAAGCCTTACCCTAACCCTTCCCCTAATCCTAACCGGTACGCTAACACTAACCCGTACACTAACACGTACGCTCACCCTAACCCGTTGTCATACACTAACCTGTACCCTAAACCGTCACCGTCCCCTAACCCTAACCCTAACCGTAACCCTAACCCTTACCCGAACCCCTACCCTAACCCGTCCCAAAATCCTAACCGGTAAGCTAACACTAACCACTACCCTAACACGTACGCTCACCGTAAAATGTTGTCGTACCCTAACCTATACCCTAAACCGTCCCGGTCCTCTAACCCTAACCCTAACCCTAACCCTAACCCTTACCCGAAGCCTTACCCTAACCCGTCCCCTAATCCTAACCGTACGCTAACACTAAACCGTACCCTAACACGTACGCTCACCCTAAACCGTTGTCATACCCTAACCTGTACCCTAAACCGTCCCTGTCACCGTTCCCGTACCCTAACCCTAACCATAACCATAACCCTTACCCGAATCCTTACACTAACCCGTCCCCTAATCCTAACCCGTACGCTAACACTAACCCGTACCCTAACAAGTACGCTCACCCTAAACCATTGTCGTACCCTAACCTGTACCCTAAACCGTCCCCGTCATCTAACCCTAAGCCTAACCCTAACCCTAACCCTTGCCCCAAGCCTTACCCTACCCCGTCCCCTAATCCTAACCGTACGCTAACACTAAACCGTACCTTAACACGTACGCTCACCCTAAACCATTGTCATACACAAACATATACTCTAAACCGTCCCCGTGCCCGTCCCCGTCCCCTAACCCTAACCCTAAACCGTCCCCCTCCCTGTCCCCTAACCCTAACCCTAACCCTGACTCTAACCCTTACCCGAAGCCTTACCCTAACCCGTCCCCTAATCCTAACCCGTACGCTAACACTAACCCGTACCCTAAAACGTACGCTCACCCTAAAATGTTGTCGTACCCTAACCTGTAACCTAAACCGTCCCCATCCCCTAACCCTAACCCTAACCCTAACCCTAACCCTTACTCGAAGCCTTACCCTAACCCGTCCCCTAATCCTAACCCTTACGCTAACACTAACCCGAACCCTAACACATACGCTCACCCTAAACAGTTGTCGTACCATAACCTGTACCCTAAACCGTCCCCGTCCCCTAACCCTAACCCTAAGCCTAACCCTAACCCTTACCCGAAGCCTTACCCTAACCCGTTCCCTAATCCTAACCCGTACGCGAACACTAACCCGTACCCTAACACGTACGCTCACCCTAAATCGTTGTCGTACCATAAACTGTACCCTAAACCGTCCCCATCCCAGTCCCCTAACCCTAACCCTGACCCTTACCCGAAGCCTTACCCTAACCCGTCTCTAATCCTAACCCGTACGCTAACACTAACCATTACCCTAACACGTACGCTCACCCTAAAATGTTGTCGTACCCTAACCTATACCCTAAACCGTCCCCGTCCCCTGACCCTAACCCTAACCCTAACCCTAACCCTTACCCGAAGCCTTACCCTAACCCGTCCCCTAATCCTAACCCGTACGCTAACACTAACCCGTACCCTAACACGTACGCTCACCCTAAACAGTTGTCGTACCCTAACCTGTACCCTAAACCGTCCCCGTCCCTGTCACCTAACCCTAACCCTAACCCTAACCCTAACCCTTACCCGAAGTGTTACCCTAACCAGTCCCCTAATCCTAAACCTTACGCTAACACTAACCCGTACCCTAACACGTATGCTCACCCTAAACCGTTGTCGTACCCTAACCTGTACCCTAAACAGTCCCCGCCCCCAAAAGCTAACCCTAACCCTAACCCTAAACCTTACCCAAAGCCTTACCCTAACCCGTCCCCTAATCCTAACCCTTACGCTAACACTAACCCGTACCCTAACACATACGCTCACACTAAATAGTTGTCGTACCCAAACCTGTACCCTAAACCGTCACCGTCCCCTAACCCTAACCCTAACCCTCACCCTAACCCTTACCCGAAGCCTTACCCTAACCTGTTCCCTAATCCTAACCCGTACGAGAACACTAACCCGTACCATAACACGAACGCTCACCCTAAATCGTTGTCGTACCATAACCTGTACCCTAAACCGTCCCCGCCCCCATCCCCTAACCCTAACCCTGACCCTTACCCGAAGCCTTACCCTAACCCGTCCCCTAATCTTAATCTGTACGCTAACACTAACCCATACCCTAACCCGTACGCTGAACCTAAACAGTTGTCGTACCCTAAACTGTACCCTAAACCGTCCCCATCCCCTAACCCTAACCCTAACACTTACCCGAAGCCTTACGCAAAGCCGTCCCCTAATCCTAACCCGTACGCTAACACTAACCCATACCCTAACACGTACGTTCACCCTAAAATGTTGTCGTACCCTAACCTGTACCCTAAACCGTCCCCGTCCCCGTACCCTAAACCTAACCCTAACCCTTACCCGAAGCCTTATCCTAACCCGTCCCCTAATCCTAATTCGTACGCTAAAACTAACCCGTACCCTAACACGTACGCTCACCCTAAACCGTTGTCGTAGCATAACCTGAAACCTAAACCGTCCCCATCCCCTAACCCTAACCCTAACCCTAACCCTAACCCTTACTCGAAGCCTTACCCTAACCCGTCCCCTAATCCTAAACCTTACGTTAACACTAACCCGAACCCTAAGACATACGCTCACCCTAAACTGTTGTCGTACCCTAACCTGTACCCTAAACCGTCCCCGTCCCTGTCCCCTAACCCTAACCCTAACACTAACCCTAACCATTACCCGAAGCGTTACCCTAACCCGTCCGCTAATCCTAACCCGTACGCTAACACTAAACCGTACCCTAACACGTACGCTCACCCTAAACCGTTGTCGTACCCTAACCTGTACCCTAAACCGTCCCCATCCCCTAACCCTAACCATAACCCTAACCCTAACCCTTACTCGAAGCCTTACCTTAACCCGTCCCCTAATCCTAACCCATACGCTAACACTAACCTGTACCCTAACACGTACTCTCACCCTAAAACGTTGTCGTACCCTAACCTGTACCCTAAACAGTCCCCGTCCCCTAACCCTAACCCTAACCCTAACCCTAAACCTGACCCAAAGCCTTACCCTAACCCGTCCCATAATCCTAACACTTACGCTAACACTAACCCGTACCCTAACACGTACGCTGACCCTAAAGCGTTGTCGTACCCTAACCTGTACCATAACCGTCCCCGTCCCCTAACCCTAACCCTAACCCTAACCCTAAACCTTATCCTTAGCCTTACCCTAACCCATTCCCTAATCCTAACCCGTACGCGAACACAAACCCGTACCCTATCACGTACGGTCACCCTAAATGTTGCCGTACAATAACCTGTACCGCAAACCGTCCCCGTCCCCGTCCCCTAACCCTAACCCTGACCCTTACCCGAAGCCTTACCCTAACCCGTCCCCTAATTCTAACCCGTACGCTAACACTAACCCATACCCTAACACGTACGCTGAACCTAAACTGTTGTCGTACCCTAAACTGTACACTAAACCGTCCCCATGCCCTAACCCTAAACCTAACTCTAACCCTTACCCGAATCCTTACCCAAACCCGTCCCTTAATCCTAACCCGTACGCAAACACTAACCCATACCCTAACACGTACGCTCACCCTAAAACGTTGTCGTACCCTAACCTCTTTCCTAAACCGTCCCCGTCCCCTATCCCTAACACTAACCCTAACCCTAACCCTTACCCGAACCCTTACCATAACCCGTCCCCAAATCCTAATCCGTACGCTAAAACTAACCCGTACCCTAACACGTACGCTCACGCTAAACCGTTGTGGTAGCATGACCTGTACCCTAAACCGTCCCCGTCCCCGTCCCCTAACCCTAACCCTATCCCTAACCCTAACCCTTACCCGAAGCTTTACCCTAACCCGTCCCCTAATCCTAACCCGTACGCTAACACTAACCCATACCCTAACACGTACGCTCACCCTAAACAGTTGTCGTACCCTAACCTGTACCCTAAACCGTCCCCGTCCTCTAACCCTAACCCTAACCCTAACCCTAACCCTTACCCGAAGCCTTACCCTAACCCGTTCCCTAATCCTAACCCGTACGTGAACACTAACCCGTACCCTAACACGTACGCTCACCCTAAAACATTGTCGTACCATAACCTGTATCCTAAACCGTCCCCGTCCCCGTACCCTAACCCTAACCCTGACCCTTACCCGAAACCTTACCCTAACCTGTCCCCTAATCCTAAACCGTACTCTAACAATAACCCATACCCTAACACGTACGCTGAACCTAAACCGGTGTCGTACCCTAAACTGTACCCTAAACCGTCCCCGTTCCCTAACCCTAACCCTAACCCTAACCCTAACCCTTACTCGAAGCCTTACTCTAACCCGTCCCCTAATCCTAACCCTCACGCTAACACTAACCCGTACCCTAACACATACGCCCACCCTAAACAGTTGTTGTACCCTAACCTGTACCCTAAACCGTCCCCATCCCCTAACCCTAACCCTAACCCTAACCCTTACCCGAAGCCTTACCCTAACCCGTTCCCTAATCCGAACCCGTACGAGAACACTAACCCGTACCCTAACACGTACGCTCACCCTAAATCCTTGTCGTACCATAACCTGTACCCTAAACCGTCCCCGTCCCCGTCCCCTAACCCTAAACCTGACCCTAACCCGAAGCCTTACCTTAACCCGTCCCCTAATCCTAAACCGTACGCTAAAACTAACCCGTACCCTAACACGTACGCTCCCCCTAAACCGTTGTCGTACCCTAACCTGTACCCTAAACCGTCCCCGTCCCTTAACCCTAACCCAAACCCTAACCCTAACCCTTACCCGAAGCCTTACACTAACCCGTCCACTAATCCTAACCCTTACGCTAACACTAACCCGTACCCTAACACGTACGCTCACCCTAAACCGTTGTCGTGCCCTAACCTGTACCCTAAAAAGTCCCTGTCCCCAACCCTAACCCGAACCCTAACCCTAACCCTAACGCTAACTCTAACCATTACCTGAATCCTTACCCTAACCCGTCCACTAATCCTACACCGTACGTTAACACTAACCCGTACCCTAACACGTACGCTCACCCTAAACCGTTGACGTAACCTAACCTGTACCCTAAAGCGTCCCCTTCCCCTAACAATTACCCTAACCCTAACGCTAACCCTAACCCTTACCCGAAGCCTTACCCTAACCCGTCCCCTAATTCTAAACCGTACGCTAACACTAACCCGTACACTAACACGTACGCTCAACCTAAACCTTTGTCGTACACTAACCTGTACCCTAAACCGTCCCCATCCCCTAATCCTAACCCTAACCCTAACCCTAACCCTAAACCTTACCCAAAGCCTTACCCTAACCCGTCTGCTAAGCCCAAACCGTACGCTAACACTAACCCGTACCCTAACACGTGCGCTCACCCTAAACCGTTGTCGTACCATAACACGTACCCTAAACCGTCCCCGTTCCCGTCCCCTAACCCTAAACCTAACCCTAACCCTATCCCTTACCCGAAGCCTTACCCTAACCCGTCACCTAATCCTAACCCGTACGCTAACACTAACCCGTACCCTAACACGTACGCTCACCCTAAACCGTTGTCGTAACCTAACATGTACCCTAAACCGTCCCTGTACCCTAGCCCAACCCTAACACTAACCGTAACCCTAACCCTTAAAGGAAGCCTTACCCTAACCCGTCCCCTAATCCTAACCCGTACGCTAACACTAACCCATACCCTAATATGTACGCTCACCCTAAAACGTTTTTGTACCCTAACCTGTACCCTAAACCGTCCCCGTCCCCGTCCCCGTCCCCGACCCCGTCCCCTAACCCTAAACCTAACCGTAACCTTAACCCTTACCTGAATCCTTACCCTAACCCGTCGCCTAATCCTAACCCGTACGCTAACAATAACACGTACCCTAACATGTACGCTCACCCTAAACCTTTGTCGTACACTAACCTGTACCCTAAACCGTCCCCGTCCCTGTCCCCTAACACTAACCCTAACCCTAACCCTAAGCCTTACCCGAATCCTTACCCTGACCCGACCGCTAATCCTAATCCGTACGCTAACACTAACCCGTACCCTAACACGTATGCTCAGCCTAAAACGTTGTCGTACACTAACCTGTACCCTAAACCATCCCCGTCCCCGTCCCCTTCCCCTAACCTTAACCCTAACCCTAACCCTTACCCGAAGCCTTACCCTAACATGTCCCTTAATCCTAACCGTACGCTAACAATAACACGTACCCTAACACGTACGCTCACCCTAAACCGTTGTCGCACCCTAACTTGTACCCGAAACCGTTCCCGTCACCTAACCCTAACCCTAACCCTAACCCTAAACCTAACCCTTACCCGAAGCCTTACCCTAACCCGTCCCCTAATCGTAACCCGTACGCTAACACTAACCCGTACCCTAACACGTACACTCACTCTAAACCGTTCTCGTACCCTAACCTGTACCCTAAACCGTTCCCGTCCCCTAACCCTAACCGTAACCCTAAACCTAACCCTTACCCGAAGCCTTACCCTAACCCGTCCCCTAATCCTAACCCGTACGCTAACACTAACCCGTACCCTAACACGTACGCTCACCCTAAACCGTTGTCGTATGCTAACCTGTACCCTAAACCGTCCCCGTTCCCTAACCCTAAACCTAACCATAACCTTAACCCTTACCCGAATCCTTACCCCAACCCGTCCCCTAATCCTAACCCGTACGCTAACAATAACACGTACCCTAACATGTACGCTCACCCTAAACCTTTGTCGTACACTAACCTGTACCCTAAACCGTCCCCGTCCCCGTCCCCTAACCCTAACCCTAACCCTAACCCTAAGCCTTACCCGAATACTTACCCTGACCCGACCGCTAATCCTAATCCGTACGCTAACACTAACCCATACCCTAACACGTACGCTCACCCTAAAACGTTGTCGTACCCTAACCTGTACCCTAAACGGTCCCCGTCCCCTAACCCTAACCCTAACCCTAAACCTAACCCTTACCCAAATCCTTACCCTAACACATCCCCTAATCCTAACCCGTACGCTAACACTTACCCGTACCCTAACACATACGCTCACCCTAAACCATTGTCGTAGCCTAACCTGTACCCTAAACCGTCCCCATCCCCGTCCCCTAACCCTAACCCTAACCCTAAACCTAACCCTTACCCGAATCCTTACCCTAACACGTCCCCTAATCCTAAACCGTGCGCTAACACTAACCCGTACCCTAACTCGTACGCTCACCCTAAACCATTGTCCTACCCTAACTTGTACCCTAAACCGTCCCCGTCCCCGTCCCCTAACCCTAACCCTAATGCTAATCCTTAACCGAAGCCTTACCCTAACCCGTCCCCTAATCCTAACCCTTACGCTAACACTAACCCGTACCCTAACACTTACGCTCACCCTAAAACGTTGTCGTACCCTAAACTGTACCCTAAACAGTCCTCGTCCCCTAACCCTAAACCTAACCCTAACCCCAACCCCAACCCTAACCCTAACCCTTACGCGAAGCCTTACCCCAACCCGTCCCCTAATCCTAAACCGTACGCTAACACTAACACGTACCCTAACACGTACGCTCACCCCAAACCGTTGTCATACCCTAACCTGTACCCTAAACCGTCGCCGTCCCCTAACCTTAACCCTAAACCTAACCCTAACCATTATCCGAAGCCTTACCCTAACCTGTCCCCTAATCCTAAGCCGGATGCTAACACTAACCCATATCCTAAAACGTAGGCTCACCCTAAACCATTGTCGTACCCTAACCTGTACCCTAAACCGTCCCTGTCCCCTAACCCTAACCCTAACACTAACCCTAACCCTAACCCTTGCCCGAAGCCTTACCCTAAACCGTCACCTAATCCTAACCCGTACTTTAACACTAACCCGTACCCTAACACTTACGCTCACCCTAAACCGTGGTGGTACCCTAAACTATACCCTAAACCGTCCCCGTCCCCTAACCCTAACCCTAACCCTAACCCTTACCCGAAGCCTTACCCTAACCCGTCCCCTAAACCTAACCCGTACGTTAACACTAACCCGTACCCTAACACGTACGCTCACCCTAAACCGTGGTCGTACCCTAACCTGTACCTAAACCATCCCCGTCCCCTAACCCTAACACTAACCCTAACCCTAACCCTTACCCGAAGCCTTACACTAACCCTGCCCGTATTGCTAACCCATACGCTAACACTAACACATACCCTAACACTTACTCTCACCCTAAACCGTTGTCGTAACCTAACCTGTACCCTAAACCGTCCCCGTCCACTAACCCTAACGCTAACCCTAACCCTAATCCTAACCCTTACCCGAAGCCTTACCCTAAACCGTCCCTTAATCCTAACCCGTACGCTAACACTAAACCGTACCCTAACACGTACGCTCACCCTAAACCGTTGTCGTACCCTAACCTGTACCCTAAACCGTCCCTGTCCCCTAACCCTAACCCTAAAGCTAACCCTAACCCTAACCCTTACCCGAAGACTTACCCTAACCCCTCCCATAATACTATCCCGTACGCTAACACTAACCCATACCCTAACACGTACGCTGATCCTAAACCGTTGTCGTACCCTAACCTATACCCTAAACCGTCCCCGTCACCGTCCCCGTCCCCGTTCCCTAACCCTAACCCTAACCCTAATCCTAACCCTTACCCGAAACTTTACACTAACCCGTCCCCTAATCCTAACCCGTACGCTAACATTAACCCGTACCCTAACACGTACGCTCACCCTAAACCGTTGTCATACCCTAAACTCTACCCTAAACCGTCCCCGTCCCCTAACCCTAACCGTAACCCTAACCCTAACCCTAACCCTAACCCTTACCCGAAGCCTTACCCTAACCCGTCCTGTAAACCTAACCCGTACGCTAACACTAACCCGTACCCTAACACGTACGCTCACCCTAAACCATTGTCGTACCCTAATCTGTACCCTAAACCGTCCCCGCCACCTAACCCTTACCCTAACGCTAACCCTTACATGAAGACTTACCCTAACCCATCCCCTATTCCTAACCCGTATGCTAACACTAACCCTTACCCTAACACATACGCTCACCCTAAACCGTGGTCGTACCCTAACCTGTACCCTAAACCGTCCCCGGCACCTAACCCTAACCCTAACCCAAAACCTAACCCTTGCCCGAAGCCTTTCCCTAACCCGTCCCCTAACCCTAACCCGTACGCGAACACTAACCCGTACCCTAACACGTACGCTCACTCTAAACCATTGTCGTACCGTAACCAGTACTCTAAACAGTCCCCGTCCCCTAATCCTAACCCTAACGCTAACGCTAACCCTTACCCGAAGCCTTACTCTAACCCGTGCCCTAATCCTAACCCGTACGCTAACACTAAACCGTACCCTAACATGTATGCTCACCCTAAACCGTTGTCGTTCCCTAACCTGTACCCTAAACCGTCCCCAGCCCCTAACCCTAACCCGAACCCTAACCCTAACCCTAACCCTTACACGAATCCTTACCCTAACCCGTCCCATAATCCTAACCCGTAAGCTAACACTAACCCGTACCCTAACACGTACGCTCACCCTAAAACGTTGTCGCACCCTAATCTGTACCCTAAACCGTCCCGGTCCCCTAACCCTAACCCTAACCCTAATCCTATCGCTTACCCGAAGCCTTACCCAAACCCGTCCCCTAACCCTAACCCGTACGCTAACACTAACCCGTACCCTAACATGTACGCTCACCCTAAACCGTTGTCATACCCTAACCTGTACCCTAAACAGTCCCTGTCCCTTAACCCTAACCCTAACACTAACCCTAACGCTAACCCTTACCCGAAGCCTTACCCTATCCCGTCCCCTAATCCTAAACCATACGCTAACACTAACCCGTACCCTAAGATGTACGCTCACCCTAAACCGTTGTCGTACCCTAACCTGTACCCTAAACCGTCCCCGTCCCCGTCCCCGTCCCCTAACTGTAACCCTAACCCTAACCCTAAACCTTACCCGAAGCCTTACCCTGACCCGTCCTCTAATCCTAACCTGTACGCTAACACTAACCCGTACCCTAACACGTACGCTCACCCTAAACCATTGTCGTACCCTAACCTGTACCCTAAACCGTCCCCATGCCCGTCCCCGTCCCCGTCCCCGTCCCCTAACCCTAACCCTAACCCTTACCCGAAGCCTTACACTAACCCGTCCCCTAATCCTAACCCGTACGCTAACATTAACCCGTACCCTAACACGTACGCTCACCCTAAACCGTTGTCATACCCTAACCTATACCCTAAACCGTCCCCGTCCCCTAACGCTAGCCCTAACCATAGCCCTAACCCTTACCCGAAGCCTTACACTACCCCGTCCCCTAATCCTAACCCTTACGCTAACACTAACACATACCCTAACACGTACGCTCACACTAAACCGTTGTCGTACCCTAACCTGTACCCGAAACCGTCCCTGTCCACTAACCCTAAACCTAACCCTTACCCGAAGCCTTACCCTAACCCGTCCCCTAATCCTATCCCATACGCTCACACTAACCCATACCCTAACATGTACGCTCACCCTAAACCGTTGTCGTACCCTAACCTGTACCCTAAACTGTCCCCGTTCCCTAACCCTAACCCTAAACCTAAACCGAACCCTTACCCGAAGCCTTACCCTAACCCGTCCCCTTATCCTAACCCATACGTTAACACTAACCCGTACCCTAACACGTACCCTCACCCTAAAACTTTGTCGTACCCTAACCTGTACCCTAAACCGTCCCCGTCCGCTAACCCTAACGCTAACCCTAAACCCAACCCTAACCCTTACCAGAAGCCTTACCCTAAACCGTCCCCTAATCCTAACCCGTACGCTAACACTAACCCATACCGTAACATGTACGCTCACCCTAAACCGTTGTCGTACCCTAACCTGTAAACTAAACCGTCCCCGTCCCCGTCCCCTAACCCTAACCCTAACCCTAACCCTTACCCGAAGCCTTACCCTAACCTGTCCCCTAATCCTAAACCGTACGCTAACACTAACCCATACCCTAACCATACGCTCACCCTAAACCGTTGTCGTACCCTAACCTGTACCCTACACCGTCCCCGTCCCCATCCTCGTCCCCGTCCCCTAACCCTAAACCTAACCCTAACCCTTACCTGAAGCCTTAACTTAACGCGTTGCATAATCCTTACCCGTACGCTAACACTAACCGGTACCCTAACACGTACGCTCACCCTAAACCATTGTCGTACCCTAACCTGTACCCTAATTCCTCCCCGTCACCGTCCCCGTCCCCTAACCCTAACCCTAACCCTAAACCTAAACCTAACCCTTACCCGAAGCCTTACCTTAACCCGTCCCCTAATCCTAACCCGTACGCTAACACTAACCCGTACCGTAACATGTACGCTCACGCTAAACCGTTGTCGTACCCTAACGTGTAACTTAAACCGTCCCCGTCACGGTCCCCTAACCCTAACCCTAACCCTACCCCTTAAACGAAGCCTTACCTTAACCCGTCCCCTAATCCTAACCCGCACGCTAACACTAACCGGTACCCTAACACGTACGCTCATCCTAAACCATTTTCGTACCCTAACCTGAACCCTAAACCGTCCTCGTCACCGTCCCCGTCCCCGACCCCTAACCCTAACCCTAACCATAACCCTTACCCGAAGCCTTACTTTAACCCGTCACCTAATCCTAACCCGTACGCTAACACTAAGCCGTACCCAAACAAGTACGCTCACCCTAAACCGTTGTCGTACCCTAACTTGTACCCTAAACCGTCCCCATCCCCTAACCCTAACCGTAACCCTAACCCTAAACCTAACCCTTACCCGAAGCCTTTACCTAACCCGTCCGCAAATCCTAACCCGTACGCTAACACTAACGCGTACCCTAACACGTACGCTCACCCTAAACCGTTGTCCTACACTAACCTGTACCCTAAACCGTCCCCGGCCCCTAACCCTAACCCTAACCCTAAACCTAACCCTAAACCTTACCCGAACCCTTACCCTAACCCGTCCCCTAATCCTAACCCGTACGCTAACACTAACCCGTACCCTAACACGTACGCTCACATTAAACCGTTGTAGTACCGTAACCTGTACCCTAAACCAGCCCCGTCCCCTAACCCTAAGCCTAACCCAACCCTAACCCTTACCCGAATCCTTACCCTAACCCCTCCCCTAATCCTAACCCGTACGCTAACACTAACCAGTACACTAACACTTACGCTCAACCTAAACCGTTGTCGTACTCTAACCTGTACCCTAAACCGTCCCAGTCCCCTAACCCTAACCTTAACCCTAACACTAATCCTTACCCGAAGCCTTACCCTAACCCGTCCCCTAATCCTAACCCGTACGCTAACACTAACCCGTACCCTAATACGTACGCTAAGCCTAAACCGTTGTCGAACCCTAACCTGTAACCTAAACCGTCCCCATCCCTTAAACCTAACCCTAACCCTAAATCTAACCGTAAACCTTACCCGAACCCTTACCCTAACCCGTCCCCTAATCCGAACCCGTACGCTAACACTAACCCGTACCCTAACACGTAGGCTCACCCTAAACAATTGTCGTACCATAGCCTGTACCCTAAACCGTCCCCGTCCCCTAACACTAACCCTAACCCTAACCCTAACAGTAACCCTTACCCGAAGCCTTACCCTAACCCGTCCCCTAATCCTAACCCGTACGCTAGCAATAACCCGTACCCTAACACGTACGCTCGCCCTAAACCTTTGTCGTACCGTAACCTGTACACTAAACCGTCCCCGTCCCCGTCTCCTAACCCTAACCCTAACCCTTACCCGAAGCCTTACCCTAACCCGACCCCTAATCCTATCCCGTACGCTAACACTAACCCGTACCCTAACACCTACGCTGACCCTAAATTGTTGTCGTACCCTAACCTGTACCCTAAACCGTCCCCTAACCCTAACCCTAACGCTAACCCTAAACCTAAACCTAACCCTTACCCGAAGCGTTACCCTAACCCGTACCCTAATACTAACCCGTACGCTAACACTAACCCGTACCCTAACACGTACGCTCACCCTAAAACTTTGTCGTACCCTAACCTGTACCCTAAACCGTCCCCGTCCCCTAACCCTAACGCTAACCCTAACCCTTACCCGAAGCCTTACCCTAACCCGTCCCCTAATCCTAACCCGTACGCTAACACTAACCCGTACCCTAACACGTACGCTCATCCTAAACCGTTGTCGTACCCTAACCTGTACCCTAAACCGTCCCCGTCCCCTATCCCTAACCCTAACCCTAACCCTAACCCTTACCCGAAGCCTTACCCTAACCCGTCCCCTAATCCTAACCCGTACGCTAACACTAACCCGTACCCTAACACTTACGCTCACCCTAAACCGTTGTCGTACCCTAAACTGTACCCCAAACCGTACCCATCCCTTAACCCTAACACTAAACCAAACCCTAACACTTACCCGAAGCCTTACCCTAACCCGTCCCCTAATTCTAACCCGTACGCTAACACTAACCCATACCCTAACACTTATTCTCACCCTAAACCGTTGTCGTACCCTAATCTGTACACTAACCCATACCCTATTCGTAACCCTTACGCTAACACTAACCCGTACCCAAACACGTACGCTCACCCTAAACCGTTGTCGTACCCTAACTTGTAACCTAAACCGTACCCGTCCCCTAACCTAAACCTAACCCTAAACCTTACCCGAAGCTTTACCCTAACCCGTCCCCTAATCCTAACCCGTACGCTAACACTAACCCGTGACCTAACAAGTACGCTCACGCTAAACCATTGTACTACCCTAACCTGTACCCTAAACCGTCCCCGTCCCCTAACCCTAACACTAAGCCTAACCCTAAACCTTACCCGAAGCCTTACCATGACCCGTCCCCTAATCCTAAGCCGTATGCTAACACTAACCCGTACCATAACACGTACACTCACCCTAAACACTTGTCGTACCCTAACCTGTACCCTAAAACGTCCCCGTCCCCTAAACCTAACCCTAAACCTTACCCGAAGCCATACCCTAACCCGTCCCCTAATCCTAAGCCGTACGCTAACACTAACCCGTACCCTTACACGTACACTCAACCTAAACCGTTGTCGTACCCTAACCTGTACCCTAAACCGTCTGCGTCCCCTAACCGTAACCCTAACCCTAACCCTAACCCTAACCCTAACCCTTACCCGAAGCCTTACCCTAACCGGTCCCCTAATCCTAACCCGTACGCTAACACTAACCCGTATCCTAACACGTATGCTCACCCTAAACCGTTGTCGTACCCTAACATGTACCCTAAAACGTCCCCTAACCCTAACACTAACCCTAACCCTAACCCTAACCCTTACCCGAAGCCTTACCCTAACCCGTCCCCTAATCCTAACTCGTACGCTAACACTAACCCGTACCCTAACACGTACGCTCACCCTAAACCGTTGTCGAACCCTAACCTGTACCCTAAACCGTCCCTGTCCCCTAACCCTAACCCTAACCCTAGCCCTAAGCCTTACCCGAAGCCTTACCCTAACCCCTCCCCTAATCCTAACCCGTACGCTAACACTAACACGTACCCTAACACTTTCGCTGACCCTAAACCCTTGTCGTACCCTAACCTGTAACCTAAACCGTTCCCTAACCCTAACCCTAACACTAACCCTAACCCTAACCCTTACCCGAAGCCTTACACTAACCGGTCCCCTAATCCTAACCCGTACGCTAAAACTAACCCGTACCCTAACACGTACGCTCAACCTAAACCGTTGTCGTACCCTAAATTGTACCCTAAAACGTCCCCTCCCCTAACCGTAAACCTAACCCTAACCCTAACCCTTACCTGTAGCCTTACCCTAACCCCTCCCCTAATCCTAACCCGTACGCTAACACTAACCCATACCCTAACACGTACGCTCACCCTAAACCGTTGTCGTACCCTAACCTGTACCCTAAACCGTCCACGTTCCCTAACCCTAACCCTAACCCTAACCCTTACCCAAAGCCTTACCCTAACCCGTCCCCTAATCCTTACCCGTACGCTAACAATAACCCGTACCCTAACACGTACGCTAACCCTAAAACGTTGTCGTACCCTAACCTGTACCCTAAACCGTCCCCATCCCCTAACCCTAACCCTAACCCTAAACCTAACCCTAAACCTTTCCCGAAGCCTTACCCTAACCCGTCCCCTAATCCTAACCCGTACGCTAACACTAACCCGTACCCTAACACGTACGCTCACCCTAAACCATTGTCGTACCCTAAACTGTACCCTAAACCGTCCCCGTCCCCGAACCCTAACCCTAACCCTAACCCAACCCTAACCCTTACCCGAAGCCTTACACTAACCCGTCACCTAATCCTAACCCGTACGCTAACACTAACACGTACCCTAACACGTACGCTCACCCTAAACCGTTGTCGTACCATAACCTGTACCCTAAACAGTCCCCGTCCCCGTCCCCGTCCCTTAACCCTAACGCTAACCCTAACACTTACCCGAAGCCTTACCCTCACCCGACCCCTAATCCTAACCCGTACGCTAACACTAAATCGTACCCTAACATGTACGCTCACCCTAAACCGTTGTTGTACCCTAACCTGTACCCTAAACCGTCCCCATCCCCTAAACCTAACCCTAACCCTTACCCGAAACCTTACCCTAACCCGTCCCCTAATCCTAACCAGTACGCTAACACTAACCCGTACCCTAACACGTACGCTCACCCTAAACCGTTTTCGTACCCTAACCTGTACCCTAAACCGTCCCCGTCCCCTAACCCTAACCCTAACCCTAACCCTAACCCTAACCCTAACCCTTACCCGAAGCCTTACCCTTACCCGTCCCCTAATCATAACCCGTATGCTAACACTAACCCGTACCCTAACACGTACGCTCACCCTAAACCGTTTTCGTACCCTAACCTGTACCCTAAACCGTCCCCTAACCCTAACCCTAACCCTAACCCTAACCCTAACCCTTACCCGAAGCCTTACCCTAACCCGTCCCCTAATCCTAACCCGTACGCTAACACTAACCCGTACCCTAACACGTACGCTCACCCTAAACCGTTGTCGTACCCTAACCTGTACCCTAAACCGTCCCCTTCCCCTAACCCTAACCCTAACCCTAACCCTAACCCTTACCCGAAGCCTTACACTAACCCGTCCGCTAATCCTAAC
Source organism: Delphinapterus leucas (assembly GCF_059928025.1). Taxonomy (NCBI): domain Eukaryota; kingdom Metazoa; phylum Chordata; class Mammalia; order Artiodactyla; family Monodontidae; genus Delphinapterus; species Delphinapterus leucas. Next base: position 24,756,087 of record NC_143138.1, read on the forward strand.
CCGTACGCTAACACTAACCCGTACCCTAACACTTACGCTCACCCTAAACCATTGTCGTACCCTAACCTGTACCCTAAACCGTCCCTGTCCCCTAACCCGAACCCTAACCCTAAACGTAACCCTAACCCTAACACTAACCCTTACCCGAAAACTTACCCTAACCCGTCCCCTAATCCTAACCCGTACGCTAACACTAACCCGTACCCTAACACGTACGCTCACCCTAAACCATTGTCGTACCCTAAACTGTACCCTAAACCGTACCCGTCCCCTAACCCTAACCCTAACTCTAACCCTAACCCTTACCCAAAGCCTTACCTTAACCCGTCCCCTAATCCTAACCCGTACGCTAACACTAACCCGTACCCTAACAAGTATGCACATCCTAAACCGTTGTCGTACCCTAACCTGTACCCTAAAACGTCTCCTAACCTTAACCCTAACCTTAAACCTAACCCTTACCCGAAGCCTTACCCTAACGCGTCCCATAATCCTAACCCGTACGCTAACACTAACTCTTCCCCTAACACGTTCGCTTACCCTAAACCATTGTCGTAACCTAACCTGTACCCTAAACCTTCCCCGTCCCCGAACCCTAACCCTAACCCTAACCGTTACCTGAAGCCTTACCCTAAACCGTCCCCTAATCCTAACTCGTACGCTAACACTAACCCATACCCTAACACGTATGCTCACCCTAAATCGTTGTCGTATGCTAACCTGTACTGTAAACCGTCCCCGTACCCTAACCGTAACCCTAAACCTAACCCTAACCCTAAAACTTACCCAATGCCTTACCCTAACACGTCCCCTAATCCTAACACTTACGCTAACACTAACCCGTACCCTAACACGTACGTTCAACCTAAACCGTTGTCGTACCCTAACCTGTACACTAAACCGTCCCTGTCCCCTAACCTGAACCCTAACCCTAACCCTAACCCTAACCCTAACGCTAACACTTACCCGAAGCCTTACCCTAACCCGTCCCCTAATCCTAACCCGTACGCTAACACTAAACCGTACCCTAACACGTACGCTAAGCCTAAACCGTTGTCGTGCCCTAACCTGTACCCTAAACCGTCCCCATCCCCTAACCCTAACCCTAACCCTAAACCTAACCCTAAACCTTACCCGAAGCCTTACCCTAACCCGTCCCCTAATCCTAACCCGTATGCTAACACTAACCCGTACCCTAACACGTACGTTCACCCTAAACCGTTGTCGAACCCTAACCTGTACCCTAAACCATCCCCGTCCCCTAACTCTAACACTAACCCTAACCCTAACCCTTCCCCGAAGCCTTACCTTAAACCGTCCCCAAATCCTAACCCAACGCTAACAATAACCCGTACCCTAACAAGTACGCTCAACCTAAACTGTTGTCGTACACTAACCTGTACCCTAAACCGTTCCCGTCCCCTAACCCTAACCCTAACCCTAACCCTAACCGTAAACCTAAGCCTTACCCGAAGCCTTACCCTGACACGTCCGCTAATCCTAACCCGTATGCTAACACTAACCCGTACCCTAACTCGTACGCTCACCCTAAACCGTTGTCGTACACTAACCTGTACCCTAAACCGTCCCCGTCCCCGTCCCCTAACCCTAACCCTAACCCTAACCCTAACCCTTACCCGAAGCCTTACCCTAACCCGTCCCCTAATCCTAACCCGTACGCTAACACTAACCCATACCCTAACACGTACACTCACCCTAAACCGTTGTAGTACACTAACCTGTACCCTAATACGTCCCCTAACCCTAACCCTAACTCTAACCCTTACCCGAAGCCTTACCCTAACACGTCCGCTAATCCTAACCCGTACGTTAACTCTAACCGGTACCCTAACCCGTACACTCACCCTAAACCATTTTCGTACCGTAACCCGTACACTAAACCGTCCCCGTTCCCATTCCCCTAACCTTAACCCTAACCCTAACCCTTACCTGAAGCCTTACCTTAACCCGTCCCCTAATCCTAACCCGTACGCTAACAATAAGCCGTACCCTAACACGTACGCTCAACATAAACCGTTGTCGTACCCTAACCTGTACCCTAAACCGTCCCCGTCCCCTAACCCTAACCCTAACCCTAAACCTAAGCCTTACCCGAAGCTTTACCCTGACCCGTCCGCTAATCCTAACCTGTACGCTAACACTAACCCGTACCCTAACACGTACGCTCACCCTAAACCGTTGTCGTACACTAATCTGTACCCTAAACCGTCCCCGTCCCCTAACAATAACCATAACCCTAACCCTAACCCTAACCCTTACCCGAAGCCTTACCCTAACCCGTCCCCTATTCCTAACCCGTACGCTAACACTAACCCACACCCAAACACGTACGCTCACCCTAAACCGTTGTCGTACCCTAACCTGTACCCTAAACCGTCCCCGTCCCATAACCCTAACCCTAACCGTAAACCTAAACCTTACCCGAAGCCTTTCCCTAACCAGTCCCCTAATCCTAACCCTTACTAACACTAACACGTACCCTAACACGTAAGCTCACCCTAAACCGTTGTCGTACCCTAAACTGTACCCTAAACCGTCCCTGTCCCCTAACCCTAACCCTAACTCTAACCATTACCTGAAGCCTTACCCTAACCCGTCCCCTAATCCTGACCCGTACGCTAACACTAACCCGTACCCTAACACGTACGCTCACCCTAAACCGTTGTCGTACTCTAACCTGTACCCTAAACCGTCCCCGTTTCCTAACCGTAAACTTAACCCTAACCCTAATCCTTACACGAAGCCTTACCCTAAGCAGAACCCTAATCCTAACCCGTACGCTAACACTAACCCGTACCCCAACACGTACGCTCACCCTAAACCGTTGTCGTACTCTCACCTGTACCCTAAACCGTACCCATCCCCTAACCCTAACCCTAACCCTAACCCAACCCTAACCCTTACCCGAAGCCTTACCCTAACCCGTCCCATAATCCTAACCCGTACGCTAACACTAACCCATACCCTAAAACGTACGCTCACCCTAAACCGTTGTCGTTCCGTAACCTGTACCCTAAACCGTCCCTGTCCCCGTCCCCTAAACTTAACCCTAACCCTAACCCTAACACTTGCCCGAAGCCTTACCCTAACCCGTCCCCTAATCCTAACCCGTATGCTAACACTAACCCGTACCCTAACATGTACGCTCACCCTAAACCGTTGTCGTACCTTGATCTGTACCCTAAACCATCCCCGTCCCCTAACCCTAACCCTAACCCTAACCCTTACCCGAAGCCTTACCCTAACCCGTCCCCTAATCCTAACCCGTACGCTAACACTAACCGGTACCCTAACACGTACGCTCACCCTAAACCATTGTCGTACCCTAACCTGTACCCTAAACCGTACCCATCCCCTAACCCTAACCCTAACCCTAACCCTAACCCTTACCCGAAGCCTTACCCTAACCCGTCCCCTAATCCTACCCCGTACGCTAACACTAACCCATACCCTAAAACGTACGCTCACCCTAAAACGTTGTCTTACCCTAACCTGTACCCTAAACCGTTCCCGTCCCCTAACCCTAACCCTAACCCTAACCCTAACCCTTACCCAAGCCTTACCCTAACCCGTCCCCTAATACTAATCCGTATGCTAAAACTAACCCGTACCCTAACACGTACGCTCACCCTAAACAGTTGTCGTAGCATAACCTGTACCCTAAACCGTCCCCGTCCGTGTCCCCTAACCCTAACCCTAACCCTAAACCTAACACTTACCCGAAGCTTTACCCTACCCGTCCCCTAATCCTAACCCGTACGCTAACACTAACCCGTACCCTAACACGTACGCTCACCCTAAACCCTTGTCGTACCTTAACCTGTACCCTAAACCTTCCCCGTCCCCTAACTCTAACCCTAACCCTAACCCTAACCCTTACCCGAAGCCTTACCCTAACCCGTCCCCTAATCCTAACCCTTACGCTAACACTAACCAGTACCCTAACACTTACGCTCACCCTAAAACATTGCCATGCCCTAACCTGTACCCTAAACTGTCCCTATGCCCAACCCTAACCAGAACCCTAACCCTAACCCTAACGCTAACCCTAACCATTACCCGAAGCCTTACCCTAACCCGTCCACTAATCCGACACCGTACGCTAACACTAACCCGTACCCTAACACGTAGGTTCACCCTAAACTGTTGTCGTAACTTAACCTGTACCCTAAACCGTCCCCGTACCCTAACACTTACCCTAACCCTAACCCTAACCCTTACCCGAAGCCTTACCCTAACCCGTTCCCTAATCCTAACACGTACGCTAACACTAACCCGTATCCTAACACGTACGCTCACCCTAAACCGTTGTCGTACACTAACCTGTACCCTAAACCGTCCCCGTCCCCTAACCCTAAACCTAACCCTAAGCCTAACCCTAACCCTTACCCGAAGCCTTACTCTAACCCGTCCGCTAATCCTAACACGTACGCTAACACTAACGCATACCCTAACACGTACGCTCACCCTAAACCGTTGTCGGACCGTAACCCGTACCCTAAACCGTCCCCGTTCCCGTCCCCTAACCCTAACCCTAACCCAAACCCTTACCCGAAGCCTTACCCTAACTCGTCCCCTAATCCTAACCCGTACGCTAACAATAACCCGTACCATAACATGTACGCTCACCCTAAACCGTTGTCGTACACTATCCTGTACCCTAAACCGTCCCCGTCCCCTAACCCTAACCCTAAACCTAACCCTAAACCTAACCCTAACCCTTACCCGAAGCCTTACCCTAACCAGTCCCCTAATCCTAACCCGTACACTAAAAGTAACCCGTACCCTAACCCGTACCCTCACCCTAAACCGTTGTCGTACCCTAACCTGTACCCTAAACAGTCCCGTCCCCTAACCCTAACCCGAAACCTTACCCAAAGCCTTTCGCTAACCCGTCCCCTAATCCTAACCCTTACGCTAACACTACCCCATACCCTAACACATACGCTCACCCTAAACCGTTGTCTTCCCCTAACCTGTACCCTAAACCGTCCCATCCCCTAACCCTAACCCTAACCCTAAACCTTACCCGAAGCCTTACCCTAACCCGTCCCCTAATCCTAACCCGTACGCTAACACTAACCCATACCCTAACACGTACGCTCACCCTAAAACGTTGTCGTACCCTAACCTGTACCCTAAACCGTTCCCGTCCCCTAACCCTAACCCTAACCGTAACCCTAACCCTTACCCGAAACATTACACTAACCCGTCCCCTAATCCAAATCCGTATGCTAAAACTAACCCGTACCCTAACACGTACGCTCACCCTAAACCGTTGTCGTAGCATAACCTGTACCCTAAACCGTCCTCGTCCGTGTCCCCTAACCCTAACACTAACCCTAAACCTAAGCCTTACCCGAAGCTTTACCCTACCCATCCCCTAATCCTAACACGTACGCTAACACTAACACGTACCCTAACACGTACGCTCACCCTAAACCCTTGTCGTACCTTAACCTGTACCCTAAACCTTCCCCGTCCCCTAACCCTAACCCTAACCCTAACTCTAACCCTTACCTGAAGCCATACCCTAACCCGTCCCCTAATCCTAACGCTTACGCTAACACTAACCAGTACCCTAACACGTACGCTCACCCTAAAACTTTGTTGTGCCCTAACCTGTACCCTAAACTGTCCCTGTCCCCAAACCTAACCAGAACCCTAACCCTAACCCTAACGCTAACCCTAACCATTACCCGAAGCCTTACCCTAACCTGTCCACTAATCCTACACCGTACGCTAACACTAACCCGTACCCTAACACGTACGCTCACCCTAAACCGTTTTCGTAACCTAACCTGTACCCTAAACCGTCCCCGTACCCTAACCCTTACCCTAACCCTAACCCTAACCCTAACCCTTACCCGAAGGCTTACCCTAACCCGTCCCCTAATCCTAACCCGTACGCTAACACTAACCCGTAACCTAACACGTACGCTCACCCTAAACCGTTGTCGTACACTAACCTGTACCCTAAACCGTCCCCGTCCCCTAACCCTAAACCTAACCCTAACCCTAACCCTTACCCGAAGCCTTACCCTAACCCGTCCGCTAATCCTAACACGTACGCTAACACTAACGCATACCCTAACACGTATGCTCACCCTAAACCGTTGTCGTACCGTAACCCGTACCCTAAACCGTCCCCGTTCCCGTCCCCTAACCCTAACCCTAAACCTAACCCAAACCCTTACCCGAAGCCTTAGCCTAACCCGTCCCCTAATCCTAACCCGTACGCTAACAATAACCCGTACCCTAACATATACGCTCACCCTAATCCGTTGTCGTACACTAACCTGTACCCTAAACCTTCCCTGTCCTCTAACCCTAACCCTAACCCTAACCCTAAGCCTTACCCGAAGACTTACCCTGACCCGTCCGCTAATCCTAACCCGTAAGCTAACACTAACCCGTACCCTAACACGTACGCTCACCCTAAACCTTTGTCGTACACTAACCTGTACCCTAAACCGTCCCCGTCCCCTAACCCTAACCCTAACCCTAACCCTAACCCTAACCCTTACCCGAAGCCTTACCCTAACACGTCTCTTAATCCTAACCCGTAGGCTAAAAATAACCCATACCCTAACACGTACGCTCACCCTAAACCGTTGTCGCACCCTAACCTGTACCCTAAACCGTTCCCGTCACCTAACCCTAACTCTAACCCTAACCCTAACCCTAACCCTAACCCTTACCCGAAGCCTTACGCTAACCCGTCCCCTAATCCTAACCCGTACGCTAACACTAACCCGTATCCTAACACGTACGCTCACCCTAAACCATTGTCGTACCCTAATGTGTACCATAAGCCGGCCCCGTCCCCGTACCCTAACCCTAACCCTAACCCTAACCCTTACCCGAAGCCTTACACTAACCCGTTCCCTAATCCTAACCTGTACGCTAACACTAACAAGTACCGTAACACGTACGCTCACCCTAAACCGTTGTCGTACGCTAACCTGTACCCTAAACTGTCCCCGTACCCTAACCCTAACGCTAACCCTAAACCTAACCCTAACCCTTACCCGAAGCCTTACCCTAACCCGTCCAATAATCCTACAGCGTACGCTAACACTAACCCGTACCCTAACACGTTCACTCACCCTAATCCGTTGTCGTAACCTATCCTGTACCCTAAACCGTCCCCGTCCCCTAACACTTACCCTAACCCTAACCCTAACCCTAACCCTTACCCGAAGCCTTACCCTAACCCGTCCCCTAGTCCTAACCCGTACGCTAACACTGACCCGTACCCTAACACATACACTCACACTAAACCGTTGTCGTACACTAACCTGTACCCTAAACCGTCCCCGTCCCCTAACTCTAACCCTAACCCTAACCCTAATTCTTACCCGAAGCCTTACACTAACCCGTCCGCTAATCCTAACCCGTACGCTAACACTAACCCGTACCCTAACATGTACGCTCACCCTAAACCGTTGTCGTACCCTAACCTGTACCCTAAACCGTCCCCGTTCCCGTCCCCTAACCCTAACCCTAACCCTAACCCTTACCCGAAGCCTTACCCTAACCCTTCCCCTAATCCTAACCCATACGCTAACACTAACCCGTACCCTAACATGTACGCTCACCCTAAACCGTTGTCGTACCCTAACCTGTACCCTAAACCGTCCCCGTCCCCTAACCCTAACCCTAACCCTAACAGTAACCCTTACCCGAAGCCTTACCCTAACCCGACCCCTAATCCTAACCCGGACGCTAACACTAACCCGTACCGTAACACGTACGCTCACCCTAAACCATCGTCGTACCCTAAAATGTACCCTAAACCGTCCCCTAAACCGTCCCCGTCCCCGTCCCCGTCCCCGTCACCTAACCCTAACCCTAACCCTAACACTTACCCGAAGCCTTACCCTATCCCTTCCCCTAATCCTAACCCATACGCTAACACTAACCCGTACCCTAACATGTACGCTCACCCTAAACCGTTGTCGTACCCTAACCTGTACCCTAAACCGTCCCCGTCCCCTAACCCTAACCCTAACCCTAAACCCTAACACTTACCCGAAGCCTTACCCTAACCCGTCCCCTAATCCTAAAACGTACGCTAACACTAACCCGTACCCTAACATGTACGCTCACCCTAAACCGTTGTCGTACCCTAACCTGTACCCGAAACCGTCCCTGTCCCCTAACCCTAACCCTAACCCAAAACCTAACCCTTAACCAAAGCCTTACCCTAAACCTTCCCCTAATTCTATCCCGTACGCTAACACTAAACAGTACCCTAACACGTACGCTCACCCTAAACCGTTGTCGTACCCTAACCTGTACCCTAAACCGCCCCCGTCCCCTAACCCTAACGCTAAACCTAACCCTAACCCTAACACTTACCCGAAGCCTTACCCTAACCCGTCCCCTAATCCTAACCCGTACGCTAACAGTAACCCGTACCCTAACATATACGGTCACTCTAAACCGTTGTCGTACCCTAACCTGTACCCTAAACCGTCTCCGTCACCTAACCCTAACCCTAACCCTAACCCTAACCCTAACCCTAACTCTTAACCCTCCGCTAATCCTAACCCGTACGCTAACACTAACCCGTAAACTAACACCTACGCTGACCCTAAATCGTTGTCGTACCCTAACCTTTACCCTAAACCGTCCCCTAACCCTAACCCTAACGCTAACCCTAAACCTAATCCTAACCCTTACCCGAAGCATTACACTAACCCGTACCCTAATCCTAAGCCTTACGCTAACACTAACCCATACCCTAACACGTACGCTCAACCTAAACCGTTGTCGTACCCTAACCTGTAACCTAAACCGTACCCGTCCCCTAACCCTAACCCTAACCCTAACCCTTACCCGAAGCCTTACATTAACCCGTCCCCTAATCTTAAGCCGTACGCTAACACTAACCCGTACCCTAACACGTACACTCTCCCTAATCTCTTGTCGTACACTAAACTGTACCCTAAAGCGTCCCCGTCCCCTTAAACTAACCCTAACCCTAACCCTAACCCTTACCCGAAGCCTTACCCTAACCCTACCGCTAATCCTAACCCGTACGCTAACACTAAACCTTACCCTAATATGTATGCTCACCCTAAACCGTTGTCGTACCCTAACCTGTACCCTAAACCATCCCCGTTCCCTAACCCTAAACCTAACCCTGACCCTAACCCTAACCCTAACCCTAACACTTACCCGAAGACTTACCCTAAACCATCCCCTAATCCTAACCCATACCCTAACACGTACTCTCACCCTAAACCGTTGTCGTACGCTAACCTGTACCCTAAACCTTCCCCGGCCCATAACTCTAACCCTAACCCTAACCCTAACCCTAACCCTACCCCTAACCCTTACCCGAAGCCTTAACCTAACCCGTCCCCTAATCCTAACCCGTACGCTAACACAAACCCGTACACTAACACGTACGCTCACACTAAACTTTTGTCGTACCCTAACCTGTACCCTAAACCGTCACCGTCCCCTAACCCTAACCCTAACCCTAACCCTAACCCTAACCCTAACCCTAACCCTTACCCGAAGCCTTACCCTAACCCGTCCACTAATCCTAACCCATACGCTAACACTAACCCGTACCCCAACACGTACGCTCACCCTAAACCGTTTTCGTACCCTAACCTATACCCTAAACCGTCCACATCCCCTAACCCTTACCCTAACCCTAAACCTAACCCTAACCCTTGCCCGAAGCCTTACCTTAACCGTCCCCTAATCCTAACCCGTACGCTAACACTAACCCGTACCCTAACACGTACTCTCACCCTAAACCATTGTCGTACCCTAACCTGTTCCCTAAACCGTCCCCATCCCCTAACCCTAACCCTAACCCTAACAAAACCCTAACCCTTACCCGAAGCCTTACCCTAAACCGTCCCCTAATCCTAACCCGTACGCTAACAATAACCCGTACCCTAACACGTACGCTCACCCTTTACCGTTGTCGTACCGTAACCTGTACCCTAAACCGTCCCCGTCCCCGTGCCCTAACCCTAACCCTAACCCTAACCCTAACCCTTACCCGGAGCCTTACCCTAACCCGACCCCTAATCCTAACCCGTATGCTAACACTAACCCGTACCCTAACATGTATGCTCACCCTAAACCGTAGCCGTACCCTAACCTGTACCCTGAACCATCCCCGTCCCCTAACCCTAACCCTAACCCTTACCCGAAGCCTTACAATAACCCGTCCCCTAATCCTAAACCGTACGCTAACACTAAAACGTACCCTAACATGTACGCTCACCCTAAACCGTTGTCGTACACTAACCTGTACCCTAAACCATCCCTGTCCCCTAACCCTAACCCTAGCCCTAACCCTAAACCTAAACCTTACCCGAAGGCTTACATTAACCAGTCCCCTCATCCTAACCCGTACGCTAACCCTAACCCGTACCCTAACAAGTACGCTCACCCTAAACCATTGTCATACCCTAAACTGTGCCCTAAACCGTCCCCTAACCCTAACCCTAACCCTAACCCTTACCCGAAGCCTTACCCTAAGCCGTCCCCTAATCCTAACCTGTACGCTAACGCTAACCCGTACCCTAACACATACGCTCACCCTAAACCGTTGTCGTACCCTAACCTGTACCCTAAACAGTCCCTGTCCCCTAACCCTAACCCTAACCCTTACCTGAAGCCTTACCCTAACCCCTCCACTAATCCTAACCCATACGCTAACACTAACCCGTACCCTAACACCTACGCTGACCCTAAACCATTGTCGTACCCTAAACTGTACCCTAAACCGTCCCCGTCACCTAACCCTAACCTTAACCCTAACCCTAACCCTTACCCTAACCCGTCCACTAATCCTAACCCGTACGCTAACACTAACCCGTACCCTAACATGTACGCTCACCCTAAACCCTTGTCGTACACTAACCTGTACTCTAAACCGTCCCCATCCCCTAACCCTAAAACTAATCCTAACCCTAACCCTAACCCTAACCCTTACCCGAAGCCTTACACTAACCCGTCCCCTAATACTAACCCGTACGCTAACACTAACCCGTACCCTAACACGTACGCTCACCCTAAACCATTGCAATACCCTAACCTGTACCCTAAACCCGCCCCGTCCCCTAACCCAAACTCTAACCCTAACCCTAACCCTAACACTTACCCGAAGCCTTAACCTAACCCGTCCCCTAATCCTAACACATACGGTAACACTAACCTGTACCCTAACACGTACGCTCATCCTAAATCGTTGTCGTACCCTAACCTGTACCATAAACCGTCCCTGTCCCCTAACCTGAACCCTAACCCTAAACCTAACCCTAACCCTAACCCTACACCTTACCCGAAGCCTTACACTAACCCGTCCCCTAATCCTAACCCGTACGCTAACACTAACCCGTACCCTAACACATACGCTCACCCTAAACCGTTGTCGTACCCTAACCTGTACCCTAAACCGTCCCCGCCAGCTAACCCTAACCGTAACCCTAACTCTAAACCTAAACCTTACCCGAAGCCTTACCGTAAACTGTCCCATATTCCTAACCCGTACGCTAACATTAACCCGTACCCTAACACGTACGCTCACCCTAAACTATTTTTGTACACTAACCTGTACTCTAAACCGTCCCCGTTCCCGTCCCCTAACCCTAACCCTAACCCTAACCTTAACACTTACCCGAAGCCTTACCTTAACACGTCCCCTAATCCTAACACGTACGCTAACACTAACCAATACCCTAACAAATACGCTCACCCCAAACCGTTGTCGTACCCTAACCTGTACCCTAAACAGTCCCCGTCCCCTAACCCTAACACTAACCATTACCCGAAGCCTTACACTAACCCGTCCCCAAATTCTAACCCGTACACTAACACTAACCCGTACCCTAACACGTACTCTCACCCTAAACCGTTTTCGTACCCTAACCTGTACCCTAAATCGTCCCCGTCCCCTAACCCTAACCCTAACCCTAACCCTTACCCGAAGCCTTACCCTAACCCGTCCCCTAATCCTAACACGTACGCTAACACTAACCCATACCCCAAAACGTACGCTCACCCTAAACCATTGTCGTACCCTAACCTGTACCCTAAACCGTCCCCGTTCCCGTCCCCTAAACCTAAACCTAACTTTAACCCTAACCCTAACACTTACCCGAAGCCTTACTTAACCCGTCCCCTAATCCTAACCCTTACACTAACACTAACCCGTACCCTAACAAGTACGCTCTCCGTAAACCGTTGTCGTACCCTAACCTCTACCCTAAACCTTCCCCTAACCCTAACCCAAACCCTAAACCTAACCCTTACCCGAAGCCTTACCCTAACCCCTCCCCTAATCCTAACCCGTACGTTAGCATTAACCCATACCCTAACACGTACGCTGAACCTAAACTGTTGTCGTACCCTAACCTGTACCCTAAACCGTCCCTGTTCCCGTCCCCTAACCCTAACCCTAACCCTAACCCTTACCCGAAGCCTTACTCTGACCCGTCCCCTAATCCTAAGCCGTACGCTAACACTAACCCGCACCCTAACACGTACGCTCACCCTAAACCGTTGTCGTACACTAACCTGTACCCTAAACCGTCCCCGTACCCTAACACTAACCCTAACCCTAACCCTTACCCGAATCCTTACCCTAACCCGTTCCCTAATCCTAACCCGTACACTAACACTAACCCATACCCTAAAACGTACGCTCACCCTAAACCGTTGTCGTACCCTAACCTGTACCCTAAAACGTCACCGTACACTAACCCTAACCCTAACCCTAACCCTATCCCTTACCCGAAGCCTTACCCTAACCCGTAGCCTATTCCTAACACTTACGCTAACACTAACCCGTAACCTAACATGTACGCTCACCCTAAACCGTTGTCGTACCCTAACCTGTGCCAAAAACCGTCCCTGTCCCCTAACCCGAACCCTAACCCTAAACCTAACCCTAACCCTAACCCTAACCCTTACCCAAAGCCTTACCATAACCCATCCCCGAATCCTAACCCGTACTCTAACACTAACCCGTACCCTAACACGTACGCTCACCCTATACCGTTGTCGTACTCTAACCTGTACCCTAAACAGTCCCTGTACCCTAACCATAACCCTAACCCTAACCCTAACCCTAACCCTAACCCTTACCAGAAGTCTTACCCTAACCCGTCCCCTAATCCTAAACCGTACGCTAACACTAACCCGTACCCGAACACGTAAGCTCACCCTAAACCATTGTCGCACAATAACCTGTACCCTAAACCGTCCCAGTCCCCTAACCCTAAACCTAACCCTAACCCTAACCCTAATCCTAACCCTTACCCGAAGCCTTACCCTAAGCCGTTCCCTAATCCTAACCCGTACGCTAACACTAACCCGTACCCTAACACATACGCTCACCCTAAACCGTTGTCGTACCCTAACCTGTACCCTAAACAGTCCCTGTCCCCTAACCCTAACCCTAACCCTTACCTGAAGCCTTACCCTAACCCCTCCACTAATCCTAACCCATACGCTAACACTAACCCGTACCCTAACACCTACGCTGACCCTAAACCATTGTCGTACCCTAAACTGTACCCTAAACCGTCCCCGTCACCTAACCCTAACCTTAACCCTAACCCTAACCCTTACCCGAAGCCTTACCCTAACCCGTCCACTAATCCTAACCCGTACGCTAACACTAACCCGTACCCTAACATGTACGCTCACCCTTAACCATTGTCGTACACTAACCTGTACTCTAAACCGTCCCCATCCCCTAACCCTAAAACTAATCCTAACCCTAACCCTAACGCTAACCCTTACCCGAAGCCTTACACTAACCCGTCCCCTAATACTAACCCGTACGCTAACACTAACCCGTACCCTAACACGTACGCTCACCCTAAACCATTGCAATACCCTAACCTGTACCCTAAACCCGCCCTGTCCCCTAGCCCAAACTCTAACCCTAACCCTAACCCTAACACTTACCCGAAGCCTTAACCTAACCCGTCCCCTAATCCTAACACATACGCTAACACTAACCCGTACCCTAACACGTACGCTCATCCTAAACCGTTGTCGTACCCTAACCTGTACCATAAACCGTCCCTGTCCCCTAACCTGAACCCTAACCCTAAACCTAACCCTAACCCTAACCCTACACCTTACCCGAAGCCTTACACTAACCCGTCCCCTAATCCTAACCCGTACGCTAACACTAACCCGTACCCTAACACATACGCTCACCCTAAACCGTTGTCGTACCCTAACCTGTACCCTAAACCGTCCCCGCCAGCTAACCCTAACCGTAACCCTAACTCTAAACCTAAACCTTACCCGAAGCCTTACCGTAAACTGTCCCATATTCCTAACCCGTACGCTAACATTAACCCGTACCCTAACACGTACGCTCACCCTAAACTATTTTTGTACACTAACCTGTACTCTAAACCGTCCCCGTCACCTAACCCTAACCCTAACCCTAATCCTAACACTAACCCTTACCCGAAGCCTTAACCTAACCCGTCCCCTAATCCTAACCCGTACGCTAACACGTGCACTAACACGTACGCTCACACTAAACCGTTGTCGTACCCTAACCTTTACCCTAAACCGGCCCCGTCCCCTAACCCTAACCCTAACCCTAACCCTAACACTTACCCGAAGCATTACCCTAACCCGTCCCCTAATCCTAATACTTACGCTAACACTAAACCATACCCTAACACGTACGCTGACCCTAAACCGTTGTTGTATCCTAACCTGTACCCTAAACCGTCCCTGTCCCCTAACCCTAACCCTAAGCATAACCATAACCATAACCCTAACCCTAACCCTTACCCGAAGCCTTACTCTAACCCGTCCACTAAACCTAAACCGTACGCTAACACTAACCCGTACCCTAACACGTACGCTCACCCTAAACCATTGTCGTACCCTAACCTGTACCCTACACCGGCTCCGTCCCCTAACCCTAACCCTAAACCTAACCCTAACCCTAACCCTTACCCGAAACCTTACCCTAACCCGTCCCCTAATCCTAACACTTACGCTAACACTAACCCATACCCTAACACGTACGCTCACCTTAAACCGTTGTCGTACCCTAACCTGTACCATAAACCGTCCCTGTCCCCTAATGCGAACCCTAACCCTAAATCTAACCCTAACACTTACCCGAAGCCTTACACTAACCCGTCACCTAATCCTAATCCGTACGCTACCACTAACCCGTACCCCAACACGTACGCTCACCATAAACCGTTGTCGTACCCTAACCTGTACCCTAAACCGTCCCCGACCCCTAACCCTAACCCTAACCCTAACCCTTACCCGAAGCCTTACCTTAAACCGTCCCTTAATCCTAACCCAACGCTAACACTAACCCGTACCCTAACAAGTACGCACACCCTAAACCGTTGTCGTACCCTAACCTGTACCCTAAACCGTCCCCTAACCCTAACCCTAACCCTTACCTGAAGCCTTACCCTAACCCGTTCCCTAATGCTAACCCGTACGCTAACACTAACCCATACCCTAACACGTACGCTCACCCTAAACCATTGTCGTACCCTAACCTGTACCCTAAACCGGCCCCGTCCCCTAACCCTAACCCTAACCCTAACACTTACCCGAAGCCTTACCCTAACCCGTCCCCTAATCCTAACACTTACGCTAACACTAACCCGTACCCTAACACGTACGCTCACCCTAAACCGTTGTCGTAACCTAACCTGTACCATAAACCGTCCCTGTCCTCTAACCCGAACCCTAACCCTAAACCTAAACCTAACCCTAACCCTAACCCTTAGCCGAAGGCTTACCATAACCCATCCCCTAATCCTAACCCGTATGCTAACACTAAACCGTACCCTAACACGTACGCTCACCCTAAACCGTTGCCGAACCCTAACCTGTACCCTAAACCGTCCCCGTACCCTAACCATAACCCTAACCCTAACCCTTACCCTAACCCTAACCCTTACCCGAAGTCTTACCCTAACCCGTCCCCTAATCCTATCCCGTACGCTAACACTAACCCGTACCCTAACACATACGCTCACACTAAACCGTTGTCGTACCCTAACCTGTACCCTAAACCGTCCCCGTCCCCGTCCCCTAACCCTAACCCTAACCCTAACCCTTACCCGAAGCCTTAGCCTAACCCCTCCCCTAATCCTAACCCATACGCTAACACTAACCCATACCCTAACACGTACGCTGACCCTAAACCGTTGTCGTACCCTAACCTGTACCCTAAACCGTCCCTGTCCCCTAACCCTAACCCTAACCCTAACCCTTACCCGAAGCCTTACCCTAACCCGTCCGCTAATCCTAACCCGTACGCTAACACTAACCCATACCCTAACATGTATGCTCAACGTAAACCGTTGTCGTACCCTAACCTGTACCCTAAACCGTCCCCGCCACCTAACCCTAACCGTAACCCTAACTCTAAACCTAAACCTTACCCGATGCCTTACCCTAACCCGTCCCATAATCCTAACCCGTACGCTAACACTAACCCGTACCCTAACACGTACGCTCACCCTAAACCGGTATCGCACCCTAACCTATACCCTAAACCGTCCCCGTCTCCTAACCCTAACCCTAACTCTAACCCTAACCATAAACCTAACCCTAACACTTACCCGAAGCCTTACTCTAAACCGTCCCCTAATCCTAAACCGTACGCTAACACTAATCCGTAATCTAACACGTACGCTCACCCTAAATCATTGTCGTACGCTAACCTGTAGCCTAAACAGGCCCCGTCCCCTAACCCTAACCCTAAACCTAACCCTAACTCTAACCCTTACCCGAAGCCTTACCCTAACCCGGCCCCTAATCCTAACACTTACGCTAACACTAACCCGTACCCTAATATGTACGCACACCCTAAACCGTTGTCGTACCCTAAACTGTACCCTAAACCGTCCCATAACGCTAAACCTAACCCTAACCCTAACCCTTACTCGAAGCCTTACCCTAACCCGTCCCCTAATCCTAACCCGTATGCTAACACTAACCCGTACCCTAACACATTCGTTCACCCTAAACCACTGTCGTACCCTAACCTGTACCCTAAACCGTCCCCATCCCCTAACCCTAACCCTAACCCTAACCCTAACCCTTACGCGAAGCCTTACCCTAACCCGTCCCCTAATCCTAACCCGTACGTTAACACTAACCCGTACCCTAACACGTACGCTCACCATAAATCGTTGTCGTACCCTAACCTGTACCCTAAACCGTCCCCGTCCAGTAACCCTAACCCTAACCCGTTCCCTAACCCTAACCCTAACCCTAACCCTTACCCGAAACCTTACCCTAACCCGTCCCCTAATCCTAACCCGTACGCTAACACTAACCCGCACCCCAACACGTACGCTCACCCTAAACTGTTGTCGTACCCTAACCTGTACCCTAAACCGTCTCCGTCCCCGTCCCCGTCCCCATCCCCTAACCCTAACCCTAACCCGTACCCGAAGCCTTACCATAACCCGTCCCCTAATCCTAACCCGTAAGCTAACACTAACCCGTACCCTAACGAATACGCTCACCCTACACCTTTATCGTACCCTAACCTGTACCCTAAACCGTCCCCTAACCCTAACCCTAACCCTAACCCTAACCCTAACCCTTTCCTGAAGCCTTACCCTAACCCGTCCCCAAATCCTAACCCGTACGCTAACACTAACCCGTACACTAACACGTACGCTCACCATAAACCGTTGTCGTACCCTAACCTGTACCCTAAACCATTCCCTTCCCCTAACCCTAACCCTAACCCTAACCCTAACCCTAAACCTTACCCGAATCCTTACCCTAACCGGTCCCCTAATCCTAACCCATACGCTAACACTAACCCATACCCTAACACGTACTCTCACCCTAAACCGTTGTCGTACCCTAACCTGTCCCCGAAACCGTCCCCATCCCCTAATCCTAACCCTAACCCTTACACGAAGCCTTATTCTAACCCGTCCTGTAATCCTAACCCGTACGCTAACACTAACCCGTAGTCCAACACGTACGCTCACCCTAAACCGTTGTCGTACACTAACCTGTACCCTAAACCGTCCCCGTCCCCGTCCCCTAACGCTAACCCTAACCCTAACCCTTACCCGAAGCCTTACTTTAACCCATCCCCTAATAATAACCCCAACACTAACACTAACCCGTAACCTAACAACTACGCTCACCCTAAACCGATGTCGTACCCTAACCTGTACCCTAAACCGTCCCATAACGCTAACCCTAACCCTAACCATAACCCTTACTCGAAGCCTTACCCTAACCTGTCGCCTAATCCTAACCCGTACGCTAACAGTAACCCGTACCCTAACACGTTCGCTCACCCTAAACCATTGTCGTACCCTAACCTGTACCCTAAACCGTCCCCGTGCCCTAACCCTAGCCCTAACCCAAACACTAACCCTAATCCTTACCCGAACCCTTACCCTAACCCCTCCCCTAATCCTAACCCGTACGCTAACACTAACCCGTACCCTAACACGTACGCTGACCCTAAACTCTTGTCGTACCCTAACCTGTACCCTAAACCGTCCCCGTTCCCGTCCCCTAACCCTAACCCTAACCCTAACCTTAACACTTACCCGAAGCCTTACCTTAACACGTCCCCTAATCCTAACACGTACGCTAACACTAACCCATACCCTAACAAATACGCTCACCCCAAACCGTTGTCGTACCCTAACCTGTACCCTAAACAGTCCCCGTCCCCTAACCCTAACACTAACCATTACCCGAAGCCTTACACTAACCCGTCCCCAAATTCTAACCCGTACACTAACACTAACCCGTACCCTAACACGTACTCTCACCCTAAAACGTTTTCGTACCCTAACCTGTACCCTAAATCGTCCCCGTCCCCTAACCCTAACCCTAACCCTAACCCTTACCCGAAGCCTTACCCTAACCCGTCCCCTAATCCTAACACGTACGCTAACACTAACCCATACCCCAAAACGTACGCTCACCCTAAACCATTGTCGTACCCTAACCTGTACCCTAAACCGTCCCCGTTCCCGTCCCCTAAACCTAAACCTAACTTTAACCCTAACCCTAACACTTACCCGAAGCCTTACTTAACCCGTCCCCTAATCCTAACCCTTACACTAACACTAACCCGTACCCTAACAAGTACGCTCTCCGTAAACCGTTGTCGTACCCTAACCTCTACCCTAAACCTTCCCATAACGCTAACCCTAACCCTAACACTAACACTTACCCGAAGCCTTACCCTAACCCGTCCCCTAATCCTAACCCGTACGCTAACAATAACCCGTACCCTAACACGTTCGCTCACCCTAAACCACTGTCGTACACTAACCTGTACCCTAAACCGTCCCCGTCCCCTAACCCTAACCCTAACCCAAACCCTAAACCTAACCCTTACCCGAAGCCTTACCCTAACCCCTCCCCTAATCCTAACCCGTATGTTAGCATTAACCCATACCCTAACACGTACGCTGAACCTAAACCGTTGTCGTACTCTAACCTGTACCCTAAACCGTCCCCGTCACCTAACCCTAACCCTAACCCTTACCCGAAGCCTTACCCTAACCCGTCCCTTAATCCTAACCCGTACGCTAACACTAACCCACACCCTAACACGTACGCTCACCCTAAACCGTTGTCGTACCCTAACCTGTACCCTAAACCGTCCCCGTACCCTAACCCTAACCCTAACCCTAACCCTTACCCGAAGCCTTACCCTAACCCGTTCCCTAATCCTAACCCGTACACTAACACTAACCCGTACCCTAAAACGTACGCTCACCCTAAACCGTTGTCGTACCCTAACCTGTACCCTAAAACGTCACCGTACCCTAACCCTAACCCTAACCCTATCACTTACCCGAAGCCTTACCTTAAACCGTCCCCTAATCCTAACCCGTACGCTAACACTAACCCGTACTCTAACAAGTACGCTAACCCTACACCGTTGTCGTACCCTAACCTGTACCCTAAACCGTCCCCGTTCCCGTCCCCTAACCCTAACCCTAACCCTAACCTTAACACTTACCCGAAGCCTTACCTTAACACGTCCCCTAATCCTAACACGTACGCTAACACTAACCCATACCCTAACAAGTACGCTCACCCCAAACCGTTGTCGTACCCTAACCTGTACCCTAAACAGTCCCCGTCCCCTAACCCTAACACTAACCATTACCCGAAGCCTTACACTAACCCGTCCCCAAATTCTAACCCGTACACTAACACTAACCCGTACCCTAAAACGTACTCTCACCCTAAACCGTTTTCGTACCCTAACCTGTACCCTAAATCGTCCCCGTCCCCTAACCCTAACCCTAACCCTAACCCTTACCCGAAGCCTTACCCTAACCCGTACCCTAATCCTAACACTTACGCTAACACTAACCCGTAACCTAAAATGTACGCTCACCCTAAACCGTTGTCGTACCCTAACCTGTACCCTAAACCGTCCCCGTTCCCGTCCCCTAAACCTAAACCTAACTTTAACCCTAACCCTAACACTTACCCGAAGCCTTACTTAACCCGTCCCCTAATCCTAACCCTTACACTAACACTAACCCGTACCCTAACAAGTACGCTCTCCGTAAACCGTTGTCGTACCCTAACCTCTACCCTAAACCTTCCCATAACGCTAACCCTAACCCTAACACTAACACTTACCCGAAGCCTTACCCTAACCCGTCCCCTAATCCTAACCCGTACGCTAACAATAACCCGTACCCTAACACGTTCGCTCACCCTAAACCACTGTCGTACACTAACCTGTACCCTAAACCGTCCCCGTCCCCTAACCCGAACCCTAACCCAAACCCTAAACCTAACCCTAACCCTAACCCTAACCCTTACCCAAAGCCTTACCCTAACCCATCCCCTAATCCTAACCCGTACGCTAACACTAACCCGTACCCTAACACGTACGCTCACCCTAAACCGTTGTCGTACCCTAACCTGTACCCTAAACCGTCCCCGTACCCTAACCCTAACCCTAATCCTAACCCTTACCCGAAGCCTTACCCTAACCAGTCCCCTAATCCTAACCCGTACACTAACACTAACCCGTACCCTAACACTTACGCTCACCCTAAACTACTGTCGTACCCTAACCTGTACCCTAAAACTTCACCGTACCCTAACCCTAACCCTAACCCTATCACTTACCCGAAGCCTTACCTTAAACCGTCCCCTAATCCTAACCCGTACGCTAACACTAACCCGTACTCTAACAAGTACGCTAACCCTAAACCGTTGTCGTACCCTAACCTGTACCCTAAACCGTCCCCGTGCCCGTCCCCTAACCCTAACCCTAACCCTAACCCTTACGCGAACCCTTACCCTAACCCGTCCCCTAATCCTAACCCGTACGCTAACACTAACCCATACCCGAACACGTACGCTCACCCTAAATCGTTGTCGCACCCTAACCTGTACCCTAAACCATCCCCGTCCAGTAACCCTAACCCTAAACCTAACCCTAACCATAACCATAACCCTAACCCTAACCCGTCCCCGTCACCTAACCCTAATCCTAACCCTTACCCGAAACCTTACCCTAATACGTCCCCTAATCCTAACCCGTACGCTAACACTAACCCGTACCCTAACACATACGCTCACCCTAAACCGTTGTCGTACCCTAACCTGTACCCTAAACCGTCCCGTCCCCCTCCCCGTCCCCTAACCCTAACCCTAACCCTTACCCGAAGCCTTACCCTAACCCCTCCCCTAATCCTAACCCATACGCTAACACTAACCCGTACCCCAAAACGTACGCTCACCCTAAACCGTTGTCGTACCCTAATGTGTACCCTAAACCGTCCCCGTCCCCATCCCCTAACCCTAAACCTAACCCTAACTCTAACCCTAACCCTTACCCGAAGCCTTACCCTAAACCCTCCCCTAATCCTTACCGTATGCTAACACTAACCCGTACCCTAACACGTACGCTGACCCGAAACTGTTGTCATAACCTAACATGTTCCCTAAACTGTCCCCGTTCCCGTCCCCTAACCCTAACCCTAACCCTAACCCTTACTCGAAGCCTTACACTAACCCGTGCCCTAATCCTAACCCGTACGTTAACACTAACCCGCTCCCTAACACGTACGCTCACCCTAAACCGTTGTCATACCCTAACCTGTACCCTAAAACTTCCCCGTAACCTAACCATAACCCTAACCCTAACCCTTACCCGAAGCCTTACACTAACCCGCCCCCTAATCCTAACCCGTACACTAACACTAACCTGTACCCTAACACGTACGCTCACCCTAAACCGTTGTTGTACCCTAACCTGTACCCTAAAACTTCACCGTACCCTAACCCTAACCGTAACCCTAACTCTATCCCTTACCCGAAGTTTTACCTTAAATCGTCCCCTAATCCTAACCAGTACCCTAACACTAAACCGTACTCTAACATGTACGCAAACCCTAAACCGTTGTCGTACCCTAACCTGTACCCTAAACCGTCCCCGTGCCCGTCCCCTAACCCTAATCCTAACACTTATGCGAAGCCTTACCCTAACGCGTCCCCTAATCCTAACCCGTACGCTAACACTAACCGGTATCGTATCACGTACGCTCACCCTAAACCGTTGTCGTACCCTAACATGTACCCTAAACCGTCCCCGTCCCCTAACCCTAACCCTAACCCTAACCCCAACCCCAACCCTAACCCTAACCGTTATGCGAAGCCTTACCCTAAACCGTCCCCTAATCCTAACCCGTACGCTAACACTAACCCGTACCGTAACATGTACGCTCACCCTAAACCGTTGTCTTACCCTAACCTGTACCCTAAACCGTCCCCGTCCCCTAAACCTAACCCTAACCCTAACTCTTCCCCGAAGCCTTAACTTAACCCGTCGCCTAATCCTAACCCGTACGCTAACACTAACCTGTACCATAACACGTACGCTCACCTTAAACCATTGTCGTACCCTAACCTGTACCCTAAACTATCCCCGTCCACTAACCCTAACCCTAACCCTAACCCTAACCCTTACCCGAAGCCTTACCCTAACCCGTCCCCTAATCCTAACCCGTACGCTAACAGTAACCCGTACCCTAACATATACGGTCACACTAAGCCGTTGTTGTACCCTAACCTGTACCCTTAACCGTCCCCGTCACCTAACCCTAACCCTTACCCTAACCCAAACCCTAACCCTAACCCTTAACACTCCGCTAATCCTAACCCATACGCTAACACTAACCCGTACCCTAACACCTACGCTGACCCTAAATCGTTGTCGTACCCTAACCTGTACCCTAAACCGTCCCCTAAACCTAAACCTAACCCTTTCCCGAAGCGTTACCCTAACCCGTACCATAATCCTAAACCTTACGCGAACACTAACCCGTACCCTAACACGTACGCTCACCCTAAACCATTGTAGTACCCTAACCTGTACCCTAAACCGGCCCCGTCCGGCCCCTAACCCTAACCCTAACCCTAACCCTAACACTAACAATTACCCAAAGCCTTACACTAACCCGTCCCCTAATCCTAACCCGTACGATAACACTAACCCGTACCCTAACATGTACGCTCACCTTAAAACTTTGTCGTACCGTAACCTGTACACTAAACCGTCCCCGTCCCCTAACCCTAACCCTAACTTTAATCCTTATCTGAAGCCTTACCCTAACCCCTCCCCTAATCCTAACCCGTACGCTAACAATAACCCGTACACTAACAACTACGCACACCCTAAACCGTTCTCCTACCCTAACCTGTACCCAAAACTGTCCCCTAACCCTAACCCTAACCCTAACCCTAACCCTTACCCGAAGCCTTACCATAACCCGTCCCCTAATCCTAACCCGTACCCTAACACTAACCCGTAACCTAACAGGTTCGCTCACACTAAACCGTTGTCATAACCTAACCTGTACCCTAAACCATCCCCGTCCCTTAACCCTAACACTAACCATAACCCTAACCCTTACTCGAAGCCTTACCCTAACCCGTCACCTAATCCTAACCCGTACGCTAACACTAACCCGTACCCTAACACTTACCCTCACCATAAACCGTTGTCATATCCTAACCTGTACCCCAAACCGTCCCCGTCCCCTAACCCTAACCCTAACCGTAACCCTTACCTGAAGCCTTACACTAACCCGTCCCCTAATCCTGACCCGTACGCTAACACTAACCCATACCCTAACACGTACGCTCACCCTAAACCGTTGTCGTACACTAACCTGTACCCTAAACCGTTCCCGTCCCCGTCCACTAACCCTAACCCTAATCCTAAAAGTAACACTTACCCGAAGCCTTACCCTAACCCGTCCTCTAATCCTAACCCGTACGCTAACACTAGCCCTTACCCTAAAAGGTATGCTCACACTAAACCGTTGTCGTACCCTAACCTGTACCCTAAACCGTCCCCGTCCCTGTCCCCTAATCCTAACCATTACCCTTACCCGAAGCCTTACCCTAACCCGTCCCCTAATCCTAAACCGTTCGCTAACACTAACCCGTACCCTAACACGTACGCTCACCCTAAACCGTTGTCGTACCCTAACCAGTACCCTAAACCGTCCCCATCCCCTATACCTAACGCTAACCCTAACCCTAAACCTTACCCGAAGTCTTACCCTAACCCGTCCCCTAATCCTAACCCGTACGCTAACACTAACCCGTACCCTAACACGTACGCTCACCGTAAACCATTGTGGTACACTAACTTGTACCCTAAACCGTCCCCATACCAGTCCCCTAACCCTAACCCTAACCCTAACCCTAACTCTTACCCGAAGCCTTACCCAAAACGACCCCTAATCCTAACCCGTACGCTAACACTAACCCGTACTCTAACACGTACGCTCACCCTAAACCGTTGTCATACACTAACCTGTACCCTAAACCGCCCCGTCCCCGTCCCCTAACCCTAACCCTAACCATAACCATAACCCTAACCCGAAGCCTTACCCTAACCCGTCCCCTAATCCTAACCCGTACGCTAACACTAACCCGTACCCCAACACGTATGCTCACCCTCAACCGTTGTCGTACCCTAACCTGTACCCTAAATCGTGCACGTCCCCGTCCCCTAACCCTAAACCTAACCCATTCCCGAAGCCTTACACTAACCCGTCCCCTAATCCTAACCCTTACGCTAACATTAACCCATACCCTAACACGTACACTCACCCTAAACTGTTGTCGTACACTAAGCTGTACCCTAAACCGTCCCCGTACGCTAACCCTAACCCTAACCCTAACCCTAACCCTACCACTAAACCTTAGCCGAAGCCTTACTCTAACCTGTCCCCTAATCCTAACACGTACGGTAACACTAACCCGTACCCTAACATGTACGCTCACCCTAAACCGCTGTCGTACCCTAACCTGTACCCTAAACCGTCCCCGTCACCTAAACCTAACATTAAACCTAACCCCAACCCTAACCCTTACCCGAAGCCTTACCCTAACCTGTCCCCTTATCCTAACCCGTAGGATAACATTAACCCGTACCCTAAAACGTACGCTCACTCTAAACAGCTGACGTACCCTAACCTGTACCCTAAACCGTCCCCATCCCCTAACCCTAACCCTAACCCTAACCCTAACCCTAACCCTAAACCTTTTCCGAAGCCTTACACTAACCCGCCCCCTAATCCTAACCCGTACGCTAACACTAACCCGTACCCTAACACGTACGCTCACCCTAAACCGTTATCGTACCCTAACCTGTACCCTAAACCGTCCACGTCCCATAACCCTAACCCTAACCCTAACCCTTACCCACAGCCTTACACTAACCCGTCCCCTAATCCGAAATCGTACGCTAACACTAACCCGTACCCTAACACGTACGCTCACCCTAAACCGTTGTTGTATCCTAACCTGTACCCTAAACCGTCCCCATCCCCTAACCCTAACCCTAACCCTAACCCTTACCCGAAACCTTACCCTAACCCGTCCCCTAATCCTAACACGTACGCTAACACTAACCCATACCCTAACACGTACGCTCACCTTAAACCGTTGTCGTACCCTAACCTGTACCCTAAACCGTCCCTGTCCCCTAATCCGAACCCTAACCCTAACTCTAACCCTAACACTTACCCGAAGCCTTACACTAACCCGTCACCTAATCCTAATCCGTAAGCTAACACTAACCCGTACCCCAACACGTACGCTCACCATAAACCGTTGTCGTACCCTAACCTGTACCCTAAACCGTCCCCGTCCCCTAACCCTAATCCTAACCCTAACCCTAACCCTTACCCGAAGCCTTACCTTAAACCGTCCCTTAATCCTAACCCAACGCTAACACTAACCCGTACCCTAACAAGTACGCACACCCTAAACCGTTGTCGTACCCTAACCTGTACCCTAAACCGACCCTAACCCAAACCCTAACCCTAACCCTAACCCTTACCTGAAGCCTTACCCTAACCCGTTCCCTAATGCTAACCCGTACGCTAACACTAACCCATACCCTAACACGTACGCTCACCCTAAACCATTGTCGTACCCTAACCTGTACCCTAAACCGGCCCCGTCCCCTAACCCTAACCCTAACCCTAACCCTAACCCTTACCCGAAGCCTTACCCTAACCCGTCCCCTAATCCTAACCCGAACGCTAACAGTAACCCGTACCCTAACATGTATGGTCACATTGAACCGTTGTCGTACCCTAACCTGTACCCTAAACCGTCCCCGTCACCTAACCCTAAACCTTACCCTAACCCTAACCCTAACCCTTAACCCTCCGCTAATCCTAACCCATACGCTAACACTAACCCGTACCCTAACACCTACACTGACCCTAAATCTTTGTCGTACCTTAACCTGTACCCTAAACCGTCCCCTAAACCTAAGCCTAACGCTAACCCTAAACCTAACCCTAACCCTTACCCGAAGCGTTACCCTAACCCGTACCCTAATCCTAAACCTTACGCGAACACTAACCCGTACCATAACACGTACGCTCACCCTAAACCATTGTCGTACACTAACCTGTACCATAAACCGGCCCCGTCCCCTAACCCTAACCCTAACCCTAATCCTAACCCTAAAACTTACCCGAAGCCTTACCCTAACCCGTCCCCTAATCCTAACACTTACGCTAACACTAACCCGTACCCTAACACGTACGCTCACCCTAAACCGTTGTCGTACCCTAACCTGTACCATAAACCGTCCCTGTCCCCTAACCCGAACCCTAACCCAAAACCTAACCTTAACCCTAACCCTAACCCTTACCCGAAGCCTTACCCTAACCCGTCCCCTAATCCTAACCCGTACGCTAACACTAACCCATACCCCAACACGTACGCTCACCCTAAACCTTTGTCGTACCCTAACCTGTACCCTAAACCGTCCCCGTCCCCTAACCATAACCCTAACCCTAACCCTAACCCTAACCCTTACCCGAAGCCTTAATTTAACCCGTCCCCTAATCCTAACCCGTACGCTAACACTAACCCATACCCTAACAAGTACGCACACCCTAAACCGTTCTCGTACCCTAACCTGTACCCTAAACTGTCCACTAACCCTAACCCTAACCCTAACCCTAACCCTTACCCGAAGCCTTACACTAACCCGTCCCCTAAAACTAACCCGTACGCTAAAACTAAACCGTACCCTAACACGTTCGATCAACCTAAACCGTTGTAGTACCCTAACTTGTACCCTAAATCGTCCCCGTCCCCTAACCCTAACCCTAACCCTAACCCTAACCCTAAACCTTACCCGAAGGCTTACCCTAACCCCGACCCTAATCCTAACCCGTACCCTAACACGTACGCTCACCCTAAACCATTGTCGTACCCTAACCTGTACCCTAAACCGTCCCCGTTCCCTAACCCTAACCCTAACCCTAACCTGTACCCTAAACTGTACCCTAACACTAACCCTAAACCTAACCCTAACCCTAACCCTTAACCGAAGCCTTACACTCACCCGACCCCTAATCCTAACCCGTACGCTAACACTAACCAATACCCTAACATGTACGCTCCCCCTAAACCGTTGTTATACCCTAACCTGTACCCTAAACCGTCCCTGTCCCCTAACCCTAACCCTAACCCGAACCCTTAACCGAAACCTTACAGTAACCCGTCCCCTAATCCTATCCGGTTCGCTAACACTAACCCGTACCCTAACACGTATGCTCACCCTAAAGCGTTGTCGTACCCTAAAGTGTACCCTAAACCGTCCCCTAACATTAACGCTAACCCTAACCCTAACCCTAACCCTTACCCGAAGCCTTACACTAACCCGTCCCCTAATCCTAACCCGTACGCTAACACTAACCCGTACCCTAACACTTATGCTCACCCTAAAACGTTGTCGTACCCTAACCTGTTCCGTAAACCGTCCCCGTCCCCTAACCCTAATGCTAACCCTAAACCTAACCCTAACCCTTACCCGAAGCCTTACTTTAACCCGTGCCCTAATCCTAACCCGTACGCTAACACTAACCCATACCCTAACTCGTACGCTCACCCTAAACCGTTGTCGTACCCTAACCTGTACCCTAAACCGTCCCCGTTCCCTAACCCTAACCCTAACCCTAACCCTTACCTGAAGCCTTACCCTAACCGGTCCGCTAATCCTAACTCGTCCGCTAACACTAAACCGTACTCTAACACGTACGCTAACCCTAAACCGTTGTCGTACCCTAACCTGTACCCTAAACCGTCCACAGCCCCTAACCCTAACCCTGACCCTAAACCTAACCCTAACCCTTACCCGAAGCCTTACCTTAACCCGTCCCCTAATCCTAACCCGTACGCTAACACTAACCCGTACCCTAACACGTACGCTCACCCTAAACCATTGTCGTACCCTAACCTGTACCCTAAACCGTCCCCGTCCCCGAACCCTAACCCTAACCCTAACCCTAACCCAACCCTAACCCTTACCCGAAGCCTTGCCTTAACCCGGCCCCTAATCCTAACCCGTACGCTAACACTAACCTGTACCCTAACACGTACGCTCACCCTAAACCGTTGTCGTACTATTACCTGTACCCTAAACAGTCCCCGTCCCCGTCCCCGTCCCCTAAACCTAACCCTAACCCTAAACCTTACCCGAAGCCTTACCCTAACCCTTCCCCTAATCCTAACCCGTACGCTAACACTATCCCGTACCCTAACACGTACGCTCACCCTAAACCTTTGCGTACCTTAACCTGTACCCTAAACCGTCCCCATCCCCTAACCCTAACCATAACCCTAACCGTATCCCTATCCCTTACCCGAAGCCATACCCTAACCCGTCCACTAATCCTAACCCGTACGCTAAACCTAACCCGCACCCTAACACGTACGCTCCCCTAAACCGTTGTCGTACCCTAACCTGAACCGTAAACCGTCCCCGTCCCCTAACCCTAAAACTAACCCTTACCCGAAACCTTACCCTAACCCTTCACCTAATCCTAACACGTACGGTAACACTAACCCGTACCCTAACACGTACGCTCACCCTAAAGCGTTGTCGTACCCTAACCTGTACCCTAAACCGTCCCCGTCCCCTAACCCTAACCCTAAACTTAACCCTAACCCATACCCGAAGCCTTACCCTAACCCGTCCCCTAATCCTAACCCGTACGCTAACACTAAACCGTACCATAACACGTATGCTCACCCTACACCGTTGTCGTACCCTAATCTGAACCCAACACCATCCCCGTCCCCTAACCCTAACCCTAACCCTTTCCCAAAGCCTTACCATAACCCGTCCCCTAATCCTAACCTGTACGCTAACACTAACCCGTACCCTAACATGTACACTCACCCTAAACCGTTGTCGTACCCTAACCTGTACCCTGAACCGTCCCCGTCCCCTAACCCTGACCCTACCGTAACCCTTAGCCGAAGCCTTACCCTAACCCGTCACATAATCCTATCCCGTACGCTAACACTAACACGTACCCTAACACGTACGCTCACCCTAAACCGTTGTCGTACCCTAACCTGTACCCTGAACCGTCCCCGTCCCCTAACCCTAACCCTAACCCTAACCCTTACCCGAAGCCTTACCCTAACCCGTTCCCTAATCCTAACCCGTACGCTAACACTAACCCGTACGTTAACAAGTACGCTCAGCCTAAACTGTTGTTGTACCCTAACCTGTACTCTAAACCATCCCCGTCCCCTAACCCTAACCCTAACCCTAAACTTTACCCGAAGCCTAACACTAACCCGTACCCTAATCCTAACCCGTACGCTAACACTAACCCGTACCCTAAAATATACGCTCACACTAAACGGTTTTCGTACCCTAACCTGTACCCTAAACCGTCCCCGTCCCCTACCCCTAACACAAAACGTAACCCTAACCCTTACCCGAAGCCTTACCCTAAACCGTCCTCTAATCCTAACCTGTACGCTAACACTAACCCGTAGCCTAACACGTACGCTCACCCTAAACCGTTGCCGTACCCTAACCTGTACCCTAAACCGTCCCCGTCCCCTAACCCTAACCGTAACCCTAACCCTAACCCTAACACTTACCCGAAGCCTTACCCTAACCCGTCCCCTAATCCTAACCCGTATGCTAACACTAAACCTTACCCGAACACGTACGCTCACCCTAAACTGTTGTCGTAACCTAACCTGTACCCTAAACTGTCCCTGTCCCCTAAAGCTAACCCTAACCCTCACCCTAACCCTAACGCTTACCCGAAGCCGTACCCTAACCCGTCCCCTAATCCTAACCCATACGATAACACTAACAAGTACCCTAACATGTACGCTCAAACTAAACCGTTGTCGTACCCTTTCCTGTACCCTAAACCGTCACCGTCCCCGTCCCCTAACCCTAACCCTAACCCTAACCCTTACCCGAAGCCTTACACTAACCTGTCCCCTAATCCTAACCCGTACGCTAACACTAACAAATACCCTACAACGTACGATCACCCTAAACCGTTGTCGTACCATAACCTGTACCCTAAACCGTCCCCGTCCCCTAACCCTAACCCTAACCCTAACACTTACCCGAAGCCTTAACCTAACCTGTCCCCTAATCCTAACCCGTATGCTAACAATAACCCGTACCCTAACACGTACGCTCACCCTAAACCGTTGTCGTACCTTAACCTGTACCCTAAACCGTACCCATCCCCTAACACTAACCCTAAACCTAACCCTAACCCTTACCCGAATCCTTACCCTAACCCGTCCCCTAATCCTAACCCGTACGCTAACACTAACACGTAACCGAACACATACGCTCACCCTAAAGCGTTGTTGTACCCTAGCATGTACCCTAACTGCCCCCGTCCCCTAACCCTAACCCTGACCCTAACCCTGACCCTAACCCTTACCCGAAGCCTTACCCTAACACGTCCCCTAATCCTAAACCGTACGCTAACACTAACCCGTACCCTAACACGTACGCTCAACCTAAACCATTGTCGTACCCTAACCTGTACCCTAAACCGTCCCCTAACACTAACCCTCACCCAAACCCTAACACTAACACTTACCCGAAGACTTACCCTAACCCGTCCCCTAATCCTAAAACGTACACTAACACTAACCCGTACCCTAACACGTACGCTCACCCTAAACCGTTGTCGTACCCTAACCTGTACCATAAACCGTCTCCGTCCCCTAACCCTAAACCTAACTCTAAACCTAACTTTACCCGAAGTCTTACCCTAACCCGTCCCGAAATCCTAACCCGTACGCCAACACTAACCCGTACCCTAACACGTACGCTCACCCTAAACCGTTGTCGTACCCTAACCTGTACCATAATCCGTCCCCATCCCCTAATCCTAACCCTAACCCTACATCTAACCCTAACGCTTACCCGAAGCCTTACCTTAACCCGTCCCCTAATCCTAACCCGTACGCTAACAATAACGCGTACCCTAACACGTACGCTCACCCTAAACCGTTGTCGTACCATAACCTGTACCCTAAACCGTCCCCGTCCCCTAACCCTAACCCTAACCCTAACCCTAACACTAACCCTATCCCTTACCCGAAGCCTTACACTAACCCGTCCCCTAATCCTAACCCGTACGCTAACACTAACCCATACCCTAACACGTACGCTCACCCTAAACCGTTGTCGTACCCTAACCTGTACCCTAAACCGTCCCCTTCCCCTAACCCTAACCCTAACCCTAACCCTTACCTGAATCCTTACACTAACCCGTCCCCTAATCCTAACCCGTACGCTAACACTAACCTGTACCCTAACACGTACGCTCACCCTAAAACGTTGTCGTACCCTAACCTGTACCCTAAACCGTCCCCGTCCCCTAACCCTAACCCTAACCCTAACCCTTACCCAAAGCCTTACTCTAAACCGTCCCCTAATCCTAACCCGTATGCTAACAGTAACCATTGCCCTAACACGTATGCTCTCCCTAAAACGTTGTCGTACCTTAACCTGTACCCAAACCGTTCCCGTACCCGTCCCCTAACCCTAACCCTAGCCCTAAAAGTAACCCTTACCCGAAGCCTTACCCTAACCCGTCCTCTATTACTAACCCATACGCTAAAACTAACCCTTACCCTAACACGTATGCTCAAACTAAACCGTTGTCGTACCCTAACCTGTACCGTAAAGCATCCCCGTCCCCGCCCCCTAACCTTAACCCTTACCCGAAGCCTTACCCTAACGCGTCCCCTAATCCTACCCGTACGCTAACACTAACCCATACTTTAACACGTACGCTCACCGTAAACCATTGTCGTACCCTAACCTCTACCCTAAAACGTCCCCGTCCCCGTCCCCTAACCCTAACCCTAACCCTAACCCTAACCCTAACCCTTACCCGAAGCCTTACACTAATCCGTCCCCTAATCCTAACCCGTACTCTAACAATAACCCGTACCCTAACACGTACGCTCACCCTAAACTGTTGTCATACCCTAACCTGTACCCTAAACCGTCCCCGTCCCCTAACCCTAACCCTAACCCTAACCCTTACCCGAAGTCTTACCCTAACCCGTCCCCTAATCCTAACACGTACGCTAACCCTAAACCGTACCCTAACACGTACGCTCACCCTAAACCGTTGTGGTACCCTAACCTGTACCCTAAACCGTCCCAGTCCCCGTCCCCTATGCCTAACCCTAACCCTATCCCTAACCCTTACCTGAAGCCTTACACTAACCCGACCCCTAATCCTAACCAGTACGCTAACACTAAACTGTACCCTAACACGTACGCTCACCCTACACTGTTTTCGTACCCTAACCTGTACCCTAAACCGTCCCCGTCCCCGTCCCCTAACCCTAACCTTACCCCTAACCCTAACCCTAACCGTTACCCGAAGCCTGACCCTAAACCGTCCCCTAATCCTAACCCGTACGCTAAAACTAACCCGTACCCTAACAATAAACCGTACCCTAACATGTACGCTCACCCTAAACAGTTGTCATACCCTAACGTGTACCCTAAACTGTCCCCGTCCCCGTCCCCTAACCCTAACCCTAACCATAACTCTTACCCGAAGCCTTACCCTAACCCGTCCCCTAATCCTAACCCGTACGCTAACAATAACCCGTACCATAACCCGTACGCTCATCCTAAAACGTTGTCGTACGCTAACCTGTACCCTAAACCGTCCCCGTCCCCTAACACTAACCGTAACCCTAACCCTAACTCCAAATCTTACACGAAGCCTTACCCTAACCGGTCCCCTAATCCTAAACCGTACGCTAACACTAACCCGTACCCTAACACATACGCTCACCCTTAAACGGTTGTGGTACCCTAAACTGTCCCCGTCCCCGTCCCCAACCCTAACCCTAACCCTAATCCTTACCTGAATCCTTACACTAACCCGTCCCCTAATCCTAACCCCTACGCTAACACTAACCTGTACCCTAACACGTACGCTCACCCTAAACCGTTGTCATACCCTAAACTGTACCCTAAACCGTCCCCATCCCCTAACCCTTACCCTAAGCCTAACCCTTACCCGAATCCTTACCCTAACCCGTCCCCTAATCCTAACCCGTAAGCTAACACTAACACGTACCGTAACACGTACGCTCACCCTAAACCGTTGTTGTACCCTAACCTGTACCATAAACGGTCCCCATCCCCTAAATCTAACCCTAACCCTAACCCTAACCCTTACCCGAAGCCTTACCCTAACCCGTCCCCTAATGCTAACCCGTACGCTAACACTAATCCGTAACCTCACATTTACGCTCACCCTAAACCGTTGTCGTACCCTAACCTGTACCCTAAACCGTCCCCATCCCCTATCCCTAACCCTAACCCTTACCCGAAGCCTTACCCTAACCCGTCCCCTAATCCTAACCCTTACGATAACACTAACCCGTACCCTAACACGTACGCTCACCCTAAACCGTTGTCGTACACTAACCTGTACCCTGAACCGTTCCCGTCCACGTCCCCTAACCCTAACCCTAAACCTAACTCTTACCCGAAGCCTTACCCTAACCCGTCCCCTAATCCTAAACCGTATACTAACACTAAAACGTACCCTAACATGTACGCTCACCCTAAGCCGTTGTCGTACCCTAACCTGTACCCTAAATAGTCCCCGTCCCCTAACCCTAATCCTAACCCTAACCCTAAACCTAACCCTAAACCTTACCCGAAGCCTTACCCTAACCCGTCCCCAATCCTAACCCGTACGCTAACACTAATCCGTACCCTAACACGTAGGCTCAACCTAAACCTTTGTCGTACCCTAACCTGTACCCTAAACCGTCCCCGTCCCCATCCCCTAACCCTAACCCTAACCCTAAGCCTAACCCTAACCGTAAAGCTTACCCGAAGCCTTACCCTAACCTGTCCCCTAATCCTAACCCATACGCAAACACTCAACCGTACCCTAAAATGTACGTTCACACTAAACCGTTGTCGTAATCTAACCTGTACCCTAAACCGTCCCCGTTCCCTAACCCTAACCCTAACCCTAAACCTAACCCTTACCCGAAGCCTTACCCTAACCCGTCCCCTAATCCTAACCGGTACGCTAACACTAAACCATACCCTAACACGTACGCTCACCCTAACACGTTGTCATACACTAACCTGTACCATAAACTGTCACCGTCCCCTAACCCTAACCCTAACCCTAACCCTAACCCGAACACTTACCCGAATCCTTACCCTAACGCGTCCCCTAATCCTAACCCGTACGCTAACACTAACCCGTACCCTAACACGTACGCTCACCCTAAACAGTTGTCCTACCCTAACCTGTACCCTAAACCGTCCACGTCCCCGCCCCCTTCCCCGTCCCCTAACCCTAACCCTAAACCTTACCCAAAGCCTTACACTAACCCGTACCCTAATCCTAACCTGTACGCTAACACTAACCCGTACCCTAAAACGTACGCTCACCCTAAACCGTTGTCGTACCCTAACCTGTACCGTAAACCGTCCCCGTCCCCGTCCCCTAACCCTAACCCTAACCCTAACCCTACCCCTTACCCGAAGCCTTACCCTAAACCGTCCCCTAATCCTAAACCGTACGCTAACACTAACCCGTACTCTAACACGTACGCTCACCCTAAACCGTTGTCGTCCCCTAACCTGTACCCTAAACCGTCCGCTAACCCTAACCCTAACCCTAACCCTAACCCTAACCCTTACCCGAAGCCTTACCCTAACCCGTCCCCTAATCCTAACCCATACCCTAACACTAACCCGTACCCTCACAAGTACGCTCACCCTAAACCGTTGACGTACCCTAACCTGTACCCTAAACCGTCCCCGTCCCCTAACTCTAACCCTTACCCGAAGCCTTACCCTAACCCGTCCCCTAATCCTAACTCTTAAGCTAACACTAACCCGTACCCTAACACGTACGCTCACCATAAACCGTTGTCGTACACTAACCTGTACCCTAAACCGTCCCTGTCCCCTAACCCTAACCCTAACCCTAACCCTAACCCTAACCCTAACCCTAACACTTACCCGAAGCCTTACCATAACCCGTCCCCTAATCCTAACCCGTACGCTAACACTATCCCATATCCTAACACGTACGCTCACCCTAAACCTTTGTCGTACACTAACCTGTACCCTAAACCGTCCCCGTCCCCTAACCCTAAGCCTAACCCTAAACCTAACACTTATCCGAAGCCGTACGCTAACCCGTGCCCTAATCCTAACCCGTACGCTAACACTAACACGTACCCTAACACGTACGCTCACCCTAAACCGTTGTCGTTTCCTAACCTGTACCCTAAACCGTCCCTGTCCCCTAACCCTAACCCTAACCCTAACCCTTACCCGAAGCCTTACCCTAACCCGTCCCCTAGTCCTAACCCGTACGCTAACACTAACCCGTACCGTAACACGTACGCTCACCCTAAACCGTTGTCGTACCCTAACCTGTACACTAAACCGTCCCCGTCCCCTATCGCTAACCCTAACCCTAACTGTTACCCGAAGCCTTACGCTAACCCATCCCCTAATCCTAACCCGTACACTAACACTAAGCCGTACCCTAACACGTACTCTCACCCTAAACGGTTGTCGTACCCTAACCTGTACCCTAAACCGTCCCCGTCCCCTAACCCTAACCCTAACCCTAACCATTACCCGAAGCCTTACCCTAACTCATCCCCTAATCCTAACCCGTAGGCTAACACTAACCCGTACCCTAAAACGTACGCTCACCCTAAACCGTTGTCGTACCCTAACCTGTACCCTAAACTGTCCCCGTCCCCTAACCCTAAGCCTAACCCTAACCCTTACCCAAAGCCTTACCCTAGCCCGTCCCCTAATCCTAAACCGTACGCTAACACTAACCCGTACCCTAACACGTA
This sequence comes from Delphinapterus leucas, assembly GCF_059928025.1. NCBI lineage: Eukaryota > Metazoa > Chordata > Mammalia > Artiodactyla > Monodontidae > Delphinapterus > Delphinapterus leucas. Next base: position 24,792,852 of record NC_143138.1, read on the forward strand.
CGCTCACTCTTAACCATTGTCGTACACTACCCTGTACCCTAAAACATCCCCGTCCCCTAACCCTAACCCTAACCCTAAACCTAGCCCTAACCCTTACCCGAAGCCTTACCCTAACCCGTCCCCTAGTCCTAACCTGTACGCTAACACTAACCCGTACCCTAACACGTACGCACACCCTAAACCATTGTCGTACCCTAACCTGTACCCTAAACCGTCCCCGTCCCCGTCCCCGTCCCCTAACCCTAACCCTAACACTAACACTTACCCGAAGCCTTACCCTAACCCGTACCCTAATCCTAACCCGTACGCTAACTCTAACCTATACCCTAACACGTACGCTCACCCTAAACCGTTGTCGTACCCTAACCTGAACCCTAAACCGTCCCCGTCCCCTAACCATAACCCTAAACCTAACCCTTACCCGAAGCCTTACCCTAACCCGTCCCCTAATCCTAACCGGTACGCTAACACTAAACCATACCCTAACACGTACGCTCACCCTAACTCGTTGTCATACACTAACTTGTACCCTAAAGTGTCACCGTCCACTAACACTAACCCTAACCCTAACCCTAACCCTAACACTTACCCGAATCCTTACCCTAACCCGTCCCCTACTCCTAACCCATACGCTAACACTAACCCGAACCCTAATACGTACGCTCACCCTAAACCATGTCCTACCCTAACCTGTACCCTAAACCATCCTCGTACCCGTCCCCGTCCCCGTCCCCTAACCCTAACCCTAACCCTTACCCAAAGCCTTACACTAACCCGTCCGCTAATCCTAACCTGGACACTAACACTAACCCGTACCCTAACACGTACGCTCACCCTAAACCGTTGTCGTACCTAACCTGTACCCTAAACCGTCCCTGTCCCCTAACCCTAACCCTAACCCTAACCCTAACCCTAACCCTAACCCTAACCTGAAGCCTTACCCTAAACCGTCCCCTAATCCTAACCCGTACGCTAACACTATCCCGTATCCTAACACGTACGCTCACCCTAAACCGTTGTCGTACCCTAACCTGTACCCTAAACCTTCCCCGTCCCCGTCCCCTACCCCTAACCCTAACCCTACGCCTAACCCTAACCCTAACCCTTACCCGAAGCCTTACCCTAAACTGTCCCCTAATCCTAACCCGTACGCTAACACTCACCCGTACCCTAAAATGTACGTTCACCCTAAACCGTTGTCATAAGCTAACCTGTACCCTAAACCGTACCCGTCCCCTAACCCTATCCCTAACCCTAAACCTAACCCTTACCTGAAGCCTTACCCTAACCCATCCCCTAATCCTAACCGGTATGCTAACACTAAACCATAGCCTAACACTTACGCTCACCCTAACACGTTGTCATACACTAACGTGTACCCTAAACCGTCACCGTCCCCTAACCCTATCCCTAACCCTAACCCTAAACCTAACACTTACCCGAATCCTTACCCTACCCCGTCCCCTAATCCTAACCCGTACGCTAACACTAACCCATACCCTAACACGTATGCTCACCCTGAACCGTTGTCCTACCCTAACCTGTACACTAAACCGTCCGCCTCCCCGTACCCGTCCCCGTCCCCTAACCCTAACCCTAACCCTTACCCGAAGCCTCACCCTAACCCGTCCCCTAATCCTAGCCCGTACGCTAACACTAACCCGTACCCTAACATGTACGCTCACCCTAAACCGTTGTCATATCCTAACCTGTACCCTAAACCGTCCCGGTCCCCTAACCCTAACCCTAACCGTAACCCTAACCCTTACCCGAAGCCTTACACTAATCCGTCCCATAATCGTAACCCGTACGCTAACCCTAACCGGTACCCTAACACGTAGGCTCACCCTAAAACATTGTCGTACCCTAACCTGTACCCTAAACCGTCCCCGTCCCCGTCCCCGTCCCCTAACTCTAACCCTAACCCTAACCCTAACCCTAACCCTTACCCGAAGCCTTACCCTAAACCGTCCCCTAATCCTAACCCGTATGCAAACACTAACCCGTACCCTAACACGTACGCTCACCCTAAACCGTTGTCGTACCCTAACCTGTACCCTAAACCGTCCCCGTCCCATAACCCTAACCCTAACCCTAACCCTAACCCTAACCCTTACCCGCAGCCTTACCCTAACCCGTCCCCTAATCCTAAACCGTACGCTAACACTAACCCGTACCCTAACTCGTACGCTCATCCTAAACCGTTGTCGTACCCTAACCTGTACCCTAAACCGTCCCCTAACCCTAAACCTAACCCTAACCCTAACCCTAACCCTTACGCGAAGCCTTACCCTAACACGTCCCCTAATCCTAACCCGTACGTAACACTAACCCGTACCCTCACACGTACGCTCACCCTAAACCGTTGTCGTACTCTAACCTGTACCCTAAACAGTCCCCGTCCCCTAACCCTAACCCTAACCCTAACCCTAACCCTAACCCTTACCCGAAGCCTTACCCTAACCCGTGCCCTAATCCTAACCCGAACGCTAACACTATCCTGTATCCTAACACGTACGCTCACCCTAAACCGTTGTCGTACACTAAGCTGTACCCTAAATCGTAACGGTCCCCTAACCCTAACCCTAACCCTAACCCTAACCTTTACCCGAAGCCTAACCCTATCCCGTCCCCTCATTCTAAGCCGTACCCCAACACTAACCCGTACCCTAACACGTACGCTCACCCTAAACCATTGTCGTACCCTAACCTGTACCCTAAACCGTCCCCGTCCCCGTCCCCGTCCCCTAACCCTAACCCTAACCCTAACACTTACCCGAAGCCTTTCCCTAACCCGTCCCCTAATCCTAACCCGTACGCTAACACTAACCCATACCCTAACACGTACGCTCACCCTAAACCGTTGTCGTACCCTAAACTGTACCCTAAACCGTCCCCGTCCCTAACCCTAACCCTAACCCAAAACCTTACAAGAAGCCTTACCCTAACCCGTCCCCTAATCCTAACCGTACGCTAACACTAACCCGTACTCTAACACTTACCCTCACCCTAAACCGTTGTCATACCCTAACATGTACTCTAAACCGTCCTCGTCCCCGTCCCCGTCCCCTAACCCTAACCCTAACCCTAACCATTACCCGAAGCCTTACCCTAACTCGTCCCCTAATCCTAACCCGTAGGCTAACACTAACCCGTACCCTAACACGTACGCTCACCCTAAACCGTTGTCGTATCCTAACCTGTACCCTAAACCGTCCCCGTCCCCTAACCCTAAGCCTAACCCTAACCGTTACCCGAAGCCTTACCCTAAGCCCTCCCCTAATCCTAAACCGTACGCTAACACTATCCCGTACCCTAACACGTACGCTCACCATAAACCGTTGTCGTACACTAACCTGTACCCTAAAACATTCCCGTCCCCTAACCCTAAACCTAAACCTAACCCTAGCCCTAACCCTTACCCGAAGCCTTACCCTAACCCGTCCCCTAATCGTAACCCGTACGCTAACACTAAACCGTACCCTAAAATGTACGCTCACCCTAAACCGTTGTCATACCCTAACCTGTACCCTAAACCGTCCTAGTCCCCTAACCATAACCCTAACCCTAACCCTAACCCTAACCAGAACCCTAACCCTTACTCGAAGCCTTACCCTAACCCGTCCCCTAATCCTAACCCGTACGCTAACACTAACCCGTACCCTAACACGTACACTTACCCTAAACCGTTGTTGTACCGTAACCTGTACCCTAAACTGTCCCCGTTCCCTAACCCTAACCCTAACACTAACCCTTAACCGAATCCTTACCCTAACCCGTCCCCTAATCCTAACCCGTACGCTAACACTAACCCGTACCCTAACATGTACGCTCACCCTAAATCGTTGTCGTACCATAACCTGTACCCTAAACCGACCCCGTCCCCGTCCCCGTCCCCTAACCCTATCCCTAACCCTAACCCTTACCCGAAGCCTTACCCTAACCTGTCCCCTAATCCTAACCCGTACGCTAACACTAACCCATACTCTAACACGTACGCTCACCCTAAAGCGTTGTCGTACCCTAACATGTACCCTAAACTGTCCCCGTCCCCTAACCCTAACCCTAACCCTAAACCTGACCCTAACCCTTACCCGAAGCCTTACCCTAACCCGTCCCCTAATCCTACAGCATACGCTAACAGTAACCCGTACCCTAACACGTACGCTCACCCTAAACCGTTGTCGTACCCTAACATGTACCCTAAACAGTCCCCTAACCCTAACCCTAACCCTAACCCTAACCCTTACCCGAAGACTTACCCTAACCCGTCCCCTAATTCTAACACGTACACTAACACTAACCCGTACCCTAACACGTACGCTCACCCTAAATCATTGTCGTACCATAACCTGTACCCTAAACCGTCCCCGTCCCCTAAACCTAACCCTAACCCTAACCCTTACCAGAAGCCTTACCCTAACCCGTCCCCTAATCCTAACCCGTACGCTAACACTAACCCGTAACCTAACACGTACGCTCACCCTAAACCGTTGTCGTACCCTAACCTGTACCCTAAATCGTACCCGTCCCTTAACCCTAACCCTAACTCTAATCCTTACCCGAAGCCTTACCCTAACCCGTCCCCTATCCTAACCCGCACGCTAACACTAACCCGTACCCTAATACGTACGCTCACCCTAAACAGTTGTCATACCATAACCTGTACCATAAACCGTCCCTGTCCCCTAACCCTAATCTTAACCCTAACCCTAACCCTAATCCTAACCCTTACCCGAAGCCTTACCCTAACCCGTCCCCTAACCCTAACCCGTACCCTAACACGTAGGCTCACCCTAAACCTTTGTCGTACCCTAACCTGTACACTAAACCGTCCCTGTCCCCGTCCCCTAACCCTAATCCTAACCCTAAGCCTAACCCTAACTGTAACCCTTACCCAAAGCCTTACCCTAACCTGTCCCCTAATACTAACGCGTACGCTAACACTCACCCATACCCTAAAATGTACGCTCACCCTAAACCGTTGTCGTAACCTAACCTATACCCTAAACTGTCCCCGTCCCCTAACCCTAACCCTAAACCTAACCGTAACCCTAACCCTTACCCGAAGCCTTACCCTAACCCGTCCCCTAGTCCTAAACCGTACGCTAACACTAACACGTACCCTAACACGTACGCTCACCCTAAACCGTTGTCGTACACTAACCTGTACCCTAAACCGTCCCCGTCCCCGTCCACTTCCCCTAACCCTAACCCTAACACTAACAGTTACCCGAAGCCTTACCCTAACCCGTCCCCTTATCATAACCCGTACGCTAACACTAACCTATACCCTAACACGTACGCTCAACCTAAACCGTTGTCGTACTCTAACCTGTACCCTAAACCGTCCCCGTCCCCTAACCCTAACCCTAACCCTTACCCGAAGCCTTACCCTAACCCGTCCCATAATCCTAACTGGTACGCTAACACTAAAGCATACTCTAACACGTACGGTCACCCTAACCCGTTGTCATACACTAACCTGTACCCTAAACCGTACCTGTCCCCTAACCCTAAACCTCACCCTAACCCTAACCCTAATCCTTACCTGAAGCCTTACCCTAACCTGTCCCCTAATCCTAACCCGTACGCTAACACTAACCCGTACCCTAACACGTTCGCTCACCCTAACCCATTGTCGTATCCTAACCTGTGCCCTAAACCGTCCCCGTCCCCTAACCCTAACCCTAACCCTAACCCTAACCCTTACCCGAAGCCTTACACTAATCCGTCCCATGATCCTAACCCGTACGCTAACACTAACCCGTACCCTAACACGTAGGATCACCCTAAAATGTTGTCGTACTCTAACCTGTACCCTAAACCGTCCCCGTCCCTGTCCCCTAACCCTAACCCTAACCCTAACCCTAACCCTAACCCTAAACCTTATCCGAAGCCTTACCCTAACCCGTCCCCTAATCCTAACCCATACGCTAACACTAACCCGTACCCTAACACGTACGCTCAACCTAAACCGTTGTCGTATCCTAACCTGTACCCTAAACCGTCCCCTAACCCTAACCCTAACCCTAACCCTAACCCTAACCCTTACCCGAAGCCTTACCCTAACCCGTCCCCTAATCCTAACCCGTACGCTAACACTAACCCGTAACCTCACACGTACGCTCACCCTAAACCGTTGTCGTACCCTAACCTGTACCCTAAACCGTCCCCATCCCCTAACCCTAACGCTAACCCTTACCCGAAGCCTTACCCTAACCCGTCCCCTAATCCTAACCCTTACGATAACACTAACCCGTACCCTAACACGTACGCTCACCCTAAACCGTTGTCATACACTAACCTGTACCCTAAACCGTCCCAGTCCCCTAACCCTAACCCTATCCCTAACCCTAACCTTATCCTAACCCTAGCACTTACTCGAAGCCTTACCCTAACCCGTCCCCTACTCCTAACCCGTACGATAACACTATCCCGTATCCTAACACGTACGCTCACCCTAATTCATTGTCGTACCCTAACCTGTACCCTAAACAGTCCCCGTCCCCTCAACCTAACCCTAACCCTTACCCGAAGCCTTACCCTAACCCGTCACCTAATCCTAACCCTTACGCTAACACTAACCCGTACCCTAACACGTACGCTCACCCTAAACCGTTGTCGTACACTAACCTGTACCCTAAACCGGCCCTGTCCCCTAACCCTAACCCTAAGCCTAACCCTAACCCTAACCCTAACTCTAACCCTTACCCGAAGCCTTACCCTAACCCGTCCCCTAATCCTAACCCGTAAGCTAACACTATCCCATATCCTAACATGTACGCTCACCCTAAACCGTTGTCGTACACTAACCTGTACCCTAAATCGTAACGGTCCCCTAACTTTAACCCTAACCCTAACCTTTACCCGAAGACTTACCCTATCCCGTCCCCTAATCCTAAGCCGTACGCCAACACTAACCTGTACCCTAACACATACGCTCACCCTAAACCATTGTCGTACCCTAACCTGTACCCTAAACCGTCCCCGTCCCCGTCCCCTAACCCTAAACCTAACCCTAACCGTAACCCTTACCTGAAGCCTTACACTAACCCGTCCCATAATCCTGACCCGTACGCTAACACTAACCCGTACCCTAACACCTACGCTCACCCTAAACCGTTGTCGTACCCTAACCTGTACCCTAAACCGTTCCCGTCCCCGTCCACTAACCCTAACCCTAATCCTAAACGTAACACTTACCCGAAGCCTTACCCTAACCCGTCCTCTAATCCTAACCCGTACGCTAACACTAGCCCTTACCCTAACACGTATGCTCACACTAAACCGTTGTCGTACCCTAACCTGTACCCTAAACCGTCCCCGTCCCTGTCCCCTAATCCTAACCATTAACCTTACCCGAATCCTTACCCTAACCCGTCCCCTAATCCTAAACCGTTCGCTAACACTAACCCGTACCCTAACACGTACGCTCACCCTAAACCGTTGTCGTACCCTAACCAGTACCCTAAACCGTCCCCGTCCCCTATACCTAACGCTAACCCTAACCCTAACCCTTACCCGAAGTCTTACCCTAACCCGTCCCCTAATCCTAACACATACGCTAACACAAACCCGTACCCTAACACGTACGCTCACCCTAAACCATTGTGGTACACTAACTTGTACCCTAAACCGTCCCCGTACCCGTCCCCTAACCCTAACCCTAAGCCTAACCCTAACTCTTACCCGAAGCCTTACCAAAAACGACCCCTAATCCTAACCCGTACGCTAACACTAACCCGTACTCTAACACGTACGCTCACCCTAAACCGTTGTCATACACTAACCTGTACCCTAAACCGCCCCGTCCCCGTCCCCTAACCCTAACCATAACCATAACCATAACCCTAACCCGAAGCCTTACCCTAACCCGTCCCCTAATCCTAACCCGTACGCTAACACTAACCCGTACCCTAACACGTACGCTCACCCTAAACCGTTGTCGTACCCTAACCTGTACCCTAAACCGTGCACGTCCCCGTCCCCTCACCCTAACCCTAACCCATTCCCGAAGCCTTACACTAACCCGTCCCCTAATCCTAACCAGTACGCTAACATTAACCCATACCCTAACACGTACACTCACCCTAAACTGTTGTCGTACACTAAGCTGTACCCTAAACCGTCCCCGTACGCTAACCCTAACCCTAACCCTACCACTAACCCTTAGCCGAAGCCTTACTCTAACCTGTCCCCTAATCCTAACACGTACGGTAACACTAACCCGTACCCTAACATGTACGCTCACACTAAACCGCTGTCGTACCCTAACCTGTACCCTAAACCGTCCCCGTCCCCTAACCCTAACCCTAACCCTTACCCGAAGCCTTACCCTAACCCGTCCCATAATCCTAATCCGTACGCTAACACTAATCCATACCCTAACACGTACCCTCACCCTAAACCGTGGTCGTACCCTACCCTGTAACCTAAACCGTCCCCGTCCCTTAACCCTAACCCTAACCCTAACCCTAACCCTAACCCTAACCCTTATCCGAAGCCTTACCCTAACCCGTCCTCTAATCCTAACCCGTACGCTAACACTAACCCGTGTACGCTCACCCTAAAATGTTGTCGTACACTAACCTGTTCCCTAAACCGTCCCTGTCCCCTAAACCTAACATTAACCCTAACCCTAACCCTAACCCTTACCCGAAGCCTTACCCTAACCTGTCCCCTAATCCTAACCCGTAGGCTAACATTAACCCATACCCTAAAACGTACGCTCACTCTAAACCGTTGACGTACCCTAACCTGTACCCTAAACCGTCCCCATCCCCTAACCCTAACCCTAACCCTAACCCTAAACCTTACCCAAAGCCTTACCCTAACCCGTCCCCTAATCCTAACTGGTACGCTAACACTAAACAATACCCTAAAACATACGCTCACCCTAACTCGTTGTCATACACTAAACTGTACCCTAAGCTGTCACCGTCCCCTAACCCTAACCCTAACCCTAACACTTACCCGAATCCTTACCCTAACCTGTCCCCTAATCCTAACCCCTACGCTAACACTAACCCGTACCCTAACACGTACGCTCACCCTAAACCATGTCCTACACTAACCTGTACCCTAAACCGTCCCCGTGCCCTAACCCTAACCCTAACCCTAACGCTTACCCAAAGCCCTACACTAACCCGTCCCCTAATCCTAACCTGTACGCTAGCACTAACCCGTACCGTAACACGTACGCTCAACCTAAACCGTTGTCGTACCCTAACCTGTACCCTAAACCGTCCCCGTCCCCGTCCCCTAACCCTAACCCTAACCCTAACCCTTACCCGAAGCCTTACCCTAACCCGTCCCCTAATCCTAACCCGTACGCTAACACTATCCCGTATCCTAACATGAACGCTCACCCTAAACCGTTGTCGTACACTAACCTGTACACTAAACCATCCCCGTCCCCGTCCCCGATTCCGTCCCCTAACCCTAACCCTAACACTAAACCTTACCCGAAGCCTTACCGTAACCCGTGCCCTAATCCTAAACCGTACGCTAACACTAACCCGTACCCTAACACGTACGCTGACCGTAAACCGTTGTCGTACCCTAACCTATACCCTAAACCGTTCCCGTCCCCTAACCCTAACCATAACCCTAACACTAATCCTTACCGCAAGCCTTACATTAAACCGTCCCCTAATCCTAACCGTACGCTAACTCTATCCCGTACCCGAACACGTACGCTCACCCTAAACCGTTGTCGTACACTAACCTGTACCCTAAACCGTACCTGTCCCCTAACCCTAACCGTAACCCTAAACCTAACCCTAAACCTTACCTGAAGCCTTACCCTAACCCGTCCCCTAATCCTAAACCGTATGCTAACACTAAAACGTACCCTAACACGTACGCTCACCCTAAGCCGTTGTCGTACCCTAACCTGTACCCTAAATAGTCCCCGTCCCCTAACCCTAAACCTAACCCTAACCCTAAACCTAACCCTAAACCTTACCCGAAGCCTTACCCTAACCCGTCCCCTAATCCTAACCCGTACGCTAACACTAATCCGTAACCTAACACGTAGGCTCACCCTAAACCTTTGTCGTACCCTAACCTGTACCCTAAACCGTCCCCGTCCCCATCCCCTAATCCTAACCCTAACCCTAAGCCTAACCCTAACCGTAACCCTTACCCGAAGCCTTACCCTAACCTGTCCCCTAATCCTAACCCGTACGCAAACACTCAACCGTACCCTAAAATGTACGTTCACCCTAAATCATTGTCGTAATCTAACCTGTACCCTAAACCGTCCCCATTCCCTAACCCTAACCCTAACCCTAAACCTAACCCTTATCCGAAGCCTTACCCTAACCCGTCCCCTAATCCTAAACTGTACGCTAACACTAAACCATACCCTAACACGTACGCTCACCCTAACACGTTGTCATACACTAACCTGTACCATAAACTGTCACCGTCCCCTAACCCTAACCCTAACCCTAACCCTAACACTTACCCGAATCCTTACCCTAACGCGTCCCATAATCCTAACCCGTACGCTAACACTAACCCGTACGCTAACACGTACGCTCACCCTAAACAGTTGTCCTACCCTAACCTGTACCCTAAACCGTCCACGTCCCCGTCCCCTTCCCCGTCCCCTAACCCTAACCCTAAATCTTACCCAAAGCCTTACACTAACCCGTACCCTAATCCTAACCTGTACGCTAACACTAACCCGTACCCTAAAACGTACGCTCACCCTAAACCGTTGTCGTACCCTAACCTGTACCCTAAACCGTCCCCGTCCCCGTCCCCTAACCCTAACCCTAACCCTAACCCTAACCCTACCCCTTACCCGAAGCCTTACCCTAAACCGTCCCCTAATCCTAACCCGTATGCTAACACTAACCCGTATCCTAACACGTACGCTCACCTTAAACGGTTGTCGTACCCTAACCTGTACCCTAAACAGTCCCCGTCCCATAACCCTAACCCTAACCCTAATCTTAACCCTTAACCGCAGCCTTAACCTAACCCGTCCCCTAATCCTAAACCGTACGCTAACACTAACCCGTACTGTAACACGTACGCTCACCCTAAACCGTTGTCGTCCCCTAACCTGTACCCTAAACCGTCCCCTAACCCTAACCCTAACCCTAACCCTAACCCTAACCCTTACCCGAAGCCTTACCCTAACCCATCCCCTAATCCTAACCCGTACCCTAACACTAACCCGTACCCTAACAAGTACGTTCACCCTAAACCGTTGTTGTACCCTAACCTGTACCCTAAACCTTCCCCGTCCCCGTCCCCTACCCCTAACCCTAACCCTAAGCCTAACCCTAACCCTAAGCCTTACCCGAAGCCTTACCCTAACCCGTCCCCTAATCCTAACCCTTATGCTAACACTAACCCGTACCCTAACACATACGCTCACCCTAAGGCGTTGTCGTACCATAACCTGTACCCTAAACCGTCCCCGTCCCCTAACCCTAACCCTAACCCTAACCCTTACCCGAAGCCTTACCCTAACACGTCCCCTAATCCTAATCCGTACGCGAACACTAACCCGTACCCTAACACGTACGCTCACCCTAAATCATTGTCGTTACATAACCTGTACCGTAAACCGTCACCGTCCCCTAAACCTAACCCTAACCCTAACCCTAACCCTTACCCAAAGCCTTACCCTAACGCGTCCCCTAATCCTAACCCTTACGCTAACACTAACCCGTACCCTAACACTTACGCTCACATTAATCTGTTGTCGTACCATAACCTGTACCTTAAACCGTCCCCATCCCCTAACCCTAACCCTAAACCTAACCCTAACCCTTACCCGAAGCCTTACCCTAACCCGTCCCCTAATCCTAACCCGTACGCTAACACTAAACCATACCCTAACACATACGCTGACCCTAAACAGTTGTCGTACCCGAACCTGTACCCTAAACCGTCCCTGTTCCCTAACCCTAACCCTAACCCTAAACCTTACCCGAAGCCTTACCCGAACCCGTCCCCTAATCCTAACCCGTACGCTAACACTAACCCATACCCCAACACGTACGCTCAACCTAAAATGTTGTCGTACCCTAACCTGTACCCTAAACCATCCCCGTCCCCTAATCCTAACCCTAACCCTAACCCTAACCCTTACCCGAAGCCTTACTGTAACCCGTCCCCTAATCCTAACCTGTACGCTAACTCTAACCCGTACCCTAACATGTACGCTCAACCTAAACCGTTGTCGTACCGTAACCTGTACCATAAACCGTCCCCGTGCCCGTCCCCAAACCCTAACCCTAGCCCTAACCCTTACCCGAAGCCTTACCCTAACCCGTCCCCTAATCCTAACCCGTACGCTAACACTCAACCGTACCCTAAAATGTACGCTCACCCTAAACCGTTGTCATACCCTAACCTGTACCCTAAACCGTCCCCGTCCCCTATCCCTAACCCTAACCCTAACCCTTAACCGAAGCCTTACCCTAACCCGTCCCCTAATCCTAAACCGTACGCTAACACTAAACCGTACCCTAGCACGTACGCTCACCCTAAACCGTTGTCGTATCCTAACCTGTACCCTAAAACGTCCTAGTCCCCTAACCCTAACCTTAACCCTAACCCAAACCATTAACCGAAGCCTTACCCTAACCCGTCCCCTAATCCTAACCCGTACGCTAACACTAACACATACCCTAACACGTACGCTCACCCTAAACCGTTGTCGTGCCCTATCCTGTACCCTAAACCGTCCCCATCCCCTAACCTTTACCCTAACCCTAACCCTAACCCTTACCCGAAGACTTAACCTAACCCGTCCCTTAATCCTAACCCTTACGCTAACACTAATCCATACCCTAAAACCTACGCTCACCCTAAACCATTGTGGTACCCTAACCTGTACCATAAACCGTCCCTGTCCCCTAACCCTAACCCTAACCCTAACCCTAACCAGAACCCTAACCCTTACCCGAAGCCTTACCCTAACCCGTCCCCTAATCCTAAGCCGTACGCTTACACTAACCCGTACCCTAACACGTACGCTTACCCTAAACCGTTGTTGTACCCTAACCTGTACCGTAAACTGTACCCGTTCCCTAACCCTAACCCTAACCCTTACCCGAATCCTTACCCTAACCCGTCCCCTAATCCTAACCCGTACGCAAACACTAACCCGTACCCTAACATGTACGCTCACCCTAAATCGTTGTCGTACCATAACCTGTACCCTAAACCGACCCCGTCCCCGTCCCCGTCCCCTAGCCCTATCCCTAACCCTAACCCTTACCCGAAGCCTTACCTTAACCCGTCCCCTAATTCTAAACCGTACGCTAACACTAACCCATACCGAAACACGTACGCTGACCCTAAACCGTTGTCGTACCCTAATCTGTACCCTAAACCGTGCCCATCCCCTTACCCTAACCCTAACCCTTACCCGAAGCCTTACCCTAACCCGTCCCCTAATCCTAACCCGTACGCTAACACTAACCCATGCCCTAACACGTACGCTTACACTAAACCGTTGTCGTACCCTAACCATTACCCGAAACCGTCCCCGTCCCCTTACCCTAACCCTAACACTAATCCTTACCCGAAGCCTTACCCTAACCCGTCCCCTAATCCTAACCCGTTCGCTAACACTAACCCGTACCCTAACACGTACGCTAACCCTAAACCGTTGTCGCACCCTAACCTGTACCCTAAACCGTCCCCGTCCCCTAACCCTAACACTAACCCTAACCCTAACCCTAACCCTTACCCGAAGCCATGCCCTAACCCGTCCCCTAATCCTCACCCGTACGCTAACACTAACCCGTACCCTAACACGTACGCTCACCCTAAACCGTTGTCGTTCCCTAACCTGTACCCTAAACCGTCCCCGTACCCTAGCCCTAACCCTAACCCTAACCCTTACCCGAAGCCTTACCCTAACCCGTCCCCTAATCCTAACCCGTACGCTAACACTAACCCGTACCCTATCATGTACGCTCACCCTAAACCGTTGTCGTACCCTAACATGTACCCTAAACCATCCCCGTCCCATAACTCTAACCCTAACCCTAAAGCTAACCCTTAACCGAAGCCTTACCCTAACCTGTCCCTTAATCCTAACCCGTACGATAACACTAACCCGTACCCTAACATGTATGCTCACCCTAAACCGTTGTCATACCCTAAACTGTACCCTAAACCGTCCCCGTCCCCTAACCCTAACCCTAACCCTAACCCTAACACTAAAACTTACCCGAAGCCTTACCCTAAACCGTCCCCTAATCCTAACCCGTCCGCTAAAACTAACCCGTACCCTAACACGTACGATCACCCTAAACCATTGTACCCTAACCTGTACCCTAAATAGTCCCCGTCCCCTAACCCTAACCCTAACCCTAACCCTAAACCTAAACCTAACCCTTACCCGAAGCCTTACCCTAACCCGTCCCCTAATCCTAACCCGTACGCTAACACTAACCCGTACCCTAACACGTAGGCTCAACCTAAACCATTGTCGTACCCTAACCTGTACCCTAAACCATCCCCGTCCCCGTCCCTTAACCCTAACCCTAACCCTAACCCTTACCCGAAGCCTTACCCTAACCCGTCCCCTAATCCTAACCTGTACTCTAACACTAACCCGTACCCTAAAATATATGCTCACCCTAAACCGTTGTCGTACCCAAACCTGTACCCTAAACCGTCCCCGTCCCCTAACCCTAACCCTAACCCTAACCCTAACCCTGACCCTAACCCTTACCTGAAACCTTACCCTAACCGTTCCCCTAATCCTAAACCGTACACTAACACTAATCCATACCCTAAAACGTACGCTCACACTAAACCGTTGTCGTACCCTAACCTGTACCCTAAACCGTCCCCATCCTCTAAGCCTAAACCTAACCCTAACCCTAAGCATAACCCTTACCCGAAGCCTTACCCTAACCCGTCCCCTAATCCTAACCCGTACCAAACACTAACCCGTACCCTAACAGGTACGCTCACCCTAAACCGTTGTCGTACCCTAACCTGTACCCTAAACCGTCCCCGTACCCAAACCCTAACCCTAACCCTAACCCTAAACCCTACCCGAAGCCTTACCCTAACCCGTCCCCTAATCCTAACCCGTACGCTAACACTAACCGGTACCGTATCACGTACGCTCACCCTAAACCGTTGTCGTACCCTAACATGTACCCTAAACCGTCCTCGTCCCATAACCCTAACACTAACCCTAACCCTAACCCTTACCCGAAGCCTTACCCTAACCTGTCCCCTAATCCTAACCCGTACGATAACACTAACCCCTACCCTAACATGTACGCTCACCCTAAACTGTTGTCATACCCTAAACTTTAACCTAAACCGTCCCCGTCCCCTAACTCTAACCCTAATCCTAACCCTAACCCTAAAACTTACCCGAAGCCTTACCCTACACCGTCCCCTAATCCTAAACCGTATGCTAAAACTAACCCGTACCCTAACACGTACGCTCACCCTAAACCGTTGTCGTACCCTAACCTGTACCCTAAACCGTTCCCGTCCCCTAACCCTAACCCTAAACCTAACCCTTACTGGAAGCCTTGCCCTAACCCATCCCCTAATCCTAATCCGTATGCTAACACTAATCCGTACCCTAACACGTACGCTCACCTTAAACCGGTTTCGTACCTTAACCTGTACCCTAAATAATCCCCATCCCCTAACCCTAACCTTAACCCTAACCCTAACCCTTATCCGAAGCCTTACCCTAACCCGTCCCCTAATCCTAACCCGTACGCTAACACTAATCCGTACCCTAAAATGTATGCTCACCCTAAACCGTTGTCGTAACCTTATCTCTACCCTAAACCGTCCCTGTCCCCTAATCCTAACCCAAACTCTAACCGTAACCCTAACCCTTACCGGAAGCCTTACCCTAACCCGTCCCCTAATTCTAAATGGTACGCTAACACTAACCCGTACCCTAACACGTACGCTCACCCTAACCCGTTGTCATACACTAACCTGTACCCTAAACCGTCACCGTCCCCTAACCCTAACCCTAACCCTTACCCGAATCCTTACCCTAACATGTCCCCTAATCCTAACCCGTACGCTAACACTAACCCGTACCGTAACACGTACGCTCACCCTAAACCATTGTCGTACCCTAACCTGTACCCTAAACCGTCGCCGTGCCCGTCCCCTAACCCTAACCCTAACCCTAACCCTATCCCTTACCCAAAGCTTTACCCTAACCCGTCCCCTAATCCTAACCCGTACGCTAACACTAACCCGTACCCTAACACGTACGCTCACCCTAAACAGTTGTTGTACCCTAACCTGTACCCTAAACCGTCCCCGTCCCCTAACCCTAACCCTAACCCTTACCCAAAGCCTTACCCTAACCCGTCCCCTAATCCTAAACCGTACGCTAACACTAACCCGTACCCTAACACGTACGCTCACCCTAAACCATTGTCGTACACTAACCTGTACCCTAAAACATCCCCGTCCCCTAACCCTAACACTAACCCTAGCTCTAACCCTTACCCGAAGCCTTACCCTAACCCGTCCCCTAATCCTAACCCGTACGCTAACACTAACCCATACCCTAACATGTACGCTCACCCTAAACCATTGTCATACCCTAACCTGTACCCTAAACCGTTCCCATCCCCTATCCCTAATCCTAACCCTAACCCTTTCCCGAAGCCTTACCCTAACCCGTCCCCTAATCCTAACCCGTACGCTAACAGTAAACCGTACCCTAAAACGTACGCTCACCCTAAACGGTTGTCATACACTAACCTGTACCCTAAACCGTCCCTGTCCCCTAACCCTAACTCTAACCCTAACCCAACCCTTACCAGAAGCCTTAACCTAACGCGTCCCCTAATCCTAACCCTTATGCTAACACTAATCCGTACCCTAACACGTACGCTCACCCTAAATCGTTGTCGTACCATAACCTGTACCCTAAACCGACCCCGGCCCCGTCCCCATCCTCGTCCCCTAACCCTAACCCTAACCCTTACCCGAAGCCTTATCCTAACCCGTCTCCTAATCCTAACCCGTACGCTAACACTAAACCGTACCCTAACACGTACGCTCACCCTAAATGGTTGTCATAACCTAACCTGTACCCTAAACCGTCCCCGTCCCCTAACCCTAACCCTAACCGTAACCCAACCCTTACACGAAGCCTTACCCTAACGCGTCCCGTAATCCTAATCCGTACGCTAACACTAACCCGAACCCTAACACGTACGCTCACCCTAAACCATTGTCGTATCCTGACCTGTACCCTAAACCGTTCCAGTCCCCTAACCCTAACCCTGACCCTAACCCAAACCCTTACCCGAAGCCTTACCCTAACCCGTACCTTAATCCTAACCCGTACGCTAACACTAACCCATACCCTAACACGTACGCTCACCCTAAACCGTTGTCGTACCCTAACCTGTACCCTAAACCGTCCCCATCCCCTAACCCTTACCCTAACCCTAACCCTAACCCTTGCCCGAAGCCTTACCCTAACCCGTCCCTTAATCCTAACCCTTACGCTAACATTAACCCGTACCATAACACGTTCGCTCACCCTAAACCATTGTGGTACCCTAACCTGTACCATAAACCGTCCCGGTCCCCTAACCCTAACCCTAACCCTTACCCTAACCAGAACCCTAAACCTTACCCGAAGCCTTACCCTAACCCGTCCCCTAATCCTAACCCGTACGCTAACACTAAACCGTACCCTAACACGTACGCTCACCCTAAACCGTTGTCGTACCCTAACCTGTAGCCTAAACTGTCCCCGTTCCCTAACCTTAACCCTAACCCTAACCCTTACCCGAAGCCTTACCCTAACCCGTCCCCTAATTCTAAACCGTACGCTAACACTAACCCATACCCTAACACGTACGCTGGCCCTAAATCGTTGTCGTGCCCTAACCTGTACCCTAAACCGTCCCCATCCCCTAACCCTAACCCTAACCCTTACCCAAAGCCTTATCCTAACCCGTCCCCTAATCCTAACCCGTACGCTAACACTAACCCGTACCCTAACACGTACGCTGACCCTAAACCATTGTCGTACCCTAACCAGTACCCTAAACCGTCCCCGTCCCCTTACCCTAACCCTAACCCTAAGACTAATCCTTAGCCGAAGCCTTAGCCTAACCCGTCCCCTAATCCTAACCCATACGATAACACTAACCCGTACCCTAAAACGTACGCTCACCCTAAACCATTGTCGCACCCTAACCTGTACCCTAAACCGTTCCCGTACCCTAACCCTAACCCTAACGCTAATCCTAACCCTAACCCTTACCCGAAGCCTTACACTAATCCGTCCCATAATCTTAAACCGTACGCTAAAACTAACCAGTACCCTAACACGTAGGCTCACCCTAAAACGTTGACGTATCCTAACCTCTACCCTAAATCGTCCCCGTCCCCTAACCCTAACCCTAACCCTAACCCTGACCCTAACCATAACCCTAACCCTAACCCTTATCCAAAGCCTTACCCTAACCCATCCCCTAATCCTAACCCTTATGCTAACACTAACCCATACCCTAACACATACGCTCACCCTAAATCGTTGTCGTACCATAACCTGTACCCTAAACCGTCCCCATCCCCTAACCCTAACCCTAACCCTAACCCTAACACTTACCCGAAGCCTTACCCTAAACCGTCCCCTAATCCTAACCCGTACGCGAACACTAACCCATACCCTAACACGTACTCTCACCCTAAATCATTGTCGTTACATAACCTGTACCGTAAACCGTCACCGTCCCCTAACCCTAACCTTAACCCTAACCCTAACCCTTACCCAAAGCCTTACCCTAACGCGTCCCCTAATCCTAACCCTTTCGCTAACACTAAGACGTACCCTAACACATACGCTCACATTAATCCGTTGTCGTACCATAACCTGTACCGTAAACCGTCCCCATCCACTAAACCTAACCCTAAACCTAACCCTAACCCTTACCCAAAGCCTTACCCTAACCCGTCCCCTAATCCTAACCCGTACGCTAACACTAAACCATACCCTAACACATACGCTGACCCTAAACAGTTGTCGTACCCTAACCTGTACCCTAAACCGTCCCTGTCCCCTAACACTAACCCTAACCCTAAACCTTACCCGAAGCCTTACCCTAATCCGTGCCCTAATCCTAACCCGTACGCTAACACTAACCCATACCCTAACACGTACGCTCACCCTAAAATGTGGTCGTACCCTAAACTGTACCCTAAACCATCCCCGTCCCCTAATCCTAACCCTAACCCTAACCCTAACCCTTACCCGAAGCCTAACCGTAACTCGTCCCCTAATCCTAACCTGTACGCTAACACTAACCCGTACCCTAATACGTACGCTCAACATAAACCGTTGTCGTACCGTAACCTGTACACTGAACCGTCCCCGTGCCCGTCCCCTAACCCTAACCCTAACCCTAACCCTATCCCTTACCCAAAGCTTTACCCTAACCCGTCCCCTAATCCTAACCCGTACGCTAACACTAACCCGTACCCTAACACGTACGCTCACCCTAAACCGTTGTCGTACCCTAACCTGTACCCTAAACCGTCCCCGTCCCCTAACCCTAACCCTAACCCTTACCCGAAGCCTTACCCTAACCCGTCCCCTAATCCTAAACCGTACGCTAACACTAACCCGTACCCTAACACGTACGCTCACCCTAAACCATTGTCGTGCACTAACCTATACCCTAAAACATCCCCGTACCCTAACCCTAACCCTAACCCTAACCCTAGCCCTAACACTTACCCGAAGCGTTACCCTAACCCGTCCCCTAATCCTAACCCGCACGCTAACACTAACCCATACCCTAACATGTATGCTCACCCTAAACCATTGTCATACCCTAACCTGTACCCTAAACCGTTCCCGTCCCCTATCCCTAACCCTAACCCTAACCCTTTCCCGAAGCCTTACCCTAACACGTTCCCTAATCCTAACCCGTACGCTAACAGTAAACCATACCCTAACACGTACGCTCACCCTAAACGGTTGTCGTACACTAACATGTACCCTAAACCGTCCCCGTCCCCTAACCCTAACACTAACCCTAACCCTAACCCAACCCTTACCCGAAGCCTTAACCTAACGCGTCCCCTAATCCTAACCGTTACGCTAACACTAACCCGTACCCTAACACGTACGCTCACCCTAAATCATTGTCGTACCATAACCTGTACACTAAACCGACCCCGTCCCCGTCCCCGTCCCCGTCCCCGTCCCCTAACCCTAACCCTAACCGTAACCCAACCCTTACCCGAAGCCTTACACTAACGCGTCCCGTAATCCTAACCCGTACGCTAACACTAACCCATACCCTAACACGTACGCTCACCCTAAACCGTTGTCGTACCCTAACCTGTACCCTAAACCGTCCCCATCCCCTAACCCTTACCTAACCCTAACCCTAAACCTTGCCCGAAGCCTTACCCTAACCCGTCCCTTAATCCTAACCCTTACGCTAACACTAAACCGTACCCTAACACGCACGCTGCCCCTAAATCGTTGTCGTGCCCTAACCTGTACCCTAAACCGTCCCCATCCCCTAACCCTAAACCTAACCCTTACCCAAAGCCTTACCCTAACCCGTCCCCTAATCCTAACCCGTACGCTAACACTAACCCGTACCCTAACACGTACACTGACCCTAAACCATTGTCGTACCCTAACCAGTACCCTAAACCGTCCCCGTCCCTTTACCCTAACCCTAACCCTAAGACTAATCCTAACCCGAAGCCTTAGCCTAACCCGTCTCCTAATCCTAACCCATACGATAACACTAACCCGTACCCTAACACGTACGCCTGCCCTAAACCGTTGTCGCACCCTAGCCTGTACCCTAAACCTTCCCCGTACCCTAACCCTAACACTAACCCTAACCCTAACCCTTACCCGAAGCCTTACACTAATCCGTCCCATAATCTTAAACCGTACGCTAACACTAACACGTACCCTAACACGTAGGCTCACCCTAAAACGTTGACGTACCCTAACCTCTACCCTAAATCGTCCCCGTCCCCTAACCCTAACCCTAACCCTAACCCTGACCCTAACCCTAACCCTAACCCTTGCCCAAAGCCTTACCCTAACCCGTCCCCTAATCCTAACCCTTATGCTAACACTAACCCATACCCTAACACATACGCTCACCCTAAACCGTTGTCGTACCATAACCTGTACCCTAAACCGTCCCCGTCCCCTAATCCTAACCCTAACCCTAACCCTAACCCTTACCCGAAGCCTTACCCTAACCCGTCCCCTAATCCTAACCCGTACGTGAACACTAACCCGTACCCTAACACGTACGCTCACCCTAAATCATTGTCGTTATATAACCTGTACCGTAAACCGTCACCGTCCCCTATCCCTAACCCTAACCCTAACCCTAACCCTTACCCAAAGCCTTACCCTAACGCGTCCCCTAATCCTAACCCTTACGCTAACACTAAACCGTACCCTAACACATACGCTCACATTAATCCGTTGTCGTACCATAACCTGTACCCTAAACCGTCCCCATCCCCTAACCCTAACCCTAAACCTAACCCTAACCCTTACCTGAAGCCTTACCCTAACCTGTCCCCTAATCCTAACCCGTACGCTATCACTAACCCATACCCTAACACATACGCTGAACCTAAACAGTTGTCGTACCCTAACCTGTACCCTAAACCGTCCCTGTCCCCTAACCCTAACCCTAACCCTAAACCTTACCCGAAGCCTTACCCTAACCCGTCCCCTAATCCTAACCCGTACGCTATCACTAACCCATACCCTAACACGTACGCTCACCCTAAAATGTTGTCGTACCCTAACCTTTACCCTAAACCATTCCCGTCCCCTAATCCTAACCCTAACCCTAACCCTAACCCTTACCCGAAGTCTTACCGTAACCCGTCCCCTAATCCTAACCTGTACGCTAACACTAACCAGTACCCTAACACGTACGCTCAACCTAAACCGTTGTCGTACCGTAACCTGTACCTTAACCGTCCCCGTGCCCGTCCCCTAACTCTAACCCTAACCCTAACCCTATCACTTACCCAAAGCTTTACCCTAGCCCGTCCCCTAATCCTAACACGTACGCTAACACTAACCCATACCCTAACACGTACGCTCACCCTAAACCGTTGTCGTACCCTAACATGTACCCTAAACCGTCCCCGTCCCCTAACCCTAACCCTAACCCTAAACCTAACCTTACCCAAAGCCTTACCCTAACCCTTCCACTAATCCTAACCGGTACGCTAACACTAACCCGTACACTAACACGTACGCTCAGCCTAACCCGTTGTCATACACTAACCTGTACCCTAAACCGTGACCGTCCCCTAACCCTAACCCTAACCGTAACCCTAACCCTTACCCGAACCCTTACCCTAACCCGTCCCAAAATCCTAACCGGTAACCTAACACTAACACCTACCCTAACACGTACGCTCACCCTAAAACGTTGTCGTACCCTAACCTGTACCCTAAACCGTCCCGGTCCTCTAACCCTAAGCCTAACCCTAAACCTAACCCTTACCCGAAGCCTTACCCTAACCCGTCCCCTAATCCTAACCATACACTAACACTAAACCGTACCCTAACACGTACGCTCACCCTAAACCGTTGTCGTACCCTAACCTGTACCCTAAACCGTCCCCGTCCCCTAACCCTAACCCTAATCCTTACCCGAAGCCTTACCCTAACCCGTCCCCTAATCCTAAACCGTACGCTAACACTAACACGTACCCTAACACGTACGCTCACCCTAAACCGTTGTCGTACACTAACCTGTACCCTAAAACATCCCCGTCCCCTAACCCTCACCCTAACCCTAACCCTAGCCCTAACCCTTTCCCGAAGCCTTACCCTAACCCGTCCCCTAATCCTAACCCGTACGCTAACACTAACCCATACCCTAACATGTACGCTCACCCTAAACCATTGTCATACCCTAACCTGTACCCTAAACCGTTCCCGTCCCCTATCCCTAACCCTAACCCTAACCCTTACCCGAAGCCTTACCCTAACCCGTCCCCTAATCCTAACCCGTACGCTAACAGTAAACCGTACCCTAACACGTACGCTCACCCTAAATGGTTGTCGTACACTAACCTGTACCCTAAACCGTCCCCGTCCCCTAACCCTAACCCAAACGCTAACCCAACCCTTACCCGAAGCCTTAACCTAACGCCTCCCCTAATCCTAAGCCTTACACTGACACTAACCCGTACCCTAACACGTACGCTCACCCTAAATCGTTGTCGTACCATAACCTGTACCCTAAACCGACCCCTTCCCCGTCCCCGTCCCCGTCCCCTAACCCTAACCCTAACCCTTACCCGAAGCCTTATCCTAAGCCGTCTCCTAATTCTAACCCGTACGCTAACACTAAACCGTACCCTAACACGTACGCTCACCCTAAATGGTTGTCGTAACCTAACCTGTACCCTAAACCGTCCCCGTCCCCTAACCCTAACCCTAACCGTAACCCAACCCTTACCCGAAGCCTTACCCTAACGCGTCCCATAATCCTAACCCGTACGCTAACACTAACCCGTACCCTAACACGTACGCTCACCCTAAACCGTTGTCGTACCCTAACCTGTACCCTAAACCGTCCCCGTCCCCGTACCCGTTCCCTAACCCTAACCCTAACACTAACACTTACCTGAAGCCTTACCCTAACCCGTCCCCTATCCTAACCCGTACGCTAACACTAACCTATACCCTAACACGTACGCTCAACCTAAACCGTTGTCGTACTCTAACCTGTACCCTAAACCGTCCCCGTCCCCTAACCCTAACCCTAACCCTTACCCGAAGCCTTACCCTAACCCGTCCCTTAATCCTAACTGGTACGCTAACACTAAAGCATACCCTAACACGTACGGTCACCCTAACCCGTTGTCATACACTAACCTGTACCCTAAACCGTACCTGTCCCCTAACCCTAACCCTCACCCTAACCCTAACCCTAACCCTTACCTGAAGCCTTACCCTAACCTGTCCCCTAATCCTAACCCGTACGCTAACACTAACCCGTACCCTAACACGTACGCTCACCCTAAACCATTGTCGTATCCTAACCTGTGCCCTAAACCGTCCCCGTCCCCTAACCCTAACCCTAACCCTAACCCTAACCCTTACCCGAAGCCTTACACTAATCCGTCCCATGATCCTAACCCGTACGCTAACACTAACCCGTACCCTAACACGTAGGCTCACCCTAAAATGTTGTCGTACTCTAACCTGTACCCTAAACCGTCCCCGTCCCTGTCCCCTAACCCTAACCCTAACCCTAACCCTAACCCTAACCCTAAACCTTATCCGAAGCCTTACCCTAACCCGTCCCCTAATCCTAACCCGTACGCTAACACTAACCCGTACCCTAACACGTACGCTCACCCTAAACCGTTGTCGTATCCTAACCTGTACCCTAAACCGTCCCCGTCCCCTAACCCTAACCCTAACCCTAACCCTAACCCTTACCCGAAGGCTTACCCTAACCCGTCCCCTAATCCTAACCCGTACGCTAACACTAACCCGTAACCTCACACGTACGCTCACACTAAACCGTTGTCGTACCCTAACCTGTACCCTAAACCGTCCCCATCCCCTAACCCTAACCCTAACCCTTACCCGAAGCCTTACCCTAACCCGTCCCCTAATCCTAACTCTTACGATAACACTAACCCGTACCCTAACACGTACGCTCACCCTAAACCGTTGTCGTACACTAACCTGTACCCTAAACCGTCCCTGTCCCCTAACCCTAACCCTATCCCTAACCCTAACCTTATCCTAACCCTAGCACTTACTCGAAGCCTTACCCTAACCCGTCCCCTAATCCTAACCCGTACGATAACACTATCCCGTATCCTAACACGTACGCTCACCCTAAATCATTGTCGTACCCTAACCTGTACCCTAAACAGTCCCCGTCCCCTCAACCTAACCCTAACCCTTACCCGAAGCCTTACCCTAACACGTCCCCTAATCCTAACCCGTAAGCTAACACTATCCCATATCCTAACACGTACGCTCACCCTAAACCGTTGTCGTACACTAACCTGTACCCTAAATCGTAACGGTCCCCTAACCCTAACCCTAACCCTAACCCTAACCCTAACCTTTACCCGAAGACTTACCCTATCCCCTCCCCTAATCCTAAGCCGTACGCCAACACTAACCTGTACCCTAACACATACGCTCACCCTAAACCATTGTCGTACCCTAACCTGTACCCTAAACCGTCCCCGTCCCCGTCCCCTAACCCTAACCCTAACCCTAACCGTAACCCTTACCTGAAGCCTTACACTAACCTGTCCCATAATCCTGACCCGTACGCTAACACTAACCCGTACCCTAACACCTACGCTCACCCTAAACCGTTGTCGTACCCTAACCTGTACCCTAAACCGTTCCCGTCCCCGTCCACTAACCCTAACCCTAATCCTAAACGTAACACTTACCCGAAGCCTTACCCTAACCCGTCCTCTAATCCTAACCCGTACGCTAACACTAGCCCTTACCCTAACACGTATGCTCACACTAAACAGTTGTTGTACCCTAACCTGTACCCTAAACCGTCCCCGTCCCTGTCCCCTAATCCTAACCATTAACCTTACCCGAAACCTTACCCTAACCCGTCCCCTAATCCTAAACCGTTCGCTAACACTAACCCGTACCCTAACACGTACGCTCACCCTAAACCGTTGTCGTACCCTAACCAGTACCCTAAACCGTCCCCGTCCCCTATACCTAACGCTAACCCTAACCCTAACCCTTACCCGAAGTGTTACCCTAACCAGTCCCCTAATCCTAAACCTTACGCTAACACTAACCCGTACCCTAACACGTATGCTCACCCTAAACCGTTGTCGTAACCTAACCTGTACCCCAAACCGTCCCCGTCCCCTAACCCTAACCCTAACCCTAACCCTAACCCTAACCCTTACCCGAAGTGTTACCCTAACCAGTCCCCTAATCCTAAACCTTACGCTAACACTAACCCGTACTCTAACACGTACGCTCACCCTAAACCGTTGTCATACACTAACCTGTACCCTAAACCGCCCCGTCCCCGTCCCCTAACCCTAACCATAACCATAACCCTAACCCGAAGCCTTACCCTAACCCGTCCCCTAATCCTAACCCGTACGCTAACACTAACCCGTACCCTAACACGTACGCTCACCCTAAACCGTTGTCGTACCCTAACCTGTACCCTAAACCGGGCACGTCCCCGTCCCCTCACCCTAACCCTAACCCATTCCCGAAGCCTTACACTAACCCGTCCCCTAATCCCAACCAGTACGCTAACATTAACCCATACCCTAACACGTACACTCACCCTAAACTGTTGTCGTACACCTAGCTGTACCCTAAAGCGTCCCCGTACGCTAACCCTAACCCTAACCCTAACCCTAACCCTACCACTAACCCTTAGCCGAAGCTTTACTCTAACCTGTCCCCTAATCCTAACACGTACGGTAACACTAACCCGTACCCTAACATGTACGCTCACCGTAAACCGCTGTCGTACCCTAACCTGTACCCTAAACCGTCCCCGTCCCCTAACCCTAACCCTAACCCTTACCCGAAGCCTTACCCTAACCCGTCCCATAATCCTAATCCGTACGCTAACACTAATCCATACCCTAACACGTACCCTCACCCTAAACCGTGGTCGTACCCTACTCTGTAACCTAAACCGTCCCCGTCCCTTAACCCTAACCCTAACCCTAACCCTAACCCTAACCCTAACCCTTATCCGAAGCCTTACCCTAACCCGTCCTCTAATCCTAACCCGTACGCTAACACTAACCCGTGTACGCTCACCCTAAAATGTTGTCGTACACTAACCTGTACCCTAAACCGTCCCCGTCCCCTAAACCTAACATTAACCCTAACCCTAACCCTAACCCTTACCCGAAGCCTTACCCTAACCTGTCCCCTAATCCTAACCCGTAGGCTAACATTAACCCGTACCCTAAAACGTACGCTCACTCTAAACCGTTGACGTACCCTAACCTGTACCCTAAACCGTCCCCATCCCCTAACCCTAACCCTCACCCTAACCCTAAACCTTACCCGAAGCCTTACCCTAACCCGTCCCCTAATCCTAACTGGTACGCTAACACTAAACAATACCCTAACACGTACGCTCACCCTAACTCGTTGTCATACACTAAACTGTACCCTAAACTGTCACCGTCCCCTAACCCTAACCCTAACCCTAACACTTACCCGAATCCTTACCCTAACCTGTCCCCTAATCCTAACCCCTACGCTAACACTAACCCGTACCCTAACACGTACGCTCACCCTAAACCATGTCCTACACTAACCTGTACCCTAAACCGTCCCCGTCCCCGTCCCCGTCCCCTAACCCTAACCCTAACCCTAACGCTTACCCAAAGCCCTACACTAACACGTCCCCTAATCCTAATCTGTACGCTAGCACTAACCCGTACTCTAACACGTACGCTCAACCTAAACCGTTGACGTACCCTAACCTGTACCCTAAACCGTCCCCGTCCCCGTCCCCTAACCCTAACCCTAACCCTTACACGAAGCCTTACCCTAACCCTTCCCCTAATCCTAACCCGTACGCTAACACTATCCCGTATCCTAACATGAACGCTCACCCTAAACCGTTGTCGTACACTAACCTGTACACTAAACCGTCCCCGTCCCCGTCCCCGATTCCGTCCCCTAACCCTAACCCTAACACTAACCCTTACCCGAAGCCTTACCGTAACCCGTGCCCTAATCCTAAACCGTACGCTAACACTAACCCGTACCCTAACACGTACGCTGACCGTAAACCGTTGTCGTACCCTAACCTATACCCTAAACCGTTCTCGTGCCCTAACCCTAACCATAACCCTAACACTAATCCTTACTGCAAGCCTTACATTAAACCGTCCCCTAATCCTAACCGTACGCTAACTCTAACCTGTACCCTAACACGTACGCTCACCCTAAACCGTTGTCGTACACTAACCTGTACCCTAAACCGTACCTGTCCCCTAACCCTAACCCTAACCCTAAACCTAACCCTAAACCTTACCTGAAGCCTTACCCTAACCCGTCCCCTAATCCTAACCCGTACGCTAACACTAACCTGTACCCTAACACGTACGCTCACCTAAACCGTTGTCGTATCCTAACCTGTACCCTACACCGTCCCCGTCCCCGAACCCTAACCCTAACCCTTACCCGAAGCCTTACACTAATCCGTCCCTTAATCCTAACCCGTACGCTAACACTAACCCGTACCCTAACACGTACGCTCACGCTAAACCGTTGTCGTACACTAACCTGTACCCTGAACCGTTCCCGTCCGCGTCCCCTAACCCTAACCCTAAACCTAACACTTACCCGAAGCCTTACCCTAACCCGTCCCCTAATCCTAAACCGTATGCTAACACTAAAACGTACCCTAACACGTACGCTCACCCTAAGCCGTTGTCGTACCCTAAACTGTACCCTAAATAGTCCCCGTCCCCTAACCCTAAACCTAACCCTAACCCTAAGCCTAACCCTAACCCTTACCCGAACCCTTACCCTAACCCGTCCCCTAGTCCTAACCCGTACGCTAACACTAATCCGTACCCTAACACGTAGGCTCACCCTAACACGTTGTCATACACTAACCTGTACCATAAACTGTCACCGTCCCCTAACCCTAACCCTATCCCTAACCCTAACACTTACCCGAATCCTTACCCTAACGCGTCCCCTAATCCTAACCCGTACGCTAACACTAACCCGTACCCTAACACGTACGCTCACCCTAAACAGTTGTCCTACCCTAACCTGTACCCTAAACCGTCCACGTCCCCGTCCCCTTCCCCGTCCCCTAACCCTAACCCTAAACCTTACCCAAAGCCTTACACTAACCCGTACCCTAATCCTAACCTGTACGCTAACACTAACCCGTACCCTAAAACGTACGCTCACCCTAAACCGTTGTCGTACCCTAACCTGTACCCTAAACCGTCCCCGTCCCCGTCCCCTAACCCTAACCCTAACCGTAACCCTAACCCTACCCCTTACCCGAAGCCTTACCCTAAACCGTCCCCTAATCCTAAACCGTACGCTAACACTAACCCGTACTCTAACACGTACGCTCACCCTAAACCGTTGTCGTCCCCTAACCTGTACCCTAAACAGTCCCCTAACCCTAACCCTAACCCTAACCCTAACCCTTACCCGAAGCCTTACCCTAACCCGTCCCCTAATCCTAACCCGTACCCTAACACTAACCCGTACCCTTACAAGTACGCTCTCCCTAAACCGTTGTCGTACCCTAACCTGTACCCGAAACCGTCCCCGTCCCCTAACCCTAACCCTTACCCGAAGCCTTACCCTAACCCGTCCCCTAATCCTAACCCTTAAGCTAACACTAACCCGTACCCTAACACGTACGCTCACCCTAAACCGTTGTCGTACACAAACCTGTACCCTAAACCGTCCCTGTCCCCTAACCCTAACCCTAACCCTAACCCTAACCCTAACCCTAACACTTACCCGAAGCCTTACACTAACACGTCCCCTAATCCTAACCCGTACGCTAACACTATCCCATATCCTAACACGTACGCTCACCCTAAACCTTTGTCGTACACTAACCTGTACCCTAAACCGTCCCCGTCCCCTAAACCAAAGCCTAACCCTAAACCTAACACTTATCCGAAGCCTTACGCTAACCCGTGCCCTAATCCTAACCCGTACGCTAACAATAACACGTACCCTAACACGTACGCTCACCCTAAACCGTTGTCGTTCCCTAACCTGTACCCTAAACCGTCCCTGTCCCCTAACCCTAACCCTAACCCTAACCCTTCCCCGAAGCCTTACACTAACCCGTCCCCTAGTCCTAACCCGTACGCTAACACTAAACCGTACCCTAACACGTACGCTCACCCTAAACCGTTGTCGTACCCTAACCTGAACCCTAAACCGTCCCCGTCCCCTAACCCTAACCCTAAACCTAACGCTTACCCGAAGCCTTACCCTAACCCGTTCCCTAATCCTAACCGGTACGCTAACAGTAAACCATACCCTAACACGTACGCTCACCCTAACTCGTTGTCATACACTAACTTGTACCCTAAAGTGTCACCGTCCCCTAACACTAACCCTAACCCTAACCCTAACCCTAACACTTACCCGAATCCTTACCCTAACCCGTCCCCTACTCCTAACCCATACGCTAACACTAACCCGAACCCTAATATGTACGCTCACCCTAAACCATGTCCTACCCTAACCTGTACCCTAAACCGTCCTCGTCCCCGTCCCCGTCCCCTAACCCTAACCCTAACCCTAACCCTTACCCAAAGCCTTACACTAACCCGTCCGCTAATCCTAACCTGTACGCTAACACTAACCCGTACCCTAACACGTACGCTCACCCTAAACCGTTGTCGTACCTAACCTGTACCCTAAACCGTCCCTGTCCCCTAACCCTAACCCTAACCCTAACCCTAACCCTAACCCTAACCCTAACCCTAACCTGAAGCCTTACCCTAAACCGTCCCCTAATCCTAACCCGTACGCTAACACTATCCCGTATCCTAACACGTACGCTCACCCTAAACCGTTGTCGTACCATAACCTGTACCCGAAACCTTCCCCGTCCCCGGCCCCTACCCCTAACCCTAACCCTAAGCCTAACCCTAACCCTAACTCTTACCCGAAGCCTTACCCTAACCCGTCCCCTAATCCTAACCCTTATGCTAACACTAACCCGTACCCTAACACATACGCTCACCCTAAGGCGTTGTCGTACCATAACCTGTACCCTAAACCGTCCCCGTCCCCTAACCCTAACCCTAACCCTAACCCTAACCCTTACCCGAAGCCTTACCCTAACACGTCCCCTAATCCTAATCCGTTCGCGAACACTAACCCGTACCCTAACACGTACGCTCACCCTAAATCATTGTCATTATATAACCTGTACCGTAAACCGTCACCGCCCCCTAACCCTAACCCTAACCCTAACCCTAACCCTTACCCAAAGCCTTACCCTAACGCGTCCCCTAATCCTAACCCTTACGCTAACACTAACCCGTACCCTAACACGTACGCTCACATTAATCCGTTGTCGTACAATAACCTGTACCCTAAACCGTCCCCATCCCCTAACCCTAACCCTAAACCTAACCCTAACCCTTACCCGAAGCCTTACCCTAACCCGTCCCCTAATCCTAACCCGTACGCTAACACTAACCCATACCCTAACACATACGCTGACCCTAAACAGTTGTCGTACCCGAACCTGTACCCTAAACCGTCCCTGTTCCCTAACCCTAACCCTAACCCTAAACCTTACCCGAAGCCTTACCCGAACCCGTCCCCTAATCCTAACCCGTACGCTAACACTAACCCATACCCCAACACGTAGGCTCAACCTAAAATGTTGTCGTACCCTAACCTGTACCCTAAACCATCCCCGTCCCCTAATCCTAACCCTAACCCTAACCCTAACCCTTACCCGAAGCCTTACCGTAACCCGTCCCCTAATCCTAACCTGTACGCTAACTCTAACCCGTACCCTAACATGTACGCTCAACCTAAACCGTTGTCGTACCGTAACCTGTACCCTAAACCGTCCCCGTGCCCGTCCCCAAACCCTAACCCTAGCCCTAACCCTTACCCGAAGCCTTACCCTAACCCGTCCCCTAATCCTAACCCGTACGCTAACACTCAACCGTACCCTAAAATGTACGTTCACCCTAAACCGTTGTCATAAGCTAACCTGTACCCTAAACCGTCCCCATCCCCTAACCCTATCCCTAACCCTAAACCTAACCCTTACCTGAAGCCTTACCCTAATCCGTCCCCTAATCCTAACCGGTACGCTAACACTAAACCATACCCTAACACGTACGCTCACCGTAACACGTTGTCATACACTAACGTGTACCCTAAACCGTCACCGTCCCCTAACCCTATCCCTAACCCTAACCCTAACCCTAACCCTAAACCTAACACTTACCCGAATCCTTACCCTAACCCGTCCCGTAATCCTAACCCGTACGCTAACACTAACCCATACCCTAACACGTATGCTCACCCTGAACCGTTGTCCTACCCTAACCTGTACCCTAAACCGTCCGCGTCCCAGTCCCCTAACCCTAACCCTAACCCTAACCCTAACCCTTACCCGAAGCCTTACCCTAACGCGTCCCCTAATCCTAACCCGTACGCTAACACTAACCCGTACCCTAACACGTACGCTCACCTTAAAATGTTGTCGTACCCTAACCTGTACCCTAAACCATCCCCGTCCCCTAATCCTAACCCTAACCCAAACCCTAACCCTTACCCGAAGCCTTACCGTAACCCGTCCCCTAATCCTAAGCTGTACGCTAACACTAACCCGTACCCTAACACGTATGCTCATCCTAAACCGTTGTCGTACCGTAACCTGTACTTTAAACCGTCCCCGTGCCCGACCCCTAACCCTAACCCTAACCCTAAACCTATCCCTTACACAAAGCTTTACCCTAACCCGTCCCCTAATCCTAACGCGGACGCTAACACTAACCCATACCCTAACACGTACGCTCACCCTAAACCGTTGTCGTACCCTAACCTGTACCCTAAACCGTCCCCGTCCCCTAACCCTAACCCTAACCCTAAACCTAACCTTACCCAAAGCCTTACCCTAATCCTTCCCCTAATCCTAACCGGTACGCTAACACTAACCCGTACACAAACACGTACGCTCACCCTAACCCGTTGTCATACACTAACCTGTACCCTAAACCGTCACCGTCCCCTAACCCTAACCCTAACCGTAACCCTAACCCTTACCCGAACACTTACCCTAACCCGTCCCAAAATCCTAACCGGTAAGCTAACACTAACCCCTACCCTAACACGTACGCTCACCCTAAAATGTTGACGTACCCTAACCTATACCCTAAACCGTCCCGGTCCTCTAACCCTAACCCTAACCCTAACCCTAACCTTTACCCGAAGCCTTACCCTAACCCGTCCCCTAATCCTAACCGTACGCTAACACTAAACCGTACCCTAACACGTACGCTAACCCTAAACCGTTGTCATAGCCTAACCTGTACCCTAAACCGTCCCCGTCATCTAACCCTAAACCTAATCCTAACCCTAACCCTTACCCCAAGCCTTACCCTAACCCGTCCCCTAATCCTAACCGTACGCTAACACTAAACCGTACCTAAACACGTACGCTCACCCTAAACCGTTGTCATACACAAACATGTACTCTAAACCGTCCCCGTGCCCGTCCCCGTCCCCTAACCCTAACCCTAACCCTAACCCTTACCAAAAGCCTTACCCTAACCCGTCCCCTAATCCTAACCCGTACGCTAACACTAACCCGTACCCTAACACGTACGCTCACCCTAAACCGCTGTCGTACCCTAACCTGTACCCTAAACCATCACGTTGCCCTAACCCTATCCCTAACCCTAACCCTAACCCTTACCCGAAGCCTTACCCTAACCCGACCCCTAATCGTAACCCGTACGCTAACACTAACCCGTACCCTAACACGTACGCTCACCCTAAACCATTGTCGTACACTAACCTGTACCCTAAACCGTCCCCCTCCCTGTCCCCTAACACTAACCCTAACCCTAACTCTAACCCTTACCCGAAGCCTTACACTAACCCGTCCGCTAATCCTAAACCGTACGCTAACACTAAATCGTACCCTAACTCGTACGCTCAAACTAAACCATTGTCGTATCCTAACCTGTACCCTAAACCGTCCCCGTCCCCTAACCCTAACCCTAACCTTAACCCTAACCCTTACCCGAAGCCTTACACTAACCCGTCCCCTAATCCTAACCCGTACGCTAACACTAACCCGTACCCTAACACGTAGGCTCAACCTAAAACGTTGTCGTACACTAACCTGTACCCTAAACCCTCCCTGTCCCCTAACCCTAATCCTAACCCTAACCCTAACCCTTACCCGAAGCCTTACCCTAACCCGACCCCTAATCCTAACCCGTAAGCTAACACTAACCCGTACCCTAACACGTACGCTCACCCTAAACCGTTGTCGTACCCTAACCTGTACCCTAAACCGTCCCCGTCCCCTAACACTAACCCTAACCCTAAACCTAACCTTACCCAAAGCCTTAACCTAATCCTTCCCCTAATCCTAACCGGTACGCTAACACTAACCCGTACACTAACACGTATGCTCACCCTAAACCATTGTGGTACCCTAACCTGTACCATAAACCGTCCCTGTCCCCTAACCCTAACCCTAACCAGAACCCTAAACCTTACCCGAAGCCTTACCCTAACCCGTCCCCTAATTCTATCCCGTACGCTAACACTAACCCGTACCCTAACACGTACGCTCACACTAAACCGTTGTCGTACCCTAACCTTTAGCCCAAACTGTCCCAGTTCCCTAACCTTAACCCTAACCCTAACCCTTACCCGAAGACTTACCCTAACCCGTCCCCTAATTCTAAACCGTACGCTAACATAAGCCATACCCTAACACGTACGCTGGCCCTAAATCGTTGTCGTACCCTAACCTGTACCCTAAACCGTCCCCATCCCCTAGCCCTAACCCTAACCCTTACCCGAAGCCTTACACTAACCCGTCCCCTAATCCTAACCCGTACGCAAAAACTAACCCGTACCCTAACACGTACGCTGACCCTAAACCATTGTCGTACCCTAACCAGTACCCTAAACCGTCCCCGTCCCCTTACCCTAACCCTAACCCTAAGACTAATCCTTACCCGAAGCCTTAGCCTAACCCGTCCCCTAATCCTAACCCGTACGATAACACTAACCCATACCCTAACACGTACGCTCACCCTAAACCGTTGTCGCACCCTAACCTGTACCCTAAACCGTCCCCGTACCCTAACCCTAACACTAACCCTAACCCTAACCCTAACCCTTACCCGAAGCCTTACACTAATCCGTCCCATAATCTTAAACCGTACACTAACATTAACCCGTACCCTAACACGTAGGCTCACCCTAAAACGTTGTCGTACCCTAAACTCTACCCTAAATCGTCCCCGTCCCCTAACCCTAACCCTAAACCTAACCCTGACCCTAACCCTAACCCTAACCCTAACCCTTACCCAAAGCCTTACCCTAACCCGTCCCCTAATCCTAACCCTTATGCTAACACTAACCGTACCCTAACACATACGCTCACCCTAAACCGTTGTCGTACCATAACCTGTACCCTAAACCGTCCCCGTCCCCGTCCCCTAACCCTAACCCTAACCCTAACCCTTACCCGAAGCCTTACCCTAACCCGTCCCCTAATCCTAACCCGTACGCGAACACTAACCCGTACCTTAACACGTACGCTCACCCTAAACCATTGTCGTACCCTAACCTGTAACCTAAACCGTTCCCGTACCCTAACCCTAACCCTAACCCTAACCCTTACCCGAAGCCTTACCCTAACCCGACCCCTAATCCTAACCCGTAAGCTAACACTAACCCGTACCCTAACACGTACGCTCACCCTAAACCGTTGTCGTACACTAACCTGTACCCTAAACCGTCCCCCTCCCCGTCCCCTTACACTAACCCTAACCCTAACCCTAACCCTTACCCGAAGCCTTACACTAACCCGTCCCCTAATCCTAAACCGTACGCTAACACTAAATCGTACCCTAACACGTACGCTCAACCTAAACCATTGTCGTATCCTAACCTGTACCCTAAACCGTCCCCGTCCCCTAACCCTAACCCTAACCCTAACCCAACCCTTACCCGAAGCCTTACCCTAACGCGTCCCCTAATCCTAACCCGTACGCTAACACTAACCCGTACCCTAACACGTACGCTCACCCTAAATCGTTGTCGTACCCTAACCTGTACCCTAAACCGTCCCTGTCCCCTAATCCTAATCCTAACCCTAACCCTAACCCTTACCCGAAGCCTTACCCTAACCCGTACCCTAATCCTAACCCGTAAGCTAACACTAACCCGTACCCTAACACGTACGCTCACCCTAAACCGTTGTCGTACACTAAACTGTACCCTAAACCGTCCCCGTCCCCTAACCCTAACCCTAACCCTAACCCTAAACCTTACCCGAAGCCTTAACCTAACCCGTCCCCTAATCCTAACCCGTACGCTAACACTAACCCGTACACTAACACGTACGCTCACCCTAAACCATTGTGGTACCCTAACCTGTACCATAAACCGTCCCTGTCCCCTAACCCTAACCCTAACCAGAACCCTAACCCTAACCATAACCCTAACCCTTACCCGAAGCCTTATCCTAAGCCGTCTCCTAATTCTAACCCGTACGCTAACACTAAACCGTACCCTAACACGTACGCTCACCCTAAACCGTTGTCGTACCCTAACCTGTAGCCTAAACTGTCCCCGTTCCCTAACCTTAATCCTAACCCTAATCCTTACCCGAAGCCTTAACCTAACCCGTACCCTAATTCTAAACCGTACGCTAACACTAACCCATACCATAACACGTACGCTGGCCCTAAATTGTTGTCGTACCCTAACCTGTACCCTAAGCCGTCCCCATCCCCTAACCCTAACCCTAACCCTTACCCGAAGCCTTACCCTAACCCGTTCCCTAATCCTAACCCGTACGCTAACACTAACCCGTACCCTAACACGTACGCTGACCCTAAACCATTGTCGTACCCTAACCAGTACCCTAATCCGTCCCCGTCCCCTTACCCTAACCCTAACCCTAAGATTAATCCTTACCCGAAGCCTTAGCCTAACCCGTCCCCTAATCCTAACCCGTACGATAACACTAACCCGTACCCTAACACGTACGCTCACCCTAAACCGTTGTCGTACCCTAACCTGTACCCTAAACCGTCCCTTTCCCCTAACCCTAACCCTAACGCTAAACCTTACGCGAAGCCTTACCCTAACCCGTCCCCTAATCCTATCCCGTACGCTAACACTAACCCATACCCTAACACGTACGCTCACCCTAAAATGTTGTCATACCCTAACCTGTACCCTAAACCATCCCCGTCCCCTAATCCTAACCCTAACCCTAACCCTAACCCTTACCCGCAGCCTTACCGTAACACGTCCCCTAATCCTAACCTGTACGCTAACACTAACCCGTACCCTAACACGTACGCTCAACCTAAACCGTTGTCTTACCGTAACCTGTACCCTAAACCGTCCCAGTGCCTGTCCCCTAACCCTAACCCTAACCCTAACCCTATCCCTTACCCAAAGCTTTACCCTAACCCGTCCCCTAATCCTAACCCGTACGCTAACACTAACCCATACCCTAACACGTACGCTCACCCTAAACAGTTGTCGTACCCTAACCTGTAACCTAAACCGTCCCCGTCCCCTAACCCTAACCCTAACCCTAAACCTAACCTTACCCAAAGCCTTACCCTAACCCTTCCCCTAATCCTAACCGGTACGCTAACACTAACCCGTACACTAACACGTACGCTCACCCTAACCCGTTGTCATACACTAACCTGTACCCTAAACCGTCACCGTCCCCTAACCCTAACCCTAACCCTTACCCGAACCCCTACCCTAACCCGTCCCAAAATCCTAACCGGTAAGCTAACACTAACCACTACCCTAACACGTAAGCTCACCCTAAAACGTTGTCGTACCCTAACCTATACCCTAAACCGTCCCGGTCCTCTAACCGTAACCCTAACCCTAACCCTAACCCTTACCCGAAGCCTTACCCTAACCCGTCCCCTAATCCTAACCGTACGCTAACACTAAACCGTACCCTAACACGTACGCTCACCCTAAACCGATGTCATACCCTAACCTGTACCCTAAACCGTCCCTGTCACCGTTCCCGTACCCTAACCCTAACCATAACCCTAACCCTTACCCGAATCCTTACACTAACCCGTCCCCTAATCCTAACCCGTACGCTAACACTAACCCGTACCCTAACAAGTACGCTCACCCTAAACCATTGTCTTACCCTAACCTGTACCCTAAACCGTCCCCGTCATCTAACCCTAAGCCTAACCCTAACCCTAACCCTTACCCCAAGCCTTACCCTACCCCGTCCCCTAATCCTAACCGTACGCTAACACTAAACCGTACCTTAACACGTACGCTCACCCTAAACCGTTGTCATACACAAACATATACTCTAAACCGTCCCCGTGCCCGTCCCCGTCCCCTAACCCTAACCCTAAACCTAACCCTTACCCAAAGCCTTACCCTAACCCGTCCCCTAATCCAAACCCGTACGCTAACACTAACCCGTACCCTAACACGTACGCTCACCCTAAACCGTTGTCGTACCCTAATCTGTACCCTAAACCATCACGTTGCCCTAACCCTAACCCTAAGCCTAACCCTAACCCTTACCCGAAGCCTAACCCTAACCCGACCCCTAATCCTAACCCGTACGCTAACACTAACCCGTACCCTAACACGTACGCTCACCCTAAACCATTGTCGTACACTAACCTGTACCCTAAACCGTCCCCCTCCCTGTCCCCTAACCCTAACCCTAACCCTGACTCTAACCCTTACCCGAAGCCTTACCCTAACCCGTCCCCTAATTCTAACCCGTACGCTAACTCTAACCCGTACCCTAAAACGTACGCTCACCCTAAAATGTTGTCGTACCCTAACCTGTAACCTAAACCGTCCCCATCCCCTAACCCTAACCCTAACCCTAACCCTAACCCTTACTCGAAGCCTTACCCTAACCCGTCCCCTAATCCTAACCCTTACGCTAACACTAACCCGAACCCTAACACATACGCTCACCCTAAACAGTTGTCGTACCCTAACCTGTACCCTAAACCGTCCCCGTCCCATAACCCTAACCCTAAGCCTAACCCTAACCCTTACCCGAAGCCTTACCCTAACCCGTTCCCTAATCCTAACCCGTACGCGAACACTAACCCGTACCCTAACACGTACGCTCACCCTAAATCGTTGTCGTACCATAAACTGTACCCTAAACCGTCCCCATCCCAGTCCCCTAACCCTAACCCTGACCCTTACCCGAAGCCTTACCCTAACCCGTCCCCTAATCCTAACCCGTACGCTAACACTAACCCTTACCCTAACACGTACGCTCACCCTAAAATGTTGTCGTACCCTAACCTATACCCTAAACCGTCCCCGTCCCCTAACCCTAACCCTAACCCTAATCCTAACCCTTACCCGAAGCCTTACCCTAACCCGTCCCCTAATCCTAACCCGTACACTAACACTAACCCGTACCCTAACACGTACGCTCACCCTAAACAGTTGTCGTACCCTAACCTGTACCCTAAACCGTCCCCGTCCCTGTCAACTAACCCTAACCCTAACCCTAACCCTAACCCTTACCCGAAGTGTTACCCTAACCAGTCCCCTAATCCTAAACCTTACGCTAACACTAACCCGTACCCTAACACGTATGCTCACCCTAAACCGTTGTCGTAACCTAACCTGTACCCCAAACCGTCCCCGTCCCCTAACCCTAACCCTAACCCTAACCCTAACCCTTACCCGAAGTGTTACCCTAACCAGTCCCCTAATCCTAAACCTTACGCTAACACTAACCCGTACCCTAACACGTATGCTCACCCTAAACCGTTGTCGTACCCTAACCTGTACCCTAAACAGTCCCCGCCCCCTAAAGCTAACCCTAACCCTAACCCTAAACCTTCCCCAAAGCCTTACCCTAACCCGTCCCCTAATCCTAACCGTACGCTAACACTAAACCGTACCTTAACACGTACGCTCACCCTAAACCGTTGTCATACACAAACATATACTCTAAACCGTCCCCGTGCCCGTCCCCGTCCCCTAACCCTAACCCTAAACCTAACCCTTACCCAAAGCCTTACCCTAACCCGTCCCCTAATCCAAACCCGTACGCTAACACTAACCCGTACCCTAACACGTACGCTCACCCTAAACCGTTGTCGTACCCTAATCTGTACCCTAAACCATCACGTTGCCCTAACCCTAACCCTAAGCCTAACCCTAACCCTTACCCGAAGCCTAACCCTAACCCGACCCCTAATCCTAACCCGTACGCTAACACTAAACCGTACCCTAACACGTACGCTCACCCTAAACCATTGTCGTACACTAACCTGTACCCTAAACCGTCCCCCTCCCTGTCCCCTAACCCTAACCCTAACCCTGACTCTAACCCTTACCCGAAGCCTTACCCTAACCCGTCCCCTAATTCTAACCCGTACGCTAACACTAACCCATACCCTAAAACGTACGCTCACCCTAAAATGTTGTCGTACCCTAACCTGTAACCTAAACCGTCCCCATCCCCTAACCCTAACCCTAACCCTAACCCTAACCCTTACTCGAAGCCTTACCCTAACCCGTCCCCTAATCCTAACCCTTACGCTAACACTAACCCGAACCCTAACACATACGCTCACCCTAAACAGTTGTCGTACCCTAACCTGTACCCTAAACCGTCCCCGTCCCATAACCCTAACCCTAAGCCTAACCCTAACCCTTACCCGAAGCCTTACCCTAACCCGTTCCCTAATCCTAACCCGTACGCGAACACTAACCCGTACCCTAACACGTACGCTCACCCTAAATCGTTGTCGTACCATAAACTGTACCCTAAACCGTCCCCATCCCAGTCCCCTAACCCTAACCCTGACCCTTACCCGAAGCCTTACCCTAACCCGTCCCCTTATCCTAACCCATACGCTAACACTAACCCTTACCCTAACACGTACGCTCACCCTAAAATGTTGTCGTACCCTAACCTATACCCTAAACCGTCCCCGTCCCCTAACCCTAACCCTAACCCTAATCCTAACCCTTACCCGAAGCCTTACCCTAACCCGTCCCCTAATCCTAACCCGTACGCTAACACTAACCCGTACCCTAACACGTACGCTCACCCTAAACAGTTGTCGTACCCTAACCTGTACCCTAAACCGTCCCCGTCCCTGTCAACTAACCCTAACCCTAACCCTAACCCTAACCCTTACCCGAAGTGTTACCCTAACCAGTCCCCTAATCCTAAACCTTACGCTAACACTAACCCGTACCCTAACACGTATGCTCACCCTAAACCGTTGTCGTAACCTAACCTGTACCCCAAACCGACCCCGTCCCCTAACCCTAACCCTAACCCTAACCCTTACCCGAAGTGTTACCCTAACCAGTCCCCTAATCCTAAACCTTACGCTAACACTAACCCGTACCCTAACACGTATGCTCACCCTAAACCGTTGTCGTACCCTAACCTGTACCCTAAACAGTCCCCGCCCCCTAAAGCTAACCCTAACCCTAACCCTAAACCTTCCCCAAAGCCTTACCCTAACCCGTCCCCTAATCCTAACCCTTACGCTAACACTAACCCGTACCCTAACACATACGCTCACACTAAATAGTTGTCGTACCCAAACCTGTACCCTAAACCGTCACCGTCCCCTAACCCTAACCCTAACCCTCACCCTAACCCTTACCCGAAGCCTTACCCTAACCTGTTCCCTAATCCTAACCCGTACGAGAACACTAACCCGTACCATAACACGAAACGCTGAACCTAACCGGTGCTTACCCTAACTGTACCCTAACCGTCCCCGTTCCCTAACCCTAACCCTATCCCTAACCCTACCCTTACTCGAAGCCTTACTCTAACCCGTCCCCTAATCCTAACCCTGACGCTAACACTAACCCGTACCCTAACACATACGCCCACCCTAAACAGTTGTTGTACCCTAACCTGTACCCTAAACCGTCCCCATCCCCTAACCCTAACCCTAACCCTAACCCTTACCCGAAGCCTTACCCTAACCCGTTCCCTAATCCTAACCCGTAC
Source organism: Delphinapterus leucas (assembly GCF_059928025.1). NCBI lineage: Eukaryota > Metazoa > Chordata > Mammalia > Artiodactyla > Monodontidae > Delphinapterus > Delphinapterus leucas. Next base: position 24,834,647 of record NC_143138.1, read on the forward strand.
GCCAACACTAACCCGTACCCTAACACGTACGCTCACCCTAAATCGTTGTCGTACCATAACCTGTACCCTAAACCGTCCCCGCCCCCGTCCCCTAACCCTAACCCTGACCCTTACCCGAAGCCTTACCCTAACCCGTCCCCTAATCTTAATCTGTACGCTAACACTAACCCATACCCTAACCCGTACGCTGAACCTAAACAGTTGTCGTACCCTAAACTGTACCCTAACCGTCCCCGTCCCCTAACCCTAACCCTAACACTTACCCGAAGCCTTACGCTAACACGTCCCCTAATCCTAACCCGTACGCTAACACTAACCCATACCCTAACACGTACGTTCACCCTAAAATGTTGTCGTACCCTAACCTGTACCCTAAACCGTCCCCGTCCCCGTACCCTAACCCTAACCCTAACCCTTACCCGAAGCCTTATCCTAACCTGTCTCCTAATCCTAATTCGTACGCTAAAACTAACCCGTACCCTAACACGTACGCTCACCCTAAACCGTTGTCGTAGCATAACCTGAAACCTAAACCGTCCCCATCCCCTAACCCTAACCCTAACCCTAACCCTAACCCTTACTCGAAGCCTTACCCTAACCCGTCCCCTAATCCTAAACCTTACGTTAACACTAACCCGAACCCTAAGACATACGCTCACCCTAAACTGTTGTCGTACCCTAACCTGTACCCTAAACCGTCCCCGTCCCTGTCCCCTAACCCTAACCCTAACACTAACCCTAACCATTACCCGAAGCGTTACCCTAACCCGTCCGCTAATCCTAACCCGTACGCTAACACTAAACCGTACCCTAACACGTACGCTCACCCTAAACCGTTGTCGTACCCTAACCTGTACCCTAAACCGTCCCCATCCCCTAACCCTAACCATAACCCTAACCCTAACCCTTACTCGAAGCCTTACCTTAACCCGTCCCCTAATCCTAACCCGTACGCTAACACTAACCTGTACCCTAACACGTACTCTCACCCTAAAACGTTGTCGTACCCTAACCTGTACCCTAAACAGTCCCCGTCCCCTAACCCTAACCCTAACCCTAACCCTAAACCTGACCCAAAGCCTTACCCTAACCCGTCCCATAATCCTAACACTTACGCTAACTCTAACCCGTACCCTAACACGTACGCTGACCCTAAAGCGTTGTCGTACCCTAACCTGTACCCTAAACCGTCCCCGTCCCCTAACCCTAACCCTAACCCTAACCCTAAACCTTATCCTTAGCCTTACCCTAACCCATTCCCTAATCCTAACCCGTACGCGAACACAAACCCGTACCCTATCACGTACGGTCACCCTAAATGTTGCCGTACAATAACCTGTACCGCAAACCGTCCCCGTCCCCGTCCCCTAACCCTAACCCTGACCCTTACCCGAAGCCTTACCCTAACCCGTCCCCTAATTCTAACCCGTACGCTAACACTAACCCATACCCTAAAACGTACGCTGAACCTAAACCGTTGTCGTACCCTAAACTGTACACTAAACCGTCCCCATGCCCTAACCCTAAACCTAACCCTAACCCTTACCTGAAGCCTTACCCAAACCCGTCCCTTAATCCTAACCCGTACGCAAACACTAACCCATACCCTAACACGTACGCTCACCCTAAAACGTTGTCGTACCCTAACCTCTTTCCTAAACCGTCCCCGTCCCCTATCCCTAACACTAACCCTAACCCTAACCCTTACCCGAACCCTTACCCTAACCCGTCCCCAAATCCTAATCCGTACGCTAAAACTAACCCGTACCCTAACACGTACGCTCACGCTAAACCGTTGTCTTAGCATGACCTGTACCCTAAACCGTCCCCGTCCCCGTCCCCTAACCCTAACCCTATCCCTAACCCTAACCCTTACCCGAAGCTTTACCCTAACCCGTCCCCTAATCCTAACCCGTACGCTAACACTAACCCATACCCTAACACGTACGCTCACCCTAAACAGTTGTCGTACCCTAACCTGTACCCTAAACCGTCCCCGTCCTCTAACCCTAACCCTAACCCTAACCCTAACTCTTACCCGAAGCCTTACCCTAACCCGTTCCCTAATCCTAACCCGTACGTGAACACTAACCCGTACCCTAACACGTACGCTCACCCTTAAACATTGTCGTACCATAACCTGTATCCTAAACCGTCCCCATCCCCGTACCCTAACCCTAACCCTGACCCTTACCTGAAACCTTACCCTAACCCGTCCCCTAATCCTAAACCGTACTCTAACAATAACCCATACCCTAACACGTACGCTGAACCTAAACCGGTGTCTTACCCTAAACTGTACCCTAAACCGTCCCCGTTCCCTAACCCTAACCCTAACCCTAACCCTAACCCTTACTCGAAGCCTTACTCTAACCCGTCCCCTAATCCTAACCCTGACGCTAACACTAACCCGTACCCTAACACATACGCCCACCCTAAACAGTTGTTGTACCCTAACCTGTACCCAAAACCGTCCCCATCCCCTAACCCTAACCCTAACCCTAACCCTTACCCGAAGCCTTACCCTAACCCGTTCCCTAATCCGAACCCGTACGAGAACACTAACCCGTACCCTAACACGTACGCTCACCCTAAATCCTTGTCGTACCATAACCTGTACCCTAAACCGTCCCCGTCCCCGTCCCCTAACCCTAAACCTGACCCTTACCCGAAGCCTTACACTAACCCATCCCCTAATCCTAACCCGTACGCTAACACTAACCCGTACCCTAACACGTACGCTCACCCTAAAACGTTGTCGTACCCTAACCTGTACCCTAAACTGTCCCCGTCCCCGTCCCCTAACCCTAACCCTAACCCTAACCCTAACCCGAAGCCTTACCTTAACCTGTCCCCTAATCCTAAACCGTACGCTAAAGCTAACCCGTACCCTAACACGTACGCTCCCCCTAAACCGTTGTCGTACCCTAACCTGTACCCTAAACCGTCCCCGTCCCTTAACCCTAACCCAAACCCTAACCCTAACCCTTACCCGAAGCCTTACACTAACCCGTCCACTAATCCTAACCCTTACGCTAACACTAACCCGTACCCTAACACGTACGCTCACACTAAACCGTTGTCGTGCCCTAACCTGTACCCTAAACCGTCCCTGTCCCCAACCCTAACCCGAACCCTAACCCTAACCCTAACGCTAACTCTAACCATTACCCGAATCCTTACCCTAACCCGTCCACTAATCCTACACCGTACGTTAACACTAACCCGTACCCTAACACGTACGCTCACCCTAAACCGTTGTCGTAACCTAACCTGTACCCTAAAGCGTCCCCTTCCCCTAACAATTACCCTAACCCTAACCCTAACCCTAACCCTTACCCGAAGCCTTACCCTAACCCGTCCCCTAATTCTCAACCGTACGCTAACACTAACCCGTACACTAACACGTACGCTCAACCTAAACCGTTGTCGTACACTAACCTGTACCCTAAACCGTCCCCATCCCCTAACCCTAACCCTAACCCTAACCCTAAACCTTACCCAAAGCCTTACCCTAACCCGTCTGCTAAGCCTAAACCGTACGCTAACACTTACCCGTACCCTAACAAGTGCGCTCACCCTAAACCGTTGTCGTACCGTAACACGTACCCTAAACCGTCCCCGTTCCCGTCCCCTAACCCTAACCCTAACCCTAACCCTATCCCTTACCCGAAGCCTTACCCTAACCCGTCACCTAATCCTAACCCGTACGCTAACACTATCCCGTACCCTAACACGTACGCTCACCCTAAACCGTTGTCGTAACCTAACATGTACCCTAAACCGTCCCTGTCCCCTAGCCCAACCCTAACACTAACCGTAACCCTAACCCTTAAACGAAGCCTTACCCTAAGCCGTCCCATAATCCAAACCCGTACGCTAACAATAACCCGTACCCTAACATGTACGCTCACCCTAAACCGTTGTCGTACCCTAAGCTGTATCCTAAACCATCCCCGTCCCCTAACCATAACCCTAACCCTAACCCTTACCCGAAGCCTTACAATAACCCGTCCCCTAATCCTAATCCGTATGCTAACGCTAACACGTACCCTAACACGTACGCTCATGCTAAACCGTTGTCGTACCCTAACCTGTACCCTAAACCGTCCGCGTCCCCTAACCCTAACCCTAACCCTAACCCTAACCCTAAGCCTCACCCGAAGTCTTACCCTCACCCGTCCGCTAATCCTAACCCGTACGCTAACACTAACCGGTACCCTAACACGTACGCTCACCCTAAACCATTGTCGTACACTAACCTGTACCCTAAACCGTTCCCATCCCCGTCCCCTAACCCTAACCCTAACCCTAACCCTAAGCCTTACCCGAAGCCTTACCCTAACACGTCCCTTAATCCTAACCCGTACGCTAACAATAACCCGTACCCTAACACGTACGCTCACCCTAAACCGTTGTCGTCCCCTAACCTGTACCCTAAACCGTTCCCGTCACCTAACCGTAACCCTAACCCTAACCCTAAACCTAACCCTTACCCGAAGCCTTACCCTAACCCGTCATCTAATCCTAACCCGTACGCTAACACTAACCCATACCCTAACACGTACGCTCACCCTAAACCGTTCTCGTACCCTAACATGTACCCTAAACCATCCCCGTCCCCTAAACCTAAACCTAATCCTAACCCTAACCCTTATCCGAAGCCTTACCCTAACCCGTCCCCTAATCCTAACCCGTACGCTAACACTAACCCATACCCTAACACGTACGCTCACCCTAAACCGTTGTCGTATGCTAACCTGTACCCTAAACCGTCCCCATCCCCAAACCGTAACGCTAACCCTAAACCTAACCCTAACCCTTACCCGAAGCCTTACCCTAAGCCGTCCATTAATCCTACACCGTACGCTAACACTAACAAATACCCTAACACGTACCCTCACCCTAAACCTTTGTCGTACCCTAACCTGTACACTAAACAGTCCCCGTCCCCTAACCCTAACCCTAACCCTAACCCTAACCCTAAACCTTACTGAAAGCCTTACCCTAACCCGTCCTCTAATCCTAACCCTTACGCTAACACTAACCTGTACCCTAACACATATGCTCAACCTAAACCGTTGTCGCACCCTAACCTGTACCCTAAACCGTACCCGTCCCCTAACCCTAACCCTAACCCTAACACTTAATCGAAGCCTTACCATAACCCGTCCCCTAATCCTAACCCATACGCGAACACTAACCCGTACCCTAACATGCACGCTCACCCTAAACCGTTGTCGTAACCTAACATGTACCCTAAACCGTCCCCATCCCCTAACCCTAAACCTATCCCTAACGCTAACCCTAAGCCTTACCCGAAGCCTTACCGTGACCCGTCCGCTAATCCTAACCCGTACGCTGACACTAACCTGTACCCTAACACGTACGCTCAACCTAAACCCTTGTCGCACCCTAACCTGTACCCTAAACCGTTCCCGTCACCTAACCCTAACCCTAACCCTAACCCTAAACCTAACCCTTACCCGATGCCTTACCCTAACCCGTCCCCTAATACTAAACCGTACGCTAACACTAACCCGAACCCTAACACGTACGCTCACCCTAAACCGTTGTCGCAGCATAACCTGTACCCTAAACCGTCCCCGTCCCCGTCCCCTAACCCTAACCCTTACCCTAACCCTTACCCGAAGCCTTACCCTAACCCGTCCCCTAATCCTAACCCGTACGCTAACACTAACCCATACCCTAACACGTACGCTCAACCTAAAATGTTGTCGTACCCTATCCTGTACCCTAAACCGTCCCCGCCCCCTAACCCTAACCCTAACACTAACCCTAACCCTAACCCTTAAACGACGCCTTACTCTAACCCGTCCCCTAATACTAACTCGTACGCTAACACTAACCCGTACCCTAAGATGTACACTCACACTAAACCGTTGTCGTACCCTAACCTGTACCCTAAACCGTCCCCGTTCCCGTCCCCGTCCCCTAACCCTAACCCTAACCCTAACCTTAAACCTTTCCCGAAGCCTTACCCTAACCCGTCCCCTAATCCTAACCCGTACGCTACCAATAACCCGTACCCTAACATGTACGCTCACCCTAAAACGTTGTCGTTCCCTAACCTGTACCCTAAACCGTCCCCGTCCCCTAACCCTAACCCTAACCCTAACCCTAACACTAATCCTTACCTGAAGCCTTACTCTGACCCGTCCGCTAATCCTAACCCGTACGTTAACACTAACCCGTACCCTAACACGTACGCTCACCCTAAACCGTTGTCGTACACTAACCTATACCCTAAACCGTCGCCGTCCCCGTTTCCTAACCCTAACCCTAACCCTAACCCTAACCCTTACCCGAAGCCTTACCCTAACACGTCCCTTAATCCTAACCCGTACGCTAACAGTAACCCTTACCCTAACACCTACGCTCACCCTAAAACATTGTCGCACACTAAACTGTACCCTAAACCGTCCCCGTCACCTAACCCTAACCCTAACCCTAACCCTAAACCTAACCCTTACCCGAAGCCTTACCCTAACCCGTCCCCTAATCCTAAACCGTACGCTAACACTAACCCGTACCCTAACACGTACGCTCACCCTAAACCGTTGTCGTAGCATTACCTGTACCCTAAACCGTCCCCGTCCCCGTCCCCTAACCCTAACCCTAACCCTAACCCTTACCCGAAGCTTTACGCTAACCCGTCCCCTAATCCTAAACCGTACGCTAACACTAACCCATACCCTAACACGTACGCTCACCCTAAATCCTTGTCGTACACTAACCTGTACCCGAAACCGTCCCCGTCCGCTAACCCTAACCCTAAACCTAACCCTAACACTTACCCGAAGCCTTACCCTAACCCGTTGCCTAATCCTAACTCTTACGCTAACACTAACCCGTACCCAAACACGTACGCTCACCCTAAAACGTTGTCTTGCCCTAACCTGTACCCTAAACCGTCCCTGTCCCCAAACCTAACCCGAACCCTAACCCTAACCCTAACGCTATCCCTAACCATTACCCGAAGCCTTAACCTAACCCGTCCACTAATCCTACACCGTACGTGAACACTAACCCGTACCCTAACATGTATGCTCCCCATAAACCGTTGTCATAACCTAAACTGTAGCCTAAACCGTCCCCGTCCCCTAACCCTTACCCTAACCCTAAAACTAACCCTAAACCTTACACGAAGCCTTACCCTAACCCGTCCGCTAATCCTAACCCGAACGCTAACACTAACCCGTGCCCTAACACGTGCGCTCAACCTAAACCGTTGTCGTACCGTAACCCGTACCCTAAACCGTCCCCGTTCCCGTCCACTAATCCTAACCCTAACCCTAACCCTTACCCGAAGCCTTACCCTAACCCGTCACCTAATCCTAACCCGTACGCTAACACTAACCCATACTCTAACACGTACGCTCACCCTAAACCGTGGTCGTACACTAACCTGTACCCAAAACCGTCCCCGTTCCTGTCCCCTAACCCTAACCCTAACCCTAACCCTAACCCTAACTCTTACCCGAAGCCTTACCCTAACCCGCCCGCCACGTACGCTCACCCTACCGTTATCGTATGCTAACCTGTACCCTAAACCGTCCCCGTCCCCTAACCCTAAACCTAACCCTAACCTTAACCCTTACCCGAATCCTTACCCCAACCCGTCCCCTAATCCTAACCCGTACGCTAACACTAACCCGTACCCTAACACGTACGCTCACCCTAAACCGTGGTCGTACACTAACCTGTACCCTAAACCGTCCCCGTCCCCTAACCCTAACCCTAACCCTAACCCTAACTCTTACCCGAAGCCTTACCCTAACCCGTCCCCTAATCCTAACCCGTACGCTAACACTTACCCGTACCCTAACACATACGGTCACCCTAAACCATTGTCGTAGCCTAACCTGTACCCTAAACCGTCCCCATCCCCGTCCCCTAACCCTAACCCTAACCCTAAACCTAACCCTTACCCGAATCCTTACCCTAACACGTCCCCTAATCCTAAACCGTGCGCTAACACTAACCCGTACCCTAACTCGTACGCTCACCCTAAACCATTGTCGTACCCTAACTTGTACCCTAAACCGTCCCCGTCCCCGTCCCCTAACCCTAACCCTAATGGTAATCCTTAACCGAAGCCTTACCCTAACCCGTCCCCCAATCCTAACCCTTACGCTAACACTAACCCGTACCCTAACACTTACGCTCACCCTAAAACGTTGTCGTACCCTAAACTGTACCCTAAACCGTCCTCGTCCCCTAACCCTAAACCTAACCCTAACCCCAACCCCAACCCTAACCCTAACCCTTACGCGAAGCCTTACCCTAACCCGTCCCCTAATCCCAAACCGTACGCTAACACTAACACGTACCCTAACACGTACGCTCACCCCAAACCGTTGTCATACCCTAACCTGTACCCTAAACCGTCGCCGTCCCCTAACCTTAACCCTAAACCTAACCCTAACCATTACCCGAAGCCTTACCCTAACCTGTCCCCTAATCCTAACCCGGATGCTAACACTAACCCATATCCTAAAACGTACGCTCACCCTAAAACATTGTCGTACCCTAACCTGTACCCTAAACCGTCCCTGTCCCCTAACCCTAACCCTAACACTAACCCTAACCCTTGCCCGAAGCCTTACCCTAACCAGTCACCTAATCCTAACCCGTACTTTAACACTAACCCGTACCCTAACACTTACGCTCACCCTAAACCGTGGTGGTACCCTAAACTATACCCTAAACCGTCCCCGTCCCCTAACCCTAACCCTAACCCTAACCCTTAACCGAAGCCTTACCCTAACCCATCCCCTAATCCTAACCCGTACGTTAACACTAACCCGTACCCTAACACGTACGCTCACCCTAAACCGTGGTCGTACCCTAACCTGTACCTAAACCATCCCCGTCCCCTAACCCTAACACTAACCCTAACCCTAACCCTTACCCGAAGCCTTACACTAACCCGGCCCGTATTGCTAACCCATACGCTAACACTAACACATACCCTAACACTTACTCTCACCCTAAACCGTTGTCGTAACCTAACCTGTACCCTAAACCGTCCCCGTCCACTAACCCTAACCCTAACCCTAACCCTAATCCTAACCCTTACCCGAAGCCTTACCCTAAACCGTCCCTTAATCCTAACCCGTACGCTAACACTAAACCGTACCCTAACACGTACGCTCACCCTAAACCGTTGTCGTACCCTAACCTGTACCCTAAACCGTCCCTGTCCCCTAACCCTAACCCTAAAGCTAACCCTAACCCTAACCCTTACCCGAAGCTTTACCCTAACCCGTACCCTAATCCTAACACGCACGCTAACACTAACTCATACCCTAAAACGTACACTCACCCTAAAACTTTGTCGTACCCTAACCTATACCCTAAACCGTCCCCGTCACCGTCCCCGTCCCCGTTCCCTAACCCTAACCCTAACCCTAATCCTAACCCTTACCCGAAGCTTTACACTAACCCGTCCCCTAATCCTAACCCGTACGCTAACATTAACCCGTACCCTAACACGTACGCTCACCCTAAACCGTTGTCATACCCTAACCTCTACCCTAAACCGTCCCCGTCCCCTAACCCTAACCGTAACCCTAACCCTAACCCTAACCCTAACCCTTACCCGAAGCCTTACCCTAACCCGTCCTGTAAACCTAACCCGTACGCTAACACTAACCCGTACCCTAACACGTACGCTCACCCTAAACCATTGTCGTACCCTAATCTGTACCCTAAACCGTCCCCGCCACCTAACCCTTACCCTAACGCTAACCCTTACATGAAGACTTACCCTAACCCATCCCCTATTCCTAACCCGTATGCTAACACTAACCCTTACCCTAACACATACGCTCACCCTAAACCGTGGTCGTACCCTAACCTGTACCCTAAACCGTCCCCGGCACCTAACCCTAACCCTAACCCGAAACCTAACCCTTGCCCGAAGCCTTTCCCTAACCCGTCCCCTAACCCTAACCCGTACGCGAACACTAACCCGTACCCTAACACGTACGCTCACTCTAAACCATTGTCGTACCGTAACCAGTACTCTAAACCGTCCCCGTCCCCTAATCCTAACCCTAACGCTAACGCTAACCCTTACCCGAAGCCTTACTCTAACCCGTGCCCTAATCCTAACCCGTACGCTAACACTAAACCGTACCCTAACAGGTATGCTCACCCTAAACCGTTGTCGTTCCCTAACCTGTACCCTAAACCGTCCCCAGCCCCTAACCCTAACCCGAACCCTAACCCTAACCCTAACCCTTACACGAATCCTTACCCTAACCCGTCCCATAATCCTAACCCGTAAGCTAACACTAACCCGTACCCTAACACGTACGCTCACCCTAAAACGTTGTCGCACCCTAATCTGTACCCTAAACCGTCCCGGTCCCCTAACCCTAACCCTAACCCTAATCCTAACGCTTACCCGAAGCCTTACCCAAACCCGTCCCCTAACCCTAACCCGTACGCTAACACTAACCCGTACCCTAACATGTACGCTCACCCTAAACCGTTGTCATACCCTAACCTGTCCCTAAACCGTCCCTGTCCCTTAACCCTAACCCTAACACTAACCCTAACGCTAACCCTTACCCGAAGCCTTACCCTATCCCGTCCCCTAATCCTAAACCATACGCTAACACTAACCCGTACCCTAAGATGTACGCTCACCCTAAACCGTTGTCGAACCCTAACCTGTACCCTAAACCGTCCCCGTCCCCGTCCCCGTCCCCTAACTGTAACCCTAACCCTAACCCTAAACCTTACCCGAAGCCTTACACTAACCCGTCCCCTAATCCTAACCCGTACGCTAACATTAACCCGTACCCTAACACGTACGCTCACCCTAAACCGTTGTCATACCCTAACCTATACCCTAAACCGTCCCCGTCCCCTAACCCTAGCCCTAACCCTAGCCCTAACCCTTACCCGAAGCCTTACACTACCCCGTCCCCTAATCCTAACCCTTACGCTAACACTAACCCATACCCTAACACGTACGCTCACCCTAAACCGTTGTCGTACCCTAACCTGTACCCGAAACCGTCCCTGTCCACTAACCCTAAACCTAACCCTTACCCGAAGCCTTACCCTAACCCGTCCCCTAATCCTATCCCATACGCTCACACTAACCCATACCCTAACATGTACGCTCACCCTAAACCGTTGTCGTACCCTAACCTGTACCCTAAACTGTCCCCGTTCCCTAACCCTAACCCTAAACCTAAACCGAACCCTTACCCGAAGCCTTACCCTAACCCGTCCCCTTATCCTAACCCATACGTTAACACTAACCCGTACCCTAACACGTACCCTCACCCTAAAACTTTGTCGTACCCTAACCTGTACCCTAAACCGTCCCCGTCCGCTAACCCTAACGCTAACCCTAAACCCAACCCTAACCCTTACCCGAAGCCTTACCCTAAACCGTCCCCTAATCCTAACCCGTACGCTAACACTAACCCATACCGTAACATGTACGCTCACCCTAAACCGTTGTCGTACCCTAACCTGTAACCTAAACCGTCCCCGTCCCCGTCCCCAACCCTAACCCTAACCCTAACCCTTACCCGAAGCCTTACCCTAACCTGTCCCCTAATCCTAAACCGTACGCTAACACTAACCCATACCCTAACACATACGCTCACCCTAAACCGTTGTCGTACCCTAACCTGTACCCTACACCGTCCCCGTCCCCATCCTCGTCCCCGTCCCCTAACCCTAAACCTAACCCTAACCCTTACCTGAAGCCTTAACTTAACGCGTTGCATAATCCTTACCCGTACGCTAACACTAACCGGTACCCTAACACGTACGCTCACCCTAAACCATTGTCGTACCCTAACCTGTACCCTAATTCCTCCCCGTCCCCGTCCCCGTCCCCTAACCCTAACCCTAACCCTAAACCTAAACCTAACCCTTACCCGAAGCCTTACCTTAACCCGTCCCCTAATCCTAACCCGTACGCTAACACTAACCCATACCCTAACAAGTACGCTCATCCTAAACCATTTTCGTACACTAACCTGTAACCTAAACCGTACCCGTCCCCTAACCCTAACCCTAACCCTAACCCTTACCCGAAGCTTTACCCTAACCCGTCCCCTAATCCTAACCCGTACGCTAACACTAACCCGTGACCTAACAAGTACGCTAACGCTAAACCGTTGTACTACGCTTACCTGTACCCTAAACCGTCCCCGTCCCCTAACCCTAACCCTAACCCTAACCCTAATCCAAACCCTTACCCGAAGCCTTACCCTACCCGTCCCTTAATCCTCACCCGTACGCTAAAACTAAACCGTACCCTAACACGTACGCTCACCCTAAACCGTTGTCGTACCCTAACCTGTACCCTAAACCGACCCCGTACCCTAACCCTAACACTAACCCTAACCCTAACCCTAACACTTACCCGATGCCTTACCCTTATCCTTCCCCTAATCCTAACCGGTACGCTAACACTAACCCGTACCCTAACACGTACGCTCACCCTAAACCGTTGTCGTACCCTAACCTGTACCCTAAACCGTCCCTGTCCCCTAACACTAACCCTAAACCTAACCCTAACCCTAACCCTTACCCGAAGCCTTACCCTAACCTGTCCCCTAATCCTAACCCGTACGCTAACGCTAACTCATACCCTAAAACATACACTCACCCTAAAACTTTGTTGTACACTAACCTATACCCTAAACCGTCCCCGTCACCGTCCCCGTCCCCGTTCCCTAACCCTAACCCTAACCCTAACCCTAACCCTTACCCGAAGGTTTACACTAACCGTCCTCTAATCCTAACCCGTACGCTAACATTAACCCGTACCCTAACACGTACGCTCACCGTAAACCGTTATCATACCCTAACCTCTACCCTAAACCGTCCCCGTCCCCTAACCCTAACTCTAACCCTAACCCTTACCCGAACCCTTACCCTAACCCGTCCTCTAAACCTAACCCGTACGCTAACACTAACCGGTACCCTAACACGTACGCTCACCCTAAACCATTGTCGTTCCCTAACCTGTACCCTAAACCCTCCCCGTCCCCGTCCCCTAACCCTAAACCTAACCCTAACCCTAACCCTAAACCTAACCCTTACCCGAAGCCTTACCTTAACCTGTCCCCAATCCTAACCCGTACGCTAACACTAACCCATACCCTAACAAGTACGCTCACCCTAAACAGTTGTCGTACCCTAACCTGTACCCTAATCCGTCACCGTCCCCTAACCCTAACCCTAACCCTAAACCCAACCTTACCCGAAGCCTTTCCCTAACCCGTCCCCAAATCCTAACCCGTATGATAACACTAACCCGTACCCTAACACGTATGCTCACCCTAAAACGTTGTAGTACCCTAACCTGTATCTTAAACCGTCGCCGTCCCCGTCCCCTAACCCTAACCCTAACACTAACACTTACCTGAAGCCTTACCCTAAACCGTCCCCTAATCCTAACCCGTACGCTAACACTAACCCGTACCGTAACATGTACGCTCACGCTAAACCGTTGTCGTACCCTAACCTGTAACTTAAACCGTCCCCGTCACGGTCCCCTAACCCTAACCCTAACCCTACCCCTTAACCGAAGCCTTACCGTAACCCGTCCCCTAATCCTAACCCGCACGCTAACACTAACCGGTACCCTAACACGTACGCTCATCCTAAACCATTTTCGTACCCTAACCTGAACCCTAAACCGTCCTCGTCACCGTCCCCGTCCCCGTCCCCTAACCCTAACCCTAACCATAACCCTTACCCGAAGCCTTACTTTAACCCGTCCCCTAATCCTAACCCGTACGCTAACACTAACCCGTACCCAAACAAGTACGCTCACCCTAAACCGTTGTCGTACTCTAACTTGTACCCTAATCCGTCCCCATCCCCTAACCCTAACCGTAACCCTAACCCTAAACCTAACCCTTACCCGAAGCCTTTACCTAACCCGTCCGCAAATCCTAACCCGTACGCTAACACTAACGCGTACCCTAACACGTACGCTCACCCTAAACCGTTGTCCTACACTAACCTGTACCCTAAACCGTCCCCGGCCCCTAACCCTAACCCTAACCCTAAACATAACCCTAAACCTTACCCGAACCCTTACCCTAACCCGTCCCCTAATCCTAACCCGTACGCTAACACTAACCCATACCCTAACACGTACGCTCACATTAAACCGTTGTAGTACCGTAACCTGTACCCTAAACCGGCCCCGTCCCCTAACCCTAACCCTAACCCTAAGCCTAACCCAACCCTAACCCTTACCAGAATCCTTACCCTAACCCCTCCCCTAATCCTAACCCGTACGCTAACACTAACCAGTACCCTAACACTTACGCTCAACCTAAACCGTTGTCGTACTCTAACCTGTACCCTAAACCGTCCCAGTCCCCTAACCCTAACCTTAACCCTAACACTAATCCTTACCCGAAGCCTTACCCTAACCCGTCCCCTAATCCTAACCCGTACGCTAACACTAACCCGTACCCTAACACGTACGCTCACCCTAAACCATTGTCGTACCCTAACCTGTACCATAAACCGGCCCCGTCCCCTAATCCTAACCCTAACCCTAACCCTAACCCTAACACTTACCCGAAGCCTTACACTATCCCGTCCCCTAATCCTAACACTTACGCTAACACTAACCCACACCCTAACACGTACGCTCACCCTAAACCATTGTCGTACCCTAACCTGTACCATAAACCATCCCTGTCCCCTAACCCGAACCCTAACACTAAACCTATGCCTAACCCTAACCCTAACCCTTACCCGAAGCCTTACCCTAACCCGTACCCTAATACTAACCCGTACGCTAACACTAACCCAGACCCTAACACGTACGCTCACCTTAAACTGTTGTCGTACCCTAACCTGTACCCTAAACCGTCACCGTCCCCTAACCCTAACCCTAACCCTAACCCTAACCCTAACCCTTACCCGAAGCCTTACACTAACCCGTCCCCTAATCCTAACCCGTACGCTAACACTAACCCGTACCCCAACACGTACGCTCACCCTAAACCTTTTTCGTACACTAACCTGTACCATAAACCGTCCCCGTCCCCTAATCCTAACCCTAACCCTAACCCTAACCCTAACCCTTACCCGAAGCCTTACCTTAACCCGTCCCCTAATCCTAACCCGTACGCTAACACTAACCCGTAACCTAACACTTTCGCTCACCCTAAACCGTTGTTGTAACCTAACCTGTACCCTAAACCGTCCCCGTCCCCTATCCCTAACACTAAACCTAACCCTAACACTTACCCGAAGCCTTACCGTAACCCTTCCCCTAATCCTAACCCGTACGCTAACACTAACCCATACCCTAACACTTATTCTCACCCTAAACTGTTGTCGTACCCTAATCTGTACACTAACCCATACCCTATTCGTAACCCTTACGCTAACACTAACCCGTACCCAAACACGTACGCTCACCCTAAACCGTTGTCGTACCCTAACTTGTAACCTAAACCGTACCCGTCCCCTAACCCTAACCCTAACCCTAAACCTTACCCGAAGCTTTACCCTAACCCGTCCCCTAATCCTAACCCGTACGCTAACACTAACCCGTGACCTAACAAGTACGCTCATGCTAAACCATTGTACTACCCTAACCTGTACCCTAAACCGTCCCCGTCCCCTAATCCTAACCCTAACCCTAACCCTAACCCTTACCCGAAGCCTTACCATGACCAGTCCCCTAATCCTAAGCCGTACGCTAACACTAACCCGTACCATAACACGTACACTCACCCTAAACACTTGTCGTACCCTAACCTGTACCCTAAAACGTCCCCGTCCCCTAAACCTAACCCTAAACCTTACCCGAAGCCATACCCTAACCCGTCCCCTTATCCTAAGCCGTACGCTAACACTAACCCGTAACCTTACACGTACACTCAACCTAAACCGTTGTCGTACCCTAACCTGTACCCTAAACCGTCTGCGTCCCCTAACCGTAACCCTAACCCTAACCCTAACCCTAACCCTAACACTTACCCGAAGCCTTACCCTAACCGGTCCCCTAATCCTAACCCGTACGCTAACACTAACCCGTATCCTAACACGTATGCTCACCCTAAACCGTTGTCGTACCCTAACATGTACCCTAAAACGTCCCCTAACCCTAACACTAACCCTAACCCTAACCCTAACCCTTACCCGAAGCCTTACCCTAACCCGTCCCCTAATCCTAACTCGTACGCTAACACTAACCCGTACCCTAACACGTACGCTCACCCTAAACCGTTGTCGAACCCTAACCTGTACCCTAAACCGTCCCTGTCCCCTAACCCTAACCCTAACCCTAGCCCTAAGCCTTACCCGAAGCCTTACCCTAACCCCTCCCCTAATCCTAACCCGTACGCTAACACTAACCCGTACCCTAACACTTTCGCTGACCCTAAACCCTTGTCGTACCCTAACCTGTAACCTAAACCGTTCCCTAACCCTAACCCTAACACTAACCCTAACCCTAACCCTTACCCGAAGCCTTACACTAACCGGTCCCCTAATCCTAACCCGTACGCTAAAACTAACCCGTACCCTAACACGTACGCTCAACCTAAACCGTTGTCGTACCCTAAATTGTACCCTAAAACGTCCCCTCCCCTAACCGTAAACCTAACCCTAACCCTAACCCTTACCTGTAGCCTTACCCTAACCCCTCCCCTAATCCTAACCCGTACGCTAACACTAACCCATACCCTAACACGTACGCTCACCCTAAACCGTTGTCGTACCCTAACCTGTACCCTAAACCGTCCCCGTTCCCTAACCCTAACCCTAACCCTAACCCTTACCCAAAGCCTTACCCTAACCCGTCCCCTAATCCTTACCCGTACGCTAACAATAACCCGTACCCTAACACGTACGCTAACCCTAAAACGTTGTCGTACCCTAACCTGTACCCTAAACCGTCCCCATCCCCTAACCCTAACCCTAACCCTAAACCTAACCCTAAACCTTTCCCGAAGCCTTACCCTAACCCGTCCCCTAATCCTAACCCGTACGCTAACACTAACCCGTACCCTAACACGTACGCTCATCCTAAACCATTGTCGTACCCTAAACTGTACCCTAAACCGTCCCCGTCCCCGAACCCTAACCCTAACCCTAACCCAACCCTAACCCTTACCCGAAGCCTTACACTAACCCGTCACCTAATCCTAACCCGTACGCTAACACTAACATGTACCCTAACATGTACGCTCACCCTAAACCGTTGTCGTACCATAACCTGTACCCTAAACAGTCCCCGTCCCCGTCCCCGTCCCCTAACCCTAACGC
This sequence comes from Delphinapterus leucas, assembly GCF_059928025.1. Taxonomy (NCBI): domain Eukaryota; kingdom Metazoa; phylum Chordata; class Mammalia; order Artiodactyla; family Monodontidae; genus Delphinapterus; species Delphinapterus leucas. Next base: position 24,851,957 of record NC_143138.1, read on the forward strand.
TAACCCTAACACTTACCCGAAGCCTTACCCTCACCCGACCCCTAATCCTAACCCGTACGCTAACACTAAATCGTACCCTAACATGTACGCTCACCCTAAACCGTTGTTGTACCCTAACCTGTACCCTAAACCGTCCCCATCCCCTAAACCTAACCCTAACCCTTACCCGAAACCTTACCCTAACCCGTCCCCTAATCCTAACCAGTACGCTAACACTAACCCGTACCCTAACACGTACGCTCACCCTAAACCGTTTTCGTACCCTAACCTGTACCCTAAACCGTCCCCGTCCCCTAACCCTAACCCTAACCCTAACCCTAAACCTAACCCTTACACGAAGCCTTACCTTAACCCGTCCACTAATCCTAACCCGTACGCTAACACTAACCCGTACCCTAACAAGTACGCTCACCCTAAAACATTGGCGTACCCTAACCTGTACCCTAAATTGTCCCCTAACCCTAACCCTAACCATAACCCTAACCCTAACCCTTACCCGAAGCCTTACCCTTACCCGTCCCCTAATCATAACCCGTATGCTAACACTAACCCGTACCCTAACACGTACGCTCACCCTAAACCGTTGTCGTACCCTAACCTGTACCCTAAACAGTCCCCGTCCCCTAACCCTAAACCTACCCTTACCCGAAGACTTACCCTAACCCCTCCCATAATACTATCCCGTACGCTAACACTAACCCATACCCTAACACGTACGCTGATCCTAAACCGTTGTCGTACCCTAACCTGTACCCTAAACCGTCCCCTTCCCCTAACCCTAACCCTAACCCTAACCCTTACCCGAAGCCTTACACTAACCCGTCCGCTAATCCTAACCCGTACGCTAACACTAACCCGTACCCTAACACTTACGCTCACCCTAAACCATTGTCGTACCCTAACCTGTACCCTAAACCGTCCCTGTCCCCTAACCCGAACCCTAACCCTAAACGTAACCCTAACCCTAACACTAACCCTTACCCGAAAACTTACCCTAACCCGTCCCCTAATCCTAACCCGTACGCTAACACTAACCCGTACCCTAACACGTACGCTCACCCTAAACCATTGTCGTACCCTAAACTGTACCCTAAACCGTACCCGTCCCCTAACCCTAACCCTAACCCTAACCTTAACCCTTACCCGAAGCCTTACTCTAACCCGTCCCCTAATCCTAACCCGTGCGCTAAATCTAACCCGTACCCCAACACGTACACTCACCCTAAACCGTTTTCGTACCCTAACCTGTACCCTAAACCGTCCCCGTCCCCTAACCCTAACCCTTACCCAAAGCCTTACCTTAACCCGTCCCCTAATCCTAACCCGTACGCTAACACTAACCCGTACCCTAACAAGTATGCACATCCTAAACCGTTGTCGTACCCTAACCTGTACCCTAAAACGTCTCCTAACCTTAACCCTAACCCTAAACCTAACCCTTACCCGAAGCCTTACCCTAACGCGTCCCATAATCCTAACCCGTACGCTAACACTAACTCTTCCCCTAACACGTTCGCTTACCCTAAACCATTGTCGTAACCTAACCTGTACCCTAAACCTTCCCCGTCCCCGAACCCTAACCCTAACCCTAACCGTTACCTGAAGCCTTACCCTAACCCGTCCCCTAATCCTAACTCGTACGCTAACACTAACCCATACCCTAACACGTATGCTCACCCTAAATCGTTGTCGTATGCTAACCTGTACTCTAAACCGTCCCCGTACCCTAACCGAAACCCTAAACATAACCCTAACCCTAAAACTTACCCAATGCCTTACCCTAACACGTCCCCTAATCCTAACACTTACGCTAACACTAACCCATACCCTAACACGTACGTTCAACCTAAACCGTTGTCGTACCCTAACCTGTACCCTAAACCGTCCCCGTCCCCTATCCCTAACACTAACCCTAACCCTAACACTTACCCGAAGCCTTACCCTAACCCGTCACCTAATCCTAACCCTTACGCTAACACTAACCCGTACCCAAACACGTACGCTCACCCTAAACCGTTGTCGTACCCTAACTTGTAACCTAAACCGTACCCGTCCCCTAACCCTAAACCTTACCCGAAGCTTTACCCTAACCCGTCCCCTAATCCTAACCCGTACGCTAACACTAACCCGTGACCTAACAAGTACGCTCACGCTAAACCATTGTACTACCCTAACCTGTACCCTAAACCGTCCCCGTCCCCTAACCCTAACACTAAGCCTAACCCTAAACCTTACCCGAAGCCTTACCATGACCCGTCCCCTAATCCTAAGCCGTACGCTAACACTAACCCGTACCCTAACACGTACACTCACCCTAAACACTTGTCGTACCCTAACCTGTACCCTAAAACGTCCCCGTCCCCTAAACCTAACCCTAAACCTTACCCGAAGCCATACCCTAACCCGTCCCCTAATCCTAACCCGTACGCTAACACTAACCCGTACCCTTACACGTACACTCAACCTAAACCGTTGTCGTACCCTAACCTGTACCCTAAACCGTCTGCGTCCCCTAACCGTAACCCTAACCCTAACCCTAACCCTAACCCTAACCCTTACCCGAAGCCTTACCCTAACCGGTCCCCTAATCCTAACCCGTTCGCTAACACTAACCCGTATCCTAACACGTACGCTCACCCTAAACCGTTGTCGAACCCTAACCTGCACCCTAAACCGTCCCTGTCCCCTAACCCTAACCCTAACCCTAGCCCTAAGCCTTACCCGAAGCCTTACCCTAACCCCTCCCCTAATCCTAACCCGTACGCTAACACTAACCTGTACCCTAACACTTTCGCTGACCCTAAACCCTTGGCGTACCCTAACCTGTAACCTAAACCGTACCCTAACCCTAACCCTAACACTAACCCTAACCCTAACCCTTACCCGAAGCCTTACACTAACCCGTCCCCTAATCCTAACCCGTACGCTAAAACTAACCCGTACCCTAACACGTACGCTCAACCTAAACCGTTGTCGTACCCTAACTTGTACCCTAAATCGTCCCCTCCCCTAACCGTAAACCTAACCCTAACCCTAACCCTTACCTGTAGCCTTACCCTAACCCCTCCCCTAATCCTAACCCGTACGCTAACACTAACCCATACCCTAACACGTACGCTCACCCTAAACCGTTGTCGTACCCTAACCTGTACCCTAAACCGTCCCCGTTCCCTAACCCTAACCCTAACCCTAACCCTTACCCAAAGCCTTACCCTAACCCGTCCCCTAATCCTTACCCGTACGCTAACAATAACCCGTACCCTAACACGTACGCTAACCCTAAAACGTTGTCGTACCCTAACCTGTACCCTAAACCGTCCCCATCCCCTAACCCTAACCCTAACCCTAAACCTAACCCTAAACCTTTCCCGAAGCCTTACCCTAACCCGTCCCCTAATCCTAACCCGTACGCTAACACTAACCCGTACCCTAACACGTACGCTCACCCTAAACCATTGTCGTACCCTAAACTGTACCCTAAACCGTCCCCATCCCCGAACCCTAACCCTAACCCTAACCCAACCCTAACCCTTACCCGAAGCCTTACACTAACCCGTCACCTAATCCTAACCCGTACGCTAACACTAACACGTACCCTAACACGTACGCTCACCCTAAACCGTTGTCGTACCATAACCTGTACCCTAAACAGTCCCTGTCCCCGTCCCCGTCCCCTAACCCTAACGCTAACCCTAACACTTACCCGAAGCCTTACCCTCACGCGACCCCTAATCCTAACCCGTACGCTAACACTAAATCGTACCCTAACATGTACGCTCACCCTAAACCGTTGTTGTACCCTAACCTGTACCCTAAACCGTCCCCATCCCCTAAACCTAACCCTAACCCTTACCCGAAACCTTACCCTAACCCGTCCCCTAATCCTAACCCGTACGCTAACACTAACCCGTACCCTTACACGTACCCTCAACCTAAACCATTGTCGTACCCTAACCTGTACCCTAAACCGTCTGCATCCCCTAACCGTAACCCTAACCCTAACCCTAAGCCTTACCCGAAGCCTTACCCTAACCCCTCCCCTAATCCTAACCCGTACGCTAACACTAACCCGTACCCTAACACTTTCGCTGACCCTAAACCCTTGTCGTACCCTAACCTGTAACCTAAACCGTCCCCGTACCCTAACCCTAACCCTAACCCTAAACCTAACCGTTACCTGAAGCCTTACCCTAACCCGTCCCCTAATCCTAACCCGTACGCTAACACTAACCCGTACCCTAACACGTACGCTCACCCTAAACCGTTGTCGTATCCTAACCTGTACTCTAAACCGTCCCCGTCCCCGTCCCCTAACCCTAACCCTAACCCTAACCCTAAACATTACCCGAAGCCTTACCCTAACCCGTCCCCTAATCCTAACCCGTACGCTAACACTAACCCGTACCCTAACACGTACGCTCACCCTAAACCATTGTCGTACCCTAACCTGTACCATAAACCGGCCCCGTCCCCTAATCCTAACCCTAACCCTAACCCTAACCCTAACACTTACCCGAAGCCTTACACTATCCCGTCCCCTAATCCTAACACTTACGCTAACACTAACCCATACCCTAACACGTACGCTCACCCTAAACCATTGTCGTACCCTAACCTGTACCATAAACCGTCCCTGTCCCCTAACCCGAACCCTAACACTAAACCTAAGCCTAACCCTAACCCTAACCCTTACCCGAAGCCTTACCCTAACCCGTCCCCTAATACTAACCCGTACGCTAACACTAACCCAGACCCTAACATGTACGCTCACCCTAAACTGTTGTCGTACCCTAACCTGTACCCTAAACCGTCACCGTGCCCTAACCCTAACCCTAACCCTAACCCTAACCCTAACCCTTACCCGAAGCCTTACACTAACCCGTCCCCTAATCCTAACCCGTACGCTAACACTAACCCGTACCCCAACACGTACGCTCACCCTAAACCTTTTTCGTACACTAACCTGTACCATAAACCGTCCCCGTCCCCTAATCCTAACCCTAACCCTAACCCTAACCCTTACCCGAAGCCTTACCTTAACCCGTCCCCTAATCCTAACCCGTACGCTAACACTAACCCGTAACCTAACACTTTCGCTCACCCTAAACCGTTGTTGTAACCTAACCTGTACCATAAACCGTACCCGTCCCCTAACCCTAACCCTAACCCTAACCTTAACCCTTACCCGAAGCCTTACCCTAACCCGTCCCCTAATCCTAACCCGTACGCTAACACTAACCCGTACCCCAACACGTACACTCACCCTAAACCGTTTTCGTACCCTAACCTGTACCCTAAACCGTCCCCGTCCCCTAACCCTTACCTAACCCTAAGCCTAACCCTAACCCTTACCCGAAGCCTTACCTTAACCCGTCCCCTAATCCTAACCCGTACGCTAACACTAACCCGTACCCTAACACGTACGCTCACCCTAAACCGTTGTCGTACCCTAACCTGTACCCTAAAACGTCTCCTAACCCTAACCCTAACCCTAAACCTAACCCTTACCCGAAGCCTTACCCTAACCCGTCCCCTAATCCTAACCCGTACGCTAACACTAACCCGTACCCTAACACGTACGCTCACCCTAAACCATTGTCGTACCCTAACCTGTACCCTAAACCGTCCCCGTCCCCGAACCCTAACCCTAACCCTAACCCTTACCCGAAGCCTTACCCTAACCCGTCCCCTAATCCTAACCCGTACGCTAACACTAACCCGTACCCTAACATGTATGCTCACCCTAAACCGTTGTCGTACCCTAACCTGTACCCTAAACCGTCCCCGTACCCTAACCGTAACCCTAAACCTAACCCTAACCCTAAACCTTACCCAAAGCCTTACCCTAACCCGTCCCCTAATCCTAAACCGTACGCTAACACTAACCCGTACCCTAACACGTACGCTCACCCTAAACCGTTGTCGTACCCTAACCTGTACCCTAAACCGTCCCTGTCCCCTAACCTGAACCCTAACCCTAACCCTAACCCTAACCCTAACGCTAACCTTACCCGAAGCCTTACCCTAACCCGTCCCCTAATCCTAACCCGTACGCTAACACTAACCCGTACCCTAACACGTACGCTCACCCTAAACCGTTGTCGTACCCTAACCTGTACCCTAAACCGTCCCCTAACCCTAACCCTAACCCTAAACCTAACCCTAACCCTTACCCGAAGCCTTACCCTAACCCGTCCCCTAATCCTAACCCGTATGCTAACACTAACCCGTACCCTAACACGTACGCTCACCCTAAACCGTTGTCGAACCCTAACCTGTACCCTAAACCGTCCCCGTCCCCTAACTCTAACACTAACCCTAACCCTAACCCTTACCCGAAGCCTTACCCTAACCCGTCCCCTAATCCTAACCCAACGCTAACACTAACCCGTACCCTAACACGTACGCTCACCCTAAACCGTTGTCGTACCCTAACCTGTACCCTAAACCGTTCCCGTCTCCTAACCCTAACCCTAACCCTAACCCTAACCGTAAACCTAAGCCTTACCCGAAGCCTTACCCTAACCCGTCCGCTAATCCTAACCCGTACGCTAACACTAACCCGTACCCTAACACGTACGCTCACCCTAAACCGTTGTCGTACACTAACCTGTACCCTAAACCGTCCCCGTCCCCGTCCCCTAACCCTAACCCTAACCCTAACCCTTACCCGAAGCCTTACCCTAACCCGTCCCCTAATACTAACCCGTACGCTAACACTAACCCGTACCGTAACACGTACGCTCACCCTAAACCGTTGTCGTACGCTAACCTGTACCCTAAACCGTCCCCGTACCCTAACCCTAACGCTAACCCTAAACCTAACCCTAACCCTTACCCGAAGCCTTACCCTAACCCGTCCCCTAATCCTACAGCGTACGCTAACACTAACCCGTACCCTAACACGTACACTCACCCTAAACCGTTGTCGTACCCTATCCTGTACCCTAAACCGTCCCCGTACCCTAACCATAACCCTAACCCTTACCCGAAGCCTTACCCTAACCCGTCCCCTATTCCTAACCCGTACGCTAACACTAACCCACACCCAAACACGTACGCTCACCCTAAACCGTTGTCGTACCCTAACCTGTACCCTAAACCGTCCCCGCCAGCTAACCCTAACCGTAACCCTAACTCTAAACCTAAACCTTACCCGAAGCCTTACCGTAAACTGTCCCATATTCCTAACCCGTACGCTAACATTAACCCGTACCCTAACACGTACGCTCACCCTAAACTATTTTTGTACACTAACCTGTACTCTAAACCGTCCCCGTCCCCTAACCCTAACCCTAACCCTAACCCTAATCCTAACACTAACACTTACCCGAAGCCTTAACCTAACCCGTCCCCTAATCCTAACACTTACGCTAACACTAACCCATACCCTAACACGTACGCTCACCTTAAACCGTTGTCGTACCCTAACCTGTACCATAAACCGTCCCTGTCCCCTAATGCGAACCCTAACCCTAAATCTAACCCTAACACTTACCCGAAGCCTTACACTAACCCGTCACCTAATCCTAATCCGTACGCTAACACTAACCCGTACCCCAACACGTACGCTCACCATAAACCGTTGTCGTACCCTAACCTGTACCCTAAACCGTCCCCGTCCCCTAACTCTAACCCTAACCCTAACCCTAACCCTTACCCGAAGCCTTACCTTAAACCGTCCCTTAATCCTAACCCAACGCTAACACTAACCCGTACCCTAACAACTACGCACACCCTAAACCGTTGTCGTACCCTAACCTGTACCCTAAAGCGTCCCTTAACCCTAACCCTAACCCTAACCCTAACCCTTACCTGAAGCCTTACCCTAACCCGTTCCCTAATGCTAACCCGTACGCTAACACTAACCCATACCCTAACACGTACGCTCACCCTAAAACGTTGTCGTACCCTAACCTGTACCCTAAACCGGCCCCGTCCCCTAACCCTAACCCTAACCCTAACCCTAACACTTACCCGAAGCCTTACCCTAACCCGTCCCCTAATCCTAACACTTACGCTAACACTAACCCGTACCCTAACACGTACGCTCACCCTAAACCGTTGTCGTAACCTAACCTGTACCATAAACCGTCCCTGTCCTCTAACCCGAACCCTAACCCTAAACCTAAACCTAACCCTAACCCTAACCCTTAGCCGAAGGCTTACCATAACCCATCCCCTAATCCTAACCCGTATGCTAACACTAAACCGTACCCTAACACGTACGCTCACCCTAAACCGTTGCCGAACCCTAACCTGTACCCTAAACCGTCCCCGTACCCTAACCATAACCCTAACCCTAACCCTTACCCTAACCCTAACCCTTACCCGAAGTCTTACCCTAACCCGTCCCCTAATCCTATCCCGTACGCTAACACTAACCCGTACCCTAACACATACGCTCACACTAAACCGTTGTCGTACCCTAACCTGTACCCTAAACCGTCCCCGTCCCCGTCCCCTAACCCTAACCCTAACCCTAACCCTTACCCGAAGTCTTAGCCTAACCCCTCCCCTAATCCTAACCCATACGCTAACACTAACCCATACCCTAACACATACGCTGACCGTAAACTCTTGTCGTACCCTAACCTGTACCCTAAACCGTCCCCGTTCCCGTCCCCTAACCCTAACCCTAACCTTAACACTTACCCGAAGCCTTACCTTAACACGTCCCCTAATCCTAACACGTACGCTAACACTAACCCATAACCTAACAAATACGCTCACCCCAAACCGTTGTCGTACCCTAACCTGTACCCTAAACAGTCCCTGTCCCCTAACCCTAACACTAACCATTACCCGAAGCCTTACACTAACCCGTCCCCAAATTCTAACCCGTACACTAACACTAACCCGTACCCTAACACGTACTCTCACCCTAAACCGTTTTCGTACCCTAACCTGTACCCTAAATTGTCCCGGTCCCCTAACCCTAACCCTAACCCTAACCCTTACCCGAAGCCTTACCCTAACCCGTCCCCTAATCCTAACACGTACGCTAACACTAACCCATACCCCAAAACGTACGCTCACCCTAAACCATTGTCGTACCCTAACCTGTACCCTAAACCGTCCCCGTTCCCGTCCCCTAAACCTAAACCTAACTTTAACCCTAACCCTAACACTTACCCGAAGCCTTACTTAACCCGTCCCCTAATCCTAACCCTTACACTAACACTAACCCGTACCCTAACAAGTACGCTCTCCGTAAACCGTTGTCGTACCCTAACCTCTACCCTAAACCTTCCCATAACGCTAACCCTAACCCTAACACTAACACTTACCCGAAGCCTTACCCTAACCCGTCCCCTAATCCTAACCCGTACGCTAACAATAACCCGAACCCTAACACGTTCGCTCACCCTAAACCACTGTCGTACACTAACCTGTACCCTAAACCGTCCCCGTCCCCTAACCCTAACCCTAACCCTAACCCTAACCCTTACCCGAAGCCTTACCTTAAACTGTCCCTTAATCCTAACCCAACGCTAACACTAACCCGTACCCTAAAAAGTACGCACACCCTAAACCGTTGTTGTACCCTAACCTGTACCCTAAAGCGTCCCCTAACCCTAACCCTAACCCTAACCCTAACCCTTACCTGAAGCCTTACCCTAACCCGTTCCCTAATGCTAACCCGTACGCTAACACTAACCCATACCCTAACACGTACGCTCACCCTAAACCATTGTCGTACCCTAACCTGTACCCTAAACCGGCCCCGTCCCCTAACCCTAACCCTAACCCTAACCCTAACACTTACCCGAAGCCTTACCCTAACCCGTCCCCTAATCCTAACACTTACGCTAACACTAACCCGTACCCTAACACGTACGCTCACCCTAAACCGTTGTCGTAACCTAACCTGTACCATAAACCATCCCTGTCCTCTAACCCGAACCCTAACCCTAAACCTAAACCTAACCCTATCCCTAACCCTTAGCCGAAGGCTTACCATAACCCATCCCCTAATCCTAACCCGTATGCTAACACTAAACCGTACCCTAACACGTACGCTCACCCTAAACCGTTTCCGAACCCTAACCTGTACCCTAAACCGTCCCCGTACCCTAACCATAACCCTAACCCTAACCCTTACCCTAACCCTAACCCTTACCCGAAGTCTTACCCTAACCCGTCCCCTAATCCTATCCCGTACGCTAACACTAACCCATACCCTAACACATACGCTCACACTAAACCGTTGTCGTACCCTAACCTGTACCCTAAACCGTCCCCGTCCCCGTCCCCTAACCCTAACCCTAACCCTAACCCTTACCCGAAGCCTTAGCCTAACCCCTCCCCTAATCCTAACCCATATGCTAACACTAACCCATACCCTAACACGTACGCTGACCCTAAACTCTTGTCGTACCCTAACCTGTACCCTAAACCGTCCCCGTTCCCGTCCCCTAACCCTAACCCTAACCCTAACCTTAACACTTACCCGAAGCCTTACCTTAACACGTCCCCTAATCCTAACACGTACGCTAACACTAACCCATACCCTAACAAATACGCTCACCCCAAACCGTTGTCCTACCCTAACCTGTACCCTAAACAGTCCCCGTCCCCTAACCCTAACACTAACCATTACCCGAAGCCTTACACTAACCCGTCCCCAAATTCTAACCCGTACACTAACACTAACCCGTACCCTAACACGTACTCTCACCCTAAACCGTTTTCGTACCCTAACCTGTACCCTAAATCGTCCCCGTCCCCTAACCCTAACCCTAACCCTTACCCGAAGCCTTACCCTAACCCGTCCCCTAATCCTAACACTTACGCTAACACTAACCCATACCCCAAAACGTACGCTCACCCTAAACCATTGTCGTACCCTAACCTGTACCCTAAACCGTCCCCGTTCCCGTCCCCTAAACCTAAACCTAACTTTAACCCTAACCCTAACACTTACCCGAAGCCTTACTTAACCCGTCCCCTAATCCTAACCCTTACACTAACACTAACCCGTACCCTAACAAGTACGCTCTCCGTAAACCGTTGTCGTACCCTAACCTCTACCCTAAACCTTCCCATAACGCTAACCCTAACCCTAACACTAACACTTACCCGAAGCCTTACCCTAACCCGTCCCCTAATCCTAACCCGTACGCTAACAATAACCCGAACCCTAACACGTTCGCTCACCCTAAACCACTGTCGTACACTAACCTGTACCCTAAACCGTCCCCGTCCCCTAACCCTAACCCTAACCCAAACCCTAAAACTAACCCTTACCCGAAGCCTTACCCTAACCCCTCCCCTAATCCTAACCCGTACGTTAGCATTAACCCATACCCTAACACGTACGCTGAACCTAAACCGTTGTCGTACTCTAACCTGTACCCTAAACCGTCCCCTTCCCCTAACCCTAACCCTAACCCTTACCCGAAGCCTTACCCTAACCCGTCCCCTAATCCTAACCCGTACGCTAACACTAACCCACACCCTAACACGTACGCTCACCCTAAACCGTTGTCGTACCCTAACCTGTACCCTAAACCGTCCCCGTACCCTAACCCTAACCCTAATCCTAACCCTTACCCGAAGCCTTACCCTAACCAGTCCCCTAATCCTAACCCGTACACTAACACTAACCCGTACCCTAACACTTACGCTCACCCTAAACTATTGTCGTACCCTAACCTGTACCCTAAAACTTCACCGTACCCTAACCCTAACCCTAACCCTATCACTTACCCGAAGCCTTACCTTAAACCGTCCCCTAATCCTAACCCGTACGCTAACACTAACCCGTACTCTAACAAGTACGCTAACCCTAAACCGTTGTCGTACCCTAACCTGTACCCTAAACCGTCCCCGTGCCCGTCCCCTAACCCTAACCCTATCCCTAACCCTTACGCGAACCCTTACCCTAACCCGTCCCCTAATCCTAACCCGTACGCTAACACTAACCCATACCCTAACACGTACGCTCACCCTAAATCGTTGTCGTACCCTAACCTTTACCCTAAACCATCCCCGTCCAGTAACCCTAACCCTAATCCTAACCCTAACCATAACCATAACCCTAACCCTAACCCGTCCCCGTCACCTAACCCTAACCCTAACCCTTACCCGAAACCTTACACTAATACGTCCCCTAATCCTAACCCGTACGCTAACACTAACCCGTACCCTAATACGTACGCTCACCCTAAACTGTTGTCGTACCCTAACATGTACCCTAAACCGTCCCCGTCCCCCTCCCCGTCCCCTAACCCTAACCTTTACCCGAAGCCTTACCCTAACCCGTCCCCTAATCCTAACCCATACGCTAACACTAACCCGTACCCCAAAACGTACGCTCACCCTAAACCGTTGTCGTACCCTAATGTGTACCCTAAACCATCCCCGTCCCCGTTCCCTAACCCTAACCCTAACCCTAACCCTTACTCGAAGCCTTACACTAACCCGTGCCCTAATCCTAACCCGTACGTTAACACTAACCCGCTCCCTAACACGTACGCTCACCCTAAACCGTTGTCAAACCCTAACCTGTACCCTAAAACTTCCCCGTACCCTAACCATAACCCTAACCCTAACCCTTACCCGAAGCCTTACACTAACCCGCCCCCTAATCCTAACCCGTACACTAACACTAACCTGTACCCTAACACGTACGCTCACCCTAAACCGTTGTTGTACCCTAACCTGTACCCTAAAACTTCACCGTACCCTAACCCTAACCCTAACCCTAACTCTATCCCTTACCCGAAGTTTAACCTTAAATCGTCCCCTAATCCTAACCAGTACCCTAACACTAAACCGTACTCTAACATGTACGCAAACCCTAAACCGTTGTCGTACCCTAACCTGTACCCTAAACCGTCCCCGTGCCCGTCCCCTAACCCTAATCCTAACACTTATGCGAAGCCTTACCCTAACGCGTCCCCTAATCCTAACCCGTACGCTAACACTAACCGGTATCGTATCACGTACGCTCACCCTAAACCGTTGTCGTACCCTAACATGTACCCTAAACCGTCCCCGTCCCATAATCCTAACCCTAACCCTAACTCTTACCCGAATCCTTACACTAACCTGTCCCTAATCCTAACCCGTACGCTAACACTAACCCCTACCCTAACATGTACGCTCACCCTAAACCGTTGTCATACCCAAAACTGTAACCTAAACAGTCCCCGTCCCCTAACCCTAACCCTAACCCTAAAACTTACCCGAAGCCTTACCCTAAACCGTCCCCTAATCCTAACCCGTACGCTAACACTAACCCATACCCTAACACGTACGCTCACCTTAAACCGTTGTCGTATCCTAACCTGTACCCTAAACCGTCCCCGTCCCCTTCCCCGTCCCCTAACCCTAACCCTAGCCCTAACCCTTACCCGAAGCCTTACACTAACCCGTCCCCTAATCCTAACGCGTACGCTAACACTAACCCGTAACCTAACACGTATGCTCACCCTAAACCATTGTCGTACACTAATCTGTACCCTAAACCGTCCCCGTCCCCTAACCCTAAACCCAACCCTAAACCTAACCCTTACCCGAAGCCTTACCCTAACTTGTCCGCTAACCTAACACGTACGCTAACCCTAACGCATACCCTAACACGTACGCTCACCCTAAACCGTTGTCGTACTGTTACCCGTACCCTAAACCGTCTCCGTTCCCGTCCCCTAACCCTAACCCTAACCCTAACTCAAACCCTTACCCGAAGCCTTACCCTAATCCGTCCCCTAATCCTAACCCGTACGCTAACAATAACCCGTACCCTAACATGTACGCTCACCCTAAACCGTTGTCGTACACTAACCTGTACCCTAAACCGTCCCCGTCCCCTAACCCTAACCCTAACCCTAACCCTAACCCTAACCCTTACCCGAAGCCTTACCCTAACACGTCCCTTAATCCTACCCCCTACGCTAACAATAACCCATACCCTAATACGTACGCTCACCCTAAACCGTTGTCGCAACCTAACCTGTACCCTAAACCGTTCCCGTCCCCTAACCCTAACCCTAACCCTAACCCTAACCCTAATCCTTACCCGAAGCCTTACCCTAACCCGTCACCTAATCCTAACCCGTACGCTAACACTAACCCGTACCCTAACACGTACGCTCACCCTAAACCGTTGTCGTAACCTAACATGTACCCTAAACCGTCCCTGTCCCCTAACCCTAACCCTAACACTAACCCTAACCCTAACCCTTACCCGAAGCCTTACCCTATCCCGTCCCCTAATCCTAACACATACGCTAACACTAACCCTTACCCTAAGATGTACGCTCACCCTAAACCGTTGTCGTACCCTAACCTGTACCCTAAACCGTCCCCGTCCCTGTCCCCATCCCCTAACCCTAACCCTAACCCTAACCCTAACCCTTACCCGAAGCCTTACCCTAACCCGTCCCCAATCCTAACCCGTACGCTAACATTAACCCGTACCCTAACACGTACGCTCAACCTAAACCGTTGTTGTACACTAACCTATACCTAAAACCGTCCCCGTCCCCTAACCCTAACCCTAACCCTAACCCTAAACCTAAGCCTTACCCGAAGCTTTACCCTGACCCGTCCGCTAATCCTAACCTGTACGCTAACACTAACCCGTACCCTAACACGTACGCTCACCCTAAACCGTTGTTGTACACTAATCTGTACCCTAAACCGTCCCCGTCCCCTAACCCTAACCCTAACCCTAACCCTAACCCTAACCCTTACCCGAAGCCTTACCCAAACTCGTCCCTTAAACGTAACCCGTACGCTTACACTAACCCGTACACTAACACGTACGCTCACCCTAAACCGTTGTCGTACCCTAACCTGTACCCTAAACCATCCCCGTCCCCTAACCCTAACCTTAACCCTAACCCTAAACCTAACTCTTACCCGAAGCCTTACCCTAACCCGTCCCCTATTCCTAACACGTACGCTAACACTAACCCACACCCTAACACGTACGCTGACCCTAAACCGTTGTCGTACCCTAACCTGTTCCCTAAACCGGCCCCGTCCCATAACCCTAACCCTAACCGTAACCCTAAACCTTACCCGAAGCCTTTCCCTAACCAGTCCCCTAAACCTAACCCTTACTAACACTAACACATAACGTAACACATAAGCTCACCCTAAACCATTGTCGTACCCTAAACTGTACCCTAAACCGTCCCTGTCCCCTAACCCTAACCCTAACTCTAACCCTTACCCGAAGCCTTACACTAACCCGTCCCAAATCCTAACCCGTACGCTAACACTAACCCGTACCCTAACACGTACGCTCACCCTAAACCATTGTCGTTCCGTAACCTGTACCCTAAACCGTCCCAGTCCCCGTCCCCTAACCCTAACCCTAACCCTAACACTAACACTTACCCGAAGCCTTACCCTAACCCGTCCCTTAATCCTAACCCGTACCCTAACACTAACCCGTACCCTAACACGTACGCTCACCCTAAACCGTTGTCATATCCTAACCTGTACCCTAAACCGTCCCCATCCACTAACCCTAACCCTAGCCCTAAACCCTAACACTTACCCGAAATCTTACACTAACCCGTCCCCTAATCCTAACCCGTACGCTAACACTAACCCGTACCCTAACATGTACGCTCACCCTAAACCGTTGTCGTACCTTGACCTGTACACTAAACCATCCCCGTCCCCTAACCCTAACACTAACACTAACCCTTACCCGAAGCCTTACCCTAACCCGTTCCCTAATCCTAACCCTTACGCTAACACTAACCCATACCCTATCACGTACGCTCACCCTAAACCGTTGTCATACCCTAACCTGTACCCGAAACCGTCACTATCCCCTAACCCTAACCCTTAACCTAACCCTAACACTTAACCGAAGACTTACCCTAACCCGTCCCCCAATCCTATCCCGGACACTAACACTAACCAGTACCCTAACACGTACGCTCACCCTAAACCGTTGTCGTACCCTAACCTGTACTCTAAACCGCTCCCGTACCCTAACCCTAACGTTAACACTATCCCTAAACCTTACCCGAAGCCTTACCCTAACCCGTCCCCTAATCCTAACCCGTACGCTAACACTAACCCGTACCCTAACACGTACGCTCACCCTAAACCGTTGTCTTACCCTAAACTGTACCCTAAACCGTCCCCGTCCCCGTCCCCTAACCCTAACCCTAAACCTTACCCGAAGCCTTACCCTAACCCGTCCCCTAATCCTAACCCGTACGCTAACACTAACCCGTACCCTAACACGTACGCTCACCCTAAACCGTTGTCTTACCCTAACCTATACCCTAAACCGTCCCCGTCCCCTAACCCTAACCCTAACCCTAACCCCAACCCCAACCCTAACCCTAACCGTTACGCGAAGCCTTACCCTAAACCGTCCCCTAATCCTAACCCGTACGCTAACACTAACCCGTACCGTAACATGTACGCTCACCCTAAACCGTTGTCTTACCCTAACCTGTACCCTAAACCGTCCCCGTCCCCTAACCCTAACCCTAACCCTAACCCTAACCTGTACCCTAAACTATCCCCGTCCCCTAACCCTAACCCTAACCCTAACCCTAACCCTTACCCGAAGCCTTACCCTAACCCGTCCCCTAATCCTAACCCGTACGCTAACAGTAACCCGTACCCTAACATATACGGTCACACTAAACCGTTGTTGTACCCTAACCTGTACCCTAAACCGTCCCCGTCACCTAACCCTAACCCTTACCCTAACCCAAACCCTAACCCTAACCCTTAACACTCCGCTAATCCTAACCCATACGCTAACACTAACCCGTACCCTAACACCTACACTGACCCTAAATCGTTGTCGTACCCTAACCTGTACCCTAAACCGTCCCCTAAACCTAAACCTAACCCTTTCCCGAAGCGTTACCCTAACCCGTACCATAATCCTAAACCTGACGCGAACACTAACCCGTACCATAACACGTACGCTCACCCTAAACCATTGTCGTACCCTAACCTGTACCATAAACCGGCCCCGTCCCCGGCCCCTAACCCTAACCCTAACCCTAACCCTAACACTAACACTTACCCAAAGCCTTACACTAACCCGTCCCCTAATCCTAACCCGTACGCTAACACTAACCCATACCCTAAAACGTACGCTCACCCTAAACCGTTGTCGTACCCTAACCTGTACCCTAAACCGTCCCCGTCCCCTAACCCTAACTCTAACCCTAACAGTAACACTTACCCGATGCCTTACCCTAACCCGTCCCCTAATCCTAACCCGTACGATAACACTAACCCGTACCCTAACATGTACGCTCACCCTAAAACTTTGTCGTACCATAACCTGTACACTAAACCGTCCCCGTCCCCTAACCCTAACCCTAACCCTAACCCTTATCTGAAGCCTTACCCTAACCCCTCCCCTAATCCTAACCCGTACGCTAACAATAACCCGTACACTAACAACTACGCACACCCTAAACCGTTCTCCTACCCTAACCTGTACCCAAAACTGTCCCCCAACCCTAACCCTAACCCTAACCCTAACCCTTACCCGAAGCCTTACCATAACCCGTCCCCTAATCCTAACCCGTACGCTAACACTAACCCGTAACCTAACACGTTCGCTCACACTAAACCGTTGTCATAACCTAACCTGTACCCTAAACCATCCCCGTCCCTTAACCCTAACACTAACCATAACCCTAAACCTTACTCGAAGCCTTACCCTAACCCGTCACCTAATCCTAACCCGTACGCTAACAATAACCCGTACCCTAACACTTACCCTCACCATAAACCGTTGTCATATCCTAACCTGTACCCCAAACCGTCCCCGTCCCCTAACCCTAACACTAAACCTAACCCTAACACTTACCCGAAGCCTTACCCTAACCCGTCCCCTAATCCTAACCCGTACGCTAACACTAACCCATACCCTAACACTTATTCTCACCCTAAACCGTTGTCGTACCCTAATCTGTACCCTAAACCGTCCCCATTCCCTAACCCTAACCCTAACACTAACCCTAACCCTAACCCTTGCTCGAAGCCTTACATTAACCCGTCCCCTAATCCTAACCCGTATGCTAAAACTAACCCGTACCCTAACACGTTCGCTCAACCTAAACCGTTGTAGTACCCTAACTTGTACCCTAAATCGTCCCTGTCCCCGTCCCCTAACCCTAACCCTAACCCTAAACCTAAACCTTACCCGAAGCCTTACCCTAACCCCTCCCCTAATCCTAACACGTACGCTAACACTAACCTGTACCCCAACACGTACGCTCACCCTAAACCGTTGTCGTACCGTAACCTGTACCCTAAACCGTCCCCGTTCCCTAACCCTAACCCTAACACTAACCCTTACCCGAAACCTTACGCTAACCCGTCCCCTAATACTAATCCGTACGCTAACACAAACCCGTACCCTAACACGTACGCTCACCCTAAACCGTTGTCGTACCCTAACCTGTACCCTAAACCGTCCCCTAACCCTAACCCTAACCCTAACCCTAACCCTAAACCTTACCCGAACCCTTGCCCCAACCCGTTCCCTAATCCTAACCCGTACGCTAACACTAACCCGTACCCTAACACGTACGGTAAGCCTAAACCGTTGTCGTACCCTAACCTGTACCCTAAACCGTCCCCTTCCCCTAACCCTAACCCTAACCCTAAACCTAACACTAAACCTCACCAGAAACCTTACTCTAACCCGTCCCCTAATCCTAACCCGTACCCTAACACTAACCCGTACCGTAAAACGTACGCTCACCCTAAACCGTTGTCGTACCCTAACCTGTACCCTAAACCGTCCCCGTCCCCGTCCCCTAACCCTAACCCTAACCCGAACCCAATCCTAACCCTTACCCGAAGCCTTACCCTAACCCATCCCCTAATCCTAACCCGTACGCTAACACTAAACCGTACCCTAACACGTACGCTCACCCTAAACCGTTGCCGTACCGTAACCTGTACCCTAAACCGTCCCCGTCCCCTAACCCTAAGGCTAACCCTAAACCTAACCCTAACACTTACCCGAAGCCTTACCCTAACACTTACCCTAATCCTAACCCTTACGCTAACACTAACCCATACCCTAACATGTACGCTCACCCTAAACCGTTGTCGTACCCTAACCTGTAACCTAAACCGTCCCTGTCCCCTAACCCTAACCCTAACCCTAACCCTTACCCGAAGCCTTACCCTAACCCGTCCCCTAATCCTAACCCGTACGCTAACACTAACCCATGCCCTAACATGTACGCTCACCCTAAACCGTTGTCGTACCCTAACCTGTACCCTAAACCATCCCAGTCCCCTAACCCTAACCTTAACCCTAACCCTAACGCTTACCCGAAGCCTTACCCTAAACCGTCCCCTAATCCTAACCCGTACGCTAACACTAACCATTACCATAACACGTACGCTCACCCTAAACCGTTGTCATACCATAACCTGTATCCTAAACAGTCCCCGTCCCCGTCCCCTAACACTAACCCTAACCCTAATCCTACACCTTATCCGAAGCCTTACCCTAAACCGACCCCTGATCCTAACCCGTACGCTAACACTAACCCGTACCCTAACATGTACGCTCACCCTAAACCATTGTCGTACCCTAACCTGTACCCTAAACCGTCCCCGTCCCCTAACCCTAACCCTAACCCTTACCCGAAACCTTACCCTAACACGCGCCCTAATCCTAATCCGTACGCTAACACTAACCCGTACCCTAACACGTACACTCACCCTAAACTGTTGTCGTACCCTAACCTGTACCCTAAACCTACCCGTCCCCTAACCCTAACCCTAAACCTAACCCTAACCCTTACCTGAAGCCTTACACTTACCCGTCCCCTAATCCTAACCCGTACCCTAAAACGTACGCTCATCCTAAACCGTTGCCGTACCCTAACCTGTACCCTAAACCGTCCCCGTCCCCTAACCCTAACACTAACCCTAATACTAACCCTTACCCGAAGCCTTACCCTAACCCCACCCCTAATCCTAACCCGTATGCTAACACTACCCCGTACCCTAACACTTACGCTCACCCTAAACCGTTGTCGTACCCTAAACTGTAACCTAAACAGTCCCCGTCCCCTAACCCTAATGCTAAACCTAACCGTTACCTGAAGGCTTACCCTAACCCGTCCCCTAATCCTAACCCGTATGCTAACACTAACACATACCCTAACACGTACGCTCACGCTAAATCGTTGTCGTACGCTAACCTGTACTCTAAACCGTCCCCGTCCCCTAACCCTAACCCTAAACCTAACCCTAACCCTAACACTTACCCGAAGCCTTACCCTAACCCGTCCCCTAATCCTAACACTTACCCTAACACTGACCCGTACCCTAACACGTACGCTCACCCTAAACCGTTGTCGTACCCTAAACTGTACCCTAAACCGTGCCTGTCCCCTAACCCGAACCCTAACCTTAACCCTAACCCTAATGCTAACCCTTACCCGAAGCCTTACCCTAACCCGTCCCCTAATCCTAACCCGTACACTAACCCGTACCCTAACACGTACGCTCACCCTAAACCATTGTCATACCGTAACCTGTACCCTAAACCGTCCCCGTCCCCGTCCCCTAACCCTAACCTAAACCCTAACCCAAATATTTACCCGAAGCCTTACCCTAACCCGACCCCTAATCCTAACCCGTACGCTAACACTAACCCATACCCTAACATGTACGCTCACCCTAAACTGTTGTTGTACCCTAACCTGTACCCTAAAGCATCCCCGTCCCCTAACCCTAACCCTACCCCTAACCCTTACCCGAAGCCTTATCCTAACCCGTCCGCTAATCCTAACCCGTACGCTAACACTAACCTGTACCCTAACACGTACGCTCACCCTAAACCGTTGTCGTACACTAACCTGTACCCTAAACCGTCCCTGTCCCCTAACCCTAACCCTAACCCTAACAATTAGGCGAAGCCTTACCCTAACCCGTCCGGTAATCCTAACCAGTACGCTAACACTAACGCGTACCCTAACACGTACGCTGAACCTAAACCGTTGTCGTACCCTAACCTGTACTCTAAACCGTCCCCGTCCCCTAACCCTAACCCTAACCCTAACCCTAACACTTACCCGAAGCCTTACCCTAACCCGTCCCCTAATCCTAACACTTACGCTAACACTAACCCGTACCCTAACACGTACGCTCATCCTAAACCGTTGTCGTACCCTAACCTGTACCATAAACCTTCCCTGTCCCCTAACCGGAACCCTAACCCTAAACCTAACCCTAACCCTAACCCTAACCCTTACCTGAAGCCTTACCCTAACCCGTCCACTGATCCTAACCCGTACGCTAACACTAACCCGTACCCTAACACGTATGATCACCCTAAACCGTTGTCGTACCCTAACCTGTACCCTAAACCGGCCCCGTCCCCTAACCCTAACCCTAACCCTAACCCTAACACTTACCCGAAGCCTTACCCTAACCCGTCCCCTAATCCAAACACTTACGCTAACACTAAACCATACACTAACACGTACGCTCACCCTAAACCGTTGTTGTACCCTAACCTGTACCCTAAACCGTCCCTGTCCCCTAACCCTAACCCTAACCATAACCCTAACCCTTGCCCGAAGCCTTACCTTAAACCATCCCGTAATCCTAACCCAACGCTAACACTAACCCGTACCGTAACAAGTACGCACATCCTAAACCGTTGTCGTACCCTAACCTGTACCCTAAACCGTCCCCTATCCCTAACCCTAAACCTAACCCTTACCTGAAGCCTTACACTAACCCGTCCCTAATGCTAACCCGTACGATAACACTAACCCGTACCCTCACACGTACGCTCACCCTAAACCATTGTCGTACACTAACCTGTACCCTAAACCGGCCCTGTCCCCTAACCCTAATGCTAACCCTAACCCTAACACTTACCCGAAGCCTTACCCTAACCCGTCCCCTAATCCTAACACTTACGTTAACACTAACCCATACCGTAACACGTATGCTCAACCTAAACCGTTGTCGTACCCTAACCTGTACCCTAAACTCTCCCTGTACCCTAACCATAACCCTAACCCTAACCCTAAACCTAACCCTTACCCGAAGCCTTACCCTAACCCGTCTCCTAATCCTAACCCGTACGCTAACACGAACCCGTACCCTAACAAGTACACTCACCCTAAACCATTGTCGTACCCTAAACTGTACCCTAAACAGTCCCCTAACCCTAACCCTAACCCTAACCCTTACCCGAAGCCTTACCCAAGCCCGTCCCCTAATCCTAACCCGTACGCTAACACTAACCCATACCCTAACACATACGCTCACCCTAAACCGTCCCCGTCCCCTAACCTGTACCCTAAACCGTCCCCGTCCCCTAACCGTAACCCTAACCCTAACCCTAACCCTTACCCGAAGCCTTGCCCTAAACCCTCCCCTAATCCTAACCCATACGCTAACACTAACCCGTACCCTAACACGTACGCTGACCCTAAACCGTTGTTGTACCCTAACCTGTACCCTAAACCGGCCCTGTCCCCTAACCCTCACCCTAACCCTAACCCTAACACTTACCCGAAGCCTTACCCTAACCCGTCCCCTAATCCTAACCCTTACGCTAACACTAAACCATACCCTAAAACGTACGCTCACCCTAAACCGTTGTTGTACCCTAACCTGTACCCTAAACCGTCCCTGTCCCCTAACCCTAACCCTAACCATAACCATAACCATAACCCTAACACTAACACTTACCCAAAGCCTTACTCTAACCCGTCCCCTAATCCTAAACCGTACGCTAACACTAACCCGTACCCTAACACGTACGCGCACCCTAAACCGTTGTCGTACCCTAACCTGTACCCTAAACTCTCCCTGTACCCTAATCATAACCCTAACACTAACCCTAACCCTAACCCTTACCCAAAGCCTTACCCTAACCCGTCTCCTAATCCTAACCCGTACGCTAACACTAACCCGTACCCTAACAAGTACACTCACCCTAAACCATTGTCGTACCCTAAACTGTACCCTAAACAGTCCCCTAACCCTAACCCTAACCCTAACCCTTACCCGAAGCCTTACCCAAACCCGTCCCCTAATCCTAACCCGTACGCTAACACTAACCCGTACCCTAACACATACGCTCACCCTAAACCGGTGTCGTTCCCTAACCTATACCATAACCGTCCCCGTCCCCTAACCCTAACCCTAAACCTAACCCTAACCCTTACCCGAAGCCTTAACCTAACCCGTCCCCTAATCCTAACCCGTACGCTAACACTAACACGTACACTAACACATACGCTCAGCCTAAACCATTGTTGTACCCTAACCTGTACCCTAAACCGTCCCCGTCCCCTAACCGTAACCCTAACCCTAACCCTAACCCTTACCCGAAACCTTACCCTAACCCGTCCACTATTCCTAACCCATACGCTAACACTAACCCGTACCCCAACACGTACGCTCACCCTAAACTGTTGTCGTACCCTAACCTGTACCATAAACCGTCCCCGTCCCCTAACCCTTACCCTAACCCTAAACCTAACCCAACCCTTACCCGAAGCCTTACCCTAACCGTCCCCTAAGCCTAACCCGTACGCTAACACTAACACGTACCCTAACACATACGCTCACCCTAAACGGTTCTCGTACCCTAACCTGTACCCTAAACCGTCCCTGTCCCCTAACCCTAACCCTAGCCGTAACCCTAAACCTAACCCTTACCCGAAGGCTTACCTTAACCCGTCCCCTAATCCTAATCCGTACGCAAACCCTAACCCGTACCCTAACAAATACACTCAGCCTAAACCATTGTCGTACCCTAAACTGTACCCTAAACAGTCCCCTAACCCTAACCTTTACCCGAAGCCTTACACTAACCCGTCCCCTAATCCTAACCCGTACGCTAACACTAAACCGTACCCTATCACATACGCTCACCCTAAACCGTTGTCGTACCCTAACCTGTACCCTAAACAGTCCCCGTTCCCTAACCCTAACCCTAACCCTAACCCTTAGCCGAAGCCTTACCCTAACCAGTCCGGTAATCCTAACCCGTACGCTAACACTAACGCGTACCTAACACGTACGCTCACCCTAAACCGTTGTCATACCATAACCTGTACTCTAAACCGTCCCCGTCCCCTAACCCTAACCCTAACCCTAACCCTAACCCTTACCTGAAGCCTTACCCTAACCAGTCCCCTAATCCTAACACGTACGCTAACACTAACCCGTACCCTAATACGTACCCTCACCCTAAACAATTGTCGTACCCTGACCTGTACCCTAAACCGGCCCCGTCCCCTAACCCTAACCCTAACCCTAACACTTACCCGAAGCCTTACCCTAACCCGTCCCCTAATCCTAACACTTACGCTAACACTAACCCGTACCCTAACACGTACGCTCATCCTAAACCATTGTCGTACCCTAACCTGTACCATAAACTGTCCCTGTCCCCTAAGCGGAACCCTAACCCTAAACCTAACCCTAACCCTAACCCTAACCCTTACCCGAAGCCTTACCCTAAAACGTCCACTGATCCTAACCCGTACGCTAACACTGACCCGTACCCTAACACGTACGCTCACCCTAAACCGTTGTCGTACCCTAACCTGTACGCTAAACCGTCCCCGCCACCTAACCCTACCGTAACCCTAACTCTAAACCTAACCCTTACCAGAAGCCTTACCCTAACCCGTCCCCTAATCCTAACCCGTACGCTAACACTAACCCGTACCCTAACACGTACGCTCACCCTGAACCATTGTCGTACCCTAACCTGTACCCTAAACTGGCCCCGTCCCCTAACCCTAACCCTAAGCCTAACCCTAAGCCTAACACTTACCCGAAGCCTTACCCTAACCCGTCGCCTAATCCTAACACTTACGCTAACACTAACCCGTACCCTAACACGTACGCTCACCCTAAACCATTGTCGTACCCTAACCTGTACCATAAACCATCCCTGTCCCCCAACCCGAACCCTAACCCTAAAGCTAACCCTAACCCTAACCCTTACCCGAAGCCTTACCCTAACCCGTCCCCTAATCCTAACCCGGACGCTAACACTAACCCGTACGCTAACACGTACGCTCACCCTAAACCGTTGTCGTACCCTAACCTTACCCTAAACCGTCCCCGCCACCTAACCCTAAACGTAACACTAATTCTAAACCTAAACCTTACCCGAAGCCTTACCCTAACCTGTCCCATAATCCTAACCCATACGCTAACACTAACCCGTACCCTAACACGAACGTTGACGCTAAACCGGTGTCGTACCCTAACCTGTACCCTTAACCGTCCCCGTCCCCTAACCCTAACCCTAAACCTAACCCTAACCCTTACCCAAAGCCTTAACCAAACCCGTCCCCTAATCCTAACCCGTACGCTATAACTAACACGTACACTAACACGTACGCTCACACTAAACCATTGTCGTACCCTAACCTGTACCCTAAACAGGCCACGTCCCCTAACCCTAACCCTAACCCTAACCCTAACACTTACCCGAAGCATTACCCTAACCCGTCCCCTAATCCTAACACTTACGCTAACACTAAACCGTACCATAACACGTACGCTCACCCTAAACCGTTGTCGTACCCTAACCTGTACCCTAAACCGTCCCTGTCCCCTAACCCTAACCCTAACCATAACCATAACCCTAACCCTAACCCTTACCCGAAGCCTTACTCTAACCCGTCCCCTAATCCTAACCCGTACGCTAACACTAACCCGTACCCTAACACGTACGCTCACCCTAAACAATTGTCGTACCCTAACCTGTACCCTAAACCGGCCCCGTCCCCTAACCCTAACCCTAACCCTAACACTTTCCCGAAGCCTTACCCTAACCCGTCCCCTAATCCTAACACGCTAACACTAACCCTTACCCTAACACGTACGCTCATCCTAAACCGTTGTCGTACCCTAACCTGTACCGTAAACCGTCCCTGTCCCCTAACCGGAACCCTAACACTAAACCTAACCCTAACCCTAACCCTAACCCTTACCCGAAGCCTTACCCTAACCTGTCCCATAATCCTAACCCGTACGCTAACACTAACCCGTACCCTAACACGTACGTTCACCCTAAACCGGTGTCATACCCTAACCTGTACCCTAAACCATCCCCGTCCCCTAACCCTAACCCTAATCCTAACCCTAACCCTAACCCGAAGCCTTAACCTAAACCGTCCCCTAATCCTAACCCGTACGCTAACACTAACACGTACACTAACACGTACGCTCAAACTAAACCATTGTCGTACCCTAACCTGTACCCTAAACCGTCCCCGCAACCTAACCCTAACCGTAACCCTAACTCTAAACCTACACCTTACCCGAAGCCTTACCCTAACCTGTCCCATAATCCTAACCCGTACGCTAACACTAACCCGTACCCTAACACGTACGTTCACCCTAAACCGGTGTCATACCCTAACCTGTACCCTAAACCATCCACGTCCCCTAACCCTAACCCTAATCCTAACCCTAACCCTAACCCGAAGCCTTAACCTAAACCGTCCCCTAATCCTAACCCGTACGCTAACACTAACACGTACACTAACACGTACGCTCAAACTAAACCGTTGTCGTACCCTAACCTGTACCCTAAACCGGCCCCGTCCCCTAACCCTAACCCTAACCCTAACCCTTACCCGAAGCCTTACCCTAACCCGTCCCCTAATCCTAACACTTACGCTAACACTAAACCATACCCTAACACGTACGCTCACCTTAAACCGTTGATGTACCCTAACCTGTACCCTAAACCGTCCCTGTCCCCTAACCCTAACCCTAACCATAACCATAACCATAACCCTAACACTAACTCTTACCCGAAGCCTTACTCTAAACCGGCCCCTAATCCTAAACCGTACGCTAACACTAACCCGTACCCTAACACGTACGCTCACCCTAAACCATTGTCGTACCCTAACCTGTACCCTAAACCAGCTCCGTCCCCTAACCCTAACCCTAAACCTAACCCTAACCCTAACCCTTACCAGAAGCCTTACCCTAACCAGTCCCCTAATCCTAACACTTACGCTAACACTAACCCGTACCCTAACACGTACGCGCACCCTAAACCGTTTTCGTACCCTAACTTATACCATAAACCGTCCCTGTCCCCTAACGTGAACCCTAACCCTAAACCTAACCCTACCACTTACCCGAAGCTTTACCCTAACCCGTCCCCTAATCCTAACACGTACGCTAACACTAACCCGTACCGCAACACGTACGCTCACCATAAACCGTTGACGTACGCTAAACTGTACCCTAAACCGTCCCCGTCCCCTAACCCTAACCCTAACCCTTACCAGAAGCCTTACCCTAACCCGACCACTAATCCTAACCCATACGCTAACACTAACCCATACCCTAACATGTATGCTCACCCTAAACCGTTGTCGTACCCTAACCTGTACCCATAACCATCCCCGTCCCCTAACCCTAACCCTAACCCTAACCCTTACCCGAAGCCTTACAATAACCCGTCCCCTAATCCTAACCCGTACGCTAACACTAACACGTACCCTAACACGTACGGTCACCCTAAACCGTTGTCTTACCCTAACCTGTACCCTAAACCGTCCCTGTCCCCTAACCCTAATCCTAGCCCTAACCCTAAACCTAACCCTTACCCGAAGCCTTACCTTAACCCGTCCCCTAATCCTAATCCGTACGCTAACCCTAACACGTACCCTAACAAGTACACTCACCTTAAACCATTGTCGTACCCTAAACTGTACCCTAAACAGTCCCCTAACCCTAACCCTAACCCTAATCCTAACCCTAACCTTTACCCGAAGCCTTACCCTAACCCGTCCCCTAAACCTAACCCGTACGCTAACACTAAACCGTACCCTAACACATACGCTCACCCTAAACCGTTGTCGTACCCTAACCTGTACCCTAAACAGTCCCCGTTCCCTAACCCTAACCCTAACCCTAACCCTAACCCTGACCCTTACCCGAAGCCTTACCTTAAACCGTCCCCTAATCCTAACCCGTACGCTAACACTAACCCGTACCCCAACACGTACGCTCACCATAAACCGTTGTCGTACCCTAACCTGTACCATAAACCGTCCCTGTCCCCTAACCGGAACCCTAACCCTAAACCTAACCCTAACCCTAACCCTTACCCGAAGCCTTACCCTAACCCGTCCACTGATCCTAACCCGTACGCTAACACTCACCCGTGCCCTAACACGTACGCTCACCCTAAACGGTTGTCGTACCCTAACCTATACCATAAAGCGTCCCTGTCCCCTAACGCGAACCCTAACCCTAAACCTAACCCTAACACTTACCCGAAACCTTACCCTAACCTGTCCCCTAATCCTAACCCGTACGCTAACACTAACCTGTACCCCAACACGACCGCTCACCATAAACCGTTGTCGTACCCTAACCTGTAGCCTAAACCGTCCCCGCCCCCTACCCCTAACCCTAACCCTAACCCTAACCCTTACCCGAAGCCTTACCTTAAACCGTCCCCTAATCCTAATCCGTACGCTAACACTAACCCATACCCTAACAAGTACGCACACCCTAAACCATTGTCGTACCCTAACCTGTACCCTAAACCGTCCCCTAACCCTAACCCTAACCCTAACACTAACCCTAACCCTTACCTGAAGCCTTACCCTAACCCGTGCCCTAATGCTAACCCGTACGCTAACACTAACCCATACCCTAACACGTACGCTCACCCTAAACCATTGTCGTACCGTAAACTGTACCCTAAACCGTCCCCTTCCCCTAACCCTAACCCTAAACCTAACCCTAACACTTACCCGAAGCCTTACCCTAACCCGTCCCCTAATCCTAACACTTACGCTAACACTAACCCGTACCCTAACACGTACGCTCACCCTAAACCGTTGTCGTACCCTAACCTGTACCATAAACCGTCCCTGTCCCCTAACCTGAACCCTAACCCTAAACCTAACCCTAACCCTAACCCTTACCCGAAGCCTTACCCTACCCGTCCCCAAATCCTAACCCGTACGCTAACACTAACCCATACCCTAACATGTACGCTCACCCTAAACCGTTGTCGTACCCTAACCTGTACCCTAAACCGTCCCCTTCCCCTAACCCTAACCCTAACCCTTACCCGAAGCCTTACCTTAACCCTTCCCATAATCTTAACCCTTACACTAACACTAACCCGTACGCTAACAAGTACGCTCAGCCTAAACCGATGTCGTACCCTAACCTGTACCCTAAACCGTCCCATAACGCTAACCTTAACTCTAACCCTAACCCTTACTCGAAGCCTTACCCTAACCCGTCCCCTAATCCTAACACTTACGCTAACACTAACCCGTACCCTAACACGTACGCTCACCCTAAACCGTTGTCGTACCCTAACCTGTACCATAAACTGTCCCTGTCCCCTAACCCGAACCCTAACCCTAAACCTAACCCTAACCCTAACCCTTACCCGAAGCCTTACCATAACCCGTCCCCTAATACTAACCCGTACGCTAACACTAACCCGTACCCTAACACGTACACTCACCCTAAACCGTTGTCGTACCCTAACCTGTACCCTAAACCGTCCCCGCCACCTAACCCTAACCGTAACACTAACTCTAAACCTAAACCTTACCCGAATCCTTACCCTAACCTGTCCCATAATCCTAACCCATACGCTAACACTAACCCATACCCTAACACGAACGTTCACCCTAAACCGGTGTCATACCCTAACCTGTACCCTTAACCGTCCCCGTCCCCTAACCCTAAACCTAACCCTAACCCTTACCCGAAGCCTTAACCTAACCCGTCCCCTAATCCTAACCCGTACGCTAACACTAACACGTACACTAACACGTACGCTCACACTAAACCATTGTCGTACCCTAACCTGTACCCTAAACCGGCCCCGTCCCCTAACCCTAACCCTAACCCTAACCCTAACCCTAACACTTAACCGAAGCCTTACCCTAACCCGTCCCCTAATCCTAACACTTACGCTAACACTAAACCGTACCCTAACACGTACGCTCACCCTAAACCGTTGTCGTACCCTAAACTGTCCCCTAAACCGTCCCTGTCCCCTAACACTAACCCTAACCATAACCATAACCCTAACCCTTACCCGAAGCCTTACTCTAACCCGTCCCCTAAATCTAACCCGTACGCTAACACTAACCCGTACCCTAACACGTACGCTCACCGTAAACAATTGTCGTACCCTAACCTGTACCCTAAACCGGCCCCGTCCCCTAACCCTAACCCTAACCCTAACACTTACCCGAAGCCTTACCCTAACCCGTCCCCTAATCCTAACACGCTAACACTAACCCGTACCCTAACACGTACGCTCATCCTAAACCGTTGTCGTACCCTAACCTGTACCGTAAACCGTCCCTGTCCCCTAACCGGAACCCTAACCCTAAACCTAACCCTAACCCAAACCCTAACCCTTACCCTAACCCGTCCACTGATCCTAACACGTACGCTAACACTAACCCATACCCTAACACGTACGCTCACCCTAAACCGTTGTCGTACCCTAACCTGTACCCTAAACGTCCCCGCCACCTAACCCTAACCGTAACCCTAACTCTAAACCTACACCTTACCCGAAGCCTTACCCTAACCCGTCCCATAATCCTAACCCGTACGCTAACACTAACCCGTACCCTAGCACGTACGCTCACCCTAAACCGGTGTCATACCCTAACCTGTACCCTATAACATCCCTGTCCCCTAACCCTAACCCTAATCCTAATCCTAACCCTAACCCGAAGCCTTAACCTGACCCGTCCCCTAATCCTAACCCTTACGCTAACACTAAACCATACCCCAAAACGTACGCTCACCCTAAACCGTTGTCGTACCCTAACCTGTACACTAAACCGTCCCTGTCCCCTAACCCTAACCCTAACCATAACCATAACCATAACCCTAACTCTAACCCTTACCCGAAGCCTTACTCTAACCCGTCCCCTAATCTTAAACCGTACGCTAACACTAACCCGTACCCTAACAAATACGCTCACCCTAAACCATTGTCGTACCCTAACCTGTACCATAACCCGTCCCTGTCCCCGTCCCCTAACGCTAACCCTAACCCTAACCCTAACCCTACCCGAAGCCTTACCTTAACCCGTCCCCTAATCCTAACCCTTACACTAACACTAACCCGTACCGTAACAATTACGCTCACTCTAAACCGATGTCGTACCCTAACCTGTACCCTAAACCGTCCCATAACGCTAACCCTAACCCTAACCCTAAAACTTACTCGAAGCCTTACCCTAACCCGTCACCTAATCCTAACCCGTACGCTAACACTAACCCGTACCTTAACACGTTCGCTCACCCTAAACCGTTGTCGTACCCTAACCTTTACCCTAAAATGTTCCCGTCCCCTAACACTAACCCTAACCCTTACCCGAAGCCTTACCGTAACCCGTCCCCTAATCCTAACCCTTACGCTAACACTAACCCGTACCCTAACACGTACGCTCAACCTAAACCGTTTTCCTACAGTATCCTGTACCTTAAACCGTCCCCATCCGCTCACCCTAACCGTAACACTAACCCTAACCCTAACCCTTACCCGAAGCCTTACCCTAACCCCTCCCCTAATCCTAACCTGTAGGCTAACACTAACCCGTACCCTAACACGTACGCTGACCCTAAACTGTTGTCGTACCGTAACCTGTACCCTAAACCGTCCCCGTTCCCGTCCCCTAACCCTAACCCTAAACCTAACCCTTACCCGAAGCCTTACACTAACCCGTCCCCTAATCCTAACCCGTACGCTAACACTAACCCGTACCGTAACACGTACGCTCACCCTAAACCGTTGTCATACACTAACCTGTACCCTAAACCGTCCCCGTCCCCTAACCCTAACCCTAACCCTATCCCTTACCCGAAGCCTTACCTTAACCCGTCCCCTAATCCTAACCCGTACGCTAACACAAAACCATACCCTAACACGTACGCTCATCCTAAACCGTTGTCGTACCCTAACCTGTACCCTAAACCTTCCCCGTCCCCGTCCCCTAACCCTAACCTTAACCCTATCCCTTACCCGAAGCCTTACCTTAACCC
Organism: Delphinapterus leucas; assembly: GCF_059928025.1. Lineage (NCBI taxonomy): Eukaryota > Metazoa > Chordata > Mammalia > Artiodactyla > Monodontidae > Delphinapterus > Delphinapterus leucas. The sequence goes on from NC_143138.1 coordinate 24,884,003, forward strand.
GTCCCCTAATCCTAACCCGTACACTGACACTAACACGTACCCAAAAAGTACGCTCACCCTAAACCGTTGTCGTAACCTAGCCAGTACCCTAAACCGTCCCTGTCCCCTAACCCTAACCCTAACCCTAACCCTAACCCTAACCCTTACGCAAAGCCTTACCCTAACCCGTCCCATAATCCTAACCCGTACGCTAACACTAACACGTACCCTAACACGTACGCTCACCCTAAACCGTTGTCGTACCCTAACCTGTACCCTAAACAGTCCCTGTCCGCTAACCCTACCCCTAAACCTAACTCTAACCCTAACCCTTACCCGAAGCCTTACCTTACACCATCCCCTATTCCTAACACGTACGCTAACACTAACCTGTACACTAACACGTACGCTCATCCTAAACCGTTGTCGTACCCTAACCTGTACCCTAAACCATCCCCGTTCCCTAACCCTAACCCGAACCCTAACCCTAACCCTTACCCGAAGCCTTACCCTAACCCGTCCCCTAATCCTAACCCGTACGCTAACACTAACCCGTTCCCTAACACATACGCTCACCCTAAACCGTTTTCGTACCCTAACCTGTACCCTAAACCGTCCCCTAACCCTAACCCTAACCGTAATCGTAACCATAACCCTTACCCGAAGCCATACACTAACCCGTCCCCTAATCCTAACCCATACGCTAACACGTACGCTCACCCTAAACCGTTGTCGTACCCTAACCTGTACCCTAAACCGTCCCCGTCCCCTAACCCTAACCCTAAACCTAACCCTAACCCTTACGCGAAGCCTTACACTACCCCGTCCCCTAATTCTATCCCTTACGCTAACACTAACCCATACCCTAACACGTACGCTCACCCTAAACCATTGTCGTACCCTAACCTGTACCCTAAACCGTCCCCTAACCCTAACCCTAACCGTAATCGTAACCATAACCCTTACCCGAAGCCTTACCCTAACCCGTCCCCTAATCCTAACCCGTATGCTAACACTAACAAGTACCCTAACATGTACGCTCACACTAAACCGCTGTCGTACCCTATCCTGTACCCTAAACCGTCAACGTCCCCGTCCCCTAACCCTAAACCTAACCCTTACCCAAAGCCTTACCATAACCCGTCCCCTAATCCTAAACCATACGCTAACACTAACCCGTACCCTAAAACGTACTCTCACACTAAACCGTTGTTGTACACTAACCTGTACCCTAAACCGTCCCCGTCCCGTAACCCTAACCCTAACCCTTACCCGAAGCCTTACCCAAACCCGTCCCCTAATCCTAACCCGTACGCTAACACTAACCCATACCCTAACACGTACGCTCACCCTAAACCGTTGTCGTACCCTAACCTGTACCCTAAACCGACGCCGTCCACATCCCCTAACCCTAACACTAACCCTAACCCTTACCCGAATCCTTACCCTAACCCATCCCCTAATCCTAACCCGTACGCTTACACTAACACGTACCCTAACACGTACGCTCACCCTAAACGGTTGTCGTACCCTAACCTGTACCCTAAACCGTCCCCATCCCCGTCCCCTAACCCTAACCCTTACCCGAAGCCTTACCCTAATCCTTCCCCTAATCCTAACCCGTACGCTAACACTAAACCGTACCCTAACACATACGCTCACCCTAAACCATTGTCGTACCCTAACCTGTAACCTAAACCGTCCCCGTCGCCTAACCCTAACCCTAACCCTAACCCTTACCCAAAGCCTTACCCAAATGCGTCCCCTAATCCTAACCCGTACACTAACACTAACCCATACACTAACACGTACGCTCATCTTAAACGGTTGTCGTACCCTAACCTGTACCCTAAACCGTCCCCGTCCCCTAACCCTAACCCTAACCCTGAACCTAAACCTTACGCGAAGCCCTACCATAACCCGTCCCCTAATCCTAACCCGTACGCTAACACTAACCCATACCCTAACACGTACGCTCAACCTAAACCGTTTTCATTTGCTAAACTGTACCCTAAACCGTCCCCGTCCCCTAACCCTAACCCTAACCCTAACCCTAACCCTTACCCGAGCCTTACCCTAAACCGTCCCCTAATCCTAAACCGTACGCTAACACTAACCCGTACCCTAACACGTACGCTCACCCTAAACTGTTGTCGTATCCTAACCTTTACACTAAACCATCCCCGTCCCCTAACCCTAAACTTAACCCTAACCCTAACCCTTACCCGAAGCCTTACACTAACCCGTCCCCTAATCCTAACCCGTACGCTAACACTAACCCGTACCCTAACACGTACGCTCACCCTAAACCGTTGTCGTACCCTAACCTGTACCCTAAAACGTCCCCGTCCCCTAACCCTAACCCTAACCCTAACCCAAAGCTAACCCTTACCCGAAGCCTTACCCTAAGCCGTCACCTAATCCTAACCTGTACGCTAACACTAACCCATACCCTAACACGTACGCTCACCCTAAACCGTTGTCATATCCTAACCTGTACCCTAAACCGTCCCCATCCACTAACCCTAACCCTAACCCTAAACCCTAACACTTACCCGAAATCTTACCCTAACCCGTCCCCTAATCCTAACCCGTACGCTAACACTAACCCGTACCCTAACATGTACGCTCACCCTAAACCGTTGTCGTACCTTGACCTGTACACTAAACCATCCCCGTCCCCTAACCCTAACCCTAACACTAACCCTTACCCGAAGCCTTACCCTAACCCGTTCCCTAATCCTAACCCTTACGCTAACACTAACCCATACCCTATCACGTACGCTCACCCTAAACCGTTGTCATACCCTAACCTGTACCCGAAACCGTCACTGTCCCCTAACCCTAACCCTAAACCTAACCCTAACACTTAACCGAAGACTTACCCTAACCCGTCCCCCAATCCTATCCCGGACACTAACACTAACCAGTACCCTAACACGTACGCTCACCCTAAACCGTTGTCGTACGCTAACCTGTACTCTAAACCGCTCCCGTACCCTAACCCTAACGTTAACCCTAACACTATCCCTAAACCTTACCCGAAACCTTACCCTAACCCGTCCCCTAATCCTAACCCGTACGCTAACACTAACCCGTACCCTAACACGTACGCTCACCCTAAACCGTTGTCTTACCCTAAACTGTACCCTAAACCATCCCCGTCCCCGTCCCCTAACCCTAACCCTAACCCTTACCCGAAGACTTACCCTAACCCGTCCCGTAATCCTAACCCGTACGCTAACACTAACCCGTACCCTAACACGTACGCTCACCCTAAACCGTTGTCTTACCCTAACCTATACCCTAAACCGTCCCCATCCCCTAACCCTAACCCTAACCCTAACCCTAACCCTTACCCGAAGCCTTACCCTAACCCGTCCCCTAATCCTAACCCGTACGCTCACAGTAACCTTTACCCTAACATGTACGGTCACCCTAAACCGTTGTCGTACCCTAACCTGTACCCTAAACCGTCCCCGTCCCCTAACCCTAACCCTAACACTAACCCCAACCCCAACCCTAACCCTAACCGTTTCGCGAAGCCTTACCCTAAACCGTCCCCTAATCCTAACCCGTACGCTAACACTAACCCGTACCGTAACATGTACGCTCACCCTAAACCGTTGTCTTACCCTAACCTGTACCCTAAATCGTCCCCGTCACCTAACCCTAACCCTTACCCTAACCCAAACCCTAACCATAACCCTTAACACTCCGCTAATCCTAACCCATACGCTAACACTAACCCGTACCCTAACACCTACGCTGACCCTAAATCGTTGTCGTACCCTAACCTGTACCCTAAACCGTCCCCTAAACCTAAACCTAACCCTTTCCCGAAGCATTACCCTAACCCGTACCATAATCCTAAACCTTACGCGAACACTAACCCGTACCATAACACGTACGCTCACCCTAAACCATTGTCGTACCCTAACCTGTACCATAAACCGGCCCTGTCCCCGGCCCCTAACCCTAACCCTAACCCTAACCCTAACACTAACACTTACCCGAAGCCTTACACTAACCCGTCCCCTAATCCTAACCCGTACGCTAACACTAAACCATACCCTAAAACGTACGCTCACCCTAAAACGTTGTCGTACCCTAACCTGTACCCTAAACCGTCCCCGTCCCCTAACCCTAACTCTAACCCTAACAGTAACACTTACCCGAAGCCTTACCCTAACCCGTCCCCTAATCCTAACCCGTACGATAACACTAACCTGTACCCTAACATGTACGCTCACCCTAAAACTGTGTCGTACCGTAACCTGTAAACTAAACCGTCCCCGTCCCCTAACCCTAACCCTAACCCTAACCCTTATCTGAAGCCTTACCCTAACCCCTCCCCTAATCCTAACCCGTACGCTAACAATACCCCGTACACTAACAACTACGCACACCCTAAACCGTTCTCCTACCCTAACCTGTACCCAAAACTGTCCCCTAACCCTAACCCTAACCCTAACCCTAACCCTTACCCGAAGCCTTACCATAACCCGTCCCCTAATCCTAACCCGTACGCTAACACTAACCCGTAACCTAACACGTTCGCTCACACTAAACCGTTGTCATAACCTAACCTGTACCCTAAACCATCCCCGTCCCTTAACCCTAACACTAACCATAACCCTAACCCTTACTCGAAGCCTTACCCTAACCCGTCACCTAATCCTAACCCGTACGCTAACACTAACCCGTACCCTAACACTTACCCTCACCATAAACCGTTGTCATATCCTAACCTGTACCCCAAACCGTCCCCGTCCCCTAACCCTAACACTAAACCTAACCCTAACACTTACCCGAAGCCTTACACTAACCCGTCCCCTAATCCTAACCCGTACGCTAAAACTAACCCATACCCTAACACTTATTCTCACCCTAAACCGTTGTCGTACCCTAATCTGTACCCTAAACCGTCCCCATTCCCTAACCCTAACCCTAACACTAACCCTAACCCTAACCCTTGCCCGAAGCCTTACATTAACCCGTCCCCTAATCCTAACCCGTACGCTAAAACTAACCCGTACCCTAACACGTTCGCTCAACCTAAACCGTTGTAGTACCCTAACTTGTACCCTAAATCGTCCCTGTCCCCGTCCCCTAACCCTAACCCTAACCCTAAACCTAAACCTTACCCGAAGCCTTACCCTAACCCCTCCCCTAATCCTAACCCGTACGCTAACACTAACCTGTACCCCAACACGTACGCTCACCCTAAACCGTTGTCGTACCGTAACCTGTACCCTAAACCGTCCCCGTTCCCTAACCCTAACCCTAAACCTAACCCTTACCCGAAGCCTTACCCTAACCCGTCCCCTAATCCTAACGCGTACGCTAACACTAACCCGTACCCTAACACGTACGCTCACCCTAAACCGTTGTCGTACCATAACCTGTACCCTAAACCGTTCCCGTCCCCGTCCCCTAACCCTAACCCTAATCAAAACCCTAACCCTAACCCTAACACTTACCCGAAGCCTTACCCTAGCCCGTCCCCTAATCCTAACCCGTACGCTAACACTAACCCGTACCCTAACACGTACGCTCACCCTAAACAGTTGTCGTGCCCTAACCTGTACCCTAAACCGTCCCCGTCCCCTAACCCTAACCCTTATCTGAAGCCTTACCCTAATCCACCCCTAATCCTAACCCGTACGCTAAAACTAACCCGTACCCTAACACGTACGCTCACCCTAAACGGTCGTCGTACCATAAACTCTACCCTAAACCGTCCCCGTCCCCGTCCCCTAACCCTAACCCTAACACTAACCCTAACCCTAACACTTACCCGAAGCCTTACCCTAACCCGTCCCCTAATCCTAACCCATACGCTAACACTAACCCATACCCTAACATGTACGCTCACCCTAAACCGTTGTCGTACCTTGACCTGTACCCTAAACCATCCCCGTCCCCTAACCCTAACCCTAACCCTGATCCGAAGCCTTACAATAACCCGTAACCTAATCCTAAACCTTACGCTAACACTAACCCATACCCTATCACGTACGCTCACCCTACACCGTTGTCGTACCCTAACATGTACCCAAAACCGTCCCTGTCCCCTAACCCTAAACCTAACCCTAACTCTAACCCTTACCCGAAGACTTACCCTAACCCGTCCCCTAATCCTAACCCATACGCTAACACTAACCCGTACCCTAACACGTACGCTCACCCTAAACCGTTGTCGTACCCTAACCTGTACCCTAAACCGTACCCGGCCCCTAACCCTAACCCTAACCCTAACCCTAACCTTAACCCTTACCCGAAGCCTTACCCTAACCCTTCCCCTAATTCTAACCCGTACGCTAAAACTAACCCGTACCCCACCACGTACACTCACCCTAAACCGTTGTCGTACCCTAACCTGTACCCTAAACCGTCCCCGTCCCCGTCCCCTAACCCTAACCCTTACCCGAAGCCTTACCTTTACCCGTCCCCTAATCCTAACCCGTACGCTAACACTAACCCGTACCCTAACAAGTATGCACACCGTACACCGTTGTAGTACCCTAACCTGTACCCTAAACCGTTCCCTAACCCTAACGCTAACCCTAACCCTAACCTTTGCCCGAAGCCTTACCCTAACCCGTCCCCTAATCCTAACCCGTACGCTAACACTAACCCGTACCCTAACACGTTCGCTCACCCTAAACCGTTGTCGTAACCTAACCTGTACCCTAAACCGTCCCCGTCCCCTAACCCTAACCCTAACCCTAACCCTAACCCTAATCCTTACCAGAAGCCTTACCCTAACCCGTTTCCTAATCCTAATTCGTACGCTAACACTAACCCGTACCGTAACACGTACGCTCACCCTAAACCGTTGTCGTACCTAACCTGTGCCCTAAACCATCCCCGTCCCCTAACCCTAACCCTAACCCTAACCCTAACCCTAACCCTTGCCTGAAGCCTTACCCTAACCCATCCCCTAATCCTAAACCGTACGCTAACACTAACCCGTACCCTAACACGTTCGCTCACCCTAAACCGTTATCGTAACCTAACCTGTACCCTAAACCGTCCCCGTCCCCTAACCCTAACACTAACCCTAACCCTAACCCTTACCCGAAGCCTTACACTAACCCGTCACCTAATCCTAAACCGTACGCTCACACTAACCCATACCCTAACACTTACGCTCACCCTAAACGGTTGTCGTACCCTAACCTGTACCCTAAACCGTCCCCGTCCCCTAACCCTAACCCTAACACTAACCCTATCCCTAACACTTACCGAAGCCTTACCCAAACTTGTCCCCTAATCCTAACACGTACGCTAACACTAACCCGTACACTAACACGTATGCTCACCCTAAACCGTTGTCGTACCCTAACCTTTACCATAAACCGTCCCCGTCCCCGTCCCCTAACCCTAACCCTAACCCTAACCATAACCCTAACCCTTACCCGAGGCCTTACCCTAACCCGAACCTTAATCCTAACCCGTACGCTAACACTAACCCGTACCCTAACATGTACGCTCACCCTGAACCGTTGTCGTACCCTAAACTGTACCCTAAACCGTCCCCGTCCCCTTCCCATAACCCTAACCCTAACAGTTACCCGAAGCCTTACCCTAACTTGTCCCCTAATCCTAACCCGTACGCTAACACTAACCCATATCCTAACACGTACGCTCACCCTGAACCGTTGTCGTACCCTAACTTGGACCCTAAACCGTCCCCATCCCCTAACCCTAACCCTAACCCTAACCCTTGCCCGAAGCCTTACCCTAAGCCCTCCCCTAATCCTAACCCGTACGCTAACACTAACACGTACCCTAACACGTACGCTCACCCTAAACCGTTGTCGTACCTTAACCTGTACCCTAAACCGTCCCCTAACCTTAACGTTAACCCTAACCCTAACCCTAACCCTTACCCGAAGCCTTACCCTAACCCGTCCCCTAATCCAACCCGTACGCTAACACTAACCCGTACCCTAACACTTACGCTCACCCTAAACCGTTGTCGTACCTTAACCTGTACCCTAAACCGTCCCCTAACCTTAACGCTAACCCTAACCCTAACACTAACCCTTACCCGAAGCATTACACTAACCCGTCCCCTAATCCTAACCCGTACGCTAACACTAACCCGTACCCTAACACTTACGCTCACCCTAAAACTTTGTCGTACCCTAACCTGTACCCTAAAACGTCCCCGTCCCCTAACCCTAATGCTAACCCTAAACCTAACCCTAACCCTTACCCGAAGCCTTATTTTAACCCGTGCCCTAATCCTAACCCGTACGCTAACACTAACCCGTACCCAAACACATACGCTCACCCTAAATCGTTGTCGTACCCTAACCTGTACCCTAAACCGTCCCCGTTCCCTAACCCTAACCCTAACCCTAACCCTTACCTGAAGCCTTACCCTAACACTTCCCTTAATCCTAACTCGTACGCTAAAACTAACCCGTACCCTAACACGTACGCTAACCCTAAACCGTTGTCGTACCGTAAACTGTACCCTAAACCGTCCCCGTCCCCGTCCCCTAACCCTAACCCTATCCCTAACCCTAACACTTACCCGAAGCCTTACCCTAACCCGTCCCCTAATCCTAACCCGTACGCTAACACTAACCCGTACCCTATCACGTACGCTCACCCTAAACCGTTGTCGTACCCTAACCTGTACCCGAAACCGTCCCTGTCCCCTAACCCTAATCCTAACCCTAACCCTAACCCTTACCCGAAGCCTTACCCTAACCCGTCCCATAATCCTAACCCGTACGCTAACACTAACCCGTACCCTAACACGTACGCTCACCCTAAACCGTTGTCTTACCCTAACCTGTACCCTAAACCGTCCCCGTCCCCTAACCCTAACCCTAACCCTAACCCTAACCCTTACCCGAAGCCTTACCCTAACCCGTCCCCTAATCCTAACCCGTACGCTAACACTAACCCGTACCCTAACACGTACGCTCACCCTAAACCGTTGTCTTACCCTAACCTGTACCCTAAACCATCCCCGTCCCCTAACCCTAACCCTAACCCTAACCCTAACCCTTACCCGAAGCCTTACACTAACCCGTCCCCTAATCCTAACCCGTACGCTAACAGTAACCCGTACCCTAACATGTATGGTCACATTGAACCGTTGTCGTACCCTAACCTGTACCCTAAACCGTCGCCGTCACCTAACCCTAAACCTTACCCTAACCCTAACCCTAACCCTTAACCCTCCGCTAATCCTAACCCATACGCTAACACTAATCCGTACCCTAACACCTACACTGACCCTAAATCGTTGTCGTACCTTAACCTGTACCCTAAACCGTCCCCTAAACCTAAGCCTAACGCTAACCCTAAACCTAACCCTAACCCTTACCCGAAGCGTTACCCTAACCCGTACCCTAATCCTAAACCTTACGCGAACACTAACCCGTACCATAACACGTACGCTCACCCTAAACCATTGTCGTACACTAACCTGTACCATAAACCGGCCCCGTCCCCTAACCCTAACCCTAACCCTAATCCTAACCCTAAAACTTACCCGAAGCCTTACCCTAACCCGTCCCCTAATCCTAACACTTACGCTAACACTAACCCGTACCCTAACACGTACGCTCACCCTAAACCGTTCTCGTACCCTAACCTGTACCATAAACCGTCCCTGTCCCCTAACCCGAACCCTAACCCAAAACCTAACCTTAACCCTAACCCTAACCCTTACCCGAAGCCTTAATTTAACCCGTCCCCTAATCCTAACCCGTACGCTAACACTAACCCATACCCTAACAAGTACGCACACCCTAAACCGTTCTCGTACCCTAACCTGTACCCTAAACTGTCCACTAACCCTAACCCTAACCCTAACCCTAACCCTTACCCGAAGCCTTACACTAACCCGTCCCCTAAAACTAACCCGTACGCTAAAACTAAACCATACCCTAACACGTTCGATCAACCTAAACCGTTGTAGTACCCTAACTTGTACCCTAAATCGTCCCCGTCCCCTAACCCTAACCCTAACCCTAACCCTAACCCTAAACCTTACCAGAAGGCTTACCCTAACCCCGACCCTAATCCTAACCCGTACGCTAACACTAATCCGTACCCTAACACGTACGCTCACCCTAAACCGTTGTCGTACCCTAACCTGTACCCTAAACCGTCCCCGTTCCCTAACCCTAACCCTAACCCTAACCTGTACCCTAAACTGTACCCTAACACTAACCCTAACCCTAACCCTAACCCTAACCCTTAACCGAAGCCTTACACTCACCCGACCCCTAATCCTAACCCGTACGCTAACACTAACCCGTACCCTAACATGTACGCTCCCCCTAAACCGTTGTTATACCCTAACCTGTACCCTAAACCGTCCCTGTCCCCTAAACCTAACCCTAACCCGAACCCTTAACCGAAACCTTACAGTAACCCGTCCCCTAATCCTAACCGGTTCGCTAACACTAACCCGTACCCTAACACGTATGCTCACCCTAAAGCGTTGTCGTACCCTAACGTGTACCCTAAACCGTCCCCTAACATTAACGCTAACCCTAACCCTAACCCTAACCCTTACCCGAAGCCTTACACTAACCCGTCCCCTAATCCTAACCCGTACGCTAACACTAACCCGTACCCTAACACTTACGCTCACCCTAAAACGTTGTCGTACCCTAACCTGTACCGTAAACCGTCCCCGTCCCCTAACCCTAATGCTAACCCTAAACCTAACCCTAACCCTTACCCGAAGCCTTACTTTAACCCGTGCCCTAATCCTAACCCGTACGCTAACACTAACCCATACCCTAACACGTACGCTCACCCTAAACCGTTGTCTAACCCTAACCCTAACCCTAAACCGTCCCCGTTCCCTAACCCTAACCCTAACCCTAACCCTTACCTGAAGCCTTACCCTAACCGGTCCCCTAATCCTAACTCGTCCGCTAACACTAACCCGTACTCTAACACGTACGCTAACCCTAAACCGTTGTCGTACCCTAACCTGTACCCTAAACCGTCCACAGCCCCTAACCCTAACCCTGACCCTAAACCGAACCCTAACCCTTACCCGAAGCCTTACCTTAACCCGTCCCCTAATCCTAACCCGTACGCTAACACTAACCCGTACCCTAACACGTACGCTCACCCTAAACCATTGTCGTACCCTAACCTGTACCCTAAACCGTCCCCGTCCCCGAACCCTAACCCTAACCCTAACCCTAACCCAACCCTAACCCTTACCCGAAGCCTTGCCTTAACCCGTCCCCTAATCCTAACCCGTACGCTAACACTAACCTGTACCCTAAAACGTACGCTCACCCTAAACCGTTGTCGTACCATTACCTCTACCCTAAACAGTCCCCGTCCCCGTCCCCGTCCCCTAAACCTAACCCTAACCCTAAACCTTACCCGAAGCCTTACCCTAACCCGTCCCCTAATCCTAACCCGTACGCTAACACTAACCCGTACCCTAACACGTACGCTCACCCTAAAAGGTTGTCATACCATAACCTGTACCCTAAACAGTCCCCGTCCCTGTACCCTAACCCTAACCCTAACCCAACCCTAACCCTTACCCGAAGCCTTACCCTAACCCTTCCCCTAATCCTAACCCGTACGCTAACACTATCCCGTACCCTAACACGTACGCTCACCCTAAACCGTTGCGTACCTTAAACTGTACCCTAAACCGTCCCCATCCCCTAACCCTAACCATAACCCTAACCGTATCCCTATCCCTTACCCGAAGCCATACCCTAACCCGTCCACTAATCCTAACCCGTACGCTAAACCTAACCCGCACCCTAACACGTACGCTCCCCCAAACCGTTGTCGTACCCTAACCAGAACCGTAAACCATCCCCGTCCCCTAACCCTAAAACTAACCCTTACCCGAAACCTTACCCTAACCCGTCACCTAATCCTAACACGTACGCTAACACTAACCCGTACCCTAACACGTACGCTCACCCTAAAGCGTTGTCGTACCCTAACCTGTACCCTAAACCGTCCCCGTCCCCTAACCCTAACCCTAAACGTAACCCTAACCCATACCCGAAGCCTTATCCTAACCCGTCCCCTAATCCTAACCCGTACGCTAACACTAAACCGTACCATAACACGTATGCTCACCCTACACCGTTGTCGTACCCTAACCTGAACCCAACACCATCCCCGTCCCCTAACCCTAACCCTAACCCTTACCCGAAGCCTTACCATAACCCGTCCCCTAATCCTAACCTGTACGCTAACACTAACCCGTACCCTAACATGTACACTCACCCTAAACCGTTGTCGTACCCTAACCTGTACCCTGAACCGTCCCCGTCCCCTAAACCTATCCCTAACCCTAACCCTTACCCGAAGCCTTACCCTAACCCGTCCCCTAATCCTAACCCGTACAATAACACTAACCCGTACCCTAACACGTACGCTCACCCTAAACCATTGTCGTACCTTAACCTGTACCCTAAACCGTCCCCATCCCCATACCCTAAACCTAACCCTAACCCTTACCCGAAGCCTTACCCTAACCCGTTCCCTAATCCTAACCCGTACGCTAACACTAACCCGTACGTTAACAAGTACGCTCAGCCTAAACCGTTGTCGTACCCTATCCTGTACCCTAAACCGTCACCGTCCCCGTCCCCTAACCCTAACCCTAACCCTAACCCTTACCCGAGCCTTACCCTAACCCGTCCCCTAATCCTAACCCGTACGCTAACACTAACACATACCCTAAAACTTACAATCACCCTAAACCGTTGTCGTACGCTAACCTGTATCCTAAAGCGTCAACGTCCCCTAACCCTAACCCTAAACCTTACCCGAAGCCTTACCCAAACCCGTCCCCTAATCCTAACCCGTACGCTAACACTAACCCATACCCTAACACGTACGCTCACCCTAAACCGTGTCGTACCCTAACCTTTACCCTAAACGGTCCCCATCCCCGTCCCCTAACCCTGACCCTACCGTAACCCTTACCCGAAGCCTTACCCTAACCCGTCCCATAATCCTATACCGTACGCTAACACTAACACGTACCCTAACACGTAGGCTCACCCTAAACCGTTGTCGTATCCTAAGCTGTACCCTAAACGGTCCCCGTCCCCTAACCCTAACCCTAACACTTACCCGAAGCCTTACCCTAACCCGTTCCCTAATCCTAACCCGTACGCTAACACTAACCCGTACGTTAACAAGTACGCTCAGCCTAAACTGTTGTTGTACCCTAAGCTGTACTCTAAACCATCCCCGTCCCCTAACCCTAACCCTAACCCTAAACTTTACCCGAAGCCTAACACTAATCCGTACCCTAATCCTAACCCGTACGCTAACACTAACCCGTACCCTAAAATATACGCTCACACTAAACGGTTTTCGTACCCTAACCTGTACCCTAAACCGTCCCCGTCCCCTACCCCTAACACAAAACGTAACCCTAACCCTTACCCGAAGCCTTACCCTAAACCGTCCTCTAATCCTAACCTGTACGCTAACACTAACCCGTAGCCTAACACGTACGCTCACCCTAAACCGTTGCCGTACCCTAACTTGTACCCTAAACCGTCCCCGTCCCCTAACCCTAACCGTAACCCTAACCCTAACCCTAACACTTACCCGAAGCCTTACCCTAACCCGTCCCCTAATCCTAACCCGTATGCTAACACTAAACCTTACCCGAACACGTACGCTCACCCTAAACTGTTGTCGTAACCTAACCTGTACCCTAAACTGTCCCTGTCCCCTAAAGCTAACCCTAACCCTCACCCTAACCCTAACGCTTACCCGAAGCCGTACCCTAACCCGTCCCCTAATCCTAACCCATACGATAACACTAACAAGTACCCTAACATGTACGCTCAAACTAAACCGTTGTCGTACCCTTTCCTGTACCCTAAACCATCACCGTCCCCGTCCCCTAACCCTAACCCTAACCCTAACCCTTACCCGAAGCCTTACCCTAACCCGTCCCCTAATCCTAACCCGTACGCTAACACTAAACCTTACCCTAACATATTCGCTCACCATAAACCGTTGTCGTAACCTAACCTGTACCCTAAACTGTCCCTGTCCCCTAACCCTAACCCTAACCCTAACCCTTACCCGAAGCCTTACCCTAACCCTTCCCCTAATCCTAAACCGTACGCTAACACTAACCCGTACCCTAACACGTACGCTCACCCTAAACCGTTGTCGTACTCTAACCTGTACCCTAAACCGTCCCCGTCCCCTAACCCTAACCTTAACCCTAACCCTAATCGTTACCCGAAGCCTTACCCTAACCCGTCCCCTAATCCTAACCCGTACGCTAACACTAACCCGTACCCTAACATGTACGTTAAGCCTAAACCGTTGTCGTACCCTAACCTGTACCCTAAAACGTCCCCTTACCCTAACCCTAACCCTAACCCTAAACCTAACCCTAAACCTCACCCGAACCCTTACTCTAACCCGTCCCCTAATCCTAACCCGTACCCTAACACTAACCCATACCCTAAAACGTACACTCACCCTAAACCGTTGTCGTACCCTAACCTGTACCCTAAACCGTCCCCGTCCCCTAACCCTAACCCTAACACTTACCCGAAGCCTTACCCTAACCCGTCCCCTAATCCTAACCCGTACCCTACACTAACGCGTACCCTAACACGTACGCTCACCCTAAAACGTTGTCATACCCTAACCTGTACCCTAAACCGTCCCCGTCCCCTAAACCTAACCCTAACCCTAACCCTAACAGTAAACCTTACCCGAAGCCTTACCCTAACCCGTCCCCTAATCCTAACCTGTACGATAACACTAACATGTACCCTAACATGTACGCTCACCCTAAAACTTTGTCGTTCCGTAACCTGTACACTAAACCGTCCCTGTCCCCTAACCGGAACCCTAACCCTAAACCTAACCCTAACCCTAACCCTAACCCTTACCCGAAGCCTTACCCTAACCCGTCCCCTAATACTAACCCGTACGCTAACACTAAACCATACACTAACACGTACGCTCACCCTAAACCGTTTTCGTACCCTAACCTGTACCCTAAACCGTCACCGTCCCCTAACCCTAACCCTAACCCTAACCCTAATCCTTACCCGAAGCCTTACCCTAACCCGTCCCCTAATCCTAAACCGTACGCTAACACTCACCCGTACCCCAACACGTACGCTCACCCTAAACCTTTGTCGTACCCTAACCTGTACCCTGAACCGTCCCCGTCCCCTAACCCTAACCCTAACCCTAACTCTAAACCTAACCCTTACCCGAAGCCTTACCTTAACCCGTCCCCTAATCCTAACCTGTACGCTAACACTAACCCGTACTCTAACAAGTACGCACACCCTAAACCGTTGTCGTACCCTAGCCTGTACCCTAATCCGTCCTCTAACCCTAACCCTAACCCTAACCCTAACCCTTACCCGAAGCCTTACCCTAACCCGTCCCCTAATCCTAACCCGTACGCCAACACTAACCCGTAACCTAACAGGTACGCTCACCCTAAACCGTTGTCGTACCCTAACCTGTACCCTAAAGTGTCCCCGTCCCCTAAGCCTAACCCTAACCCTAACCCTAACCCTAACCCTTACCCGAAGCCTTACCCTAACCCATCCCCTAATCCTAAACCATCAGCTAACACTAACCCGTATCCTAACACGTACGCTCACCCTAAACCGTTGTCGTATACTAACCTGTACCCTGAACCGTCCCCGTCCCCTAACGTTAACCCTAACCCTAACCCTAACCATTACCCGAAGCCTTACCCTAACCTGTCCCCTAATCCTAACCCGCAAGCTAACACTAACCCATACCCTAACACGTACGATCACCCTAAACCGTTTTTGTACCCTAACCAGAACCCTAAACCGTCCCCGTCCCCTAACCCTAACCCTTACACTTACCCGAAACCTTACGCTAACCCGTCCCCTAATACTAATCCGTACACTAACACAAACCCGTACCCTAACACGTACGCTCACCCTAAACCGTTGTCGTACCCTAACCTGTACCCTAAACCGTCCCCTAACCCTAACCCTAACCCTAACCCTAAACCTTACCCGAAGCCTTGCCCCAACCCGTTCCCTAATCCTAACCCGTACGCTAACACTAAACCGTACCCTAACACGTACGTTCACCCTAAATCTTTCTCGTATACTAACCTGTACCCTAAACTGTCCCCGTCCCCTAACCTAACCCTAACCCTCACCCTAACCCTTACTCGAAGCCTTACCCTAACCCGTCCCCTAATCCTAACCCGTACGCTAACACTAACCCGTACCCTAACACGTATGCTCACCCTAAATCGTTGTCGTACCTTAACCTGTACCCTAAACCGTCCCCGTCCCCTAACCCTAACCCTAAACCTAACCCTTACCCGAAGCCTTACCCTAACCCCTCCCCTAATCCTAACCCGTACGCTAACACTAACCCGTACCCTAACACGTATGGTAAGCCTAAACCGTTGTCGTACCCTAACCTGTACCCTAAACCGTCCCCTTCCCCTAACCCTAACCCTAACCCTAAACCTAACACTAAACCTCACCAGAACCCTTACTCTAACCCGTCCCCTAATCCTAACCCGTACCCTAACACTAACCCGTACCGTAAAACGTACGCTCACCCTAAACCGTTGTCGTACACTAACCTGTACCCTAAACCGTCCCCGTCCCCGTCCCCTAACCCTAACCCTAACCCGAACCCAATCCTAACCCTTACCCGAAGCCTTACCCTAACCCGTCCCCTAATCCTAACCCGTACGCTAACACTAAACCGTACCCTAACACGTACGCTCACCCTAAACCGTTGCCGTACCGTAACCTGTACCCTAAATCGTCCCCGTCCCCGTCCCCTAACCCTAACCCTAACCCTAACACTTACCCGAAGCCTTACCCTAACCCGTCCCCTAATCCTAACCCGTACGCTAACACTAACCCGTACCCTAACACGTACGCTCACCCTAAAGCATTGTCATACCCTAACCTGTACCCTAAACCGTCCCCATCCCCTAACCCTAACCCTAACCCTAACAGTAACCCTTACCCGAAGCCTTACCCTAACCAGTCCCCTAATCCTAACCCGTATGATAACACTAACCCGTACCCTAACATGTACGCTCACCCTAAACCATTGTCGTACCGTAACCTGTACACTAAACCGTCCCCGTCCCCTAACCCTAACCCTAACACTAACCCTTACCAGAAGCCTTACCCTAACCCGACCCCTAATACTAACCCATACGCTAACACTAACCCGTACCCTAACACGTACGCTCACCCTAAACCGTCGTCGTACCCTAAACTGTACCCTAAATCGTCCCCGTCCCCTAACCCTAAGCCTAACCCTAAACCCTAACCCTTACCCGAAGCCTTACCCTAACCCGTCCCCGAATCCTAACCCGTACGCTAACACTAACCCGTACCCTAACATGTACGCTCACCCTAAACCGTTGTCGTACCTTGACCTGTACCCTAAACCGTCCCCGTCCCCTATCCCTAAACCTAACCCTTACCCGAAGCCTTACCCTAACCCGTTCCCTCATCCTAACACTTACACTAACACTAACCCATACCCTATCACGTACGCTCACCCTAAACCGTTGTCGTACCCAAACCTGTACCCGAAACCGTCCCTGTCTCCTAACCCTAACCCTAACCCTAAACCTAACCCTTAACCAAAGCCTTACCCTAAACCTTCCCCTAATTCTATCCCGTACGCTAACACTAAAGAGTACCCTAACACGTACGCTCACCCTAAACCGTTTTCGTACATTAACCTGTACCCTAAACCGCCCCCGTCCCCTAACCCTAACCCTAACCCTAAAACTTACCCGAAGCCTTACGCTAACCCGACCCCTAATCCTCACCCGTACGCTAACACTAACCTGTACCCTAACATGTATGCTCACCCTAAACCGTTGTCGTACCCTAAACTGTACCATAAACCATCCCCGTCCCCTAACCCTACCCTAACCCTAACCCTTACCCGAAGCCTTACAATAACCCGTCCCCTAATCCTAATCCGTATGCTAACACTAAACCGTACCCTAACATGTACGCTCACCCTAAACCGTTTTCGTACCCTAACCTGTACCCTAAACCGTCCCTGTCCCCTAACCCTAACCCTAACCGTAACCCTAAACCTAACCCTTACCCGAAGCCTTACCTTAACCTGTCCCCTAATCCTAACCCGTACGCTAACACTAACCCGTACCCTAACAACTACGCACACCCTAAACCGTTGTCGTACCCTAACCTGTACCCTAAACCGTCCCCTAACCCTAACCCTGACCATAACTCTAACCCTTACCCGAACTCTTACCCTAAACCGTCCCATAATCCTAACCCGTACGCTAACACTAACCCGTACCCTAACATGTTCGCTAACCATAAACCGTTGTTGTAAACTAACCTGTACCCTAAACGGTCCCCGTCCCCTAACCCTAACACTAACCCTAACCCTAACACTTACCCGAAGCCTTACCCTAACCCGTCACCTAATCCTAACCTGTACGCTAACACTAACAGGTACCCTAACACGCTCATCCTAAACCGTTGTTGTACCGTAACCTGTACCCTAAACCGTCCCCGTCCCCTAAACCTAACCCTAACCCTAACAGTAACGCTTACCCGAAGCCTTATCCTAACCCGTTCCCTAATCCTAACCCGTACGATAACACTAAACCGTACCCTAACACGTACGCTCACCCTAAACCTTTGTCGTACCGTAACCTGTACCCTAAACCGTCCCCGTCCCCATCCCCTAAACCTAACCCTAACCCTTACCCGAAGCCTTACCCTAAACCGTCCCCTAATCCTAACCCGAACCCTAACACGTACTCTCACCCTAAACCGTTCTCGTACCCTAACCTGTACCCTAAACCTTCCCCGTCCCCTAACTCTAGCCCTAAATCTAACCCTAACCCTAACCCTAACCCTACCCCTAACCTTAACCCGAAGCCTTATCCTAACCCGTCCCCTAATCCTAACCCATACGCTAACACTAACCCGTACCCTAACACGTACGCTCACCCTAAACCTGTGTCGTACTCTAACCTGTAGCCTAAACCGTCCCCTAACCCTAACCCTAAACCTAACCCTAACCCTAACGCTTACCCGAAGCCTTACCCTAACCCGTCCCCTAATCCTAACACTTACGCTAACACTAACCCGTACCCTAACATGTAAGCTCACCCTAAACCGTTGGCCTACACAAACCTGTAACCTAAACCGTCCCCGTCACCTAACCCTAACCATAACCCTAACCGTAACCATTACCCGAAGCCTTCCCCTAACCCCTCCGCTAATCCTAACCTGTACGCTAACACTAACCTGTACCCTAACACCTACGCTGACCCTAAATCGTTGTCGTACCCTAACCTGTACCCTAAAGAGTCCCCGTCCCCTAACCCTAACGCTAACCCTAAACCTAACCCTAACACTTACCCGAAGCCTTACCCTAACACTTACCCTAATCCTAACCCTTACGCTAACACTAACCCGTACCCTAACATGTACGATCACCCTAAACCGTTGTCGTACCCTAACCTGTAACCTAAACCGTCCCTGTCCCCTAACCCTAACCCTAACCCTAACCCTTACCCGAAGCCTTACCCTAACCCGTCCCCTAATCCTAACCCGTACGCTAACACTAACCCATGCCCTAACATGTACGCTCACCCTAAACCGTTGTCGTACCCTAACCTGTACCCTAAACCATCCCAGTCCCCTAACCCTAACCTTAAACCTAACCCTAACCCTTACCCGAAGCCTTACCCTAACCCGTCCCCTAATCCTAACCCGTACGCTAACGCTAACCATTACCCTAACACGTACGCTCACCCTAAACCGTTGTCATACCATAACCTGTATCCTAAACAGTCCCCGTCCCCGTCCCCTAACACTAACCCTAACCCTAATCCTAAACCTTATCCGAAGCCTTACCCTAAACCGACCCCTAATCCTAACCCGTACGCTAACACTAACCCGTACCCTAACATGTACGCTCACACTAAACCATTGTCGTACCCTAACCTGTACCCTAAACCGTCCCCGTCCCCTAACCCTAACCCTAACCCTTACCCGAAACCTTACCCTAACACGCCCCCTAATCCTAATCCGTACGCTAACACTAACCCGTTCCCTAACACGTACACTCACCCTAAACTGTTGTCGTACCCTAACCTGTACCCTAAACCTACCCGTCCCCTAACCCTAACCCTAAACCTAACCCTAACCCTTACCTGAAGCCTTACCCTTACCCGTCCCCTAATCCTAACCCGTACCCTAAAACGTACGCTCATCCTAAACCGTTGCCGTACCCTAACCTGTACCCTAAACCGTCCCCGTCCCCTAACCCTAACACTAACCCTAACACTAACCCTTACCCGAAGCCTTACCCTAACCCCTCCCCTAATCCTAACCCATACGCTAACACTACCCCGTACCCTAACACTTACGCTCACCCTAAACGGTTGTCGTACCCTAAACTGTAACCTAAACAGTCCCCGTCCCCTAACCCTAATGCTAAACCTAACCATTACCTGAAGGCTTACCCTAACCCGTCCCCTAATCCTAACCCGTATGCTAACACTAACACATACCCGAACACGTACGCTCACGCTAAATCGTTGTCGTACGCTAACCTGTACTCTAAACCGTCCCCGTCCCCTAACCCTAACCCTAAACCTAACCCTAACCCTAACACTTACCCGAAGCCTTACCCTAACCCGTCCCCTAATCCTAACACTTACCCTAACACTGACCCGTACCCTAACACGTACGCTCACCCTAAACCGTTGTCGTACCCTAACCTGTACCCTAAACCGTGCCTGTCCCCTAACCCGAACCCTAACCTTAACCCTAACCCTAATGCTAACCCTTACCCGAAGCCTTACCCTAACCCGTCCCCTAATCCTAACCCGTACACTAACCCGTACCCTAACACGTACGCTCACCCTAAACTGTTGTCATACCGTAACCTGTACCCTAAACCGTTCCCGTCCCCGTCCCCTAACCCTAACCTAAACCCTAACCCAAATCCTTACCCGAAGCCTTACCCTAACCCGACACCTAATCCTAACCCGTACGCTAACACTAACCCGTACCCTAACATGTACGCTCACCCTAAACCGTTGTCGTACCCTAACCTGTACCCTAAAGCATCCCCGTCCCCTAACCCTAACCCTAACCCTACCCCTAACCCTTACCCGAAGCCTTATCCTAACCCGTCCGCTAATCCTAACCCGTACGCTAACACTAACCCGTACCCTAACACGTACGCTCACCCTAAACCGTTGTCGTACACTAACCTGTACCCTAAACCGTCCCCGTCCCCTAACCCTAACCCTAACCCTAACACTTAGGCGAAGCCTTACCCTAACCCGTCCGGTAATCCTAACCAGTACGCTAACACTAACGCGTACCCTAACACGTACGCTCAACCTAAACCGTTGTCGTACCCTAACCTGTACTCTAAACCGTCCCCGTCCCCTAACCCTAACCCTAACCCTAACCCTAACACTTACCCGAAGCCTTACCCTAACCCGTCCCCTAATCCTAACACTTACGCTAACACTAACCCGTACCCTAACACGTACGCTCACCCTAAACCGTTGTCGTACACTAAACTGTACCCTAAACCGTCCCAGTCCCCTAACCCTAACCCTAACCCTAACACTTAGGCGAAGCCTTACCCTAACCCGTCCGGTAATCCTAACCAGTACGCTAACACTAACGCGTACCCTAACACGTACGCTCAACCTAAACCGTTGTCATACCCTAACCTGTACTCTAAACCGTCCCCGTCCCCTAACCCTAACCCTAACCCTAACCCTAACACTTACCCGAAGCCTTACCCTAACCCGTCCCCTAATCCTAACACTTACGCTAACACTAACCCGTACCCTAACACGTACGCTCATCCTAAACCGTTGTCGTACCCTAACCTGTACCATAAACCTTCCCTGTCCCCTAACCGGAACCCTAACCCTAAACCTAACCCTAACCCTTACCTGAAGCCTTACCCTAACCCGTCCACTGATCCTAACCCGTACGCTAACACTAACCCGTACCCTAACACGTATGATCACCCTAAACCGTTGTCGTACCCTAACCTCTACCCTAAACCGCCCCCGCCACCTAACCCTAACCGTAACCCTAACTCTAAACCTAAACCTTACCCCAAGCCTTACCCTAACCTGTCCCATAATCCTAACCCGTACGCTAACACTAACACGTACACTAACACGTACGCTCACACTAAACCGTTGTCGTACCCTAACCTGTACCCTAAACCGGCCCCGTCCCCTAACCCTAACCCTAACCCTAACCCTAACACTTACCCGAAGCCTTACCCTAACCCGTCCCCTAATCCAAACACTTACGCTAACACTAAACCATACACTAACACGTACGCTCACCCTAAACCGTTGTTGTACCCTAACCTGTACCCTAAACCGTCCCTGTCCCCTAACCCTAACCCTAACCATAACCCTAACCCTTGCCCGAAGCCTTACCTTAAACCATCCCGTAATCCTAACCCAACGCTAACACTAACCCGTACCGTAACAAGTACGCACATCCTAAACCGTTGTCGTACCCTAACCTGTACCCTAAACCGTCCCCTAACCCTAACCCTAAACCTAACCCTTACCTGAAGCCTTACACTAACCCGTCCCTAATGCTAACCCATACGATAACACTAACCCGTACCCTCACACGTACGCTCACCCTAAACCATTGTCGTACACTAACCTGTACCCTAAACCGGCCCTGTCCCCTAACCCTAACGCTAACCCTAACCCTAACACTTACCCGAAGCCTTACCCTAACCCGTCCCCTAATCCTAACATTTACGTTAACACTAACCCATACCCTAACACGTATGCTCACCCTAAACCGTTGTCATACACTAACCTGTACCCTAAACTCTCCCTGTACCCTAACCATAACCCAAACCCTAACCCTAAACCTAACCCTTACCCGAAGCCTTACCCTAACCCGTCTCCTAATCCTAACCCGTACGCTAACACTAACCCGTACCCTAACAAGTACACTCACCATAAACCATTGTCGTACCCTAAACTGTACCCTAAACAGTCCCCTAACCCTAACCCTAACCCTAAACCTTACCCAAAGCCTTACCCAAACCCGTCCCCTAATCCTAACCCGTACGCTAACACTAACCCGTACCCTAACACATACGCTCACCCTAAACCGTTGTCGTACCCTAACCTGTACCCTAAACCGTCCCCGTCCCCTAACCGGAACCCTAACCCTAACCCTAACCCTTACCCGAAGCCTTGCCCTAAACCCTCCCCTAATCCTAACCCATACGCTAACACTAACCCGTACCCTAACACATACACTGACCCTAAACCGTTGTTGTACCCTAACCTGTACCCTAAACCGGCCCTGTCCCCTAACCCTCACCCTAACCCTAACCCTAACACTTACCCGAAGCCTTACCCTAACCCGTCCCCTAATCCTAACCCTTACGCTAACACTAAACCATACCCTAAAACGTACGCTCACCCTAAACCGTTGTTGTACCCTAACCTGTACCCTAAACCGTCCCTGTCCCCTAACCCTAACCCTAACGATAACCATAACCATAACCCTAACACTAACACTTACCCAAAGCCTTACTCTAACCTGTCCCCTAATCCTAAACCGTACGCTAACACTAACCCGTACCCTAACACGTACGCTCACCCTAAACCATTGTCGTACCCTAACCTCTACCCTAAACCGGCTCCGTCCCCTAACCCTAACCCTAAACCTAACCCTAACCCTAACCCTTACCCGAAGCCTTACCCTAACCCGTCCCCTAATCCTAACACTTACGCTAACACTAACCTGTACCCTAACACGTACGCGCACCCTAAACCGTGGTCGTACCCTAACCTGTACCCTAAACTCTCCCTGTACCCTAACCATAACCCTAACCCTAACCCTAACCCTAACCCTTACCCGAAGCCTTACCCTAAACCGTCTCCTAATCCTAACCCGTACGCTAACACTAACCCGTACCCTAACAAGTACACTCACCCTAAACCATTGTCGTACCCTAAACTGTACCCTAAACAGTCCCCTAACCCTAACCCTAACCCTAACCCTTACCCGAAGCCTTACCCAAACCCGTCCCCTAATCCTAACCCGTACGCTAACACTAACCCGTACCCTAACACATACGCTCACCCTAAACCGGTGTCGTTCCCTAACCTATACCCTTAACCGTCCCCGTCCCCTAACCCTAACCGTAAACCTAACCCTAACCCTTACCCGAAGCCTTAACCTAACCCGTCCCCTAATCCTAACCCGTACGCTAACACTAACACGTACACTAACACGTACGCTCACACTAAACCATTGTCGTACACTAACCTGTACCCTAAACCGGCCCTGTTCCCTAACCCTAACCCTAACCCTAACCCTAACCCTAACACTTACCCGAAGCCTTACCCTAACCCGTCCCCTAATCCTAACACTTACGCTAACACTTAACCGTACCCTAACATGTACGCTCACACTAAACCGTTGTCGTACCCTAACCTGTACCCTAAACCGTCCCTGTCCCCTAACTCTAACCCTAATCCTAACCATAACCCTAACCCTAACCCTTACCCGAAGCCTTACTCTAACCCGTACCCTAATCCTAACCCGTACGCTAACACTAACCCGTACCCTAACACATATGCTCACCCTAAACAATTGTCGAACCCTAACCTGTACCCTAAACCGGCCCCGTCCCCTAACCCTAACCCTAACCCTAACACTTACCCGAAGCCTTACCCTAACCCGTCCCCTAATCCTAACACGCTAACACTAACCCGTACCCTAACACGTACGCTCATCCTAAACCATTGTCATACCCTAACCTGTACCATAAACCGTCCCTGTCCCCTAACCGGAACCCTAACCCTAAACCTAACCCTAACCCTAACCCTTACCCGAAGCCTTACCCTAACCCGTCCACTGATCCTAACGCGTACGCTAACACTAACCCGTACCCTAACACGTACGCTCACCCTAAACCGTTGTCGTACCCTAACCTGTGCCTTAAACCGTCCCCGTCTCCTAATTCTAACCGTAACCCTAACTCTAAACCTACACCTTATCCGAAGCCTTACCCTAACCTGTCCCTTAATCCTAACCCCTACGCTAAAACTAACCCGTACCCTAACACTAACCCGTACCCTAACACGTACGCTCACCCTAAACCGGTGTCATACCCTAACCTGTACGGTAAACCATCCCCGTCCCCTAACCCTAACCGTAATCCTAACCCTAACCCTAACCCGAAGCCTTAACCTAACCCGTCCCCTAATCCTAACCCGTACACTAACACTAACACGTACACTAACACGTACGCTCACACTAAACCGTTGTCGTACCCTAACCTGTACCCTAAACCGGCCCCGTCCCCTAACCCTAACCCTAACCCTAACCCTAACCCTTACCCGAAGTCTTACCTTAAACCGTCCACTAATCCTAACCCAACGCAAACACTAAACCGTACCCTAACAAGTACGCACATCCTAAACCGTTGTCGTACCCTAACCTGTACCCTAAACCGTCCCCTAACCCTAACCCTAACCCTAACCCTTACCTGAAGCCTTACCCTAACCCGCACCTAATGCTAACCCGTACGATAACACTAACCCGTACCCTAACACGTACGCCCACCCTAAACCATTGTCGTACACTAACCTGTACCCTAAACCGGCCCCGTCCCCTAACCCTAACCCTAACCCTAACCCTAACACTTACCCGAAGCCTTACCCTAACCCGTCCCCTAATCCTAACACTTACGCTAACACTAACCCATACCCTAACACGTACGCTCAACCTAAACCGTTGTCGTACCCTAACCTGTACCCTAAACTGTCCCCGTACCCTAACCATAACCCTAACCCTAACCCTAACCCTAACCCTAACCCTTACCCGAAGTCTTACCCTAACCCGTCCCCTAATCCTAACCCGTACGCTAACTCTAACCCGTACCCTAACAAGTACACTCACCCTATACCATTGTCGTACCCTAAACTGTACCCTAAACAGTCCCCTAACCCTAACCCTAACCCTAACCCTAACACTTACCCGAAGCCTTACCCTATCCCGTCCCCTAATCCTAACCCGTACGCTAACACTAACCCGTACCCTAACACATACGCTCACCCTAAACCGTTGTCGTACCCTAACCTGTAACCTAAACCGTCCCCGTCCCCTAACCGTAACCCTAACCCTAACCCTAACCCTTACCCGAAGCCTTGCCCTAACCCCTCCCCTAATCCTAACCCATACGCTAACACTAACCCATACCCTAACACGTAAGCTGACCCTAAACCGTTGTCGTACCCTAACCTGTACCCTAAACCGGCCCCGTCCCCTAACCCTAACCCTAACCCTAACCCTAACACTTACCCGAAGCCTTACCCTATCCCGTCCCCTAATCCTAACACTTACGCTAACACTAAACCATACCCTAACACGTACGCTCACCCTAAACCGTTGTTGTACCCTAACCTGTAACCTAAACCGTCCCTGTCCCCTAACCCTAACCCTAACCTTAACCATAACCATAACCCTAACACTAACACTTACCCGAAGCGTTACTCTAACCCGTCCCCTAATCCTAAACCGTACGCTAACACTAACCCGTACCCTAACACGTACGCGCACCCTAAACCGTTGTCGTACCCTAACCTGTACCATAAACCGTCCCTGTCCCCTAACGCGAACCCTAACCCTAAACCTAACCCTAACACTTACCCGAAGCCTTACCCTAACCCGTCCCCTAATCCTAACCCGTACGCTAACACTAACCCATACCCCAACACGTACGCTCACCATAAACCGTTGTCGTACGCTAACCTGTACCCTAAACCGTCCCCATCCCCTAACCCTAACCCTAACCCTAACCCTAACCCTAACCCTTACCCGAAGCCTTACCTTAAACCGTCCCCTAATCCTAACCCAACGCTAACACTAACCCGTACCCTAACAAGTACGCACATCCTAAACCGTTGTCATACCCTAACCTGTACCCTAAACCGTCCCCTAACCCTAACCCTAACCCTAAACCTTACCTGAAGCCTTACCCTAACCCGCCCCTAATGCTAACACGTACGCTAACACTAACCCGTACCCTAACACGTACGCTCACCCTAAACCATTGTCGTACACTAACCTGTACCCTAAACCGGCACTGTCCCCTAACCCTAACCCTAACCCTAACCCTAACACTTACCCGAAGCCTTAACCTAACCCGTCCCCTACTCCTAACACTTACGCTAACGCTAACCCATACCCTAACACGTACGCTCACCCTAAACCGTTGCCGTACCCTAACCTGTACCCTAAACTGTCCCTGTACCCTAACCATAACCCTAACCCTAACCCTAACTCTAACCCTAACCCTTATCCGAAGTCTTACCCTAACCCGTCCCCTAATCCTAACCCGTACGCTAACACTAACCCATACCCTAACAAGTACACTCACCCTAAACCATTGTCGTACCCTAACCTGTACCCTAAACCGTCCCCGTCCCCTAACCGTAACCCTAACCCTAACCCTAAACCTTACCCGAAGCCTTGCCCTAACCCCTCCCCTAATGCTAACCCATACGCTAACACTAACCCGTACCCTAACACGTACGCTGACCCTAAACCGTTGTCGTACCCTAACCTGTACCCTAAACCGTCCCCGTCCCCTAACCCTAACCATAACCCTAACCCTAACCCTTACCCGAAGCCTTACCCTAACCCGTCCGCTTATCCTAACCCGTACGCTAACACTAACACGTACACTAACACGTACGCTCACCCTAAACCGTTGTCGTACCCTAACCTGTACTCTAAACTGTCCCCGTCCCCTAACCCTAACCCTAACCCTAACCCTAACGCTAACCCTTACCCGAAGCCTTACCCTAACCCGTCCCCTAATCCTAACCCGTACGCTAACACTAACCCATACCCTAACACGTACGCTCACCCTAAACCATTGTCGTACCCTAACCTGTACCCTAAACCGTCTCCATCCCCTAACCCTAACCCTAACCCTAACCCTAACCCTTACCCGAAACCTTACCCTAACCCGTCCACTATTCCTAACCCATACGCTAACACTAACCCGTACCCCAACACGTACGCTCACCCTAAACTGTTGTCGTACCCTAACCTGTACCATAAACCGTCCCCGTCCCCTAACCCTTACCCTAACCCTAAACCTAACCCAACCCTTACCCGAAGCCTTACCCTAACCGTCCCCTAATCCTAACCCGTACGCTAACACTAACCCGTACCCTAACACGTATGATCACCCTAAACCATTGTCGTACCCTAAACTTTACCCTAAACCGTCCCCATCCCCTAACCCTAACCCTAACCCTAACCCTAACCCAACACTAACCCTTACCCAAAGCCTTACCCTAACCCGTCCCCTAAGCCTAACCCGTACGCTAACACTAACACGTACCCTAACACGTACGCTCACCCTAAACCATTCTCGTACCCTAACCTGTACCCTAAACCGTCCCTGTCCCCTAACCCTAACCCTAGCCGTAACCCTAAACCTAACCCTTACCCGAAGGCTTACCTTAACCCGTCCCCTAATCCTAATCCGTACGCAAACCCTAACCCGTACCCTAACAAGTACACTCAGCCTAAACCATTGTCGTACCCTAAACTGTACCCTAAACAGTCCCCTAACCCTAACCTTTACCCGAAGCCTTACCCTAACCCGTCCCCTAATCCTAACCCGTAGGCTAACACTTAACCGTACCCTATCACATACGCTCACCCTAAACCGTTGTCGTACCCTAACCTGTACCCTAAACAGTCCCCGTTCCCTAACCCTAACCCTAACCCTTAGCCGAAGCCTTACCCTAACCAGTCCGGTAATCCTAACCCGTACGCTAACACTAACGCGTACCTAACACGTACGCTCACCCTAAACCGTTGTCATACCATAACCTGTACTCTAAACCGTCCCCGTCCCCTAACCCTAACCCTAACCCTAACCCTAACCCTTACCTGAAGCCTTACCCTAACCAGTCCCCTAATCCTAACACGTACGCTAACACTAACCCGTACCCTAACCTGTACCCTCACCCTAAACAATTGTCGTACCCTAACCTGTACCCTAAACCGGCCCCGTCCCCTAACCCTAACCCTAACCCTAACACTTACCCGAAGCCTTACCCTAACCCGTCCCCTAATCCTAACACTTACGCTAACACTAACCCGTACCCTAACACGTACGCTCATCCTAAACCATTGTCGTACCCTAACCGGTACCATAAACTGTCCCTGTCCCCTAAGCGGAACCCTAACCCTAAACCTAACCCTAACCCTAACCCTAACCCTTACCCGAAGCCTTACCCTAAAACGTCCACTGATCCTAACCCGTACGCTAACACTGACCCGTACCCTAACACGTACGCTCACCCTAAACCGTTGTCGTACCCTAACCTGTACCCTAAACCGTCCCCGCCACCTAACCCTACCGTAACCCTAACTCTAAACCTAACCCTTACCAGAAGCCTTACCCTAACCCGTCCCCTAATCCTAACCCGTACGCTAACACTAACCCGTACCCTAACACGTACGCTCACCCTAAACCATTGTCGTACCCTAACCTGTACCCTAAACTGGCCCCGTCCCCTAACCCTAACCCTAAGCCTAACCCTAAGCCTAACACTTACCCGAAGCCTTACCCTAACCCGTCCCCTAATCCTAACACTTACGCTAACACTAACCCGTACCCTAACACGTACGCTCACCCTAAACCATTGTCGTACCCTAACCTGTACCATAAACCATCCCTGTCCCCCAACCCGAACCCTAACCCTAAAGCTAACCCTAACCCTAACCCTTACCCGAAGCCTTACCCTAACCCGTCCCCTAATCCTAACCCGGACGCTAACACTAACCCGTACCCTAACACGTACGCTCACCCTAAACCGTTGTCGTACCCTAACCTTACCCTAAACCGTCCCCGCCACCTAACCCTAACCGTAACACTAACTCTAAACCTAAACCTTACCCGAAGCCTTACCCTAACCTGTCCCATAATCCTAACCCATACGCTAACACTAACCCGTACCCTAACACGAACGTTGACGCTAAACCGGTGTCGTACCCTAACCTGTACCCTTAACCGTCCCCGTCCCCTAACCCTAACCCTAAACCTAACCCTAACCCTTACCCAAAGTCTTAACCAAACCCGTCCCCTAATCTTAACCCGTACGCTATCACTAACACGTACACTAACACGTACGCTCACACTAAACCATTGTCGTACCCTAACCTGTACCCTAAACAGGCCCCGTCCCCTAACCCTAACCCTAACCCTAACCCTAACACTTACCTGAAGCCTTACCCTAACCCGTCCCCTAATCCTAACACTTGCGCTAACACTAAACCGTACCCTAACACGTACGCTCACCCTAAACCATTGTTGTACCCTAACCTGTACCCTAAACCGTCCCTGTCCCCTAACCCTAACCCTAACCATAACCATAACCCTAACCCTAACCCTTACCCGAAGCCTTACTCTAACCCGTCCCCTAATCCTAACCCGTACGCTAACACTAACCCGTACCCTAACACGTACGCTCACCCTAAACAATTGTCGTACCCTAACCTGTACCCTAAACCGGCCCCGTCCCCTAACTCTAACCCTAACCCTAACACTTACCCGAAGCCTTACCCTAACCCGTCCCCTAATCCTAACACGCTAACACTAACCCTTACCCTAACACGTACGCTCATCCTAAACCGTTGTCGTACCCTAACCTGTACCGTAAACCGTCCCTGTCCCCTAACCGGAACCCTAACACTAAACCTAACCCTAACCCTAACCCTAACCCTTACCCGAAGCCTTACCCTAACCCGTCCACTGATCCTAACCCGTACGCTAACACTAACCCGTACCCTAACACGTACGCTCACCCTATACCGTTGTCGTACCCTAACCTGTACCCTAAACCGTCCCCGCAACCTAACCCTAACCGTAACCCTAACTCTAAACCTACACCTTACCCGAAGCCTTACCCTAACCTGTCCCATAATCCGAACCCGTACGCTAACACTAACCCGTACCCTAACACGTACGTTCACCCTAAACCGGTGTCATACCCTAACCTGTACCCTAAACCATCCCCGTCCCCTAACCCTAACCCTAATCCTAACCCTAACCCTAACCCGAAGCCTTAACCTAAACCGTCCCCTAATCCTAACCCGTACGCTAACACTAACACGTACACTAACACGTACGCTCAAACTAAACCGTTGTCGTACCCTAACCTGTACCCTAAACCGGCCCCGTCCCCTAACCCTAACCCTAACCCTAACCCTTACCCGAAGCCTTACCCTAACCCGTCCCCTAATCCTAACACTTACGCTAACACTAAACCATACCCTAACACTTACGCTCACCTTAAACCGTTGTTGTACCCTAACCTGTACCCTAAACCGTCCCTGTCCCCTAACCCTAACCCTAACCATAACCATAACCATAACCCTAACACTAACTCTTACCCGAAGCCTTACTCTAAACCGGCCCCTAATCCTAAACCGTACGCTAACACTAACCCGTACCCTAACAGGTACGCTCACCCTAAACCATTGTCGTACCCTAACCTGTACCCTAAACCAGCTCCGTCCCCTAACCCTAACCCTTAACCTAACCCTAACCCTTACCCTTACCAGAAGCCTTACCCTAACCAGTCCCCTAATCCTAACACTTACGCTAACACTAACCCGTACCCTAACACGTACGCGCACCCTAAACCGTTTTCGTACCCTAACTTATACCATAAACCGTCCCTGTCCCCTAACGTGAACCCTAACCCTAAACCTAACCCTACCACTTACCCGAAGCTTTACCCTAACCCGTCCCCTAATCCTAACACGTACGCTAACACTAACCCGTACCGCAACACGTACGCTCACCATAAACCGTTGACGTACGCTAAACTGTACCCTAAACCGTCCCCGTCCCCTAACCCTAACCCTAACCCTAACCTTTACCAGAAGCCTTACCCTAACCCGACCACTAATCCTAACCCATACGCTAACACTAACCCATACCCTAACATGTATGCTCACACTAAACCGTTGTCGTACCCTAACCTGTACCCATAACCATCCCCATCCTCTAACCCTAACCCTAACCCTAACCCTTACCCGAAGCCTTACAATAACCCGTCCCCTAATCCTAACCCGTATGCTAACACTAACACGTACCCTAACACGTACGGTCACCCTAAACCGTTGTCGTACCCTAACCTGTACCCTAAACCGTCCCTGTCCCCTAACCCTAATCCTAGCCCTAACCCTAAACCTAACCCTTACCCGAAGCCTTACCTTAACCCGTCCCCTAATCCTAATCCGTACGCTAACCCTAACACGTACCCTAACAAGTACACTCACCTTAAACCATTGTCGTACCCTAAACTGTACCCTAAACAGTCCCCTAACCCTAACCCTAACCCTAATCCTAACCCTAACCTTTACCCGAAGCCTTACCCTAACCCGTCCCCTAAACCTAACCCGTACGCTAACACTAAACCGTACCCTAACACATACGCTCACCCTAAACCGTTGTCGTACACTAACCTGTACCCTAAACAGTCCCCGTTCCCTAACCCTAACCCTAACCCTAACCCTAACCCTAACCCTTACCCGAAGCCTTACCTTAAACCGTCCCCTAATCCTAACCCGTACGCTAACACTAACCCGTACCCCAACACGTACGCTCACCATAAACCGTTGTCGTACCCTAACCTGTACCATAAACCGTCCCTGTCCCCTAACCGGAACCCTAACCCTAAACCTAACCCTAACCCTAACCCTAACCCTTACCCGAAGCCTTACCCTAACCCGTCCACTGATCCTAACCCGTACGCTAACACTCACCCGTGCCCTAACACGTACACTCACCCTAAACAGTTGTCGTACCCTAACCTATACCATAAACCGTCCCTGTCCCCTAACGCGAACCCTAACCCTAAACCTAACCCTAACACTTACCCGAAACCTTACCCTAACCTGTCCCCTAATCCTAACCCGTACGCTAACACTAACCCGTACCCCAACACGACCGCTCACCATAAACCGTTGTCGTACCCTAACCTGTACCCTAAACCGTCCCCGCCCCCTACCCCTAACCCTAACCCTACCCTAACCCTTACCCGAAGCCTTACCTTAAACCGTCCCCTAATCCTAATCCGTACGCTAACACTAACCCATACCCTAACAAGTACGCACACCCTAAACCATTGTCGTACCCTAACCTGTACCCTAAACCGTCCCCTAACCCTAACCCTAACCCTAACACTAACCCTAACCCTTACCTGAAGCCTTACCCTAACCCGTCCCCTAATCCTAACACTTACGCTAACACTAACCCGTACACTCACACGTACGCTCACCCTAAACCGTTGTCGTACCCTAACCTGTACCATAAACCATCCCTGTCCCCTAACCTGAACCCTAACCCTAAACCTAACCCTAACCCTAACCCTTACCCGAAGCCTTACCCTAACCCGTCCCCTAATCCTAACCTGTACGCTAACACTAAACCGTACCCTAACACGTACGCTGACCCTAAACCGTTGTCGTACCCTAACTTGTACCCTAAACTGTCCCCGTACCCTAACCATAACCCTAACCCTAACCCTAACCCCAACCCTATCACTTACCCGAAGTCTTACCCTAACCCGTGCCATAATCCTAATCCGTACGCTAACACTAACCCGTACCCGAACACGTACGCTCACCCTAAACCATTGTCGTACCCTAACCTGTACCCTAAACCGTCCCCGTCCCCTAACCCTTACCCGAAGCCTTACCTTAACACATCCCCTAATCGTAACCCATACGCTAACACTAACCCGTACCCTAACAAGTACGCTCACCCCAAACAGTTGTCGTACCCTAACCTGTACGCTAAACCGACCGCGTACCCTAACCCTAAACCTAACCCTAACCCTAACCCTTACCCGAAGCCTTACCCTACCCGTCCCCAAATCCTAACCAGTACGCTAACACTAACCCGTACCCTAACACGTACGCTCACCCTAAACCGTTGTCGTACCCTAACCTGTACCCTAAACCGTCCCCTTCCCCTAACCCTAACCCTAACCCTTACCCGAAGCCTTACCTTAACCCTTCCCATAATCCTAACCCTTACACTAACACTAACCCGTACGCTAACAAGTACGCTCAGCCTAAACCGATGTCGTACCCTAACCTGTACCCTAAACCGTCCCATAACGCTAACCTTAACTCTAACCCTAACCCTTACTCGAAGCCTTACCCTAACCCGTCCCCTAATCCTAACACTTACGCTAACACTAACCCATACCCTAACATGTACACTCACCCTAAACCGTTGTCGTACCCTAACCTGTACCATAAACCGTCCCTGTCCCCTAACCCGAACCCTAACCCTAAACCTAACCCTAACCCTAACCCTTACCCGAAGCCTTACCATAACCCGTCCCCTAATCCTAACCCGTACGCTAACACTAACCCGTACCCTAACACGTACGCTCACCCTAAACCGTTGTTGTACCCTAACCTGTACCCTAAACCGTCCCCGCCACCTAACCCTAACCGTAACACTAACTCTAAACCTAAACCTTACCCGAAGCCTTACCCTAACCTGTCCCATAATCCTAACCCATACGCTAACACTAACCCGTACCCTAACACGAACGTTCACCCTAAACCGGTGTCGTACCCTAACCTGTACCCTTAACCGTCCCCGTCCCCTAACCCTAAACCTAACCCTAACCCTTACCCGAAGCTTTAACCTAACCCGTCCCCTAATCCTAACCCGTACGCTAACACTAACACGTACACTAACACGTACGCTCACACTAAACCATTGTCGTACCCTAACCTGTACCCTAAACCGGCCCCGTCCCCTAACCCTAACCCTAACCCTAACCCTAACACTTACCCGAAGCCTTACCCTAACCCGTCCCCTAATCCTAACACTTACGCTAACACTAAACCGTACCCTAACACGTACGCTCACCCTAAACCGTTGTCGTACCCTAAACTCTCCCCTAAACCGTCCCTGTCCCCTAACCCTAACCCTAACCATAACCATAACCCTAACCCTTACCCGAAGCCTTACTCTAACCCGTCCCCTAATCCTAACCCGTACGCTAACACTAACCCGTACCCTAACACGTACGCTCACCGTAAACAATTGTCGTACCCTAACCTGTACCCTAAACCGGCCCCGTCCCCTAACCCTAACCCTAACCCTAACACTTACCCGAAGCCTTACCCTAACCCGTCCCCTAATCCTAACACACTAACACTAACCCGTACCCTAACACGTACGCTCATCCTAAACCGTTGTCGTACCCTAACCTGTACCGTAAACCGTCCCTGTCCCCTAACCGGAACCCTAACCCTAAACCTAACCCTAACCCAAACCCTAACCCTTACCCTAACCCGTCCACTGATCCTAACACGTACGCTAACACTAACCCATACCCTAAAACGTACGCTCACCCTAAACCGTTGTCGTACCCTAACCTGTACCCTAAACGTCCCCGCCACCTAACCATAACCGTAACCCTAACTCTAAACCTACACCTTACCCGAAGCCTTACCCTAACCCGTCCCATAATCCTAACCCGTACGCTAACACTAACCCGTACCCTAACACGTACGCTGACCCTAAACTGTTGTCGTACCCTAACCTGTACCCTAAACCGTCCCCGTTCCCGTCCCCTAACCCTAACCCTAACCCTAACCCTAACCCTTACCCGAAGCCTTACCTTAACACGTCCCCTAATCCTAACCCGTACGCTAACACTAACCATTACCGTAACAAGTACGCTCACCCCAAACCGTTGTCGTACCCTAATCTGTACCCTAAACCATCCCTGTCCCCTAACCCTAACCTAACCCTAACCCTTACCGAAGCCTTACCCTAACTCGTCCCCAAATCCTAACCCGTACGCTAACACTAAACCGTACCCTAACACGTACTCTCACCTTAAACCGTTTTCGTACCCTAACCTGTACCCTAAACCGTCCCCGTGCCCGTCCCCTAAACCTAATCCTGACCCTTACGCGAAGCCTTACCCTAACCCGTCCCCTAATCCTAACCCGTACGCTAACACTAACCCGTACCCTAACACGTACGCTCACCCTAAATCGTTGTCGTACCCTAAACTGTACCCTAAACCGTCCCCGTCCAGTAACCCTAACCCTCACCCTAACCCTAAACCTAACAATAACCCTAACCCTAACCCGTCCCCGTCCCCTAACCCTAACCCTAACCCTTACCCAAAACCTTACCCTAACCCGTACCCTAATCCTAACCCGTACGCTAACACTAACCCATACCCTAACACGTACGCTCACCCTAAACTGTTGTCGTACCCGAACCTGTACCCTAAACCGTCACCGTCCCCGTCCCCGTCCGCTAACCCTAACCCTAACCCTTACCCGAAGCCTTACCCTAACCCGTCCCCTAACCCTAACCCGTACGCTAACACTAACCCGTACCCTAACAAGTACGCTCACCCTAAACCTTTGTCGTACCCTAACCTGTACCCTAAACCGTCCCCTAACCCTAACTCTAACCCTAACCCTAACCCTTACCCGAAGCCTTACCCTAACCCGTCCCCTAATCCTACCCCGTATGCTTACACTAAACCGTATGCTAACACGTACGCTCACCCTAAACCATTGTCGTACCCTAACATGTACCCTAAAACGTCCCCGTCCGCTAACCCTAACCCTAACCCTACCCCTAACCCTAACCCTTACCCGAAGCCTTACCCTAACCCCTCCCCTAATCCTAACCCGTACGCTAACACTAACCCATACCCTAACACGTACGCAGACCCTAAATCGTTGTCGTACCCTAACCTGTACCCTAACCCGTCCCCGTCCCCTAACCCTAACCCTAACCCTAACCATAAACCGTCCCCGTCCCAGTCCCCTAACCTTAACCCTAACCCTAACCCTAACGCTTAACCGAAGCCTTACCCTAAACTGTCCCCTAATCCTAACACGTACGCTAACATGTACACACACCCTAAATCGTTATCGTACCCTAAACTGTACCCTAAGCCGTCCCCGTTCCCTTACCCTAACCCTAACCCTTACCCGAAGCCTTACTCTAACCCGTCCCCTAATCCTAACACGTACGCTAACACTAACCCGTACCGTAACACGTACGCTCACCCTAAACCGTTGTCATACACTAACCTGTACCCTAAACCGTCCCCGTCCCCTAACCCTAACCCTAACCCTATCCCTTACCCGAAGCCTTACCTTAACCCGTCCCCTAATCCTAACCCGTACGCTAACACTAAACCATACCATAACACGTACGCTCATCCTAAACCGTTGTCGTACCCTAACCTGTACCCTAAACCATCCCCGTCCCCGTCCCCTAACCCTAACCTTAACCCTATCCCTTACCCGAAGCCTTACCTTAACCCATCCCCTAATCCTAACCCGTACACTGACACTAACACGTACCCAAAAAGTACGCTCACCCTAAACCGTTGTCGTAACCTAACCAGTACCCTAAACCGTCCCTGTCCCCTAACCCTAACCCTAACCCTAACCCTTACGCAAAGCCTTACCCTAACCCGTTCCCTAATCCTAACCCGTACGCTAACACTAACACGTACCCTAACACGTACGCTCACCCTAAACCGTTGTCGTACCCTAACCTGTACCCTAAACAGTCCCTGTCCGCTAACCCTACCCCTAAACCTAACCCTAACCCTAACCCTTACCCGAAGCCTTACCTTACACCATCCCCTATTCCTAACACGTACGCTAACACTAACCTGTACACTAACACGTACACTCACCCTAAACCGTTGTCGTACCCTAACCTGTACCCTAAACCGTCCCCGTTCCCTAACCCTAACCCGAACCCTAACCCTAACCCTAACCCTTACCCGAAGCCTTACCCTAACCCGTCCCCTAATCCTAACCCGTACGCTAACACTAACCCGTTCCCTAACACATACGCTCACCCTAAACCGTTTTCGTACCCTAACCTGTACCCTAAACCGTCCCCTAACCCTAACCCTAACCGTAATCGTAAACATAACCCTTACCCGAAGCCTTACACTAACCCGTCCCCTAATCCTAACCCATACGCTAACACGTACGCTCACCCTAAACCGTTGTCGTACCCTAACCTGTACCCTAAACCGTCCCCGTCCCCTAACCCTAACCCTAAACCTAACCCTAACCCTTACGCGAAGCCTTACACTACCCCGTCCCCTAATTCTATCCCTTACGCTAACACTAACCCATACCCTAACACGTACGCTCACCCTAAACCATTGTCGTACCCTAACCTGTACCCTAAACTGTCCCCGTCCCCTAAAGCTAACAATAACCCTCACCCTAACCCTAACGCTTACCCGAAGCCTTACCCTAACCCGTCCCCTAATCCTAACCCGTACGCTAACACTAACAAGTACCCTAACATGTACGCTCACACTAAACCGCTGTCGTACCCTATCCTGTACCCTAAACCGTCACCGTCCCCGTCCCCTAACCCTAACCCTTACCCAAAGCCTTACCCTAACCCGTCCCCTAATCCTAAACCGTACGCTAACACTAACCCGTACCCTAAAACGTACTCTCACCCTAAACCGTTGTTGTACACTAACCTGTACCCTAAACCGTCCCCGTCCCGTAACCCTAACCCTAACCCTTACCCGAAGCCTTACCCAAACCCGTCCCCTAATCCTAACCCGTACGCTAACACTAACCCATACCCTAACACGTACGCTCACCCTAAACCGTTGTCGTACCCTAAACTGTACCCTAAACCGACGCCGTCCACATCCCCTAACCCTAACACTAACCCTAACCCTTACCCGAATCCTTACCCTAACCCATCCCCTAATCCTAACCCGTACACTTACACTAACCCGTACCCTAACACGTACGCTCACCCTAAACCGTTGTCGTACCCTAACCTGTACCCTAAACCGTCCCCATCCCCGTCCCCTAACCCTAACCCTTACCCGAAGCCTTACCCTAATCCTTCCCCTAATCCTAACCCGTACGCTAACACTAAACCGTACCCTAACACATACGCTCACCCTAAACCATTGTCGTACCCTAACCTGTAACCTAAACCGTCCCCGTCGCCTAACCCTAACCCTAACCCTAACCCTTACCCAAAGCCTTACCCAAATGCGTCCCCTAATCCTAACCCATACACTAACACTAACCCATACACTAACACGTACGCTCATCCTAAACGGTTGTCGTACCCTAACCTGTACCCTAAACCGTCCCCGTCCCCTAACCCTAACCCTAACCCTGAACCTAAACCTTACGCGAAGCCCTACCATAACCCGTCCCCTAATCCTAACCCGTACGCTAACACTAACCCATACCCTAACACGTACGCTCAACCTAAACCGTTTTCATTCGCTAAACTGTACCCTAAACCGTCCCCGTCCCCTAACCCTAACCCTAACCCTAACCCTTACCCGAAGCCTTACCCTAACCCGTCCCCTAATCCTAAACCGTACGCTAACACTAACCCGTACCCTAACACGTATGCTCACCCTAAACTGTTGTCGTATCCTAACCTGTACACTAAACCATCCCCGTCCCCTAACCCTAACCTTAACCCTAACCCTAACCCTTACCCGAAGCCTTACCCTAACCCGTCCCCTAATCCTAACCCGTACGCTAACACTAACCCGTACCCTAACACGTACGCTCACCCTAAACCGTTGCCGTACCCTAACCTGTACGCTAAACCGTCCCCGTCCCCTAACCCTAACCCTAACCCTAACCTAACCCTTACCCGAATCCTTACCCTCACCCGTTCCCTAATCCTAACCCGTACGCTAAGACTAACACGTACCCTAACACGTACGCTCACCCTAAACCGTTGTCGTACCCTAACCTGTACCCTAAACCATCCCCATCCCCTAACCCTAAACCAAACCCTAACCCTAACCCTAACCCTTACCCACAGCCTTACCCTATCCTGTCCCCTAATCCTAACCCGCAACCTAACACTAACCCGTACCCTAACACGTACGCTCACCCTAAACCGTTTTTGTACCCTAACCTGTACCCTAAACCGTCCCCGTCCCCTAACCCTAACCCTAACCCTTACCTGAAACCTTACGCTAACCCGTCCCCTAATCCTAATCCGTACGCTAACACTAACCCGTACCCTAACAGGTACGCTCACCCTAAACCGTTGTCGTACCCTAACCTGTACCCTAAACCGTCCCCGTCCCCAAACCCTAACCCTAACCCTTACCCTAACCCTAACCCTTACCTGAAGCCTTACCCTAACCCATCCCCTAATCCTAACCCGTACACTAACACTAACCCGTACTCTAACACGTATGCTCACCCTAAACCGTTGTCGTACCTTAACCTGTACCCTAAACCTTCCCCGTCCCCTAACCCTAACCCTAACCCTTACCCGAAGCCTTACCCTAACCCGTCCCCTAATCCTAACCCGTACGCTAACACTAACCCGTACCCTAACACGTATGCTCACCCTAAACCGTTGTCGTACCTTAACCTGTACCCTAAACCATCCCTGTCCCCTAACCCTAACCCTAAACCTTACCCGAAGCCTTACCCTTACCCGTCCCCTAATCCTAACCCGTACGCTAACACTAACCCGTACCCTAACACGTACGCTCACCCTAAACCGTTGTCGTACCCTAACTTGTACCCTAAACCGTCCCCGTCCCCTAACCCTAACCCTAATCCTTACCCGAAGCCTTACCCTAACCAGTCCCCTAATCCTAACCCGTACGCTAACACTAACCCATACCCTAACACGTACGCTCACCCTAAACCGTTGTCATACCCTAACCTGTACCCTAAACCGTCCCCGTCCCCTAACCCTAAGCCTTACCCGAAGCCTTACCCTAACCCGTCCCCTAATCCTAACCCGTACGCTAACACTAACCCATACCCTAACACGTACGCTCACCCTAAACCGTTGCCGTACCCTAACCTGAACCCTAAACCGTCCCCGTCCCCGTCCCCTAACCCTAACCCTAACCTTTACCCGAAGCCTTACCCTCACCCGTCCCCTAATCCTAACCCATACTCTAACACTAACCCGTACCCTAACACGTACGCTCACCCTAAACCGTTGTCATACCCTAACCTGTACCCTAAACCGTCCCCGTCCCCTAACCCTAAACCTAACCCTAACCCTCACCCTAACCCTAACCCTTACCCGAAGCCTTACTCTAACCCGTCCCCTAATCCTAACCCGTACGCTAACACTAACTCGTACCCTAACACGTTCGCTCACCCCAAACCGTTGTCATACCCTAACCTGTCCCCTAAACCGTCCCCGTCCCCTAACCCTAACCCTAACCCTTACCCGAAGCCTTACCCTAACCCGTCCCCTAATCCTAACCCGTACGCTAACTCTATCCCGTACCATAACACGTATGCTAATCCTATACTGTTGTCGTACCCTAACCTGTTCCCTATACCGTCTCCGTACCCTAATCCTAACCCTAATCCTAACCCTTACCACAAGCCTTACCCTAACCCGTCCCCTAATCCTATCCCGTACTCTAACCCTAATCCGTACCCTAACACGTACGCTAACTCTAAACAGTTGTCGTACACTAACCTGTACCCTAAACCGTCCACGTTCTCAAACACTAATCCTAAACCTAACCCTAACCCTTACCCGAAGCCTTACCCTAACCCATCCCTTAATCCTAACCTGTACAATAACCCTAACCCGTACCGTAACATGTAAGCTAACCCTAAACGTTTGTCGTACGCTAACGTGTACCCTAAACCGTCCCCGTTCCGTAACCCTAAACCTAACCCTATCCCTAACCCTAAGCCTTACCCAAAGCCTTACCCTAACCATTCCCTAATCCTAAACCATACACTAACACTAACCTGTACCCTAACACGTAGGCTACCCCTAAAACGTTGTCGTACCCTAACATGTACCCTAAAGAGTCCCCTTTCCCTAACCCTAACCCTAACCCATACCCTAACACGTACGCTGACCCTGAACCGTTGTCGTACCCTAACCTGTACCCTAAACCATCCCCGTTCCCTAACCCTAACCCTAACTCTAACCCTTAACCGAAGCCTTACCCTAACCCGTCCCCTCATCCTAACCGATATACTAACCCTAAACTGTAACATAACACGTACGGTAACCCTAAACCGTTGTCGCACCCTAAACTGTTCCCATTCCCTTAACCTAACTCTAACCCTAACCCATACCCAAAGCCTTACCCTAACACATCCCTTAATGCTAACCCGTACACAAACCCTAGCCCATACCCTAACAAGTACGCCAACCCTAAACCACTGTCGTACACTAACCTTTACCCTAAACCGTCCCCATTCCCTAACCCTAACCCTAACCCTAACACTTACACAAAGCCTTACACTAACCCGTCCCCTAATCCTAACCCGTACACTAACACTAACCCGTACCCTTACAGGTACGCTAACCCTAAGCCATTGTCTTACCTTAACCTGTACCCTAAACTGTCCCCTTTACCTAACCCTAACCATAACGCTAACCTTTACCCTTACCCGAAGCCTTACCCTAACCCGTCCCCTAATCCTAACCACTACACTAACCCTAACACGTACCCTAACACATAGGCAAACCCTAAACTCTTATCGTACCCTAACCTGTTCCATAAACCGTCCCCGTTCCCTAACACTGACCCTAACAATAACCCTAACCCTAACACTTACCCAAAGCCTTACCCTAACCCATCCCCTAATCCTAACCGGTACACTAACCCGAACATCTACCCTAACACATAAGCTAAACCTAAGCGGTTGCCGTACCCTAACCTGTACCCTAAACCGTACCTGTTCCCTAACCCTAACCCTAACCCTTACCCGAAGCCTTACCCTAACCCGTCCCCTAATCCTAACCTGTACACTAATGCTAACGCGTACCCTAACATGTACGCTAACACTAAAACTTTGTCGTTCGCAAACCTGTAATCTAAACTGTTCCCGTTTCCTAACCCTAAACCTAAACCTAACCGTAACACTAACCCTTACCCGAAGCCTTACACTAACCCATCCCCTAATCCTAAACTTAACACTAACTCGTACCCTAACACGTACGCTAACCCTAAACGGTTTTCGTACCCTAACCTTTACCCTAAACAATCCTGGTTCCCTAACCCTAACCCTAACACTAACACTTACCCGAAGCCTTACACTAACCCATCCCCTAATCCTAACCCGTACACTAACACTAACACGTAACATAACATTTAAGCTATCCCTAAACAGTTTTCATACCCTAACCTGTGCCGTAAACTGTCCCCATTCCCTAACCCTAACCCTAACCCTAAACCTAACCCTTACACGAAGTCTTACCCTAACCCGTCCCCTAATCCTAGCCCGTGAGCTAACC
Source organism: Delphinapterus leucas (assembly GCF_059928025.1). Lineage (NCBI taxonomy): Eukaryota > Metazoa > Chordata > Mammalia > Artiodactyla > Monodontidae > Delphinapterus > Delphinapterus leucas. The sequence goes on from NC_143138.1 coordinate 24,927,401, forward strand.
CTAACCCATACCCTAACACGTACGCTAACACTAAACCATTGTCTTACCCTAACCTGTACCATAAACCATCCCCTTTCCCTAACCCTAACCCTTACCTGAAACCTTAACCTAACCCGTCCCCTAATCCTAAAGCGTACACTAACCCTAACCCGTACCCTAACACGTACGCTAAATCTAAACCATTGTCGTACCCTAACCTGTGCTCTAAACCGTCCCCGTACCCTAACCCTAAGCCTAACCCTTACCTGAAGCCTTACCCTAACCAGTCCCCTAATCCAAACCCGTACACTAACACTAACCTGTACGGTATCACATACGTTAACACTAAACCATTGTCGTACCCTAAGCTGTATCCTAAAACAGCACCATTACCTAACCCTAACCCTAAACCTAACCCTTACCCGAAGCCTTATACTAACCCGTACCCTAATCCTAAACCGTACACTAACACTAACCTGTACCCTAACATTTACACTACCCCTAAACCATTGTCATGCCCTAACCAGTACCCTAAACTTTCCCCATTCCCTAACCCTTACCCTAAACCTAAACCTAAACCTAACCCTAACCCTTACCTGCAGTCTTACCTTAACCAGTCCCCTAATCCTAACCCGTACACTGACCCTAACCCATACCCTAACATGCACTCTAACACCAAACCTTTGTCTTACCCACCCTGTACCGTAAACCGTCCCCTTTTCCTAACCCTAACCCTAACCCTAACCCTTACCCAAAACCTTACCCTAACCCGTCCCCTAATCCTAACCCGTAAGCTAACACTAAACCATAGCGTAACACGTACACTAACACTAAAACGTTGTCGTACCCAAACCTGTACCTTAAACCGTCCCCATTCCCTAAACCTATCCCTAAACCTAACCCTAACACTAACACTTACTCGAAGCCTTACACTAACCCGTCCCCTAATCCTAACCTGTACACTAACACTAACCCGTACCCTAACATGTACACTAACCCTAAATAGTTTTCTTACCCTAACCTGTACCCTAAACCTTCCCCATTCCCTAACACTAACCCTAAGGCTAACCCTTACCCAAAGCCTTACCCTAACCTGTTCCCTAATCCTAACCCGTACACTAACGCTAACCCGTACGCTAACCCTGAACAACTGTCATACCCTAACCTGTACCCTAAACCATCCCCATTCCCTAACACTAACCCTAACCCTACCCCTAACACTAACACTTACCCAAAACCTTACCCTAACCCGTCCCCAAATCCTAATCCCTACATTATCCCTAACACATACCCAATCATGTTCGCTAAACCTAAACCATTGTCATACCCGAATCTGTAACCTAAACCATCCCTGGTCCCTAACCCTAACCCTAATCCTTACCCGAAGCCTTACCCTAACCCGTCCCCTAAGCCTAACCCGTACACTAACACTAACCTGTACCCTAACACGTACGCTAACCCTAAACCGTTATCGTACACTAACCTGTACCCTAAACCATCCCCGTTCCCTAACCCTAACCCGTACCCGAAGCCTTACCCTAACCCGTCCCCTAATCCAACATGCACACTAATATTAAGCCATACCCTAACACGTTCGCTAACCCTAAACCATAGTCGTACACTAAGCTGTACCCTAAAACGTCCGCGTTCCCTAACTCTAACCCTAAACCTAAACCTAGCCCTTACCCGAAGCCTTAGCCTAACCTGTTGCCTAATTCTAACCCATACACTAACCCATATCCTAACACGTATGATAACCATAAACAGTTGTCATACACTAAGCTGTACCCTAAACCGTACCCATTCCCTAACCCTAACCCTTACCCGAAGCCTTACCCTAACCCGCCCCCTAATCCTAAGCCCTACACTATCCCTAACCCATACTCTAACACTTACGCTAACCATAAACCGTTGTTGTACCCTAATCTGTACCCTAAACCATCCCCATTCCCTTACCCTAACCCTAACCCGAAGCCTTATCCTAACCCGTACACTAACCCTAACCCATACCCTAACACTTACGCTAACCCTAAACAGTTGTTGTACACTAACCTGTACCCTAAACCGTCCCTGTTCCCTAACCCTAACCCTAAACCTTATCCTAAACCTAACACTTACCCGAAGCCTTACCCTAACCCGTCCCCTAATCCTAACCCATACAGTAACACTAATTCGTACCCTAACACGTATGCTAACCCTAAACCGTTGTTGTACCCTAACCTGTACCCTAAACCATCCCCATTCCATAACCCTAACCCTAACCCGAAGCCTTACCCTAACCCGTCCCCTAATCCTAACCCGTACACTAACACTAACACTTACCCTAACATGCATGCTAACCCTAAACCATTGTCGTACCCTAACCTGTACCCTAAAACGCCCCCATCCCCTAACACTAACCCTAACCCTAACATTTACCCAAAGCCTTACACTAACCCGTCCCTAATCCTAACCCATACACTAACCCTAACGCGTACCATAACATGTACGCTAATCCTAAACAGTTGCCGTACCCTAACCTGTACCCTAAACCGTCCCCATTCCCTAACCCTAACCCTAACAGTAACACTAACCCTAACCCTTACCCGAAGCCTTACCCTAACCCGTCCCCTAATCCTAACCCATACACTAACACTAACCTGTACCCTAACACGTACGCTAACCCTAAACCATTGTCGTACCCAACCTGTACCCTAAACCATCCCTGTTCCCTAACCCTTACCCTAACCCTCACCCGAAGTCTTACCCTAACCCGTCACGTAATCCTAACCCGTACACTAACACTAACCCGTACCCTAATGCGTACGCTAACCCTAAACCATTGTCGTACACTAACCTGTACCCTAAACCGTCCCCGTTCCCTAACCGTAACCCTAACCCTTACCCTAACCTGTACCCTAATCCTAACCCATACACTAACACTAACACATACCCTAACACGTACCCTAACATTAACAAGCTGTCGTACTCTAAACTTTACCCTAAACCGTACCCATTCTCTAACCCTAAACCTAACCCTAAGCCCAACTCTAACACTTACCCTAAGCCTTACCCTAACCCGTACCCTAATTCTAACCCATACACTACTACACACCCATACCCTAACACGTACCCTAACCCTAACTTTTTGTCACACCATAACCTGTATCCGAAACCATAACTGTTCCCTAACCCTAACCATAAACCTAACCGTAACCATTACCCTAACCTGTAAACTAACCCTAACCCGTACACTAACACTAACCCATACCCTAACACGTACCCTAACCCTAACACATTGTCATACCCTAATCTCTACCCTAAACCATACACATTCCCTAACCCTAACCCTTACCCTAAGCCAACATCACTAATTATTAGAGAATTGCAAATCAAAACTACAATGAGGTATCACCTCACACCTGTTATAATGGGCATCATCAGGAAATCTACAAACAACCAATGCTAGAGAGGGTGTGGAGAAAAGGAACCCTCTTCCACTATTGGTGGGAATGTAAATTAATACAGTCACTATGGAGAAGTTTATGGAGGTTCCTTAAAAAACTAAAAATAGAATTACCTTATGATCCAGCAATCCCACTACTGGACATATACCCAGAGAAATCCGTAAATCAAAAAGGCACATTCACCACAATATTCTTCGCAGCACTATTTACAATAGCCAGGTAATGGAAGGAAACTAAATGCCCAGAGACAGACGAATGGGTAAAGATGTAGTACATATATAAAATCGAATATTACTCAGCCATAAAAAGCAATGAAATTGGGTCATTTGTAGAGACGTCGATGGATCTAGTGACTGTCCTACATAGTGAAGTAAGTCAGAAAGAGAAAAACAAATATTGTATATTAATGCATATATGTGGAACATAAAAACTGGTACAGATGAACCCGTTTGCAGGGCAGAAATAGAGACACAGATGTAGAGAACAGACGTATGGACACTGAGAGGGTAAAGCCGTGGGGTGTTGGGTGGGGGGAGTTGGGAGATTGGGATTGACATGTATACATTTATATCTATAAAATAGATAACCAATAAGAACCTGCTGTATAAAAAAGTAAATAAAATTAAATTTAAAAATTAAAAAAATAAATAAAATTTAAAGAAACAAAGTTATTCCCTTCACATACATGTATTTATAGGAATGAATTATTTCCATGCTTATATCAATAAATACAAAAAAGAGGAATAAAATCTACCTTGAGCCAAAAAAGAAAAAAAAAACAAAAAGAACCCACCAGGTATACAGAGGAAAACCCTATCAGGGCACTTGCTCCAGTGGTAAACCATTCTGAAGTTGGTCAGTGATGGGGAATCATCTCCCATGCAGCCAGCAGCACACGTGCAAGGAGCATCCTCATTGCAAAGCTGGGGGACCATGCCGAGGCATCTGTGAGTAAACGTGAGCTGAGGCCCAGGCCAGCTGCTGCTGAACTGTTCCCACCCTTCCCAGGTAAAACACCTGAATATGTACAAGGACTTGAAAGCCTAGAGGAAGGGCCGTGGAGCCACACCAGCGACAGCACGCCAGCCGACTTGGTGCCTGCAGGCCAGCCATTATTGTCGTGACCCCGGGTGCTCTTCTGGAAGCTTTCCATTTCCCTGCCTGAGATACCCGTCCTGTCCCAGCCCCCACTGCTTTTTTCCTTCCTCACCTCTGCCCAGGGAGAAATTCCAGTGGCAGTTACGGGTGACACATCCTCTTCTTTAGCAAGTGGCAACTTGGCAACTCCTGCAGAAAGTCCAGCAGAGCCCCACTCACACCAGGCCACCCAAAAAGCCGTAGGCCCTCACTCCCACCCACCAGCCCGGCCCTGACACTGCTGACGGGGCAAAGAATATGGCGTCAGGCACAGCTGTAGGGGCTCTTGCTGCCTGGAGCTGTGTTTATATTGACCTCAACCCAGGCACACCTGGGGAGGGCTGGCCCGCACAGTCAGGCTGCCCAGTTCAGCCAATCCTCACCCCTCAGGGGCTCACAGTTGCAGAAAATGGACCTTGCTGAACCGGCCAGGTCCAAGGAACAGGTGTGGCTCCTGAGAGTCAGGATAGACAAGGGGCTGCAGCTCTGGCTTGTCTTGTAATCATTTTATCTGGCCCATGAGTAGGAGACAACTTCAAGAAGACCCTCTCCTAATGAGAGGAACCCAGGAATCAGGGAGAGGAGGGGTGGTGGGTGGAGACAGAGGCCTGGTGCCCCAGCTGAATTGGAAGTCTCTGGAAGGCCAGGCAGAGGGAGGCCGCACAGAGTGATGCCCAGGGTCACAGACCTGTCGGAGCTGTTTTTTGTTAGTTCAAGTCCTGCTCTGAGGTGTTCTGTGTCAGCTCTGAGTGACAGGTGAGCTGGGGTTGCTCTGCAATCAGGGCTATGAGCACGGTTCCTGTATGCTCAGCCCTGCTGGGGTACCTTCCCAAGGGAGCTCTGTATCATGGGAGGGGTCTGACCACGAGAGCCTCATGAGCTGCTGGGTAGCTGCACAGGTGAGCTCCATACCCTGGGAGGGGCGTGACCACGAGAGCCCTGTTGGCTGCTGGGGACCTGCCAAGATGAGCTCCATATCCTGGGATTGGCCTCACCACGAGAGCCCCGTGGGCTGCTGGGGACCTGGTAAAGGATGTCAGGACAGTCAGTGAAGCCACCGAGGATATACATCCAGTAGTTCCTAATTCCTACACCCTGCTGGTCATTCTACCATCCACCAGGACATGGTATTCTGTATTAGACTTCAATGATGCCTTCTGTATTCCATTAGTCCCAGAGTCACAAGAAATTTTGGCTTGTGAGTGGCAGGACTCAATATACAACAAAAACAATAATGATGGGCCGTCCTGCCCCAAGGGTTCAAAAATTCCCACAGCATCTTTGGGGAAACGTTAGCTAAACACCTAAAAGTTCTACCTCTGCAAAAGGGAACCCTCCTTCAATATGCAGACGACATTCTGATCGCCAGCCCTACTAAGGAGGCCTCTGAACTACCTAGCCAATAAAGGATAGAAGGTGTCCAAGAAAATGTCTCAAATATCACAGACTAAGGTGACCTGCCTGGGCTTCATTCTCACAGAAGGTCGGAGAAGCCCATCCCAGGAAAGGGAAGAAGCCATTTGCAGCCTTACCCCTTCCAAAACTAGAAGACAACTTAGGGGTTACTGGGGAGGCCAGGGTTTGCTGCATCTGGATCCCTAACTACAGTCTAATAGCTGGGCCTCTATATGAAACACTGAAAGGAAAAGATGATGATCCTTTTGAATAGAAGCCAGAAGCAGCCTTTCAAGAATGCAAAGAGCAGTCAATTCAGACCCTTGCCCTGGAACTCCCTAATTTAGCTAAACCCTTTGACCTTTACATCCGCATAGAAGGTGAATCACCCTTGGAGTATTAGTGCAAAAACTGGGACCACTTGAAATGGAACAACGCAAGAATGCCCTCCAGGTAGGGTAAACTATGGTTACCAAGGGCTTGGCCTGCTGCCCCATCCAGCCAGGGTCTGGGGGTATCTAAAAACCTGGAAATCAGCAGCCCACAAGGCCAGCTCCCTCCTAAGGGAAAAGGACCCCATGTGGTGATCCTAACCACCCACCATGCCCTGAAGTTGCAGGGGTCACTCCGTGGGCACACTGACCTCGAGTGAGGAGGCCCTCCAGCTCCAACCTCCAGAGAGACAACCGGGGGCAACGGGCCCCCATGACGACTCATGTGACCATCACTTGACCTGGAGTTTCTCTCAGAAAACAAGAGTGTGCCCCAAAAGAGCAGACTACTGCTTGCAGTAGTTACTGCACCCAGAGGGGAGCTAATGAGCTTGGCAGAGGAACCGTATATCACGCTGTCACCATAGAAAATCCTACAGACACCGCAGTGACGGCAGTCAATGAGACCAGCTGGACTCCTGGTTACTTCAAAAGACCATTGATTCAGTGGCCGTCATGGTCATGGATCACCACCGGCCCTGGACTGTCTGGGAGTTGAGTGGGCAGGGCTCTGACATCTGGTGCTGTTTGTACGTTAATTCAGGGGCCTAATTGATGAAAGCACAGACTACTGGTCAGAGCATCTAGGCTGGCAGAAACCGTCAGCCTAAGGTGGCCGAACAAATGTGGGGTGGGGTAAAACCGGCCCCCACAGCGTCTCTGCGCATCTCTTTCCTGGACCCTTAAAGGTCATTAGAATCTATAACACTTCCCATGCTGGCACTCAGGCAGACGAGCAGTGAGGCAGGAGGCCTGGGGACAATCAACCTCACATGGAGGCTGCTGGGGAGAAGTTCTGCCCCTCCCCACGGGTATGAGGACTCCCAACTCAGCACGAAGCAGTTACAGAAGAGGGGTCTGCACCCACAGCACCCCAAGAATGAGGAATGGGACAAAAGGCAGAGGAGGGGCTTGTCACCGCCAAAGCCCATGAAAAATTCCTGGGAGATAAAAATAGAATCTGGGCAATAAACTAAAGTCTAACCTTTTTTTTCTTTGTGCTTTTTCTAATTTCACGTGCTCCTAGGGTTCCACAGGCAGAGGTCCCACACCCGGCACTTCAGACCCGATTTTCTAGTGCAGAATGGCTGGGTCGACACTTCAGCTCCCGGGGCTCCATGCACACTCTGCGACATACAGCCTTAGCTGCAGCCAACCCAGCCCTCGAGAGCTCCGCCCCCTCCCTCCCGCTGACGCTGCTGAGATCCCTAAACAGCAGCCCAGCCCACAGCACGCGTGGGAGCGCACGCTCTCATCTCTCCATTCTCTGATCAAAATATAAAGTTTCCCTTGCTTCTGAACCAAACTCAGTCTCGATCTGTTGGCTCCAATGACACTGGGCAAGGGGAACCTTGTTGGGGCCCACTCTAGAGGATCAGTAACAGAAATTGAGAACATTGTAACTTCAATGAACAGATATGTGAGCCACACTGTAATTAATATATAGCAGTGTATAAGGCTTGGGTAAAATAAGATGTTTCTAACACTTCCATTGCATATTTCCATCACTTTATATGGAGCACAGGGACACTGCAATTCACCTGTTCCCTAACCCTAACCCTAATTCTAACCCTAACCCTAACCCTAAGCCTAAACCTAACCCTTATCCGAAGCCTTACCCTAACCCATACCCTAATCCTAACCCATACACTAACACTAACACATACCCTCACACATACGCTAACCCGAAACCATTGTCGTACCCTAACCTGTACCGTACCCGTTCCCTAACCCTAACTGTAACCCTAACCCTAACACTAACACTAAACCGTACCCATTCCCTAACCCTAACCCTAACACTAACCCTAAACCTTAACCTAACCCGTACCCTAATTCTAACCCATACACTAACTCATACACTAACCCTAAGCCCTTGTTGTACCCTAACTTTTACCCTAAACCATACCCATTCCTGAACCCTAACCCTAACACTAACCCTAAACCTTACCCTAACCCGTACCCTAATCCTATCCCGTAGACTATCACTAACCCATTCTCTAACATGTACGCTAAAACTAAACCCTTCTCGTACCCTAAACTGTAACCTAAACCATACCAGACCCTAACCCTAACCATAACTCTAACTCTTACACTAACCCGTACCCTAATCCTAACCCATACACTAACACTCAACCATACCTTAACACTTACCCAAATCCTAACCCATTGTCATACCCTACCCTGTACCCTAAATTGTACCCATTCCCCAACACTAACCCTAACAATAACTCTAACCCTAAATCTTACCCTAACCCATACACTAACACTAAACCGTACCCTAACACATACCCTAACCCTAAACATTTGTCATACCCTAACCTCTACCCTAAACCATACCATTTCCCTAACCCTAACCTTAACCCTAACCCTAACCCTTATCCTTAACCTATCCTGTACCCTAATCCTAACCTGTATACTAACACTAACCCATACCCTAACACGTACCCTAACCCTAATCTGTTGTCATACCCTAAACTGTACCGTAAACTGTACCCATCCCCTAATCCTAACCCTAACCCTAACCTTAACCTTACCCTAAACCATTCCCTAATCCTAACCCATACACTAACACTAACCCATACCCTAACAAGTACTCTTACACTCACCCATTGCTGTACCCCACCTCTATCCTAAACCGTACCCATTCCCTAACCCTAACCCTAACCCTGATGCTTACCCTAACGCACACCCTAATCCTAACGCTTTCATTAACACTAAACTGTCCCATAACATGTACCGCAACCCTAACCCTTTGGCATACCCTAAACCATACCCGTTCCTTAACCCTAACCCTAACCTTAACACTAACCCTAACCCTAACCTTAACGCTAAACCTAACACTAACCCTAAACCTTACCCTAACCTGTACCCTAATCCTAACCTGTACACAAACACTAACCCATACCCTACCACATACCCTTACCCTATCCCCTTGTCGTACCCTAACCTGTACCCTAAACAGTACCTGTTCCCTAAGCCTAACCCTAACCCTAACCTTAACCCTAAACCTTAACCTAATGCGTACCCTAATCCTAACCTTTGTACTAACCCTAAACCATACCCGTTCCCTGACCCTAACCCGTACCCTAATCCTAACCCTAACCCGTACCCTAATCCTAAGCCTAACACTAACCCATAGCCTAACATGTACCCTAAACCCAACCCATTGTCGTACCCTAACCTGTACCATAAACCATACCCTTTCCTTAACCCTAACCCTACCTTAACCCTAAACCTAACACTAACCCTAAACCTTACCCTAACCCATACCCTAATCCTAACGTGTACACTAACTCTAAACCATACCCTAACACGTACCCTAACTCTAACTTGTGTCATACCCTAACCTGTACCCAAAACCATATCCGTTCCCTAACCCTATACTTAACCCTAACCCTAACCCTTACCCTAACGTTTACCCTAATCCTAACCCATACACTAACACTAACCCATACCCTAACACGTAACCTAACCCTAACCTGTTTTCATACCCTAACCTGTACCCTAAATCATACACCATTCCCTAACCCTAACCCTAACCCTAACCTTAACCCTAACCCTTTCCTTTGAATACTAGGTTTGGGATGAATTACTTGTTGTCGGTAATTTGTTGGGGGATTGCTACACTGACTTGGAGCTGGAATGATGTGTGGCATATCCAGTGTGTCAGCTGTCATGCTGACATCAAAGATAGGGTCTGTGAGTCAACATCCATTGAAAATAGCTCCCTCTGAAAGTCATCTTCAGTCTGGTGCTTGGGTTTGTCAGGTGATAATCTTTATGTCTTCTTCTTCTTTCTCTGGTTGCTTCCCAAGCACATTTCCATCCGGGGTGTGCCAGAACAGGAATTCTGCCTTTCTAAAGTGCTGCTTCCATAAAGGGTTGAGAAATCCTGGGCAGGAATATCTTTAAGAAGATTCATGAGCTTCGGGTGGTTCTTGGTGTTTCCAGCCTTCGAAGAGACAGGTGGCGGCATGTGATGAGGAGGGTCAGACTTGAGCCAATGGTAGACACCCTGTTCCCTGTTATTTGCAACAAACTGGTAAGAACTTGGTTCTGAGACACCTTGCTGAAGTCCTCCCCATGCCCCACAGACTCATGCCTATCTTTGATGCTCATATTAAACAAGGTAATATGGACCCCCAGAAATGTGTTTGTTGGTGTAGTGGTACCACTCATTGGGTTGTTGCCTGTGGTCATGCCATACACTGGGCTGCTAGCCAGGGGCAGGTTCTTTTTCACCAAGTCTTCAACTGTCTCTGCAATGAGGGACAGTGCTGGGTGTTGTTCTGAATGGTTTCAGCTTTCCTCCGAATAGCTCTCATTGTTACAGGGGTGGACATACATATTTGAACAACTTTGGCAATGAAGTCATCTGTGAAGATGAGTGCATCTGACAGTCCCTTGTAGAGTTTACAGCTCACATGTGTTGAGTCCTGTACATCCATTACCACAGACACCAGGGAGTCATTCACAGGGTGCTGAAAAGATATGCTGAAACGGGACTCTGAGAGCGGACACACTTCTAATTGGAGGAGCCCAGGAGAATCTTCTTTCAGAATAGTTCTTTTGACACAGCTTCCAATTAGGGTGTATTAAGCCCCTTGGTGTCTGATCAGATTCAGGATAAGGGGAACCCAGCCAGTGTGCTGAAAGGTGATTTTGCTAACAAGGTTCCTGGTAGATTTCTACCATCTGGAAGTGGAGCATCCTTGTTGAGGAAATAGCACTGTGGCTGACCTGGAACAGCAGCATAAAATCACATGTTGTGATTCAAAGGTACAAGGTCAGGGTCCTTTGACATCTCAAAGTGAGTGATCGGTTCATAGATGGGTACATAATTTGCCTGGGTTTCAAACAATGGAATTCCTGTGCAGTTCTGAAGTTTCTGAACAAATGCCCTAGATACTGGGATTGGCTGGGGAAATTTCAAGAAGAAATAGGCAGGAAGATCCACACTCTTGGCACTCGTGATTGAGGAGAAGGAGGGAGTCCATTTGTTGTCAACTGGGTGTGACCCCATAATTAATGGTGCAGTTGGGAGTTTATACATAATAGATGTTCCTTCAATTGTCACTGATGCATTCATGCCCAAAGATCAAGGAACATTATTCTTGTGCAAAACGATAGGGGATGTAGTCTTATCATCCAGCATGTCAGAAGGAGAGGCATAATACTTCAAGTTAATTAAATGACCCCCACTTCTTGGAGTGAGATAGCCAACACTTCCATGAAGAATCTTATCCAAGGGACCAGCATTCGTTACTTTCCAATACATAACTGCCATTTTAAATAGATCTTGTTCTAAGGATTGGAGAGCCAAGTACATTTTAGTCTTCAGTTTGTTGTCCCCTGGAAGGTTATAAAGATTAACAAGACCCTTAAGGTGCTTAGAAAATTCATCAAAAATTTTTCCCCTTAGCTGCTGTACAAGCTCTGGACAGCTCACAGGATTCTCTCCATGGTGAGCCACTTTTACATCACAAAACTGTCCTGCAGGATCTAACTGCACTTCCACATATAACATATCTGATGTGATGTAACATTCGGTGTCACTGGCACTGAGATGACAGCCCAGTCCATTCTGGCTTGCTATAGACTCCAGTCAGTCATTGCTGGTAAAGATGTTACATGAATTGACGCACAAGCTTAATGGTTTCACTCCAAGTTCTACTTTGGTTAAATTTTGCATGGAGCCGTTCCAAGAGAGAACTCATCTTACTCACATTTTCGGACTCCTCGGTTACCCCCTGAGCCCTCATCCTGACGGCAGGGAGAGCCTGAGTCCTACACAAGAGGATATGCCCTTCCCCACCATTAATTGAGGAACCAAGTTGGTTAGGGCTCCTGGGATGCAGGGCGCCTGCAGTCCCCGCTCTTCCCAGGAAGGCTCAGTCAGAAGTCCCTGGGGACAAGAAGAGAAGGGTGCTCTTGGCTGCCGCCGTCTTCCCCAACAGAACCTGTACCACATCTTCTTTATCCATTTGTCTGTTGATGGACATTTAGGTTGCTTCCGTGACCTGACTATTGTAAATAGTGCTTCAAAGAACATTGGAGTGCATGTGTCTTTTTGAATTATGGTTTCTCTGAGTATACACCCAGTAGTGAGATTGCTGGGTCATATGGTAATTCTATTTTTAGTTTTTTAAGGAAACTTCATACTGTACTCCATAGTGGCTGTATCAATTTACATTCCCACCAACAGTGCAAGAGGGTTCTCTTTTCTTCACACCCTCACCAACATTTTTTTTGTAGATTTTCTGATGATGATCATTTTAACAGGTGTGAGGTGATACCACATTGTAGTTTTGATTTGCATTTCTCTAATACTTATTGATGTTGTGCAGCTTTACATGTGCCTCTTGGCCATCTGTATGTCTTTGGAGAAATGTCTATTTAGGTCTAATGCCCATTTTTGGATTGGGTTTCTTTTTTTTTAATATTGAGCTGCATGAGCTGTTTATATATTTTGGAGGTTAATCCTTTGTCCATTGATTCCTTTGCAAATACTTTCTCCCATTCTGAGGGTTATATTTTTGTCTTGTTTATAGTTTCTTTTGCTGTGCAAAAGCTTTTAAGTTTCATTAGGTCCCATTTTTTAATTTTTGTTTTTATTTCTATTTCTCTAGGAGGTGGGTCAAAAAAGATCTGTGATTTATGTCAAAGAATGTTCTTCCTATGTTTTCCTCTAAGAGTTTTATAGTGTCTGGTCTTACATTTAGTTCTTTAATCCATTTTGAGTTTATTTTTGTATATGGTGTTAAGGAGTGTTCTAATTTCATTCTTTTACATGTAGCTGTCCAGTTTTCCCAACACCACTTATTGAAGAGGCTGTCTTTTCTCCATGGTATATTCTTGCCTCCTTTATCGAAGATAAGGTGACCATATGTACATGGGCTTATCTCTGGGATTTCTATCCTGTTCCATTGATCTATATTTCTGTTTTGTGCCAGTACCATATTGTCTTGATTACTGTAGCTTTGTAGTATAGTCTGAAGTCATGGAGTCTGATTTCTCCAGATCCTTTTTTTCCCCTCAAGATTGCTTTGGCTATTCGGGGTCTTTTGTGTCTCCATACAAATTTCAAGATTCTTTTGGTCTTGTTCTGTAAAAAATGCCATTGGTAATTTGATAGGGATGGCATTAAATCTGTAGATTGCTTTGCATAGAAGAGTCATTTTCAAAATATTGATTCTTCCAACCCACGAACATGGTGTATCTCTCCATCTGTTTGCATAATCTTTGATTTCTTTCATCAGTGACTTAGAGCTTTCTGAGTACAGGTCTTTTACCTCCTTAGGTAGGTTTATTGCTAGTTATTTTATTCTTTTTGTTGCAATGGTGAATGGGATTGTTTCCTTAATTTCTCTTTCTGACCTTTCATTGTTAGTGTATAGGAATGCAAGAGATTTCTGTGCATTAATTTTATATCCTGCAACTTTACCAAATTCATTGATTAGCTCTAGAAGTTTGCTGATGGCATCTTTAGGATTGTCTGTGTATAGTATCATGTTATCTGCAAACAGTGACAGTTTTACTTCTTCTTTTCCAATTTGTATTCCATTAATTTCTTTTTCTTCTCTGATTGTCCTGGCTAAAACTTCCAAAACTATGTTGAATAATAGTGGCGACAGTGGACATCATTGTCTTGCTCCTGATCTTAGAGGAAATGCTTTCTAATTTTCACCACTGAGAATGATGTTGGCTGTGAGTTTGTTGTATATGATCTTAATTATGTTGGGGCAGGTTCCATCTATGCCCACTTTCAAGAGAGTTTTTTTTATCATAAATGGGTGTTGAATTTTGTCAAAAGCTTTTTCTGCATCTATTGAGATGCATTTTTCTGCATCTATTGATCATATGATTTTTATTCTTCAGTTTGTTAATATGGTGTATCACATTGATTGATTTCCATATGTTAAAGAATCCTTGCATCCCTGGGATAAATCCCACTTGATCATGGTGTATAATATTTTTAATGTGCTATTGGATTCTGTTTGCTAGCATTTTGTTGAGGATTTTTGCTTCTATGTTCATCCGTGATATTGGTCTGTAATTTTCTTTTTTTGTAGTATCTTTGGTTTTGGTATCAGCATGATGGTGGCCTCCTAGAATGAGTTTGGACGTGTTCCTTCCTCTGCAATTTTTTGGAAGAGTTTGAGAAGAATGGGTGTTAGCTCTTCTCTAAATGTTTGATAGAATTCACCTGTGAGGCCACCTGGTCCTGGACTTTTGTTTGTTGTAAGATTTTTAATCACAGTTTCAATTTCATTACTTGTAATTGATCTGTTCATATTTTCTATTTCTTCCTGGTTCAGTCTTGGAAGGTTATACCTTTTTAAGGATTTTTCTGTTTCTTCCAGGTTTCCATTTTATTGGCATAGAGTTACTTGTACTGTTCTCTTAGGATGCTTTGTATTTCTGTGATGTCCATTGTAACATCTCCTTTTTCATTTCTAACTTTATTGATTTGAGACCTCTCCCTCTTTTTCTTGATGAGGCTGGCTAAAGGTTTATCAATTTTGTTTATCTTCTCAAAGAACCAACTTTTAGTTTTATTTATCTTTGTTATTGTTTTCTTTGACTCTATTTCATTTATTTCTGCTCTAATCTTTATGGTTTCCTTCTTTCTACTAACTTTAGTTTTTGTTTATTCTCCTTTCTCTAGTTCCTTTAGGTGTAAGTTTAGATTGTTTATTTGAGGTTTTTCTTGTTTCTTGAGGTGGGCTTTTATAGCTATAAACTTCCCTCTTACAACTGCTTTGGCTGCATCCCATAGGTTTTAGATCATTGTGTTCTCGTTGTAATTTCTCTCTAGGTAATTTTTATTTCCTCTTTGATTTCTTCAGTGATCTCTTGGTTGTTTAATAGTGTATTGTTTCGCCTCCATGTGTTTGTATTTTTTACAGTTTTTTTTTCTGTAATTGATATCTAGTCTCATAGCGTTGTGGTCAGAAAAGATGCTTGATATGATTTCGATTTTCTTAAATTTACTGAAGCTTGATTTGTGGCCCAAGATGTGATATCCTGGAGAATGTTCTGTGTGCACATGAGAAGAAAGTGTATTCTGTTGTTTTTGGATGGAATGTCCTATAAATATCAATGAAGTCCACCTGGTCTAATGTGTCATTTAAAGTTTGTTTATTTATTTTATTTAAATTGTTTATTTATTTTATTTAAATTGTTTATTTATTTTATTTAAATTTTTTATTTATTTTCTGTTTGGATAATCTGTCCATTTGTGTTAAGTGGGATGTTAAAGTCGCCTACTCTTATTGTGTTACTGTTGACTTCCCCTTTTATGGCAGTTGGCATTTGCCTTATGTATTGAGTAGCTCCTATGTTGGGTGCATAGATATTTACAATAGTTCTATCTTCTTCTTGGATTGATCCCTTGATCATTATGTAGTGTCTTTCCATGTCCTTGTAACAGTCTTTATTTTAAGGTCTATTTCGTCTGATATGAGTATTGCTACTCCAGCTTTTTTTTGACTTCCATTTGCATGGAATATCTTTTTCCATCCTTTCACTTTCAGTCTGTATGTGTCCCTAATTCTGAAGTGGGTCTCTTGTAGACAGCATATATGTGTGTCTTGTTTTTGCATCCATTCAGCCAGTCTGTGTCTTTTGATTGAGGCATTTAATCCATTTACATTTAAGGTAATTATTGATATGTATGTTCCTATTACCATTTTCTTAATTGTTTTGGGTTTGTTTTTGTAGGTCTTTTCCTTCTCTTGTGCTTCCTGCCTAGAGAAGTTCCTTTAGCATTTGTTGTAAAGCTGGTTTGTTGGTGCTGAATTCTCTTAACTTTTCCCTGTCTGTAAAGTTTAATTTCTCAGTCAAATCTGAATGAGATCATTGCTGGGTAGAGTAATCCTGGTTGTAGATTTTTCTCTTTCATCATTTTAAATATATCTTGCCACAGCCTTCTGGCCTGTATAGTTTCTGCTGGAAGATCAGCTGTTAACCTTATGGGGATTCCCTTGTATGTTATTTGTTCCTTTTCCCTGCTGCTTTTAATATTTTTTCTTTGTGTTTAATTTTTGTTAGTTTGATTAATATGTGTCTTTTTTTCACCTTGGGTTTATCCTGTATGGGACTCTCTGTGTTTCCTGGACTTCATTGACTACTTCCTTTCCCACGTTGGGAAAGTATTCAACTATAATCTCTTCAAATACTTTCTCAGACCCTTTCTTTTTTTCTTCTTCTTCTGGGATGCCTATATTTCGAATATTGGTGTGCCTAGAGTTGTCCCAGAAATCTCTAAGACTGTCCTCATTTCTTTTCATTCTTTTTTGTTTATTCTGCTGTGTGGCAGTTATTTCCACCATTCTCTCTTCCAGTTCACTTATCCATTCTTTTGCCTCTGTTATTCTGCTATTGATTCCTTCTAGAGTATTTTTAGTTTCAATTATTCTGTTGTTCATTATTTTTTGTTTGCTCTTTAGTTCTTCTAGGTCCTGGTTAAATGTTTCTTGTATTTTCTCTATTCTATATCCAAGATTTGGTATCATCTTTACTATCATTACTCTGAATTCTTATTTTTTAAATTAATTTATTTTATTTTTGACTGTGTTGGGTCTTCATTGCTGCATGTGGACTTTTCTCTGGTTGTGGCGAGCAGGGCCTACTCTTTGTTGCAGTGCACAGGCTTCTCATTGCAGTGGCTTCTCTTGTTCTGGAGCATGGGCTCTAGGCACACAGCCTTCACTATTTGTGGCACATGGGCTCAGTAGTTGTGGCTCACAGGCTCTAGGGTGCAGGTTCAGTAGTTGTGGCACATGGGCTTAGTTGCTCTGTGACATGTGGGATCTTCCCAGACCAGGGCTCAAACCTGTGTTGCCTGCATTGGCAGGCAGATTCTTAACCACTGTGCCACCAGGGAAGTCCCTGAATTCTTTTTCAGATAGCTTGCCTATTTCCTCTTCAGTTATTTAGTCTTGTGATGTTTTACCTTGATCCTTTTCCTGTAAGATATTTGTGTCTTCTCATTTTGTCTAATTTGCAGTATTTGAGGTCTCCTTTCCCTAGGCTACAGGGTTGTAGTTCCTTGTGCTTCTGTTCTCTGCCCCTGGTGATGGGGTTCTTCTAGTGTCTTGTGTAGGCTTCCTGAGGGGAGGAACTGGTGCCTGCATTCTGGTGGGTGGAGCTGAGTCTTTTCCCTCTAATGAGCAGCGTCATGTCAGGTGGTGTGTTTTGGGGTATCTGTGAGCTTAGTATGACTTTAGGTAGTTTCTGTGTTGATGGGTGAGTTTGTGTTCCTGTCTTGTTTGTTGTTTGGTGTGAGGTGTCCAGCACTGGGAGCTGCTGGCAGTTGGGTGGAACTGGGTCTTGGATTCAGATAGAGGCCTCCATGAGAGCTCTTGGTGGTTAGCTTCCCTGGGACCAGGTATTCTCTAAGCATCCAGCATCCTGGACTTGGTGCTCCCACTCCAGAGCCTCAGGCCTGACTTCTGGTCAAGGTACCAAGACACCACAAGTGGCTTGTCCTGGCAATAAAGGCGATTAAAAAAAAAAAGACTAACAAAATCCCAGGCAACTGGTAAAAAGTAAAATCAAACAAACAGAAATAGAAACAAGGAAACACACACACACACACACACACAAGAAACAAAAACAAAACCAAAAAGTCAAATAGCAAGAAAACAACCAGATAAACAAAAGCACCTAAGAACGAAATCAAACAAGAAGAAAGCTGACAAAAACTTAAAATCAGAAACAACACCAAAGCAGAGTGCCAACTGAAGAATGAAGCAAAGAAACAAAACCAACAAAAATGATATAAAAGAAAAATAAATAAAAAGAGAAAGAGGAAAGAACACAGAACAACAGAAAAGCAATGCAGAAATAGAAATATAAAGATAAATAAAATATAAAATATACTGAAGAAAAAAAAAGATAAACCCCCAGAGAAATGGTGAAAACAAACAAACAAAAACAGAAACAAGGAAACACCACACACGTAAAAGAAACAAAAACAGAGCCAAATACAACAAAAAGCAAGAGAACAACCAGACAAATAGAAGTCAAAAATGAAATCAATAAGGATTAAAACTAACAAAGACACATAACCTAAAAACAAAACCAAAGTGGTGTGCTTACTGAAGAATAAAGCAAGGAAACAGAACAAACCAATAAAAAAGATTAAAAAGATAATAATAATTAAATTAAATTTTAAAAAGGCAGGACAACAGAAAAGCAAAGTAGAAATGGAAATTTAAAAAAGAAGAGAGAAATATATTAAAGAAAAAGAGGAAGAAAAAAATAAGGGAAAAGAACACAGAATGACCGGAAAGCAAATTAAAAATAGAAATGTATAAAAATATGTTATAAAACATGGAGATCCCAAAAGACTAAATTTAAAAAAACTAAAACAATTACAAACCAAAAAAGAAAGAAAAAGAAACCAAAGAAAGGCTATAACCAACAGCAGAATGAATCAAAACATAATAAAATTAATAGTCATAATTATCTTTCCCTGGGGTCTCCTCTGTAAGTGTCCTTGCACATGCTGTGAGCCACAGCCCACCTCCGCCTCCCCAAGAGGTTCTCCTCTGCCTCTGGGCTGGTCTCTAGATCTGCTGTGAGCCTGTGGGGACCACTCAGACTCTGATCTGGCCCAGTTCCTGTGTGTACTTGCCCCCACAGTCCACAGCTGCCAGAGCTAGACCATTTTCATTTGTGGGAACAGTCATTGTCTACTCAGATATTCCATAGACACAGGGTCTACTTTGCTGATCATGTGGATTTAATCTGCAGCTTGTACAGTTGATGGAAAGATTTTCCATCCTATTCCTTAGTTGCCCCATCTCTGGGGTTCAGCTTTGGTTTTATCCTACCTCTGCGTGTGGTCCACCCACAGGAGTCTGGTCCTGAGGCTGCCTTGGAGCTCTTGGGTCTGCCCCTGTGAGGACCGGGCACAGAGGTGGTATGACCACTTGGATCGCAGGAGCCCCGGTGGCGCCAAATGCAGAGGCAAACTGGCAGCCACAGACACAAGAGATATGGCCTGAGTGAGGGCCTTTTCTGGTGCCCAGCATTAAGGCACGTGAAAGCCAGCCCTGTCCGTGGATTTTTCTGGCACCTGGCAGCAGGCATGTGGGGGCCAGCCCTGAGGGAGCTTTTTTTTATTATTATTGCCCTGCAGCCAGTGTGTGAGGGCCAGCTCTGAGGGGACTTTTTTATTGCTTTCAGCCGGCTCACAAGAGCCAGCCCTGAGCGGGCTTCCTTTATTTTCATCAGTAGGTACCGGCATGTGGGGAGAGAGAGGCTACAATAGTGGCTCCTCCCCTTGCATGTGACTCAGCAGTAGAGCCCTTCTTCCATGGCAGTCCAGCCTTCCTCCATAGGCATGCCCTGCTGCAGATGTCCTCCCTCCCGTCCCCTCAGTCCATCTCCCCACAGCCAACGGCAGTTCTCATTCTGGGCCTGTTCTCCAATCCCCACTCACCAGCTCCCAGCCCCTTTGCACACCTGTGAACACAAGTCCCAGTCCAGTAGGGTTGCGGTACGGACCATCTGTGAATTTCTTGCGTTTCTCACTCTGTCCCGTCTGCTACAGATCGGCTGCTTCACCCTCTTCTGACCGCCTCAAATGCTTCCCTTCTGTCCCAATCGATTTCCCCATTGGACAGGGGGTTTCTCTGAATTCGGGAATCTCTCCTCTGCTTCAGCTCCCCCGCCCTGGGGTGCAGGTTCCATCCCACTTCCTCTCCTCCTCCTTCTCCCTTCTTTTTTTCCATTCTACCCAGTTACGCAGGGATATTTAGAGTCCTTTCCAGTGTCCAAGCTCTTCTGCTAGTTTTCAGCCAGTGTTCTATGAGAATTGTTCCATCTATAGATATATTCCTGATACATCCATGGAGAGAGATGAACTCCACATCCACCTACTCTGCCATCTTGAATCTCTCTCTGTAATATCCTTTAATACAAACCTTTCCACCTAAAACTTGCCAGAAATAGATTCTTTAATTCCAATTTATAATTTTGATGGAATCACAGTTCCCCCAGTCTTGAATACTTTTCTTTAAATCTCCTGCCCTTTTTTTACTTTGGAATTCTTTTCACTATTCAACTGGACTGGATCCACTTTCTTAGTTTAGGCTCTCATTTCTCTGGAGTATTATCTTCAATATTTTCCTAAGAGAGTGTGCAGTAGGAATAAATTTCTCAGACCATGCATATATTAAGTATTATTTATATTTTAGCTAAATATTAAATTCTTTATCACCTCAGAAATTAGAAGGCATTATTATTCCACTGGTTACTATTACATAATGCTGCTGATGGGAAATGAGATGCTAGTTTGATGCTAGTCCTTATATAGGTGATCTTTTCTTAGAGATTTACTTGAAGATTTCTTCAGGTTGTCCATTATTTTGACCAACTATCAAGACTTTTTAATCTGAAGAATCCTTTATTTTTCCTCAAATCTGGAAGATTCTCTTCTATTAGTTGTTGAATAATTCTTCATATTTCCTCATATATTTGTTTCTTTTCATTGTTCCCATTATCAATCAATTCTTTCTTGATTTATAAATAAGTTAATTAATTTAAGAATTGTAGACTCCACTATGTATGTGTTTATTTATGTATACATAAAAAAGTGAAAAGTGAAAAGTTCAATGGAATTCTTGGGATAAAAATAGAGTGTATTCATTTGTCATGGCTGCTGTAACAAAGGCAACAAACTAAATGGCTTAAAAAACAAATGTTTAGCCTCTTCAATAAGTGGTTCTGGGAAAACGGGACAGCTACATGTAAAAGAATGAAATTAGAACACTCCCTAACACCATACACAAAAATAAACTCAACATGGATTAAAGACCTAAATGTAAGGCCAGACACTATGAAACTCTTAGAGGAAAACATAGGCAGAACTCTCTATCACATAAATCACAGCAAGATCCTTTATGACCCACCTCCTAGAGAAATGGAAATAAAAACAAAAATAAACAAATGTGACCTCATTAAACTTCAAAGCTTTTGCACAGCAAAGGAAACCATAAACAAGATGAAAAGACAACCCTCAGTATGGGAGAAAATATTTGCAAATGAAGCAACTGACAAAGGATTAATTTCCAAAATATACAAGCAGCTCATGCAGCTCAATATCAAAAAAACAAACAACCCAATCTAAAAATGGGCAGAAGACCTAAATAGACATTTCCCCAAAGAAGATATACAGATTGTCAACAAACACATGAAAGAATGCTCAACATCATTAATCATTAGAGAAATGCAAAGCAAAACTACAATGCGATATCATCTCACCCCGGTCAGAATGGCTATCATTAAAAAATCTAGAAACAAGAAATGCTGGAGAGGGTGTGGAGAAAAGAGAACCCTATTGCACTGTTGGTGGGAATGTAAATTGATACAGCCACTATAGAGAATGGTATGGAGCTTCCTTAAAAAACTACAAATAGAACTACCATACGGCCCAGCAATCCCACTACTGGGCATATACCCTAAGAAAACCATAATTCAAAAAGAGCCACGTACCGGGCTTCCCTGGTGGTGCAGTGGTTGAGAGTCTGCCTGCCGATGCAGGGGACACGGGTTCATGCCCTGGTCTGGGAAGATCCCACATGCCACGGAGCGGCTGGGCCCATGAGCCATGGCCACTGAGCCTGCACGTCTGGAGCCTGTGCTCCACAACGGGAGAAGCCACAACAGTGAGAGGCCTGCATACCGGGAAAAAAAAAAAAGAGTCATGTACCAAAATGTTCATTGCAGCTCTGTTTACAATAGCCAGGACATGGAAGCAACCGAAGTGTCCATCATCGGATGAATGGATAAAGAAGATGTGGCACATATATACAATGGAATATTACTCAGCCATAAAAAGAAATGAAATTGAGTTATTTGTAGTGAGGTGGATAGACCTAGAGTCTGTCATACAGAGTGAAGTAAGTCAGAAAGAGAAAAACAAATACCATATGCTAACACATATATACAGAATCTAAGAAAAAAAAAAGAAAAGGTCATGAAGAACCTAGGGGTAAGACGGGAATAAAGACACAGACCTACTAGGGAATGGACTTGAGGATATGGGGAGGGGAAGGGTAAGCTGTGACAAAGTGAGAGAGTGGCAGGGACATATATAACCTACCAAACGTAAAATAGATAGCTAGTGGGAAGCAGCCACATAGCACAGGGAGATCAGCTCAGTGCTTTGTGACCACCTAGAGAGGTGGGATAGGGAGGGTGGGAGGGAGGGAGACGCAAGAGGGAAGAGATATGGGAACATATGTATAACTGATTCACTTTGTTATAAAGCAGAAACTAACACACCATTGTAAAGCAATTATACTCCAATAAAGATGTAAAAAAAAAAATAAAACATCTGGAAAAAAAAATGACCATAGAAAAGTACATTGACATCTCTTGCTTGGAGATTGCTTCTGCACTGAGAATCTCAGAATATGTTCATCTCTGTTCTCAACTCAAGGGTAAATTATTTTAAGGGAGGGTATTCCCTTTAGATCACAAGATGATTCTGACTTACCATTTTCATGTGGCTTCTAATACATGAAATAACATGTGATTGCTATCAGGATTTATATACATATGGCCAGACTGATATTGCATAAATTATTCCAAGATGGATATCTAAAAAATCCACTTCAGATGTGTTTATGGTGGACTCACTGATCAATGTTACTTCTTCGTTCCTTCCTTTCAAGGACACTCTAGATACACAGCAGAGCTTGGGCCTCCCCCAGATTTCAGGCAACCCCCATCTCTCTCCAGAAAGGAGACATAGAATTGATACTGGGGAGAGCTTGGGTAAATTGATTTACGAATTTGTGTGGCTATGAAAGATACTCTTGCCTTGGTGGACAATGAGTGTGTTACGTCATGTGGACCAGAGAAAGTGAAGATAACATGTCTACTCTCAGAGGAAGCTTCAAGGAGTTCACAGTGATAATCATATCCACAGAGGCAGAAAAAGTGTATAAATCTTATGTGAAGGTAACTTGAATGCCACCCCATTAATGGCAAGAAATAGCTTTTCTTTTTTGGGTAAACCTTTCCTCATTCACCAGTTGTGCATGAACAGACATTGGTAACCTGTAAACTTTGTCAAATCGTTGTTTATCTTTCAAGACAGAAAAGGTTAATCATTTGTTCAAAGTCTCATTTTATATACTTTTTCACTACTTAATATGAATTGGAACTATAATCACTAAAGACTGGATTTCCACTCCACCCTTAGAACCTCCAAATAGTGCACATTAAAATGTTTTGATCATGCATATTAATACCCACTTAAAATTCCATATCAATATATTATTTTAAAGGTTTGATTTCACTATTTTGCAAGGTGGCCAGTATGAGAGTATTGGTTTTCAATTTTACAAGGTGATTTTTCCCTACTTTGGAATATAAAAATGGATGGATTAAAGTGAGATTACTCAAGGAGTTTGAATTGTGAGTTTGGAGTAGAGAGAAGATTCAGAATATGCAGGAAGCATATTACCAGAAGCATCACAGATATGAAGAGGAGAAATATGGGAAGAGCGATAGTATCCACAAATTAAAGTGTGCTGAAAGAAGTGAGGTAGAAGAAAAATCAGTATATAATGAGAGATAGATTGGTGAGGTAAGAACTAAAGGTGGCTAATTAGGGAATGAGAAGACAGGTTGACCAGACCTCAAAGTAACAGCTCCAACCCCTAGGCCTTGTACCCTGCAGTCCGCTCTGTCTTTGTGGCCCAAATACTTTTACAGAGACTTTAGATACATAGATTCATACATACATATACATACAAAAACAAACAATAACAGTAACAAAAAATCAAACTTAACTCTCAGAGTTTGTAAACAGTTTTCTAAACCAACTCATTGAGTCAGAAGGGCATTTGTTTCATGTCTGTCACTCTTGGTCCACAGGAAATTCCCAGCTTTATTCTGATCTGTGTTGCCAGAGTTTGAAATGTCTTTGTGCTTCCTATACCAGTACAGAAGAGAGGGACTGTATCACCCAGGGCAGTATCCTTGGGGCAGAGAGCTTCAGACATGCGAAGCATGTTTCTTGCTCCTGAGCTCTGTAGTCAGGTAGAGTATGGAGTATCTCAGAAGCAGGGAAGGAGACTCTGGACTTTTGTCCTTGTAGGGTGATAAAACAATATTTTAGCTGCAGGTATCCATTTGCTCACTTGAATGTACAAACAAATTATCACATATACACACAAAGTTCAGTTGATAAGTGGCTTTTTTTTCCCTTCATGCAGATAAAGTCCAATGAGACTGTCTAGTGCTGGAAAAGGAAGAAATTTTATGTTCACTTGACAATCTATGAGAACCAATAAAACTTAAGCCAGGATTGTTACAGAGTAGGCAGTGATTCTGGGTTCCTTTCCTTTTCCCCCAAACTTTATCTGTTGATCCCTGTCCTTGCTCCAGGATTATACTTCTGCAGTTCAAATTTAGGACTAACCTCTATCCTTCTCAAATTCTGCCTGTCAATGTAAACCTAGACTCTGCTTTGTATATTTCTAATCCTTACATGGGTCCACATTAATTTTATGGTGGAAAAATGTGCCATTGTCTGGCTGTACCACATTTTGTGTATGCATTGATAGACATTTGTGTTCTTTCCACTTTTTTGGCCATTGAGAAAAATGCTGCTATGAACATTTTTGTACACATTTTTTGTGAATATATACTTTAATTTCTCTTGGGTATATAACTTGGAGTGGAATTACAGAGTGATGGTAGTTCTATGTATAACTTTTTGAGAAACTTCCAAACTGTTTTCCACAGTGATTGTGCCATTTTACATGCAACAGGCAATGTATAAAATTTTTAAAAATGTATTGATGTATAGTTGATTTATAATGTTGTGTTAGTTTCAGGTGTACAGCAAAGTGAATCTGTTATATGTATACATATATCCACTCTTTTCAAGATTCTTTTCCCATATAAGCCATTACAGAGTACTGAGTAGAGTTCCCTGTGCTATACAGTAGGTCCTTACTAGTTATCTATTTTATATATAAAAGTGTGTATATGTCAATCCCAATCTCCCAATTTATCCCTCCCCTCCTTACCCCCTGGTAACCGTAAGTTTGTTTTCTACATCTGTAACCCTATTTATGTTTTGTAGATAAGTTCATTTTTACCCTGTTTTTAGATTCCACATATAAGTGATATCATATGATATTTGTCTTTGTCTGACTTAGCTTCACTCAGTATGACAATCTCTAGGTCCATCCATGTTGCTGCAAATGGCATTATTTCATTCTTTTTTATGGCTGAGTAATATTCCATTGTATATACGTACCATATCTTCTTTATCCATTCCTCTGTTGATGGACATTTAGGTTGCTTCCATGTCCTGGCTATTGTAAATAGTGCTGCAATTAACATTGGGGTGCATTTATCTTTTCAAATTATGGCTTTCTCCAGATACGTGCCCAGGAGGATCATACGGTAGCTCTACTTTAGTTTTTTAAGGAACCTCCATGCTGTTCTCCATAGTGGCTGTACCAGTTTACATTCTCACCAACAGTGTAGAAGGGCTCCCTTTTCCTCACACCCTCTCCAGAATTTGTTTGTAGAATTTTTGATGATGGCCATTCTGACCAATGTGAGGTGATACATCATTGTAGTGTTGATTTTCTTAGCTGTATGAGATTTTTAATTTCTCCACATCCTTTCCAACACTTGTTATTTTCATTTTTTGGGGGGGGAGTGTAGGGAGGGCATAGGATAGAAATTCTAGAGGGTATGTGTGATATTACATTGTGGTTTACATTTCCCAAATGACTAATTGTGTTGTACATGTTTTCATGTGCTTATTGACCATTTGCACATCTTCTTCAGACGAATGTCTATTCAAATCATTTTTTCATTAAAAAAATTGAATTGCTTTTCTTTTTATTGTTTAGCATTAAGAATCTTTATATATTCTTCATACTAAACTCTGATAAATAATTTGTAAATATTTTTTCCCTTTCTATGAGTTGCCTCTTCACTTTTTTGATAGTCTCTTTTTCAAAAATTTATTTATTTTTGGCTGCATTGGGTCTTCGTTGCTACGCACAGTCTTTCTCTAGCTGCAGCCAGCAGGGGCTACTCTTTGTTGCGGTGTGCAGGCTTCTCACTGTGGTGGCTTATCTTGTTGCAGAGCACGGGATCTAGGCACGTGGGCTTCAGTAGTTTAAGCAGGCGGGCTCAGTAGTTGTGGCTCACAGGCTTAATTGCTCCTCAGCATGTGGGATCTTCTTGGATCAGGGCTTGAACCCGTGTCCCTGGTGTTGGCAGGTGGATCCTTAACCACTGTGCCACCAGGGGAAACACCTGATAGTGTCTTTTCAGACACAAAACTTTTAATAAAGTCAAATTTATTTATTTTTCCTCTGTTTGGTTGTGCTCTTGGTATAATATCTAAGAAGCCAGTGCCTAAGTCAAGATTTACACATATGCTTACATTTAGATCTTTAATCCATTTTGAGTTGATGTTCTATATATGATGTGAGATAGAGGGCAACTTTATTCTTTTGCCTGTGGATGTTTATTGTTTCTTCACTATTTATTGAAAAGGCTATTCTTTTCCTATCAAATGGATGAAGTGATTTTTTTGATACTTGTCAAAAATCAGTTGACCATAAAAGTATGAGCTTATCCTGGACTCTCAATAAATTCCATTGACTTATATGTTTATCCTTATGCCAGAACCACACTGTATTGATCACTGCAGCTTTGTATTAAGTTTTGAAATTGAGAGATGTGAGTTTTCAAACTTTGTTCTTCATCAAACCATCTTGAGATGTTTTGGCTTTTCTGGGTCCCTTGAATTTTCATCTGAACTTTATAATCAGATTGTCTATTTCTTCAAAAAATGTGTTTGGCATTTTGACAAAGATTGCATTGAATCTGTAGGTCACTTTGGATAGTATTATCATCTTAAAAATATTAAGTTTTCCAATCCATGCACACAGAATATCTTTCCATTTATCCATGTCTTTGTTAATTTCTTCCAACAATATTTTGTAATTTTCAATTTGTAATCTTGCACTTCCTTGATTGTATTTATTCCTAAGTATTTTATTATTTTGATTCTGTTATAAATAAAACTTTTTCTTAATTTTATCTTTGGATTGTTCATTGCTAGTGCATAGAAATGCAACTGAATTTTGTGTGTTTACCTTAAACTTTGCAACTTTGCTGAATTTCTTTATTATCTCTAATAGTGTGTGTGAGTGGGGATGTGTGTGTGTGTACTGTATGTATTTTCTGTATAAGAGGCTTTAAGTCTATAAATGATGTAGACTTCAGGAAGCTTTTTGATGTGCCAGGAGCTGCTCTGTAGTCCTTCCAGGTGCATAAGGCACAGGTAATATCTGTCACTGTAAAAGGATACTTCTGAATATATTCAGCTTAACAAGATGCATGTTCAACTTCAACTTAAGGAATTTAAAGAATTCTTATATTTAATAAATACATTATCTAGACTCTGCAGTTTTTGTGAGGCCTCGATTGATGACCATAGTTATTTTCCATATATTTTAAAATGTAACAATGTTTCAACATGTGGTTGTGAGATTGTAAAACTTTAATTCTTGTTCACCTTAATGGGATGACTTCCTAGCCTCTAGAACTGTGAGAAATAAATTTACACTGTTTACAAGCCACTGAGTCTATGGTGTTTTTTGTTATAGCAGTCTGAACAGACTAAGAGTGATTTCTTTTTTTTTTTTTTTTTTTTTTGCTGTGTGGCTTGTGGGATCTTATTCCCACAACCAGGAGTCGAAGCCGAGCGCCCTGCAGTGAGAGCGTGAAGTCCTAACCACTGGACCACCAGGGAATTGCCCTAAGAGTGATATTTGGATCTTGAGTTTACAATGATCAAATTTAGAATATATTTTAGACTCTCATTTTCTCAAATCTTTTTTCTGTCCACACACCTCTCTCTTCAAGATCTCTAATTACTTTTGTTTTAGGCCCTTTAAAGTTTTCCATCAAATCAGTGATACTCTTCATTTTTTAAATTATTTTCTCTGTACATTTCATTTTAGATAGTTTGAATTTCTGTCTTCAAGTTCACTAACCATTTATTTCTGCAATGACTAATCTACCGTTAATCATATCCAGTGAAATTTTCATCTCACACATTGTAGTTTTCATTTCTAGAAGTTCAATTTGGGTCTTTCTTTTAAATGTATATCTCTAGTGAATTGTTTGAACATATTTTAAACTATTTGGAATACAGTTGTAATTTCTGTTTTAACATCCAGGTCTATAAATTTGAATACCTGTACCAGTTCCATGTCAATTTTAACTTATTGATTTTCTGTTCATTATATGTTGTATTTTCTTGTTTCTTTCCTTGCCTGGTAATTTTTGATTGAATATCAGACAGTGTGAATTTTTTATCCTGTTGAGCTTTGCTCTGGAATTAATTTAAGATACGTGTAAACTATTTGGTCCATTTGAATCTTGGTTTTAAATTTGTTCATCAATATGGATCAATATTTAGTCTAGTGCTAATTATTCCCCGTTACTAGGGAAAGAGTTTTGTGGGTACTCTACACAGTGTCCACTGCATTTACAAGGTTTTCTAGTCTAGGTGGTAGGATGACATTCTCTTCTCACCCTTGTTTAAGTATTAGTTACTGTTTCCTCTAATCATTTCATTTTAACCTAATAGATAGTTTTGACTGGAGGGAGAAGAAGGGCCTTTCCTTACCTTTGCTGGTGGACAGACTTAGAATTCCCCAGAATACAAAGTAGTCATTCTCCTTATTAACATCTTAAGCAAAGCAATCACCTTTCTCTCTCATCATTCAATAGGATAAATACCTCAATTTGCTATCAATTGATTCTGGTTTTCCCAGACCTCCATCATGTTCACATCATCACATTTGTTAGAATTGGATTGTGATTGATATTTATTTTTTTCTTTCTCAAATTATCCTTGCATTTAAGATATAGTTTAGCTTGTTATCAAATTACACTTTAACTTTTCTCCTTCAACATTTGAAAATAGAACTCTTGTCATTTTTATTCAGTGTTGAGAAATGTGAGGAAGTGTATCTAATTTTTATTCCCTGAGCAGTGCTACTAAAGTGTGATCCTCAGACCAGTGCATATTTATAAAACGTTTCTTACTAGTTCTTTATGAAACAAATACAGAAATATAGTATTACAAAACTTCAGAGCAAATTAACAGAAAATATTAGTTATATTTTATCTAATAATAAAATTACCACTTGTATGTCTGTTTTTAACTCACTTCATTATTTGCATTAATTTATTCAGAAAAGTGTGTCTGTGATATATAATATATAATGCAAGAAATATTTACAACAATAACCAAAAGAAAAAAAAAAGATTCTTCTCTGCAGATTGTTTGAGAAACACTGCCTGATGTGGTTAGAAACTTTGGTCATGCAGATTCATGGAGCCCTAAGCCAAGAGGCCTCATAATCAGTGGTCCTAGGGCTTACAGAGAATGGGCTACTATCTTCATGGTTTATAGGTTCTTCTTCTAAGTCACTTAATATTTTACAGATGGGGAGAGCTCCATGGATTTAAGTTTGAAGTAAGGGTAGAGTGACCCAGAGAAGTTGGCCTGGGTGAAAGAGAAGATGTGGGTTCTGTCAGTCATGTTATAGAAAGAAATGTCACTATCCTCATAATCCAAGAAAATCACAATCTTTCGTGGACACTTTTCTATCAGGAGAGGCTCTTCCAGGAAAATGTTTTGGGGAGAACAGATGAGAGCCCTGTATTCACGTCCCTTCTTCTCTAAGACGCTGAACTTCTTCTTTTGTAGATGGCTGAGTAACACACTCCTCTCTGTGGGCTTCTCATAAATGCCTAGAGTCCACTCATCAGTGTCCTCAACGTCCACCTCCCAGTAATGTCTCCCTGAAGTGAATTCTTTCTGACCAATTTGATAAGGTTGCAGTCTCCTTGCTTATTACATAATAATACCCGTGTTTCCTCTCTGACGTTCTCTTCTCTCTCTGGGTCAGAATTGTCCTCATGAAAGTTTTCATGATTTAGAGTCACAAGAGCTGGAAGAAAAAAAAAGGAAAGGAAAAGGCCAACATTGTATATTTCAGAAAACTGTTTCCCCTGTAACTGTTTCGTTACAAGGGAAACCTTAACAAAACAGAGCAAATGTGTAAGGAGTAGGGATAGAATGCATCCTCTCTGAACATGTGTGTTGGGGGAGATGGTGCTGGGAGGCGGCTGATGTGCTCTCATCTTGAGTTCTAGGCTACTTATCTTATCCTATCTATGCAGTTATATAGGTCAGTGTCTTGGCAGAATGCCAGAGTGAGCAGGTGACTTGAAGTGTTTATTGGAGAATGGTGTTCTTTCCGTGTCCTCTGCAAATTAGACCTATGTTCCTCAATTAGTAACAGGATCCAAGTGAGCTGACCTCTCTACAAAGAACAGCTAACTTCTTATTTTGAGCACTTCTTACTTAGTTTGGGGTCTCCTCAGCTGAGGGACTATCTTAATTTCTGTTTTAGAACCAAGTGGACCCCATAGACGAGGAAGCTGTGCCAATATTTGAAAATGGAATCACGACCAGAGTAGCTAAGCCTAGCAACAATTTTCAGTTCAGGCTAATAGTTAAACGATTTTGAGGTTTCTTCCCTCTCTTTAACAGAACAATAGTGCCTCTGTGTTTTCAGCAAGGAGATGATGTTAGGAAAGAAAAGCGGGGTCTCAGAAGGCAGGTTGGAAGGGAGCCAAAAAGATAAAGAACAACTTACCAGGTTGGAACTGTTCCTTCCTCCAGTCTGAAAAAGAGCAATACAAGTTGAAATGGGGACGGAGGCATACCCAGGGAAAGAAAAGGAGGTAAGATGCTTCCTTCCCTGACTTGTCACCTTCTCTTGTCAACATTCTCTTCCTCCTCTAAACCCCTCAAACTCTGGTAGTATCCAGAAACTACAGGACAAATAGTATGTTTTTTGCACTCTGTCTCACACTAGAAACTATCACATATTTCAGCCCGAAGCTGGGACGTATTCTCCAGTCTGAGCCAGGTTTGGAGACCCCTGGAGCAGGGTCTAATGCTCTACATGCCCCTCTACTATGCTCTCAAGACCTTTATGGACCTCCTCACTGACTATGAGAGCTATAAACTGTATTTTTAAATTTAATTTAATTTTATTCTATTCCATTTTATTTATAGTTTTTCTAGCCTGTGATCTCAGAGTAGAGTTTAAGCTTATGACTAAGGCATTTAAATGGGCCATTATTACTTTGACCCAGATTGTAATCAGATTGCTTATATTTTTCTCCAGGGACAGATTCCTCATGAGAAATAGAATTGCTTCTGCCTGTGGCCACTTCTCTTATGACAGGACCTGTGATTTTATTTAAAGATTGGGTATTCTCATAAAGTCTTGGGACAATAGGCAGATAAGGACATATCCATAATTCTTGACTGGAGCAGCACTGTGGTCTCTCACTAAACTGCACTCCTGTCAGAAGTGTAGCACTCAGATACATAGAATCTATGAATATATGAGTCAAGGAGGACATCTGAGATCATGTATTCCAGTCTTTTTGTCTTAGAGATAAGGACAGTCAGCTCAAAAAAGAGAAAAGAACCTGATTTCTCAGCTGTAATTGGTAGAGTTGGAACTAAAAGTCATTCTTAGTGCTTTGCTCACTCCTTTAGAAACACGGGAATATTTTTCAGTATCTCATGAAAGAAAACTCAACAGAAACTGCTTAATCAACTTTAATCCGTGGGAGGACCTCCTCTTATCAAAGCACTTATCAGGCTGTGTGTAGTTGCCTGGTTCCTGGCTTACTTCCCCCAATGGACTTTGTTTCACAGGGTCAGAGTATAATAGTTTGTACCACCAACATCTAGCACAATGTCTGGCATATAAAAATTGCACAGATACATATTCAAGAAATGACCTGGTGTGCTTTTGAGGTCCAACTCTATATTACACACACACATACACACACACACACAAGTTATAAACCCACAGAATACATGGACAAATTTTAGAAGGTATAAATATAGCTAATTTCCCCACCACCAGATAAACTTATTTTTGCAAATGATGTTCAAATATTTTTAAAAGTTGTTTTTCAACTTTTTAACACATAAACCTTCTCCCTATATATTGAATTTTACCTTTTTTATTTCAAATAGGTAAAATAAGTGAAATCATGGTTAATATATTTTTCCAAATATAAAATATAATACATTTTCTGCTCTTTTAAACTTTATTTGTAGAATAGAAGTGTTGATATAATATATTCTTTATTGTTCCCAAATCTCTCTTTATTCATCAAAATCACTCTGAGTTCTGTCCCTTCCTTCTTCATAGTGGATGAGCTAACAATTCTTGCTGAGTCCTACCCTAGCCATGTGGTGGGACTGACCAGGCAGCCGTTACTTCTCCTTCATCATTAGCTCTGGAAGACAACTGATTATTTGAGCCTCCAAATACAAAATACTACAGAGTGATACCAAATAAATTTTCACAACTTTCAAGTGTGTGTGTGTGTGTGTTTATGACTCTGCTTATTATGCTCAGAATACCAGAGGCACTTGGCAAGACTAAGTCCATAGAGTTACGTACCAGGATATAGCAAGGCCTTCTTCCAATCTAAAACAGAACAAATAGAGGTAAGACAAGATGAGACATTAATCTGGGGCCTTGAATTTTTCTTCCTTCCCCTTATTTCTCTTCCACTAATCATCATTCAATCCTCTAGTCTTTTCCTCTAAGGATAGGGAGCTGAGAACTTGTTGGTCATCAGGACATCAATTGACATGACAGAGTCTCTTACCTTCATTGTATAATGCCTTTCACCTTTCTGAAAGAAACAACATTCAATGAGAGACCCAGAACAGGTGTGAAAAGGGGAACAACTTCTACACAGGGCATGAAAAGAAACAAGGCTCACCAAGCTCTGCCTTGAGGTTCACTGGAAGAGGAGGAGATATAAAATCCATCAAACTGGGTTTTAGCTGCTCCTAAGTTTGGTGAGTAGCTAAATGAATTCAATTTGATCTTCTCTTAAGGGTCCCATAGTTAAGTAGGTGAGAAAGATTAGCAAACATATTTGTCAAATGTAAAAGGACAGGCGCTAAGAAACGTTACATGGGAAGTATCATGGGGTCACACAGGAAGGAGAGCCCATGCTTCATAGGAGTTTAAGATTTCCTAGGTGTTTCTAAAGCCTATTCTTGAAGGACAAAAAGGAAGAGAAGATAAGGGAAGACATTTCCACAAAGAGAAACAGGTTGAGGCACAGTGGTGTGAAAAGGCATGGTGTGGGTTGAGCCGCAATTTGGAGGCTTTGCGACCACTGCTCACAGACCTCCTAACTTCCCACATGATTTTCTCCTTTCCATAGGACTCCCAGCTCTGTAGAATTCTTGGTACCCTGTGTTTTCCTTGGGATCCTTCAGTAATCTTTTATTTCCCCATCCACCCTACACAACCTGTATCTGCAGCTTTTCCATGAACCTCTGATTTGACCTGCTGCCCTGATTTACTTTTGACTCTAAGTGCCACTTCTTTTTCTCTCTTCATCTCCTCTGTGTCATGAGATTCTTCCTGCCTTTTCTTTACTTCTCTCTCTTTGGCTTTATGTTCTCTCCAGCTAGTGTAGCTGATCCCGATGAGGAGAAGCACCAACAAAGGGAGTGTCCCAGCCAGGGCTGTCTTCCACGGAGACATCCTGGGGAAGAAGGGCTCTGACACAGGCAT
This sequence comes from Delphinapterus leucas, assembly GCF_059928025.1. Taxonomy (NCBI): domain Eukaryota; kingdom Metazoa; phylum Chordata; class Mammalia; order Artiodactyla; family Monodontidae; genus Delphinapterus; species Delphinapterus leucas. The sequence continues at coordinate 24,961,571 of NC_143138.1, forward strand.
GTGGAGACACAGTGAGAGACTGACCTGGAGGAAGCCCTGCCCTCTCTCCAAGGCTCCCTTCAGCCTTCCTTCACTCCTACTTGCCCTTAACGCACCCAACTCTGCCTTGGAGTTTGTGCTGCACTGACCTGAGAGGAAGATGGCTGACACTTTCTCCTGGCCAGAGAAGGGGTTCTGGATGGAGCAGATCACATTGTCCAGAGAGCTGTCCATGACCACAAGCGATGCCTCCACATGGAACAGCCCATCTCCATCTTGGGTCTGAGACTCAGAGAGGGATGGTAGCTTCACTCCCACCATGTCGCTCCACTGCACCCTGGGTTTTGGGAACCAGCCACCTGAGGAGCACAGAACTCGGATCCCGCGATCCTCAGGCCCCATCATGTAAACGTGAGGGGCAGAGCCCAAGCCTGAGGAGAGAAGACATGTGCCTGAGGGCTGTGGTCCTCGGGACTCAGGAGTCCCTGAGGCTGAAGGTGTAACTGCCTTTCACTAGGCTGATGAGCAAACTGAAGCTCAGAATTCCAAACTGCTCATGGCCAATGTTAGGCTTACCTGTGATTCAGTTTTTAAATCAACTTAATGCTTTTGCACTTTACTTGGACTGAGAGAGCTCTGGGAACATTCTGAGAAGAAAAAAGAACAGGGACAATGAAAGTTAGAAGAAAGGAATTTAATTCTACAAGTTGTCTCTCTCTCCTGATTGGGTCAAAAATATTTGAAGGCCTCAGTACCTATCTGAATTAATACTAGTTAATTAATTTTTGTGATCTTTTGGATACTAATATATCTTCAGAAGGATTTCCTCCTTTACTGTTTAAAAGCAGAGTATGTAGTCTTATCCTCACTGTACAGTTTAGGAAATTGACATTCTACAAGGCAAAATATTATATAAACATATGGAAGATCATAAGAAATGCCAAGTTAGGAATCCATATGTTCTCACCCTTCCCTTTGCTTTACACCATGACACATACATTCTGTGCTCATTTAACTTACCTATCACACGCAGCTCCACAATGGCTTCTTGGGAGATGTGACCATCCTTAAAATGACACAGATATTGGCCATCATCAGAGGCACGGATGTGTTGGATCAGCAGGGCCACAGCACCTTTGCCAATGGAGTCCCCCACCAGCTCTGTCCTGCCACGGTACCCCAGCATTTGCTCCCCTCCTTGTTCCTGTCCATTCTGGTACACAAGCACTGTGGGGGAGAGCTGGGCTTGGTACCACCGGATCTGCATGTGGGCTGCACTCTGCTCAGGAGACAGCTGGCAGGGCAGACTGGCATCTGCTCCTAGCAGGACCATGATGGGCTGAGCTGGTCCCTTCACGGAAAACCCAGACACTGCATGAAAATTAGAGACAAATTGGGGGAATGAGTGGGGGTGGGGGGCAGGATGAGATGGTAGACCTCCCTGCATTCTTTATGTAGGGACCCAAATGTATTTCTCTCTTATTTGTGTTATTTTTTGACCTCAAATTAAAGAGACAATAACAGAAAATGTCATTATCATGACTTCATAGCTGGTTCTCTTCAAACCTGGAGTCTGAAAACTTCATCTTGAGGAGACCTTTTATTTTATGAAGAAAGGGCTTATGTCCCAGAAAGAATAAATGGGTTGTCCAAGATCATAAGCAGATAGAGCTTAGGGATCCTGAGTCCAAATTCTTTGTACTCAGACTTGGGTTTTCTTGACAGTGAAAACATTACAAAGTATGGGAGTTTTATGTTTTTTTGTTTTGTTTTTTGTGGTACGCAGGCCTCTCACTGTTGTGGCCTCTCCCACTGCGGAGCACAGGCTCCGGACACACAGGCTCAGCAGCCATGGCTCACGGGCCCAGCCACTCCGCGGCATGTGGGATCTTCCCGGACCGGGGCACGAACCCATATCCCCTGCATCAGCAGGCGGACTCTCAACCACTGCGCCACCAGGGAAGCCCTACAAAGTATGTTTTAACAAACAGTTACATCAAATTTAAACAGGCTAAAATCAGTCGTACGCAATAAAGACTTAGATAAATATTATAGCTATGAGTTTTGCGAGGTCTGCTCAAAGGATTAAGATGTGTTGATGTGAAGGAGATCACTCCCACCCTTCACCCGACCCTTCAAGCCTTCTGTTAGCAGCAGACACAGCCACAGTTTCCCCCAGAAATAACTGGTTTGAGAAGATACAGAGTTGGGACTGATGGACCCATTATATGAGAAGAACCACTGAAAACACACCTACAAATAAAAAGTATGAGGGAGAACACTGACCTGGGGAGCACCACGTGGACACCTGGAGAAGGAGAAGAGTGGGGAGAAAGCCAGCAGGAAGGAAGCTGGGAAAACCTGCCATCTTCTTCAGAGCAGAAAGTGGAGCAGGTGGAAGCACAAAATGTTCACTCTGACAATGAGGTACTCTGTCGGAGAAGGTGCTGAGAAGCTAGCCAAGTGAAAGTTCTTGGAAAACAAAAATCCCGTGTTCAAAGACATACTTTTATACACAGGTTTTTGGCTATTTTCCCTCACAGACCTTGAGAAAAACACGACCAACGCCCACCCATTCCCAATGGGTTTTGTTTTCTTCCCTCCTCCTTCTTCTTCTTCTTTTTTTTTTTTTCCTGAAAACCGGTTCCCCAGCAGGTGCAGTAAACTGTTCTCTTGTGTCCTGTGGGCTCACTTGCTTATCTACAGATTCACCTTCTCACCGGGGCTCTCTTGAAACCGAAAACCCTGAGTTCAATGTTGAGAGATGAAGTCAGACACAAAATTTGTCCACTCCACTCAGCCAAACTATTTTCCCCCTTCATTCATTCATTCATACATTTATTTATTTATTTATTTATTTTGACTGCAAATACTCTTGTGGCTTAACTTCTGAAAGGGAAGGGAATTTTGTCACCACATGACTCAGAGCTCAAGCCCTTATTTTTCCAGGACCCACATGTCCCACAGACACACCTGCACATCACCATATGTTTCTCTCTCACCATCCAGATTGAGCCAAGGGGAGCTGCTGGAAGCTCCTGGAACCTACAAGACCTGGCACCTACAAGACCCAGCTCCAGAGACAATTTTCACCTGGTTTTTCTTGAGGTCAGCCTCCAATGGTGTGGCTTCAGGGGCTGGAAACGGCCGGTTTCTAACCCATCCCTGGATTAGGAAAATATTCTTAGGAAGGAGGACAAACAGGGCTGCCAATAGGCACTGGCATTTGAATGCCTCTCCTGGAATAGGTTTAACGAGAAAGTCACAGCCTGCCTGCCACTCTTTTACTTACTTTGAAAGTGGGAGTAATAAAGGGCACCCCAGGGCACTTTGGACTGGGCTGAGCTATAGAATGATAGGAACTCTAAAGTTGCTTTGGTCAAAAATGCTCAGTGTAGCTCCCCCCTCCCACCTGCAAAGGACTGAAATGACATTATTTGGGGAGAGGGAGTCATCTTCCTGTATACTACTCAGTTCGGCGGATAATCCAAATGTCCATCTAACAAAGCTAGCTGATTTAGAGGATAAGCCCAGGAGAAGCACGCTTACTCTCACCACACCATGATTGACATTGGAAGCCACGTGCAGAGCTGCACAGGGGGAAATAAGAGGTTGAAAATGGAGGGCTCTGTGCTCCAAGAATAGGTCTGTATTTCCAAAAACCTTAGGGCTCCCCAAAGTAGAATAGATATAACTACACAGTTTTACCGTGCTAGATACAGAATGCTCACATGGCATTTTCTTTCCATTTCACACTCTTTCTAAGTTTATTCCATGTTTCTTCATGTCACACAAGGTTTACAGATAATCAGAGACACAAATAGCAATTGCATAAATATTAGTATGTAAGCCCCTAACTGTCTGGCTAAATGAATACCAAGATCCTAAACAAATATTTTCTAGAGACAATGAGGTACATTTGCCTTTTTAAGAAATCAAATGTCTTGAGATATAATTTGCATGCATGGTTTTAAAACATGCATTTGAATGAGGTTTCACAAACGCTTACACTCATGTAACCACCACCTCCATCAAACTGTGGAATTTTTTTGTCTCTTGAAAATTTTCCTCATGTCCATTGTCCATCAATCCATTCCAGGGGGTGGAAAAACAGTATTCTGATATAAATCGTGATAGCTTAATCTTGCCTATTGTAAAACTTCAACAAAAATGGAGTCATACAGTATGTATGCTTTTGTGCTTGGCTTCTTTGGCTAAACAAAATGTATTTTGGGATTCAACCACGTTGTGTGTATCAGTACATTAACATTTTTTATATTGTTGCATAATATTACATTGTTTGAATATAGGACCATATATTCTTCCGCAGTTCTCTTCGGGGCTGTCTCCCCACCTCATGCATGACCTCTCTTTCCACTCAAATTCTTTCCCACCAAGCTGGGCAACCCTCCTCCGTAAGGCCATCCTGTCTCATTTGGGGTCTGACACCTACCATATGGTTAGGGTCTGAAATATTGAGGAATGGGAAGGGAAAACTGAAGGAGAGAAGGAATGGGCTGAAGACATGACTTGCTTTTTTTGTTTACTTTGAAATGTATATATTTGTGTGTGTATTCTATCTCAAACTGTAAATATTCTATTCACAAAATAAATTTGAAAATTTTATATACATACTTATATATTTTTCCCAATAATAGATAATTGTTTGCGTAAAATCAGTTAACCTGTGGAGAATATTTTGAGGAATTTCATTGAGTACATACCAGTGTTTGTGTGAGAGAGAAAAGTGAAGAGGGAGCAAGAGAGAACTACAAGGTATTATTGATTTCAAAGAGCAGGTTTTAAAACAGTGTAAACAGTATGATCTTGTTTGAGAAAAATAGGATAGACATCAAAATCACAGAAAAATAATGATATGGCATTTCTTTTTTTTTTTGGAAAGTACTTTTTTTTAAAAAATTTAATTATTTTTATTTATTTGTGGCTGCGTTGGGTCTTCGTTGCTGCACATGGGCGCTACTCTTCATTGCAGTGCACGGGCTTCTCATTGTGGTGGTTTCTTTTGTTGTGAAGCATGGGCTCTAGGCATGCAGGCTACTACTGAGTTGTGGCACGCAGTCTCAGTAGTTGTGGCCCATGGGCTCTAGAGCGTAGGCTCAGTAGTTGTGGCACACGGGCTTAGTTGCTCCGTGGCATGTGGGATCTTCCCAGACCAGGGATCGAACCCATGTCTCCTGCATTGGCAGGCGGATTCTTAACCACTGTGCCACCAGGGAAGTCCAGGGTATTTATTTCTGAGTGGTGCAAATATGGGTGTTTCTATCTATTATTTTTGCTTATCTCTAATTTTCAGATTTCTCTAACATAAAAAGGTAAAGAATAGTGTGTGTATATGAAGATTTTTAATGCAAATATGAAGTATATTAGGAAGGATTCCTTCATAGGAGATACAGGATTGAAGAAATAATCAGCATTCTTGGGAATGAAAAATTGGCTTAAAGTAGAAAACAAATGGAAATGTCAAATATCAGAGTAGACACACCTGAAGGTCAAAATATTGGGTTAGGACAATGGAGTTACTACATGGTACTTTAAATCAAAGAGATTTTAAAAATTAGGAAATATAAGTTAAGCAAATAGATCCAGAACTTCAACATTCACCTAGTACACTTTCCAAAATGGAAAGGAGATTAGGGGCAAGAATCAGAAGGAAGAGTACTTCACAAAAAGTTGGAGTATTGCAAAAAAAAAAGAGTCATATATACATGAATTCTTATAAAGTTTTAGAGCTCCAAACAAACAACTAAACAAAAACCAAAAACCTCAAAGCTTCCAGAGTCCAGAAAAATGTGTTATGTACAAAAGAAAAAAATCAGATTCCATCATACATCTGTCATTCAATATTAATTACGAGAAAACAATTGAAATTAGTCTTTATTTTTGTCAACAAAAATTCAACTAACAATCAAGTTAAGCAAAAAAGGTGGAATTTTATTTGAGCCAAACTAAGGATTATAACTTAGAAGACAGATTCAGAAGCTCTGAGAACTGTTCCACCTGTTAGAAGTTGAAGGCACAGTCACACATATTTTTGAGACAAAGGATCACACATATTTTTGAGACATACTGACATGTTACATAAAAGTTCACCAAAGATACATAGTCCAGGTAAGCATGTACAAAGCAAGCAGAGAGTCTCCATGATCGCCTACAGAGTAGGGAAAGAATGCTATTCTTTTAGGAAGTTACATTGCTGTCATCACAAGAAAGAAAAAAAAATTGATCTTTACAATCAAGTGGGCATTCCCACCTTTGAGGAGGTCTGGTTAATGTATAATGCAGATACACATTGCATATTACAGGGGGAAGAAGGAGGCCCAAACAGACAGAGAGAGAGAATTTTTGTTTAAATTTTCTTGTCCTGCTTTAAAATATAAATTTTATTTCATCACTTTCCTGAGTAGAAACTAGAATTATCTAAACAACAAAACATTAAGTGTAAGAGCAAAAGAAAGAAAATTCTGGACAAACAAAGAATCAGAAGTTTTCTCCTCACTAAACTTCTCTTATATGAAGAACGAAGGTTACAGGTTTTGAACACAGGGGATTGGAGCAGGGAAACGGTACAAACTTTTGAGATACATCCCACATTCTGTTTACACCTGCCCTCTGTGGGGTACTGTTATTTGACTTGGAGTAAAGTGGAAGATAGGAGATTTCAGGTATTGTGTCCTGGCATTAGTCACCTAGGAATGGAGGAATCAAGGACTGACTTATTCTCCTTTTCTGATAGCTCCTTCCAATAGAGTAGTTGCCTACAAGGAGACTGCGTGGCTGTCCTGCGGTGGTGATTTACTTCATAAATTTAAATCATTTTCCCAAAGCATGATAGTATTATTCATACTCATGTCAAATCCCTGCCTGTTTAGGAAACACAAATCCAAATCTCTAATGAGATTAGATACTTAAGCAAGTTTCAAAAGGAATACTTAGAATAAGCAGATATTTTGGTATTAATTTTATAGGCAGACCTGGGAGAGGATTGGCATTCTAAGCACGGTGGAGGAAAGGGTTAGCTAAGTATCACACTGACTCATTCTACTAATCCATCTTAATTGCCTGAAGTGGATTTCTGTTAATCAAAAACTAAGAGAAACTGTTAGATCTCACCAAGTCATAAAGTAAAAGATTTGATATAGCATAGTTATATTATTTAAAATCTCTGGTTATACAGCAGAAACTAACACACAATTGTAAAGCAATTATACCCCAATAAAGATGTTAAAAATAAAAAATAAAATAAAATCTCTATAACTCCATTTATACGTTCTGGAATGATTCTGTTCATTTCTGGTTAATTATAATTATAAAGTTTTTTGAGTTCCCAACTGATTTTGTGTTTTTTAATTCTGCTGTATGCCATTAGCACCATGCAATCCTCGGAAGTTATATGCTCTTAATGGATGTCCCTATTTGAAGGCACAATCTTGTTTCTTTGAATGATTTCTCTCTGAACTTTATTTTTATTTTAAAATTAATACTACCATGTCTAAAATTTCGTTAGAATATATCTGGTTTATATTTGTTTATTTCTTGTTTTACTATGTCTCTTACAATTTATACATAGATGTTCAATTTTAGATCCAGAATTTCAAAAAATGTAAATTAGAACTTTAATTTTTTCAGGCTCTAACTCAGAATGTCTTTCTGTCATTCTAAGTAAGAAAAACAATTATTCTAGAACTCATAGGATTTGAAGGATCTTCAAAACAAAAGTCAATTATGTAAACAGAGGACAGCAATCTCATCCTCGCCTCTTCTCATTGTTTACAGTATGGAAGGAGGATGAAAGTTTGTAGAGAATCATTTTGGGAATTTTATACCGCTTTTCTTTCATCCTGGTTGAGACGGATATAACCCTCACGTCAGTGGAGGAAATTTCTATGTCTGGGAGAAGGTATGAATATGCCCATGTCTTTTCAATTCCCTGTCTAATGGAATGAATGAGAGGCCTAACTGATAGATGAAAATTTTCATCAGAATGGCAGATATATTGAGGTCAATTGAACAAGACATTAAACTAAAAATTGCCAACACTTACACAGAACGTAAAGTTACTGACACTCTTCTAAGTGCTTTGCATATATTAATTAATGTAATCCTTTCTTGGTGACAGGCAAGAGGGAGAATCTGGGCAAGGACCCTGGGGGTTGACAGAGGAGAAGCCAAGTTATATATGTTCCTTCAGCCCATAGGAATGTGTGGGGAGAAAATTGGTTGAGGCCAGAGTAATGTTTATGCTAGAGCCATCTCTCTCAGTGGCTGCTCATTGCCTTTGCTCTGTCTTTCCGTCCATTGGATAAAATGTTCTTCTTGAGAGAGGAGTTTAGAGACATTGTGGTCAGATTTATCACATCAGAGCATGGCTATTGAGATAAAAACTGTTTTCTTGGAAAAGGGAAACAAAAGGTCTTTTTTGTGAATGTCAAAGTCTTCCCTGATGTTCCCTGAGAGACACTACAGTCATTTGAGCGCTTCAGGAGGCCATTTCTTAGAAGCACTGTGAACCACCTTAGCTATAATCTTTTTTACCTTGTGGGTCCCATTTTTGTCTTCACTCCAGCTATTTTCAGGACCTCCCTCTGGGTCATACTGTTCTCTGCTCTGGGAAAGATGGTGTGCTCCCTGGACTTCTCTCTGCCAAGAGACCTCTTCTTTATCTTGCTTCTCCAAGTGTCCATATGGGGCTCAGGCGAGAATATTTTATATTTTCTATACTTGGATTCTCTTGCTCTCTGAACAGAAGCATTAAACTACTCCATCATGTCTCCGATATACATAGGTTAATTCCAAATCTTTTATTTTGATACAATAATGTATTTATCCATATACAAGGACAAATAAATCGTTATATGATTATTTTAGAGGGCAGGACCAGGTAGAATTACTTTACTGATGTCCTGTAATTCATTTAGATATCAGATTCTGGAGGAATGCATTTTCTGATGCCCAAGACCTGATTAAAAACTCTATAGCTTCTTGATTTTCCAGCACTCTCCCCTCCTCCTTCATTGAATTTACCACCATGGCAATTAAAAAATCTTCTGTTTAATATGAGATCACTCTGTTGATTGTAAGCTCCACAGGGTGGAAATCCTCCTTGTCTTGTTCACTGCCTTCTTCAGCCTGAATGTGTGCTACAAATTATTGCTGTATGAATGAGAGAGAGAATGTCTATGGGGCTTTACTGGACCAATAATGATGCTGTGCTCTAAAAGGTCCAGGCAGGATATTCTGATATTCTTTTCACTTGTGGCTCTATTCCACAGATTCCTTTTTGGTGATTGGTCCCTCGGAGCCCATTGTGGCCGTGCTGGGTGCAGACACGGTGCTGCCCTGCCGCGTGTCCCCAGCCATGAGCGTGGAGAATATGGAGATCCGGTTGTTCCACTCCCAGTTCTCAGATGCTGTGTATGTGTATCAGAATGGAATGGAGCAGGCGGGAGAACAACTAGTAGATTTCAAAGGGAGAGCAGAGTTGGTAAAAGACTACATCACTGAGGGAAGAGTAGCTGTGAGAATGACAGCCTCCGGGTCTCAGACAATGGAATGTACAAATGTATTTTTTAAAAAGGAAGTGAATTTGAAGAAGCCGTTTTGGAGCTAAAGGTGATAAGTGAGTAATATCTGAGAATACATATCACTCTAAGGGAAATCTAAGTGTTCTGTACTTGATTTGGGGGAGGAGGATGGTGAACAGGACAGAAGCAAAAAAGCAGTTATCCTTAGAGCTAGTCAACATCTTAGACAGTGGATTTAGCCCCAAATCCTCTTCATCTATTTATACATTTATTGTGCTGTACTTTAAAATTAAACTATTTCCATAAATATCTACCATAAAAATTGATCATTTATTTCCCTCTACATTTCTCCTCACGTATTTTGAAGGAAGGCACCATGATTAGCAAAAAGTACCATTACTCTAAGAGGCCAGAATTCCATCTGGGTACCATGATGGACAGAGGCTTAACAGGGAGTGTTAGTGGTCCAGAACCAAATCCACTGTTTGGAGGAAGTGACTGTGAGGGTTTGACAGAGTAGATTGAGGTGCTGGTTAGTTTTATTGTTTTTTAATTTCACATTCATAGGCTCTTTTATGTCTGGCTTTTTTTGTTGTTGTTCACCATTCTGTTTGAGATTTTTCTATGTAGTTAATTGAATGTAGCTGTAGTTCATTTCTATCTCTTTTTTATTGTTTTGCTTTTTACATTTAGATCTTTCATCTATAGAAATGTATTTTTGGTATGAAGTTTAATGAAAAGCTCAAAATACTGTTTCATAATGTATATATTCACTTATCTCCATACCAGTAGTGAATAGTGTAGAAAATCTCCACCAGTTTTCAATGCATTGTTTCCCATAAACTTCTCATAGGTACCAGGGTAAGTCTAAATTTTCTGTGTGGTTATAATGAGTTATCTGTCTATTTCTCTGGTGTTTCCATTTCTAAAGCTATATACCTCTCTGCCAAGACGAACACGTTGTTTCCTTTTAGTTGTAATGTTTTTCTCATACTGTGACTATGTTGGGCCTACCTTAAATTAATACTTCTCATTTAACACCAACTGACAAGATATCGATATACTCATTTTATCCATCTTCTTTATGTATAACTTGAATGGAAAAAATCTAATCCATTAGATCTTGAAGGAAAGAGTGACAAACTCTCCTGAGCCATGTTACTGTGATCTCACTTCAGTATCCTCCCAGTAAGAGGTCAAAGATTTCATAGTCATGGAAATAACCTCATGCAGGTGACAGCATTTTTCAGTACCTTTCCCATAACAGTTCTTTGACTTATTGGTGTAAAGACAAGTCCAACCTTTAGAAGCAGTTGTTTGATTATATATCCATGCTTATCTTTCACTCATTTAAACTTTGTCTATTTTACAGCCACTTCTAATGCTCAGAAATGGGTATTCCTTCTCCTTCCTCTTTCTCAACATAGATATAGGTTTCATCTGCTTATGTCAACTTGGAACTTCAATGATTATATTCTTCCAGGAAATGCAAGGTCTATTTGGTTTATTAGATCTTGCTTCCTTGGCTTTGATCTGTTCCATTTTTCTCAGGAGCAGTTTATTTCCTTTTTTCAAGAGAATTGGCAGTTCTCTCAGGCAATTCTGAGAAGATGGATTGTCTTTCAGACTGCTTTCTGTTTTCCAGAAGTATATTCCCCCAGGAAGATCAGGGATTGGTAGTAAAAATTATTAGCTCTATTATAATTTTTAGCCAAAAAAAGATGATGTAGCTGAGGTTCCTAATATATTTCCCACAACTGAGAAACTAGAATAGAACTGAGCTTATGGTGGTTCCATACTTTGTGATATCAAGTTTTAAAAAGACAAAATAATATATAGTCTCAGAAGTTAGAATAGCCATCATTCTTGAATAGACAGTGAATTCATCTAGTATTCTGGTGCTGTTATATTTTGATATGGGTGTTGGTTATGTGAATCTACTAGCTGACCTAGCCTGTGCGGAGTTCAAGAAGAGGAGGGGTAGTGGAAGGAAAAGAAAGGAGTGAGAATGGAAAAGTAAAAAGATCTTGACTCTTTCATGGACTCACTTCACCTTGTTACCTTCATGTTTTAGATAATCTTTACTCAGTGGAAGAAAGAAAATTTGGAAAAATGACAAAAGGAGATTGTTTAAGGAAGTGACTACATGTAGTCTCAATTTAAGCACAGAAGAAGTCTTCCTTGAGACTCCAATAAATGGAATAGACATATGATATAGATACAGAACAGATATAGATATAGTGGCAACATGTCTACATTGGCAAATTTTACTCTGTACCTTCCCTATTATCCTTCTATGGCCAATTGCAGATATGCTTGTGTAGAGGAGATATGACAGGCATTGGTATAAGTTCCAGTATCAGCTTCAATGTTCTTGTAATTTTTGAACTTCAGATACCCATTTATCTCATGGGAAAAGAAAAGAACCCCCTTGCATCCACAGAGAGCTATGGTGCTTTGTCCATCTTCTCCCACTGGTGTAGCTGTGAAACACGAGGACAAAAAATGTCCAAGTCTCAGACGAATGACTTTCCTCTCCAGGTTTGGGTTCTGGTACTCATATTTTCATGGTGGGTCCAGAAGATGAAGGAATAAGGCTGAAGTGCACAGGCAAGGGATGGTTTCCCCAGCCTGAAATACAATGGGAAGATGCAAAGGGAGAGAAGATCCCATCTCTCGCTGAGGACAAGACACAAGATAATGATGGGTTGTTTCAGTTTGAGGCATCCCTTCTTGTGAGAGACAGGTCAAAGACAGAAGTGTCCTGTTCCATGAAGAACCCTTTCTTTGGACAAGAGCAAGTGGAAACCATTTTTATCCCAGGTCAGTGTTGCTCATTTGGGGGGCAGGACAGGAGTAAGGAGGGGATATTTATGACCTGGGATGGGCTAGACTTGCTTGGTGTATGTTTTTAATCAGGTTTGGGGGGGGGGTCTTGTGTCAGAACCCTTCTTCCCTAGGACCTCTCCTTGGAAGGTAGCATTCGTTGTGACTTTGGTGATACTTGGGGCTTTCACTGGTGCTGTTGTGTATTTGGCTCAAAATGAACGACAGAAAAAGAAGAAACTATCAGAAGTCAAGAAGGAAAAGGAGAAAGAAAGTAAAGCCAAAGGTAAAACTGTGAATCAGACTTGGTGGGGATCTGTGAATTTATGGGTTTGTTAACATGATTGTGCATGTGGATGGCATCTTTTGGGAACAAAGAGATATGTGTACGGATGAGTTAGAGCGCCAAGACCTCCTATAAAACATGGAGCCCAGGACCTCCATGAGAAAAAAAAAAGTATTATAAAGTCCATTGGAGAGAGAAAATATCACTGGTATAAACATAGAGGGTTTTTTTTAATGGTCATAATAATTCTCAATTAAGGTAATTTTTTTGTTTTAGGTATATGGAAGTAGCACTTAGGATCTGGGCTTAGTAACATAGTCTAGAAAATATTTATTTTCTGTTAAATCCATTTTGTTATTTTCTTTCCTTTTTAGAATCATTTGAGAAAGAGCTTGGTAAGTCTTCCACGTTCTTTGCTCTAATAGAGGAAATAGAGTCATTACTGTATGCTGTATGTCTGGCCTCTCACAGGCTGTTATTCCTTTCAGCCAGAAGGAAGAAATTGTATCAGCAAGGTGAGTTATACTGATGTTATGGTTGGATGAACCATTTCATTGGCCCCTCTGTTCTGGTCACCCCCTATTTACCTTGTTGGTGAGGGAGGGATCCCATACCCTAAACAGTATAAGATGTTCAAACACATGACACCCAACACTGGACAAAAGAGATTGACAGCAGATTTTTAGTCACATGTACCCACATCCTGGGGAAGAAAGACACCTCACACCATGCAGGACCACATGGAGACTGCACCTGGGAGCAGAATGAATTAACATGGTCTGTAGGAGCCAGGGTTTTCAGGAACAAGAGAATGAGGTGGCGCTGTTTTCTGTGGAAGTATGTAATTGGCTTGTTTGATATTTTTTGCAGGCTGACAGGGAGGTAAAGTTCATTAGGTTGAAGACCAGCTGTGGTTCAGCTGTTTTGGCCAACAGGGAAATTAGCTGAGAGGGGGAGCTTTTCCTGCTGGGTGGAGGGCATACCTGGTGAGAGCAGGAGAGCTCACGATTAGGCATTTGGAGCCCTGTGAAGCTCAAAGTTATCAAGGCAGCACATAGAATTTTAGGCTTTCCAATACACTCTCACAATTTAAGCCTACTTTTCCTTTCTTCCCGCAAAAAACCAGACCCTCATATTTTAACATAGATGTAGAATGTGGAAAGTGTGAGAAATAAAACAGGAGATGTAAAAGAGGGCAAGTACATCAGAATTGTCATTGAGATAATGAATGCAGAAATATAGTACTATCATAAACCCTCAGATTTCTTGTGGTCACTGCAATTTCACACCCTGAAGTGGCATTCCAATGAATGAGAGAATCTAATTCCTTTGTTCTATTTCAGATTGGAGAAAAGCAGAGTTATATGCTGGTGAGTAACTGATGTTGTCTTGGGGCTTCAGGTACTTCAGGATTTCATGAGACATTTCCAGAGAATTTTTCAGATAGGTGCCATCATCTGGAGATTTTACTTTGAATCTGGGAGTCCAAAAAAATACAAGAGGTAAAGGGATAAGCATCTCACTAGTTCGGAGGAAACGTCCTTAGCATATTTTCCCATATGATTTTCTTTTTAGACTGGAGAAAGGAATAGTTCAAAGCAGGTGAGTGCCCTTACTATTTTGTCTCACTTAATCTCTTTTATACAAATGAGAAACTACTCTATTTGTATAAACTCCCAGTAATACCTAACTGGTTTTTCATTTCGTGGCTTTCATTTCAATCTCATGCAGAAATGTTAACAGATTTCTTACTGTTCTTACACCGTTCATTCATCAGCATAAAATTATACAACTATTTATTCAGTGCCAAATAAATAGAGTGGAGCTGGTCTCTAACTTCACGGAAAAGCACATGTACAAACTGTGATGAATCTTATGAAGGAATAAAAGATTGCCATGAGAAAAAAAAAATCGTGGATTAAAGGAATTACCCCGAGGAATTGATATTTAATATGAGACTTAAGTGATATGGTAGATCTATTCATGTGAATAACATTGAAAGAATAGTTCAGTCAGAAGGAAGCCTATTACATACCCAGTCTGATACACAGAAGAGCTTGTTGCATCTCAGTGGAAAAATGGCCCCTGACCATCTTAGGGTCTTTCCAGAATTATGAGTCGACTCTCTATTTCTACTGCTTGCTACTTCACTCTGAATATCCCTGTATCTACACACATTTCCCAGTTAAATTAATCCTCCAAAAATTAAAATATATTATAATTGCTAACATACAAATTCTTATGAGAAAACTTTTCATTATTGAAGATGTTCGGTTTGACAAGAAGCAGATTAATTACTACTAGTATTAGCACTATTGCTATTATGAGTACAGGTATTAGTGTTATTACAACCATCAGAAGCTAAAATTTACCAAGTGTTCATCATGGACAAGATGTAGTACTAAGTTCTCTACACATTAGCTCATTGACTTTTCACACTAGTCCTGTATGTACTGAGGTACCATAATGATGTACATCTTCATGAGATTAAAGTGGGACAGAGAGAGACAAAGTAACTTCAACATCACTGCTACGAAAGACAGAGTGATTATCAAAATTCAGCTCTTTCTGACCACACAGCCTGGGATTTCAACCATTAGAAATATAATAAGAGTGTATGAGAAGTAGATGACTTAGTTTTTACATAAGCCTAGAGAAAAATGACACCAAAGAAGCTTAAATGAAAGTGGGTACACTGTGATTGGAAATAAGGCATGGCTTAACTATTAAGAGCAAGCAGTAGAGCAACCAGCATTTGCAGGAGGTTAGAGAAACAACAACTTGAAATATATGATCCTGGAGATTTTCAGATGAGACAGACTTCTTGGCTAAATGGTCTCAGCCTGTCTGGAACACATGGTTACCCAAGGTCCTATCCATCCCCGGCCTTCTATGATCTATACATCATGTGTCTCCTATGAATGAACATAGGAGAGAACATGCATTGTTTTACCTAATCTTCCATTTCTCTCCCTCTTATTTTTCTTCATTCTCCTTTCCCAGTAATTTGCATCTTTCCTAAAACTAACAAGTCTCCACTGTGGAATGACCTTTATTTTTTTCCCCCATACCTACAGTGGTTTTTACTCTGGATCCAGCCACAGCTCTTCCCAACCTCATCTTATCTGAGAGCAGAAAACATATTTATTCAAAAGAGAGTGTTTCTCAGAATGGTGATGCCCCAACACACCAAGAGCAAGGGGAGTCTGAAGCCATCTTCAGTGTTCTGGGCAAGATTTTTCTTACTGTGGAGAGACAATACTGGGAGGTAGAAGTAAATATTGGGACAGAAGTTGGATCTAGAACTAGATGGGCTCTGGGTGTTTGCTCAGACACAGCAAAGAGAGAGGGGTGGTTTTTAGAATGTCCAGAGAAGAATTTCTAGGTGGTGGTATACAAGGCAGGAGAATTCATATTTCCCACCTCCCAGAGAAAGCCTCTGTCACTGAGGCAGCACTCCTGCAAGATAGGAGTTTTCTTGGACTGGGATGCTGGGAATGTGTCCTTTTACAGTATGATCGATGGGTCCCACATCTATCCTTTTACTGGAATCACCTTCTGTGGGACCCTTCATCCTTATTTTAGCCTTCAGGGTGCTGGCGCATCTTTGACCATCTGTGCAGCTTCAGATCACACTGAAAATTGTCCTGATTCTTCTCCAAAGACCTCTTTAACTCATTTAAGTAATTGTGATACAAGCGTCCCCCAAGAAACTCTCTATTACCACCATAAGAAGTGAAGTGTCAGCACCTCTGCTGCCTCTGCTCAAGCTTCTTATAGGTATGTTGTCCAAGAAAGCTCTTCTTCTTGAAGAGTAGGTCATTCTCACTAGGTATAAATCCGACCCCTTTCAAAGAGAGGTAGAGGGAGAAAGAGAAATGGCACGGCTAGAAAATGTCTGGGGGAATTTCCTCCAGTGCTCCCTTTGGGGAAATACTCTTTCTGGGCAGCAACGATTTGTCACGAGAAAGCTCCAAGTTAATTCATGGGCCTTTCTTCAGCTCTGGTACTTACTGTGTTTTGAAGTAAATATGTTTAAAGCTACATTTAAAGAGAAAATCTCTCTTCTTACTATTTTTGTTATCAAATATGGAAGAGGGAGTGATGTTTAAAGGGGAGGGTCTCAGTTGAGCAGTACTGTTGGAGATACACGCAGAAATCTGTTCAAGTCTTTTAAAAGTTAATGGCTCAGCTTGTTCTTTCTTCAGACTTTGGTGTCCATCAACTTCTAAACTTGGACTTTGCCAAGGTGTGTTGAAGACTGATAAATAACTGTAAAACCATTTGAGGAGAACAAGCCTCCTGGGTAGGAAGAGCCTTTTTTTTAAAAAAAAAAACAAGTTCTTACTGGTCAGCAAGTCCAGAACTGTATGTGAATAAAAAAGGAATGGATGTTACAATTTATGTTTTCAGAGAAAAAAGAAATCATCAAATAGGAATGGAGAAACATCCTCAGACTTCATGAAGAAAGAGTCATCATTAACATTGCCTATTTTTTTCTTTCTGACCAAGTTCTTTCCACTGTTGAGGGTTTTTCCTTTGCCTTTAATGCAGCTAAGCCTTCTCCAGGTGTTTATCACAAAGCTTACGTTTTCAAGAATATAAAATATGAGCTTCTCCTGTTAAATGAACCCTCTCTTTCTGACAGTAGATGAGATCAACTTAGATCCACTTAGGTTTTTCTGCACTTCTAGCAGATCTTTAAGTGACAAGTCCCTTTAACAACCTCTCTTGGAAGGTATACTGCCATAGCAAAAGTTCCCTAACACACAGCCACTAAGTGGCAGTCAGTATTTGAACCCAAGAAGAATAAATCCAGACCCCAGAATATTAACTTTACTGACAATAAAGGAAGGGCTTAAATAACAAGCAAGAAATAATAAAAGCAGGAGAGAGGTAAATGAACGGTGGGGAAAATATTAATAGGTATAATCAAATGGACATGTGGATGAGGATATGTGAGGGTAACAACAGAATGGGTACAAATGGTATTGGAAGTATGATATGGAACAGGAAGGACAATGCGTTCAGTTTGGGATATTTTACTTTTGTCATATATATGTGTGTGTGTGTGTGTGTATGTATATATATCACACAAAATGTGAACCCTGATGTAAACTATGGACTTTAGTTGAAAATAACGTACCAGTATCAGTTCATCAGTTGTAACAAATGTACCACACCAATGCAAGTTGTTAATAATAGAAGAAACTAAGGGGTGAGAGGGGAGGGATATGGGAGTGCTCTAGATTTTCCACTCAATTTTGTTGTAAACCTGAAACAACTCTTAAAAAATAAAGTCTTTTAATTTAAAAAAAAAAAAAGGATGAAGTACTGTTACATGCCACAACATGGATGAACTTTGAAAACATTACACTAAATTAAAAAAATACAGACACAAAGAAATCCATATATAGTATTTTATGATTCCATTTATATGAAATACCCACTATAGGCAAATTCACAGAAACAAAGTATATTAGGGGCTGGAGGGAGGGAAAAATGGGTGTAACTGCTTAATGGTTATGGACTTTCCTTTTAGAGTAATCAAAATATTCTGGAGCTGGATACTGATGAAGGTTGCACATATTGTGAAGGTAAAAATACCACAGAATTGGACAGTTTATTTTTTTCTTTAAATAAAATTCTAATGGATATGAAAATTAAATACACTTTGATTACATTCCTTCCTAATTTTGATTGAACTCAGATTTGAGACATCATTTCAGTAATTATATATCTTTCTCATCTTAGTAATAACATCTTTCCCATTTTGCATTCTGCCATTGAGATTTCTGTCTTCAAGAAACTGTAAAATCAGAGTCTAAAAAGGCCTGAAACTGTTCATGATTTTTGGTTCCCTTTAAGTTAAAACAACAATAAGAATTGGACACTTTAAAATGACTAAAATGATGAATTTTATGTGTATTTTACCACTACTGGAAAAATTTTAAAACTAAATCAAATAAATGTTCAAATACTTGTGAAATAATAATACTACAGTATTACACTACATAGTTTCAAACATAAGTTCATGAGTTTAAAAATAGAGAAAACATATCATGACCCAAAAGAGAAAACTCCAGAATGCCACAGATGAATAATCCTCAAAGGACAGCTAAAACCGTGATGTCTGCCTTCCTAGAAAGCAGCAGCCTGTCATTTGCGGGTATTCCTCATTCTCACTTCAGAAGCTTTTAAGACTTCTTCCAAATCTTTATTTCTTCACATTCTTTCTTGTCCTATGTGTGGCTTCTCTCTTTTAATTCATTGTGACTTTTAAAATATTTTTATTTCCATTGCATTTTATTACTTGTGTTGCATTAATTGCTTATGTTTATTCTATAATTGTTAATTTTAAACTGTGTGCTTTTTTCACTCTAAAACAGAAATTGATATTTTCATAAACGTAACATATTTTTCTCTTGGACTAAAATTTCTGAAAAATTTCCTTACTCCACATTCTTAATTAACTTTCTGAAGAAGTCTGGTGCAGGAATTACACACTTTATGTGATTTTCAAGATTATGTCTTAGTGATCAGATTTTTCTCCTTATATTCAGCTGTATTTTCTTTACCTCATTTTAACCATATTTTTTGTTTTCTCACCCCCACTTGGATAATTAATTGTCACTTTCCTAGAGAAACCAATCAAATATTTGATCATTCCTTGCACTTCCTCCTCTAGGCTAAATTGTATTTCCCATTGGATTTTCTAAGGGTCTTTTATCACCAGATATCAGATTGTGATCCGTAGGCAGGATATCAGAGAGCTTGGGATATGATAGGTCACAGAAGGGATCAGTCTCCAGGTCAGAATTGATGCCAGAGTAAAGTTAAAGCCTCTTGGTTAGGTAAATGGGTGATCGTGTGAGACCCCTTCAAGCGGTTGGTGAAAGGGGAAAAGAGCTGGGACTTAGAATATAATCCTGGTTTCCAGAATCCAGGGTTATTGTTTTCCTTGGAGGTGTTGCTGGGGCTCTCTTAAGTGCAGGGAAAATGTCAGGAGAACCTACAGTAGGGGACCAAAGAATGAAGGGGGTGCAGAATTTCAGAGAAGAAAATTAGGGGGGTATAGATAAGGCACTTGTTCATGTTATAGAAGGAGAGACATCCAGAAGTGTAGTCCAGAGAGATTCTAACCTGTCCCAGAGACATCTTCAGAGAGCGGAGGCTTAGAGAAGAGGAAATGGCCCAGTACTCATTTCCATAGCAACTCACTGCCCGAACCCATTCTCAGTTGACACAAAGATGACTCCTTCACGACACCATCCTTGGCAACACTCAGGACCCATACTGTCCTGTCCCTAACCTCCACTTCTTGTAACCACCTTCCTGAGATGAGCCCCTCCTGGCCCATCGCAGTGAGGAGGCCGTCAGATCACTGTAGGAAGTCTGGCTGCGTGACCGTCTGTGGGCTACACGCTCATTTCCCTCAGAAAGGATCAGTTCTGAGTGAGCTGTATTTGGATCCAATGTCTCATTCACTGCAGAGAAAGAAAATCCATTCTGATAATAATCAATACAGGAATATTTAAAAATATCAATTTCATGATATTAACATCCAAACAGGAAAACAAAAGTTACAATGACTTAAGAAATTTAAAGTGGAAGAACTTTCTAGGGCACACAAAACAGCCTATCAATACATGAGAAGTCCTTCACTGGCAGAGCAGGAATAGCCAATAAGCAAGTCACCATATTTGTAATGATCTTAGTGAAATGTTCATGCCAACAGAATCCCAGTTAAGTCTCAGCTCTCAACTTCAAAGTGAGGATGGCTTTGCCACTTTTTTTCTTCCTTTCCCTTAACTAAATCACTTGGGAATGTGCACTGGGAGATTAAATTATTGTCTTTTAATTCTTTTGCTTCTATTATCACTGTAAACTGAGCTCTTTCAGCACCGATCCTCAACTACATGAATGTAAGCCATCAACCTCATGTTTCATGAATTATTGACTATCCCCTGAATGTCTCTGTGCTTCAGTGCCTGCTGTAAAGAGAGGTTAGGGAAAGTGTACAGTAAGGCTCCCATCACAAAGTGTGCTCCACGCTGTTTCTGTTTTCCTAACTTACCTTTTCTACAGCTCTTCCTCCAGATCAAGCCTACAGCCCCAACAAGAGGAAGCAATCCCAAAATAAGCAGTATCTTCCATGAAAAAGTCATCCCAGGCTCTAAAATGGAAACCCCAGAATCACATTAAATCATGAAACTGGGAAATTTTCAAGATCGTTCTTTTCATCTGAGAGCTCCTAGACTGGAGAGGAAGGTGAGAATTAGTCCTGTCAAGAAGAAAGTGGGTCTGCTTCTCCCCGCTCTGCAGAGGCTGAGGAGAGGCTAGGGGTTTATGCTAGCTTTCTTGTTTGCTCCTCTCAGAAATACACACACACACACACACACACACACACACACACAGAGTTCTCACCCTTCTCTTTTCCAATTATACCACCACAATCACTGGAATAATGAGGGCAGCAAAAGGATAAATTTACTGAGTCCACAGCCATGAAGACGGTGTTAAGGAAAATTAATTTCTAATCCAGAAGAAAACCCATCATGAGGGGGAAAAAATGATGTCATTGTTTTCACATTAGAAGAAAAGAGATTATAGATATAGTGATGATAGAGTCAATTCTTGGAATTCAGTAGATAATAATGTAACCATATAACCTTAGGGCTTTAGTTGGGAATTTCAGGAAGAAACTCTAAAGAGTAGAATCTCTAGGTGTCCTGAAGACCAGCTTTGCAAGAGATAGCAAGAGACTTCATCAGAAAGAAAACATAAAAAACAGAAAATAGAAAAGCAATAAAATGAGTAAGTTTGTGTTGGTCTTCATATTAATTTCCCAAAGCTGAGAGGAGCACATGGAATCACTAACCTGAAGGAGAAAAAGTTGTCATTTTCTCCTCACCAAGAAGGGGGTTGCTGATGGAGCAGGTCACATTCACAACAGAGCTGTTTTTGACCAGTAGAAATGCCTCCACATGGAACAGGCCCTGGCTGCCTTGAGTCAGGTCCTGGGAAACTGATGGTATTGTCTTTCCTTCCATGTCCCTCCATTGCACATGGGGCTGTGGGAACCACCCTTCTGAAGTGCACTTCAGCTTTGTTTCTCCATCCTTCAGTGTCTCCATGGAGATCTGAGGGGAAGAACCCAAACCTGGGAATAGAGATGAAGGAAGGCAATTTAGAGTCTCTGCAAGTGGTTACACAGTCAGTGATTGCACAGAGGGGGAAGAGAAGGGTTCAGAGACTTGGAGAAGAAAGCAAAGCTTAGGGGGGAATTATACTCCACTCAGGAACGAGACTAGCTGGAGCCTTTACTTGTCTCCTTTTGTTTGCAAATTTTTATTTTTATGCTTTGTATTCCTAAAATCATTCTGGGACAGATTAAAGGATACAATACATTTCAAATCCAATTTTTTTTCTTCTATACCTGAAACAAAGTAACTTTGACCAGGTAGGTCATGAGTCACATAGCCAGAAAGATAAAAAAGACAGAATATCCTCAAAGAACAAAATCTTATAAATACATGCGTCCAATGGCAGAAAATGATGAAGTTCATTAAAAGTTTTAACATGTGCTCTCATGGATGTTTTCTAAACATATTTATTAATTTGAATACACCATCAATGGGAGAAACAAGTAGATTTTCCTCAATTTAGGCAATGTCCTCAATGACATTTGCTAACCTTGGAAAATCAATTCTCACCCACAAACATAGGCAGTGGGAAATCATGATGCAGGGATTGATTTTGTCTTTCCTCCTCCGTCCTGCCAATACTGTCAATGTTTATGATTTTTGATTATATGGTGGATCTAGTTTAGCCTTCAAATCATCATGCTTCCTAATAACTACATATTTCCCAGAATTTTAAAAACACACTGAAATAATGAGTCCTGTGTACTTATGGAGTAAGAATCTCACATTTTACTAGGTGTATGGCCACTTTATGGAGATCCTGGGAAGGATACAAATTTACACACAAAGGATCAAATCTGGTCCTTTAGGGTTTGTGGACTTTATGTATTTATTACAGCTCCTGCATATGGGAGAGTTTACTAAAAATTTGATGAGTGAATGGACATTAAGAAAATTTCAGGTGCCAGAGAAATTTTCCATGAACTAGCAAGTTAAAGCAGTGGGAACAAATGTTGATTTCAAAACATCTATCTAGAATCCTTACCTATGATCTTCAGATCCAAATCAGCCTCCTGGTAGACACCATCTTTTTCAAAGAGGCACTGGTACTTCCCATCATCTGAAGTCCTGGCATTGTTTATCTGCAGGGTCAGCCTCCCCTCACTGATAGCATCACTCACCAATGCAGTCCTCCCTCGATACTCGGCCATTTGCTCTCCAGCCACATGGTCCCCATCCATATAGACATAAACAGCAGGATAACGGTGTGATCGCACCCACCTCACCTCCATGCTCTGTGCATCAGTCTTTGGGGACAGGGAACAGGTTAATTGTATGTCTTCTCCCACTCTGACAAGGATGGGCTGGGAAGGTCCAATCACTTTTAAGGAAGCTGTTAAATACAGCAGACAAAAAGCAATGGAAGATCCAAACTGGAGCAAATAGTGTCATCAGTAAGAACATCTTGAGTAGGGTTTAGAACCCAGGGACATGCCAGGGGAGCCCTGAGGTTCAAGGTCATCCCTTGGAGAGGTAGAGGTTTGGTGGAATCAGGATAGAGGTTGTCCCTATTCAAGGCAGAACCATCCCATTATGTGTGTCTGTCTGAAAATTATCACTAACAGAACCCACACTTGCAGCCCCTACCTATAATCTTATTCAGTTTACAGCCCAATAAGAAAATAATTTTGCAATTAAAATCAAATTAAAATTTTATCATTTTAAATTTGCACAACCTTAAACTACTTCTTAATCTGTGTATGTCTCAGCTTCTTATACCATAAGACAAATATATCACTATCAAAATCATAAGTTTTTACTGGAGTTAAACAAAATAACCATATAAAGAGTTTGATGACCATGCAGTATGAGTGGAGACCTAAGATTATAAGACTTGAGGTCATTGGAGCCAATCCCACTCTAGACCTTGATAATGGGAAGGGAACAAAACTGAGTCAGGTGGCTTTTTAGTAATGAAATGTGAAGAAACCTTCCCTAGTTTGTTTTATAATACCTTATAAGTCAGATCCGCCACCGTATTTCAGTTTCCCAAGCTCCCACATATGTGGGGCACTAAACACACAGCAGTCAATGTTCTCAGGTGATCTTGAGAAATGTTATAAGATCAAGAATTGGGGAGATTGGCAAAATACGAAGCACAAAGCAAGAATGAATACATAAAAATGAGTCTAATTCCCCCATTATGAAGAATGGAGATTTTCTCTGAGGGCTTTCCTGGCTTTTCCTGGACCCAACTTGCAGTTCTCATCAGGTCCTGGCCATGTTGATTATGCTCTATACTATATTTAGAGTCATCCTTTTCCATCAAATGGTAGAACGTTTTTACCATTCTAATGCTGAAGTGTAATGATCATTTATAAAGAAATACAAGCATAAATTTGTAAACTGTCTGGACGGGGAGTCAATGATCAAAGGCAAAATGTCTTCATTATGTATTTAGCCAAAATATTCTAGGTACTTCTCTAGAGAGGAAACTCGTTGCCAACATAATTTTAATTTTCAGATTATTTCATTCTATTCTTGCTAAAATTTGACTCCCAGTTATATCCAGCATGTTGTTTGCTTTGTTCTTCAATTTTACCTAAAACATATTATCTCTACTTCATATGTATCTGTTTAAATATAAAGACAAAAGTAGGAATCAGAAGAAAAAAAAAAACTAGTAGTTAGTTTGCTGCTATTTCTCCATCCATGTATCTTATAGTAATAAAGCAGACTGTTTCCTCATCTCTGTTATCCATATGAGGTTTTTTTTTTACTCCTGTCCATGACCTGTGGTGCAAATCAACTCTCAAACTGAATTACTCTTCCAGAGATTGGTAATTAAGAGCTAAAATTGACTGTTTCCCAACTGTAAAATGATGATAAATCTATTCACCTTTAAATTATTGTAAGAAAAGAAAATAATTCCTGAAAAGCACTTAGCATCGTCCCAGGCATGTTATTACCATTTCAAAAACTTAGTCATTATCTGTATTACCAGCAACATTATTTGCCAGAGAAGGGAACTAGGATTTCAGTCTCAGGACTTCTAAGGAAATCTCGGTTCACCAGCAGCCTCTGAGCTCTAATTCACAAGCTCTAAAAACATGGAGGTAGCTGTGAATCTCCTACTCTACTCTCTATTAGGAGCTCACCCTCAAAGCTCCTGAGGGCACAGCCCTCCTCCTGACAGGGAACCCACGGAAGCTTTGTCTTTTCATATTGTTTCTATGTGGGCCCAGAAGGTGTGCACAACTTGGAAACAACAGGACATCAGATTGTATTTTGTGTGCTAGGTGTCCAATGGGCATGTCAATTTGGTTCAGATAACTTAGAGAAATGAGTCTTCACTTAAATTTTTCTTAAGGGACAGAGACATGGGTCAACCTGCCCAAACACTGGCTTGGCTTTCTGATCTGTAACTAACAAGCTCTGCCAGCCAAGGTTTCTGTCCTATCACAAGCAGATGTCACCTGGGTGGGAGGGTATCCGACTTGGAAGGTAAGACTCGCAGATGTGCACTCTCTTCAAACTGTGGAGTTACCTTTGACCATCCCAAGGCCCTTTCCTTTATCTTTATGGTCCAAAGGGGTCCAAAGTGTCACACTAGACTCTGACAGGGATTGGGGTGTGTTCGCCACCCTAATTTTCCTCAAAAACTCCTACCTGGGCCGAAAAGTGTGCTTAAACTCACCTAACATGTGCACAGGCACGCACCCACATAAGCATATATTCCTGTAACAGGTGACTTGAGGGAAAGCAGAGTACTGATGGAAGGAGAAAACGAGCAGGTAGGGGGCAGGTTGGTTGTCATGGGCTGGGAGGAGAGGTCACAGAAATGAGGAACAGGAGGAAGATGATAAGGCAACAAAGGAGAAACTGAAAGAGGTTCAAAAATCAGTTGGTTACTGTTTAAACCACTTATCTTAGGTACAGTAAAATCATACCTGCAGTCCAACTATTAAGGAAAGAAATAAAAAGGAAAATGATAACCCCAAGCACAGGGTCCCAGGCTGCATCTAAGAAAGTCACAGCTCCCTCCCGACAGTGATGAGGTCAGGCTTACTGGGGTGAAGAGCAGGTACAGAAACCGTAGCAGGGCCAGAGGTTGCAGGTGGTGGGTGAGGACCGCCAGTTATCGTGATGGCACTGCTTCCTCGCACTAGAAACTCACATAAGGCCTCCAGAGCTGGGCCAGCTGTCCTTTGCCTTGCCCTACACACTCCCTTTCCTCCCACCCAGAAGGACAGAGCTTAGGTCTGCACCCATTTTAGGCATCCATCTGAGGCTCATTGGGGTCCCATGAACACTGAAAGTGGCAGGTTACGAGGTGCAAAGGTGCCTTCAGGAAGCTGCACTTTGCTGGTCCCTCTACTACTAAATGTGAGACTTGGGAAGGTCATGTCTCAGTTTCTCATCTGGATCACGAGGTGTCACCTTCTCTGTGCACGCTTTGTCCAAGGAGCACCACCCTCCCCTGGAGAGGGCAGAGGCTCGTGTATACTTGTGAGAGCCACCACCTCTACTTACCCAGCTCTGTCTGGAGTTTTTCTGGAAAAAGAATGAAAATAACATATCAAGGAATTTGATCTAAGGGAAAGGAGAGAAAATATTTCCCCCCCAAAACCCCCAAAGTTCTACATCTTATGGAAACACTTGATTCATAAGAAAAATAAAATGTAAAAAAATAATGATTTTTCCCCATCCACCTCCTGGTGGTCCAGCTGTTTTTCCCTTTCTCTGCACAACAAAAATGCTCTCATTTCTACCACCCCATGATTCTGCTTGTTTCTGCTTATATTTAACATATCGATATTTAACTATTTCATAAAAATAATAATATTCTTTTTATAAATGCATGAAAAGTATAAAAATATATGGACATAGACAATTATCACCCATAATTACAAACTGAGAGATATATAAATATATATGTATATGTTTTGCAATTATGTATATATATGTATTGTTCCTTTTAACATTAACATATAATATTTATTTTAACTTTTTTCCTGTATCCATTTATATGAATAACTATGTACTTATTTCTTTATATCTAAATGTAGAGGGTGTCCCAAAAGTCTTAGTGAAATTTTAAGTTATTTAAAGCCAATAATCTTTCCATGATTGGAAATATCTATTTATAGATAGATAGATGATAGATAGATAGATAGATAGATAGATAGATAGATGTAATCTTTATCATTTAAGTAGTCCATCAGGGGGATATTTTCAACCATTAAAATTATTTGAAAATACCATTTTTCATCAATGCTATAAGTAACATAAGACACTTAACACTCCACTGCTGTATTGGGTTTTTGGCTGTTGTTTTTGTTGCTATTTATAAATGAGGCTATAATAAAGATGCTGCTATGTAAGCAGCTGTCTCCATCTCTGATTGTGTTCAGATGATAAGCTCCTAGAAGTAACTGGCACAAATACAGCACAAGAAAACACTTCAGTTGAAAGAATATAGTTGTATTTCCTTTACAATGTAAAACATACTTGTGAGTAAAGAAAATTAATAAAGAAAGAAGAAAAGGCAGAATCTGAAAGAAACTGGAATGCCATTAACAATAGCTATATAGTATATATATTTCCAGCCATAAATGTTTTATAGTTTTTAATGCATATTACAAAATATTAGATATTCTTCTTGATTAAAAAATATTAAGTGCTATGGAACAGTCCCTGCAACCTTTCCTGCTAATCAGAGCATCTTGGTCCTAGAGGCAGAGCACTGACCTGGGATGGAGATGTCTGAGCCCCTCTCCTCAGTGAGTGTGGGGCTGTGGATAAAGCAGGACACAATCTCTGTAGAGACATTCCTGACCACAAGAGTGCTTTCTACATAGAACAAGCCATCTTCATCTTGGATGCTATGCTTAGACATAGTCAGCAACTTTTCTCCCCTGATGTCTTGCCAAGAAATCTGAGGTTCTGGGAACCAGCCTTTTGCAGTGCACACAAGCTGGAGTCCACTTTCCACAGATCCATCCATGTGGATGTAAGGGTCAGACCCCAGACCTGTGGTGGAAAGACACAGCCCTGAGTCCCGAAGCCCATGGAGGCACAAATCACAGAGGCTGGGAGTCCAATGACATTGCATAGGGAGAGAGCAGAAGTTCAAGGTTCTGGGGAGCAAAAGATGGCCCAAAGTCCTCTTCACATTCAAACTGGAGTTCACATACACTTTATTTATACCCCACTCTGGATCCTTAAATTTTAGCACATGAGCAGTATTTTTATTCAGACCCAGACATGAAAATAAGAGAAAGGGACATAATAACATTTTGCTTGTGTCTCTAGCACGGCAAACTAAGATGTGTTAAAATTTACTCACGAACTCCCTCACGCCACAGACTCTGCCTGTTTCATCTTAATATTATTGTGTCAGGCACTTTGACTTGTTGGATAATATCTTGACTCCAATTAAATAGAATACTTAATATAAAGTGAGACATCATTTCCAGGGAGAATATTCTTCTCATTTCTTTTGTTGGTGGTTGTGAACTTGGGGTGCAAACAGATAATCTGGGTCATGTAAAATGGGAAGCTTCATGTTGAGTTTCTGTATCTAAATATTCCATTCCATGGGAAAATGTTGTCAAGACATCCCAGTTTTATATAATCCTGAAATTCTTTCTCTATTCAACACAACTCTCAAACCCAAACGAAGAGGATTCTATTTTCCATAGATGGTAGTTCTGTCTCTATCACTTGCTGGGGACAGAGACACATTTTCTTCACCTAGAGGCTTAGAAAATGCATGGTTTCTTTTCAAATGTCCCTGATAGTGAAATGCCTTAGTACGTGCCCTCCCCACTCCACATCTCAGAAGTATGTGGATTCTTTCATCCATCTTGAATCAACTTGAACATAATAACATTAATAATCATACATAGGTGTTGAGACAAAATGTGTTAGGGAACAGAAAGAGGTCACATCAGCCAGAGATGTTAACATCTCCAGAGAACCATTTCCCTGATAAGGCAAGTGGATTTGCCTGATTTTCTCTTTAGCACATGGAGGAGTTATTCCTGCCAGGGAACCATACGATAGTTTACTTTTCAGATATTTGTTTCTCCACAGAGACATCCTTTCTTCAGTCGTTCCCTTCTTCTGACCCTGTCCTACTTTGCTAACACAAAAACATCATGCAGACCCTTGTCACTCACAATGGGTATGTCCCCAAAGCATCTGTGAACCCCCAATTCACTGAACACTAGTATACAGTAATCTCCATAAAAGCACCATGTTCTTAACGTCTTAGTCTCATCACTAACTTTCTAACTTGAGGTGGCGTTACACAAAGAAACAATGTGTTCACATCTCAGTGACTGTGTACTTGAGGCTGAGTAGAGAACATGGATGCAGGGCAGTCCGCTAGGGTCGCTCACCCAGCAATTGACTTGCCCTTGTGCACTAGCCTATATGGCACAAATTCTTGCCTCAGCAAAACTGCTAGTGACTACATGTCATCAATGTTAAATAATCCTCAAGAATAGTCAAAACTGTGTAAGTTAAATTTGGGGGGATTGTTTGTGAGTTCACTTTAAAGATTTCAGAACCACCTGCCTCCAAATGAATCAGGATAGAGGACTGGACAGGAGCAATTGCCTTGATGATTCAAAGGGAATTCTTCAATTGGAACCAAGCTTAACACAAATTAATACACTTCTTCTGAGCCCCTATGTCTTTTCTGAGATACTCACCTGCTACGTTGAGCAGCAAGCTTGTTTCTCCACAATAGTTTCCCTCTTGGAAACGGCACCAGTACTGCCCATGATCAGATGGCCGGATGTTGTGTATCTTCAGAGCCACACTTCCCTCAGTAACGTTGTCCTCTATCCACTCTACCCGGCCTCTGTACTCCTCCATCTGCATCTCAGTCACCTCAGCTCCATCCCGATACAAAAACACAGGTGTGCTGAGCTCTGAGTGGTACCACCTCACCTCCATGTGCATCGTGGTCCTCTTAGGGAGGAGCTGACAGGTTAGTAGGGCATCTTCCCCGACCATGACCAGGGTAGGATGGGCAGAACCAATCACTCTAAAGTCATCTACAAAAGAGTGACAAAGAGAAACCGGGAAATGCCAACCGGAGGATCAATATGATTGTTTTGGGATGTCTACTCTATGAAAATGGAGGCACCTGGAGGAGGGAAAGTTTTATTTGCAATGTTTTAGAGAAACCCAGCATTATGATTTGCATCTTTGGTTGTACAGAGACAATCTTGTGTACCGAAAATAACACGCAGTTCAAAAATTTTAGTGTGATGGACTTCCTTGGTGGCACAGTGGTTGAGAGTCCGCCTGCCGATGCAGGGGACACGGGTTCGTGCCCCGGTCTGGGAAGATCCCACATGCCGTGGAGCAGCTAGGCCCATGAGCCATGAGCTAGGCCCATGAGCCTGTGTGTCCGGAGCCTGTGCTCCGCAACGGGAGAGGCCACAACAGTGAGAGGCCTGAGTGCCGCAAAAAAAAAAAAATTTAGTGTGCGTGCTAAATCTATTACTTACCAGCTGTGTGATTCAGGGGCAAATCCATTATTCTCGATGAGATTTTAAGATTTGCAATCTCAATTTATTCATCTTTAAGATTTTAAAACCACCGTCTCTGGGTTGCTTTTATTCTCAAATAAGTTAATGTGTAAATTGATTTTTTTTTATTGGGAACTTTATTAGTTAGTGATTTATTTTATATTTTACAGTGATTTATTTTCTAGTTAGTAATTTCACTTTGGTGACTGACATTGTAATCACTTTTCCTAAAATTTAGATAATAGATTTATTCAATAGATTTTTCAGCTTTTCAGAATTGTTTTTGTCTTGTCCTATGTAACGAACTGGGTTTGTTTTGCTTTGTTTTGTTTCATTTTGTTTTTGTCTGGACTGGGCAAGACTCCAGCTACTGGGGCTATGTAAAATGCAGTTTTTGCAAGGACATTTTGTGGTGGATTAAGGGTAGTGATTAGTGAAGTAAGTCAGAAAGAGAAAAACAAATATCGTATATTAATACATATATGTGGAATCTAGAAAAATGGTACAGATGAACCTATTTGCAGGGAAGGAATAGAGACGCAGATGTAGAGAATGGACATGTGGACACAGGGGGGAAGGATAGGGTGGGACAAACTGGAGATTAGGATTGAAATATATACACTACCATGTATAAAGTAGATAGCTAGTGGGAGCCTGCTGTATAGCACAGGGAGCTCAGCTCCATGCTCTGTGATGACCTAGATGGGTGGGATGGAGGGGAGGGGGGAGGGAGGTCCAAGAGGGAGGGGATATATATATATATATATATATAGCTGATTCACTTCGTTATACAGCATAAACTAACACAACATTGTACAGCAGCTATGCTCTATGTAAAAAAAAAAAAGAAAGAAAGAAAAATAAAAGGCAGTGATTAGTATAAAGAGTTCAAGCCTTCCAATAAAACTTTAAGTCATGTTTGACGTCTTCTTTATCTGCAAATTGAAGAGCTGTTTAATAATTCTGTATGTTCCTATGCTTAATAATTTCATATGTCATGTATATTATGTTTTTTCTCATCCTAAAATGCTCCAGGGCCATTTGCACTTCGTGCAGATCCAACCCTCCTAAGAAGGAACTTCATCTCGTTTAGCTGATGCTCAACATCAAGTAGATGGTGCTCAAAAGGTCACTATGGAACGTAGATAGACATCTGCTTGCATTGTGTTGATGGAATCCGAGTATAAAGCTAGAACTGAAGTCATACCATTTGGGTGACTTCTTTTACAGGTTAGGAAGTTGCATCCCATAGCAGGGAGGGAAGCCTCACCACATCATATAGTTTCTGACAGCCTCAGTCTGGAGCCTGTGCCTTCTGATGTCCTATCCAACGTTTTTTCCCACCTTGCAATCCTGCATTTTCCTTGGGGCTCTGATATTACCCACTGACATTGAATTTTCACAATCCCTTTTCAAGGTACAGTATTTTGACCAACAAAATTCAGCTACTGAGATTTCCAACCCCATTTCTTAGAAGTCTCCTTCTAGTTCCTTCTTTCCAAGTACTTTTATGCTGTTTAATTTATGGTAGGAAGCAGCCACTTTTTTCTCACCCCGGAAGCGTTGTCCTAAATAGAAGCAGGAGAATGCATGACTTACCATGTTCCCGGTACTGATTCAAGTGTTTTCTATGTACAGCCTGATTTAATCTTAAAGGCTGTGCCGAGCTATGAGATGTAGGTAGGTTGTTATTCTTATCATAAAGATGAGAAAACTAAGGCAGAAGGTATTCAAGTAACTTTCCAAAGGTAACACAGTTGGAGGTGGAGGAGCCCTTTTTATAACACAGGTGCTTTGACCCCTGGATCCCCACTCTTAATATTGTACTAGCCCTTTTGAATTTAGAACTCTGCACCCAGACTGGACCTCTGAGACACTCGAATATGCAGTAAAGGGAAGAAGAGCATCCTACCTGACTGCTTCATGCTGAGCAGTACAAAGAAAAAGGAGGCAACTACACCAGACAGACTGTACCCTGGAAAATCCACCATCTTCCCTGGAACAAACACAAGAGAAAATATGACTGTACCTAAATGAGGCTGTAATACAGCAAGCACTTCTGTGGTTTCCAGTGGTTACGTAGACATAAAGAAAAATCAACATCAACACCTTCCACAATCAAATGATGAAATGGGCTTTGTTCCCTTTCTCTGCATTTATCGATCATTTCCAAACTCTTACTTACTGTGTTGTACTTTAACCTATTTGGGGTCCCCGAGGGAAGATTTCTGATTTAAATGAAAATGACTTCTGGGCCAAAGGGACAATAATATTTAGATAATTTTTAAAAATCTCCTTAGATCCATTTATTCTGAGCATGCAGAATTTCAGAGACCTCCTTCAAGTCCCTCCTGCAAAGTCCTTCATCTCTACGGTCTCCAAGATGTAAAGGAAAGAGCAGAAAGGCTCTGCATTCTCATGCTATAGCCAGGAAGCCATTACTAGGGCCTCGGGAGGACCCAGGGACAGGGGATGCCTTGGAAAGGAAAGGGAAGAATAGTGGAAATGGTGATACAGAAGAAGACTGGCAAAGAAATGACTTGAATGACCTTTCAGTATCATCTAGAAGACATATAGAAATGAATTTTTAAAAATAGCCCAACTGGCAGAGATGGGCAAACCCAACATGCCCATTGTACCAGCATTATAAAAATACTTCTACACAGGGCTTCCCTGGTGGCGCAGTGGTTGAGAGTCTGACTGCCGATGCACAGGACACGAGTTTGTGCCCCAATCCAGGAAGATCCCACATGCCGCGGAGCGGCTGGGCCCGTGAGCCATGGCCGCTGAGCCTGTGCGTCTGGAGCCTGTGCTATGCAACAGGAGAGGCCACAACAGTGAGAGGCCCGTGTACCACAAAAAAAAAAAAAAAATGCTTCTACACAGATTTTAAAAAGTTTTAAAACTACCAGGAAAAAAAAATAGAATGCTAACTTTAGTTTTGGAAAATGAAAAATTCAGAGTGAAAGACGTCTAAGACTTATTCTATCTGCTGTGTCAAGTGTTTTATGGAAAGAAAAACTTGCTTCGCACCAAATAGAAGAAACTGCACAGGAGCAATGATAAGTTACTGCTTCTATCACCCCGTAAACTAATGTCAATACGATTTTATAGAGCGGGGCGGTGGGGGGAACAACAGTCATCTGAAATGGGGATGATGAACCATGTGGTTCAGGAGATTATTTTTACTCCTTTATGACTATTTACTTTCTAAAGTGATGCATACTTTCATCTAAAATATCTCTAGGAAAAGTGATACAAACCCAGTCACAAAGCCACAATACCTGAAAGAGTGCTCAAATATTTATGGAAAATTAGACTGAGCATTAGAAGACAGCACGGAACAGCACTAGTTTGCCACTTGAAATAGATGAGTCATGTCCCCTCAGATGAAAGGAAATTGCCTTCTTGACTCCTTGACTCCTCCTGTGAAAAGCAGAAACATGTTATTCCACCAAGTAAAAGCAAAGAAAACCCACAAAGACCGTGCTAAGCTTCACTGCCCTTTCCTGTGAGAAAGAAGGACTCACACTTGCTACAAACCAGTTTATAGGTTTGTGTTCCTTTAGGCTGTTTATGTGAAAGCCAAGGGGAAACCTACAAATGCCCTCTAGAAAAAAAGCTGTCCAAATCATTGAAGCTTTTGAAGGAATTGTGAAAATGCATCTTAACCTTCAGTGATGCTCAGAAAGAGATTTGTGAGAGAGTATAAACAGGGTGAATAAATGCCTTAGACCAGGGTTCTCAACGGGGATGGAGATGGTTTTGCCCTTGAAGGACATTTGGCCAATGTCTGCAGACATGTTTGGTTGTCACACCTCAGGGGAGGGGACGCCCAATGGGTATTAGCCAGGGATGTTGCTAAACATCCTACAAAGCACAGGAAAGCCCCTACAGCAAAGAATTACACAGCCCAAAATGTCAATAATGCCAAGGAAAAGCATTGCCATAGGCCATCAGCTGTCAGCGTGCTGAAAATCTTTGGCACTTTTTTCTGTAAATAAATAACTGGACTCACATTGTAAGTGTTAAATCAAAACATTTTAATCATAAGCTTTTGACATCTCCACGTTACGACTTGAATGTAAGCCAAGAATCTTCTGAAACCGCCATTGATATTAAATATGGTAAACTTTGATATTGTCAAGTGATATGACCTGATATGCATGTGTTCCATCAAATTCTCAAAAATCCATGTTTCATTTAGTTTTCTGGATAAAGTGCAACTGTTAAAATGAGGTGATAAGTGGTGGTATTTAGGCAATGGGTAAATAACATTCCAGATTTCAAGGTCTATGCATGTTCTATTAAAATTCATGCCAGGGCTTCCCTGGTGGCGCAGTGGTTGAGAGTCTTCCTGCCGATGCAGGGGACACGGGTTTGTGCCCCGGTCCGGGAAAATCCCACATGCCGCGGAGCGGCTGGGCCCATGAGCCATGGCTGCTGAGCCTGTGCGTCCGGAGCCTGTGCTCCGCAACGGGAGAGGCCACAACAGTGAGAGGCCCACGTACCGCAAAAAAAATAAAAATAAAAATAAATAAAATTCATGCCAAAGAAAATTACAAGTTTCTACATGTCATGGGTTGTTAGAGGATTTTTTTTCAGTAAAAAACCTCAAAAGTTAAATTCTCAAAATGCCAAGTAACCATAGTAATTAACTGGTGATAATGAATTAAATCAGTTCATGAAGTTTGAAACTTATTTACCTACATACACTTGAACAACAGATCCCCATTATATAGAGAGAAAGCAAAGTAACATGAGATTTCTTGGAGCCAAGGTGACTTGGTATTTACTTCCGTGACCTTGAGAATCTCACTCCATTTCCTTGAACCTCTCCTTTCTCTCCTCTCTGAAGGAGACAATCATTCCTAACATTTTTCCAGCTGTATCATCGCCATGTGACAGACAAGGAAGCAAGGCTCAGAGGCACAAGCACAACATCCGACATGACAACGGAGTCATGTGATCCTGGTTTTCTGAGGTTTAATCTAGAGCCCTTTCCTCACCCAGCCTGCTTCACAGCAACATTGTGAGGCTCGAATACACTATGGCAGCACTTTGAAAAATGTAAAATGGAGTTGAGTATAAAATAGAAGTAGGGGGACTTCCCTGGTGGTGGAGTGGTTAAGAATCCGCAGGGAACACGGGTTAGAGCCCTGGTCCGGGAAGATCCCACATGCCGCAGAGCAACTAAGCCCATGCGCCACAACTACTGAGCCCACGTGCCACAACTACTGAAGCCTGTGCTCTAGAGCCCACGTACCACAACTACTAAGCCCATGTGCTGCAACTACTGAAGCCCGCGCGCCTAGAGCCCATGCTCCACAACAAGAGAAGCCACCGCAGTGAGAAGCCCGTGCACCACAACGAAGAGTAGCCCCTGCTTGCCGCTACTAGAGGGAAGCCCGTGCACAGCAACGAAGACCCAACGCAACCAATATTAATTAATTATTTAAAAAAATACAAGTAGGTGATATGACGACAAGGGGCAGAGGGCCCCTGACAGGTGTCTCTATGCCCTGCTTCATCATCTTAGCCAACTTCCCTTTCCTCCCCAAGCTGTCCTCTACCAGAGAGTCTCCAAACCACTCACGTGTCCCCCTCTTTGCTTGGGGGAGAAACCTGGGGCTGCTGGGGCTTCTCCTCACTGCATCTCAGCTGTACCCTGCATCAACAGAGCAGATGTCCAAAGACAGGTCAGAGCTTGAAGTGCTGACTGGAGCAAGAATTGAGGGACAGGCAGATGGGGTGGAGGCAGCCCCCGTCCCCCAGGGCGTTGGGTGGAGGAGGATTTAAGCCATCTCACCCAAACTGAAGGAAGAGCCCAATCCCTGAAGATGAGATTCCAGTCAGAATTGCATGTTAACCTCCTGGCTGTAATCCTCTGGAAAGTGAAACTGAGATGGCAAGTGAACTTTGGCTGGGTTTAGTGATGAGTTCTTTAGAGCTGCAGACCAAACCGTGACATTTACACTCCTCACCCTTCCCCAGAAAGCCAGGTCCCATCGGACAGCCATCTGTGCCATCTCATCAGGTCCTCACACAGCACCTCAGGCTGGCTGTCTGTCTACAGCATCCCCTCTACCTACACACACGTCAAGGATGTCCATCTACTGCCAAGTTTCTACCAGAATACAGTGCGCATGGGGCTTAGAGTTGGAAGCACGGCTGAATACCAAATATCCTTTCCCTCTTTTTTTTTTTTTTTTGTGGTACGCGGACCTCCCACTGTTGTGGCTTCTCCCGTTGCGGAGCCGCTCCGCGGCATGTGGGATCTTCCCAGACCGGGGCACGAACCCGTGTCCCCTGCATCGGCAGGCGGACTCTCAACCACTGCGCCACCAGGGAAGCCCCCTTCCCCCTCTTTTTACTGATGAGAAAACAGAGGCCCAGAGAAAGGAATTACCTTCTCCTGGATCAGAGCACCAGGCCAAGGTCTCCTCCGTGCTAGTTTATTGCTCTTTTAACTTTGGTTCTTTATCTTTGCTGGGTAATAAAGAGTTTAATTATTCTCAGACATTAAACCAAAGAAATTTAATAAGCTTCTCAACACAATGTTCAGGCACAAAAATTATAATGATGGAAGTTATAGGTACATTTTGTGTGTGTGTGTCTGTTTTGGTTTAAGTTAGATTTTCCTTTAAAGTCCTCTTAAGTCCATTTTCTTGAATCAGAGTGCAAGTACCCCTGGGGGTCTGCAGATACAGGCATACTTCCTTTAATTATACTTCCCAGATATTGCATTTTTTAAAAACAAATTGAAGGTTTGTGGCAACTCTAAGTCAAGCAAGTCTATTGGCATCATTTTCCCAACAGCATCTGTTCACTTCATGTCTCATGTCACATTTTGGTAATTCTTGCAATACTTCTAACTTGTTCATTATTATTATTTTTGAATGGTGATCTGTGATCAGTGATCTTTGATGCTACTTCTACAGCTCACTGAAGGCACAAATGATGACTAGCATTTTTTAGCAATAATGTATTTTTAATTAAGGTATGTACTTTTTTAGGCATAATGCTACTGTACACTTAATAGACTACAGCACAGTATAAACATAACTTTTATAAGCACTGGGAAGCCAAGAAATTTGTGTGACTTGCTTTATTGCGATACTTGCTTTATTGTGGCGGTCTGGAATCACACCAGCAGTATCTCTGAGGTATGCCTGTATATTCTCAGGAATTCAAGAGTTCTCCAGAACAATTTTTTCTTTTTTAAATTTTTATTTATTTATTTATTTTTGGCTGCATTGGGTCTTCATTTTTGTACGAGGGCTTTCTCTAGTTGCGGCGAGTGGGGGCTACTCTTCGTTGTG
Source organism: Delphinapterus leucas (assembly GCF_059928025.1). NCBI lineage: Eukaryota > Metazoa > Chordata > Mammalia > Artiodactyla > Monodontidae > Delphinapterus > Delphinapterus leucas. The sequence goes on from NC_143138.1 coordinate 24,999,221, forward strand.
GTTTGCGGGCTTCTCATTGTGGTGGCTTCTCTTGCTGCTGAGCATGGGCTCTCTGTGCGTGAGCTTCAGTAGTTGTGGCACACGGGCTCAGTAGTTGTGGCTCTCGGGCTGTAGAGTGCAGGCTCAGTAGTTGTGGCTCGCAGGCTCTGGAGTGCAGGCTCCGTAGTTGTGGAGCACGGGCTTAATTGCTCCACAGCGTGTGGGAACTTCCCGGACAAGAGCTCGAACCTGTGTCGCCTGCATTGGCAGGTGGATTCTTAATCACCACGCCACCAGGGAAGTCCCTCTCCAGAACAATTTAAATTTAATTTAGGTGTTCATTTCAATGTAAAATAGAAGCATATGCAACATTATGGTGTGGTAGTGTTTAAGCTGATTCTTTTTCCTGAAGTTTCTTCTTCTCCTCTGGTATGATCAGCCCATATTTGGGCCATCTAACTTGAAACTGCTATTCTTAATGAAGAATTTTTTCCCTCCAATCTTCAGTGTAGATAAAGACCCTCCCCATTGTGGAGGATGAGGGGTTTGAAGAGGAGAAAAAAATAATTAAACTTGGTGAAAGTTCCTTTACCCTGTTTCTTTCTCTCAATGAGGGTAGAAGGGACCGTGCTCCACTTCACCTCTGATTCCCAGAATGGCAGCGGTGCCACAGACGTCTCTCTCCTACAACAGAACCAAAGAGCAGCAGCAAAGGGAAAGCTACCCAAGGCAAGAAGAATTGGGCCCTGGAATCTTCAACTATTAGAATGAAAATTTGCTGCCTAAAATGCTGGCATGGGATGATACAGGAAGAGGAGAGCGATGGTATGGATATAACAGTCATCATCACCAACATGGGAGGGGCAGGGACGAGCAGGGGCAGTGTGACCATGACATACAGTGGGAGCCAACGCTGTAAATATGAGGAGAGCCTTCTGCACCAGTCCTGCACCACCTCCTACCTGGGGACTTAGAAATAACCCTGGGCAGAGAGCTGTTTTTAAATTATTAATTGTTGTGAAAGCCACGGAATTTTCTGGAAATTACTAGATTGACCCCTTTGCTCTAAGACATTATAGGGCTTGACATAAAAATTAGGATCAGTGGGCTTCCCTGGTGGCGCAGTGGTTGAGAGTCCGCTTGCCGATGCAAGGGACACGGGTTCGTGCCCCGGTCCGGGAGGATCCCACGTGCCGCGGAGCGGCTGGGCCCGTGAGCCATGGCCGCTGAGCCTGCGCGTCCGGAGCCTGTGCTCCGCAACGACAGAGGCCACAGCAGTGAGAGACCCGCGTACCGCAAAAAAATAATAAATAAATAAATAAATAAATTAGGATCAGTAATAGGAAAACACAGAAATTTATTTTTTCACACCCAATTTTGTGGTATGAAAATATTCTACTCATGACACATATTCTGTATCATCTTCATGGTATATGCTGTCGGAATTTTCCCAGGACCTTAGGACTTGTCTTTGCGCTTTTTTTATGGTCAGTCACATTAGCACCAACCGACCACTTAAAGAAGCTCTATTTAAAATTTTATGCATCTCTTCACAAAAGGCCCGTACATACACTTTTTCAAGGGGACCCCAGTTTTGAAATAAGAACTGTGTCCTGAATTATGTCGTGGATTATGGATATTCATTTTGTGTAGGGACATGTTGGTATGTGGAAGAGAGAGGCATGAAAACAAGACAAATGCTCCTATCAGTGAGGAAACCAGGGAGAATGAGGATTCCAGAGAAGGCAGGAGGGAGGAGGGAGGGAAAGGGTGTCATACATCAATATGGCCACGAGAAGGCAGCAGAGACATGTTCACTGCCCCTCAAAGGCTTTTGTTCAAAACCTGATTCACTTCAGACCTTTCCTCCTCCAAATGCTACTGTCCTGTATGACACACATTCATGACTCTCTTAGCTAGTAGATGACAAAAGGAGCCCTGAGCTTAGGATGCCTGAGATTTAAATTCTAGTTTTGCTATAAATTTGGGCAAGCTTCTTCTTTGGATAAGTCTGTTCATTTCTGAGGTTTCAATTTCATTAGCTTTAAAATGTGCACTACTCACATTTAAACATTTCTAAAGGGTATGTGAAAATATAACTGTGACACAAAATCCCTATTTAGGTTTCATTATTGGGAGTAGAGAGTCTTGGAAAGGCCAGAGGCTAAAACAATAGGGGAGATAAATGAAAATAAGAAAAAAAATGTCTTACTGAGAGAGGACATCAGGACTCTGGCTATGAATTCAGAGAAATTCAGGTGATCACTGTCAACTTCTATTGGGGGACCTGGTGGAAATCTATTTTGAGAGTTGTCAGGTGGACTCACCATAAAGGTAATAATTATTTCACGGAGTCCCCTAGCAATGGGTCTTAAAGATGTACAGTTCTCTCTGTGCAAAAGAAAGAAAAAGTATCAACTCAACTCTCATATCCTGGTGGCATAGCAGTCTATCATTCTAATGTCTTCTCCGTTTGTTTTCTGACTAGAGGGGAGAAAGCACTGGCAGGGCTCTGAGATGCCCACCCAAATGCTGAGGCACGTGTCTAATGGTCCCCAAAGCACAGAGTGGGGAGGGGGGTTGATGCTCAGAGTTGGACGGTGGCCTTTCTTCATATGTATGACCACAGTGCAGTTGGCACCTCGGGAAGGGTAACGTTCTATGTCTCTCTTCTCCATCACCCTTGATGCTCTGGAACAACTGCAGATAGGAAAGTCTGACTCTCACTATTGTTTGGAAGAAGCCCGAAGCTCTAAAATCTTGTTTAAAATAACATTTCTTGGATCTGTTCCTCTCGCTAATGTGTTTTTCTGACACAGGATAAAAGATAATTAGCTTTGATAGAGAGGGATGATTCCCTTAATTGAAGGTAATATTTGAGCCTAAAATGAGGAGTTCAAGCTACCCGTAACAGGGACAGTAGGGGGAGGAAGTAGGCCCACGAGGGGGCTTAGTGTGCAGGAGGAAGCTGACCAAACAGGTGCAAGTCAGCAACCCTGACCTCTGGGAATGTTGCACCCCAAAGGGTGGTGTGTTCCCAGGTATAAACAGCCTGAAGATTAACCCAAGTCCTGAAGGGGTAGAAGCAAGTTATTCTGTGTCCGTGGCCATATTGGAGGCCCCGCTGTGATATCTCAGGTCCATAGAGATGAAAGTGATGTGGTAATAAATGCTCGGGGAAGAGCTCTGAGGACTCCTTGGTGTGTATGCCTCCCTGTCCTACCCTACCTTATCCAGTGTCACCTTGGCCTCAGTAGGGGACACAATGGACATGGAATTGTGCTTCCCTTCCGGAGATCTGCAGGGCTTAGGGCCATGACCATGTTCCTTTAAATCAAAGGGAAGCACGGCATTGCCGTCTGGCCAAAACCCAGGAGGAAAAAGAATCAGTGACAAAGTGAGATCCTACAGACTGAGGAATCATTTAAAGGAGAAGGAAGAATATAGTGATTTCTAAAGTTCCTGCCACAAAAATAGGGTAACTGTAATACTGTGATTGGCCCCAAGGACTCTCATTCAGATCCAGCTTTCTTAATAAAATCTCCCCATCTTACAGATTTTCCACCAGAAGTCAGTATAAAAATAAAAAGCAGTGGAATTCCTGCACAGCAGTGCTTAAAATACCGAAACATTTAGGGTTGGGGGACTGAGCTAAATCCTAGCTGAAGAGCTCATTGTACTGTTAGAGCCATCCCAGTCTTAGAATCCAAAAAGTGTCTGACAAACCAGTTCCTCCTCTGAAGTGTTTAAATTTTTTAAAATGTACTTTTAAATTTCAGTTTTTACTTTGAAATTTACTTTTGTGAGAAAGTTACGGAAGTGTAAACACAGTCACTAATTATCATCCTTGACTTTTTGAAAGTGATAAAATTATGTAAAATTGATTCCGCTGCAGGTTTAGCCTGTAGGAGTGAAGCTCATGGGAAGAGTTGGTGAAACACACACTAACTCACTAGCAAACTAGCACAGATGCCTCAGTTTGGGAATTAGGAGGACCACAGGATGTGTCTTAATAACTGCAAAGTCCTCCCAGGACCCCAGAGAATGCACAATCACAGAGATAGCCAAGCATCTCACACCGGAAATAGGAGAACCTTCTGAATGTTGGGGAAAAGAGGGTTAAAGAAAAGCACACCAACCTAGCAAGCCTCCTGCCTTTGCACCCTTGTACCCTGCCATACTTCCTTGGTTCAAATACTGCGCTTGGCCCTCTGGCACAGTCCCAAGCAGGCTATTGCAGTTCTTCATGTGACCAGTAGATGGCATGTTTGTCCAAGAACGTGCACCAGGTTTCAAAGAGGCTAGCGACTTTCTGAGCGAGGTGGGGAGGGCTGAGAGCTGGGTCCTAAAATGTCCCAGATCCTAACTCCCAATCTCTTCCTTTCATAAATTTTGCGAAATGGGAGCAGAAATAGGAAAACTGATGCTGCTGAATCTGCTCCAGTCTCCTGGGGCTCCAGAATTCGGTGACTGAACCACCCTGTAGATACTGGTGGGGATGGGAAAAGAAGAGAAGGAGAGAAAGACACGGAAAGAGAGACTGAAGGGGAGGCAAAAGGAAAAAGGAAAGGTTTCTTGAGAGGGAGGCTGCTTCCTTATCTTACATTCACTGTTACCGTGTTTCATCATCAGGTATTCTTAAAGAAGCAACGATGAAAAAATTATAAATCCAGTTCTCAAGGGCATTTACAGTTTTAAGAGGAGAGAACATAGGCACTAAATTATAATAGTTCAGTGACGAATGAGGGAGTCAAGAAAATCTTCATGGAGGAGATGCTTCACGGGATGGAACATGCGGCATAGTTCATACTTCACTGAGAGCTGTGAGCCACAGGTGTAGGAGATGGCGGGTGTGGAGCATCTATCAGGGACACGGAGCTTTCAATATTAGAGAAACATCTACTTGTGGACACATGTGAGAATAAAGAGTATTCCAGATATTGGCAGAGAGAAAGGAAATCTACACCCTGAAGGCTATGAAAATTATTTAAACTGGAACATGGAAACAATTTGTGACTAGTTCCATGATCATGTCTAAGACGTTTAATTAACTGTATCTGGTTGTAATTTAACATAAAATTGGGTATGAGAAACAATCTTTAAAATATTCTTTAATGTTTTTGATTAATCAGGCTTTATTTCTCAAAATAATATTACTTTAAAGTTTAATATGAGCCAAGCAGATTTCCCATTGTCTCAGACTCTTTTTGACAAAGAATGAACATTGCAGCCTGGAAAGCATTTTATATGATTACACAGAAAACCCTAAGAAAGTTATTAAAATGTCTAGAATGTGTGAATTTAACGAGGGCAATATACAACAAAACAATTGTAATCTTATATGCTAGCAGCAGAATACTGCGTATAAAATTAAAAAGCAATTCCAATAGCAATAAAAACACAAAATACTGAGAGATGAATTTAACCAAAATATGTTTGCTCTCTCTACAGTGAAAACTATAAAGCTCTGATGAGAGAGATTAATGAAATCTCAAATATATGGAGAGATAGTATATGGCTGGTTGTGGAAGAATTGATATTGTTGAAACACCAGTTCTCCTCAACATAATCCTGATCAATGTTCCCAACAGGTTTGCTTTGTAGAAATAAACAATTCTAAAACTTATAATATGCAGGGTAAAAAGAAAAAGTGGTAAAGGCAAGAAGAAACATTCTACAGCAAAGATACCTAAATTATATACAAATATGAAAAGTTGTTCAACCTCCTCAGTACTAATCAGAGGATTGCAAACCAAAAACACACTGGAAAAATAATAAAAATGTCAAAACATATCAGTTGTAAGCAAGGATGCGGAACAGTGTTTCTGCCAGTATACAGCTGATGGGAGTATAAATTGATGCAGTCATTTTGGAAGTCAAAATTACACAGTAACATTGAAAATATGTACATACTGCATTATGCCTTAACTATACACCTAGAAAAACTGTTGAGAGCTCATAACAACTTTATTCATAAGAGCAAAACATTGAAAACAACTTAAGTATCTGTTAACCATTGAATGGTGAAATAACTTTATATATCTTCATATAAATTATAGCTAAATTCACAAACATAAATAAGTTTTTTAGGGCTATTGAAAGTGACCTTCACCTGGATTTTCGGAGTGGTGCATATTCGGCGTTGGCTCCCTCCTGCTGGCCACTGTGCAGGGCGTTAGAGTCACTCTCGCACGGTAACCAATCACTTTCTGATAGTGTTCCGTGCTGACGGTCCCCTTAAGCAGCACAGTAATCACAATTCCCCTATGGACGTGACCACCCCCTGGAAGGGCTCAGCAGTCCCACAATCCTCACTTCTTGCCTAAATAAGATCAGCTTAGCTGAAATTAATTCCTGGTTCATGATGACTGGTTTGTAGTTGACATAATCAGAAGACATAAAAGCAGGAAACATCACCAAGGAGGAGCATGTCCACGTGGGGAGAACACTGTCTGCAGCTGCTCACATGGTCAGATTTTTTTCTCTGGTCTGGAAACCATTCAGAGATTTTTATCATAAAGAAACATTTACATCAGCGGAGGAGAAGAGTGAGGGAAAATCCAGGAACCGTTGGTGAAATCAGGCAGCTCTCCACGATAAGCCCTATGTTTGGCTCCATGGTCCAGTGACGTTATTTCTCCTGGGAACCAGTTCCAGCTTCTGCCTTCAGTTGTAGCTTCTGCTGCTCCAATTACCGATACCTGCAAAGCCCAGGCCAAAAGTCCCTTATTCTAGGGCTTCTCTGCTTGTCCTCTCCTCCCTCATGATTACTTTTAACAGCTTCATTGCACTGTTGTGTGTCTGTACTTTATTCGTTCAACCTGTCACTTGAAATGGACATCTGAGCTGTTTCCAGTCTTTTCCTACTGCACATAATTTTGCAGTAACTAGACTCATATGCCCCTTGGGCAATTTTTCTTGGGGAGCAATAAGACTGGCAGGACCGAGGAGAAATAAATCTAAACAGAGAAGAGGAATGGCAAAAAATTTTGTCAGGAAAGTACCAAAGCCCCCTCCAACCCTGGCCTGCACCCTAGCACATCAGAGCCAATCTGAGAGACAAACTTTATAGGCTTATGGACCCTGACCTTCTGCACCAAACTTGCTCCAACTTTCCAGAGCCATCACCTTGAAGCATGCTGAACATATAGGCAGATTGTCAATGGTGAGAGATGCCTCCAGAACAGCAATATAATCCAAAGAACCTGCTTCTCTCTCAGGGCAACTCACAATAATATATCAGATACTTCACAAAAGAAAAAAATATGTATATCTCTAGGGCTCCTACCTTTTCTCCAGGGTCTTCTGTGTTGTGTACTGGACCTCTGGTGAGACCCATCCTTGTGATTTCAGATTTGGGGTCTGAACAGGCTGAGTGGGTATGGGGGTCATTGGCAGCCCTATCACCTCCCCTCCACCCTTATCTCACTGCCCAGCACCACACAACCATCCCTACTTGAAACTTTATCCTTATACCTTCTCCAGGTGGGAGCCAGCATAAAGCAGAAATTGATTCTTTGTGCAGGGTAAGTGCCTGATCGTCACTCCTGGCTTTCTCTCTTGGCCTCCAGATATGCCCACAAGGCTCTGCATAAGCAAGTATGGGTCTCTAGCTGCTGACCATTATCAGCAGTTGCTCTGCTGTCTCGTCCAGGGCCAAACAGCCCATGCCACAGCTGAATATGTTGAGTTATTTCCCCACATGTGACATCAGTTTCACAGAAGCCTGACAGGAAGTCTACCCAATTGCAACAGGAGTGCCACTGAAACCAGCCTGATGAGGGGACACGTGGGAACAGTGTCATCCAGTGCCTGGTTGTTTAATGATGCCCACTGAGTACACTGGTGCACGATCCAGGTGTGACATGGTGCAAGCAATATGAATGGAACATACCTCCACCATTCATGTGGGGTCACCCTCAGGGACACATCCTAAGTGTCATAAAAGCTCCTACCCAAGACTAGGTTTTCCAGATCATGGACTTTACATGCCTAAAGGTTTAATGATGGTAACTCTTACCTCACTTTTTCACAGGAGACTTCCTGTTCACTGTATGCCCCACCCCTTTCCCCAGAATCCCAGGGATATCTGCAGAGTCCAGGTGTGCATCAATCCATTTGAGGGATGGAGGACCCTTTGCCCACACCCTCCTTTGGGCGCTCTAGAGAGCTTTTTAAGGAAAGTCCCAGCTTTGTACTAGGGAGGAGGCTACAGCGGTGGTACATCTCCCTGGCATTGAGCATCAAGACGATCCCAGACAGGTAATGCCAGAGGAAGGGGTGCTCTCCGGTGCTGTGAGTGCTTTCAGAGTAGACAGAAACATGTTTCCTGAAATCCACATATACTGAAAACCTAAATTATCCATGCAGGTAGGAGCAAAGCAGTTCACAAAAAGAAATGGTAGAATTTCTTGATTCCCAAAGCAGCGTTGATAGACAGCAAGAGTGACGTCATGCAAAAAAAATTTATGAGTCTAAAGATAGAAATAGCATCTTAAGGATATTCAAGTACCGATTCCAAAAGTATTATTTAAAAAAAAATGTTTAGTGTTTTCACGTGATGTACATTGGGACAAATCAGAAGAAATACAAATATTAAATGTCATATGGAAGTTAAACCCACTGATTATTAGACTTAATCATGAACATACAGGGAAACTACCTGCCTCAAACTTTCTGCCACTTTGATAAATCACAAAGTGGTGGTGATAAGGAGACTTGTTTGGGGCTATGGTCCTACTACAGGAAAATGGGGGAAGAGTGATCAAAGCAAGATGGGACATTAGTAACCCCTTTATCTGTGTAAATGTAGAAGCAGACACTTCTTAGAGGGGGATCTCTAATAACACTGAGGATGTCTCATATACACACATTTGTGCAAAAACTAAATAAAATGAAAACGGTCCATGTATGAAGGCCCAGGGAATCTTCTTAGGTTTAGTCAAATACTCAGGCTTACTTAGCTCTCAGATTCACTCAGAAGGATCCAGACAGAATCAAAGCATTTCAAGGGCGCAGCATCTGATCATTCTCTTCAGTGGGAGAAGTTCTTGAAACAGTCCATAATGCAGCCCAGGTGCTGGTCTCTGCCCACCTCGTCCCTAAGTGACAGCTTAGGTGCAAGATGAATTTACACCTGTGAAAGTGGCATCTACCCTGTGGTAGAATCCTCATCATTTTGGAGTCAATGCCTTTTGCATCAAGTTCATGTGCATAGCTTCCAGACCCCTGGTAAGTGCATGCCCAATTACAAGGGTCACTGCATTCAGAGATGCCCGAGCTATGTATGGGTTCCCCCACTTGTTATAATTCGTCAGATATTCCTCCTAGCCAAATACAACTTACCAAGCAGAAGCCATTTTCACAATAGATAATTTTGTCTAGAAAGTTAGCTGACATTCTTCCCTTCTTAGGTTTCCTAAAAAGAGCTAGAGATTTAGTCTAAGATTAAATTTGTCCTGGAGAAATAGAAAGGGTATTAAACTTTTACCCGCAAGAATGAAAGTGATTTACAGTTACTTGTTTTCTTTATCAAGCATCATTTTATTTTTCAAATTACTTAAAAGAAACACATTCCATGTTTTGTTTGTGTGCTTATCCAAAAAAAAGCATTGTGATGCTTAGTGTAAAAAGATTTTAAAGGTTTTTAAATTGTAAACCATTTAAGCAACCTAATTAGAGCAAACACATCTGGGAATTTCTGAGTATGTACACGAGGAAAAAATTAGTTAAAGCATCCTGACTTTTAAAATCTTGGATTATTCACTAGCTTTCTGAACACTCAATGTCAAAAAAACTGATATGAAGAATTAAGTACTATTGACCACAAGAGGGAAGCCTAGTCCCGCTTTTACTACGCTTTAGGAAAAAACAAAACAAAAAAAACCTCAAAGGAAAGCCATGTTTGCTAAGAACCTTTAAAATATTCACCAATAAACACAGTTTACAAGACAAAACAACTGTCATCCCCACCTGAGGCTGCATTTGTGACGGGAGTGGTTTTAGTGTTTTGAATGGACTCGTTCTTGGACTCCACATATTACTGGCTATAGAGTTAGAGACGTGATTTACAAAACTACCTTCCCACTTTTTAAGTGAGACATTGACCAAAGGTCTAGACTTCTGTAAATCTTGGTTTCCTCAGAATAAATTGGAAATATAATGGTAGAAAATATAATGGTAATATTTAAGATGATATTTACTATTTTATTAGTAATATTTTAATTGGTAAGGGAGAAAGACCGCACCAAAAAAAAAAAAAAAAAGACTTTCAGTAAAACCAGTGACAGTTCTCTGGCTGATTTCTCACCTTTCTTTCTACCATAAAACTTCAAAGTTCAAAAGTAACCTTATATCAAAAATAGGTAATTCTCTCTCATCATAGTTAGATAAAAACACTGATTTTGCTAAAGCATTTTACGGCATTGGTCATTTCTCATGTATTATCCTATCTAAGTCTTGAAATGCCCTGTGTGTTGGATGACATTCATCCACTCATGTTCTCCCGTGTTCCACTGTGCTCATCTAACAAACTTCCCTCTTACACTGTACGCTTGACCTGTGCCATGTCAATGCGAACGAGAGCCACCTTCTCATCATGACCTCTATTTTTTGAAAATTTCTTTCATTTGTCATAACATTCAGACTTGAAACCTAACTACAAGGTACTTTTTGATCATTTTCTACCACCTTCCTTATCCTAATCCAGCCAGTAAGCAGTCCTAGGGATTCATTCCTCACGTTTAACTTTGCCACGGGGTGGCAAAGATGATAGATGGAGCTGGAAATGGCTCTGAAAATAATTTGCCAAAATGTGGAAGGAACAGAAAGTTGAAGGAGTGAATCAGCCATTGTCCAGGTGCAAGGAGGCAGCTGGTGAAGGCAGCCACTCCCAGGCTTCACTGGTGATTTTTCGAATGAAACTTTTCCTTCACAGTCTCTCAACTACCAAGTTCAGCCTATTAGAAGAGAAAAGAAAATTGGGAATTATACAACAATCTGACTCTAGATGCTCAAATCATAACAATGGGGCCTGTGGAAATATTCTGAGATGTGGATTTGAAGTTTCCAACCCCTCTCCCCACGTGTGTGTGTGTGTGTGTGTGTGTGTGTGTGTGTGTGTCTGCAATTCCTTATTTACAAAAGCTACACAAAGAAAAGTGATTTCGCACCCCTGAGAGCCTGTACAAACTCAGGTCTTTGAAACATCAGATTTCAAGTGGAGGTAAAGAAAAAAATGAATCAAACTCTCAAACTCTCATCCTCCCAGGGTAGAGATGAGCCCAAACACCACGGACCCCTTTATTCACACAGGACATCTTAGGAAGGTCCATTAACCCATCATCCCAGCACATTTGTTGATGTCATCAGTTGGCAGTTTTCAGTCTGACACAGGTTTATTTCAGCAGATTAGCCTTTGCCCCCTCTCAGGATGGAGAGGAGACATGATAGAGAACAAGGAGAGTTTTTTACATGGGGACTTGGGGAGGAAATGCCTAGATCAATATCCTCAAAGATCCTCTGGTAGGAAGTCCTCAGCAGGAGAAATACCATGAAGACTCTGAGTGCTAGAGGGAAAAGGAGGGAAAGGCAGATAAGGAAGGGGCTGGAGGCTCTCAGAGCTCAAACCACACAAACATGAAGCAGAGAGGTCCCAGACTTGACCTGGGTCCAAGGAGAAAGCGATCTCATTTCCAAGCCCTCGCCTTCTACTCCAAAATAACATTTTCTCTGGTTCTAAGTTTGGACTGTGGGGAGAACCCGAGTGAACTATGGGGGAAATAGAGATACAGAGATAGAGGTAGAGAGATATATTTGCATTTAGTAGTTTTTTTTTTTTAATTCCTATTTGCTTCTATGGTCTTGTCTGTATAGTAGGGAATAAAACCAAGAATATTACCTTTCCCAGGCTCTCCCTACCCCCGGTTTCTGAATGTGGTCTACATTCTGCCAGTGAAACTTAGGAGCGTGAGATTCGGGAGGCAGAGACAGGCTGAAGGTTTCTCAGGTCGTGGATACAAGGGTTCACAGACAGGGATCTTGTGTTGGCAGCATCCTTGTGTTCCCAAGACATTCCTTCCCCCTGAGCTCTAAAGGAGCCATGATGTCAGCAGTGGCTCCTACAGGTCCCTCCCTCTCAAAGTTAGGGGTCTGTACTGACTTGTGCTCCTCCAGGCTTCCAAAAGTTTTGAGGTGTAATTCCCTATAATAGAGTAGAATTGTAATAAATAATCCCATTTAGGGTGTCCTCAGGGATTTCTACTTCCTGAATGAACTCTGACTGGTACAGAGGCTCCTCGCCTTTTAACGTTACCGAGACAACCTCATTCAGGTGCCCTCAGAAATTCCCTCAAACACACAGGAAGTTAGGGGTCAGGAGGAAACAGGGAACCATGATTAATGTCCAAGTAGAAACTTCTTTCTCATCACAGAGAAGGGGAACTCAAAGTCTATTCTAAAGACTCCCCAGTTTAGTAATCTCATGAGGAGAACCAATCAGTGTTTTAGGACTGAAAGACATCATAAGTTGCTGAGCAACATCTTGGGTTGAAGGTGCTATTACAACATGTAGAACACAGAGACATATATAGTCTCTGAGTTTACTGTACATATATTGAGCATCTTGTAAGAACAAGGCATTATGGCAGCCAGCAAAGGGCAAGCACAGAAAAATTATATTGGTTAGGTGTGATTAGAGGAGGTTAGGATAGAGGAGATGACAAACCTAAATTATAGGATCAGACTCTCAGCAGAGACTGATACTGTAAAAGTCTCCTCTGGCCCATTCCAGTGCCTCCAGGACACACAGTCCTCAACAATTTTAGGGCGGAACTGTGTGTGCGTCCTCCCAGGCATCCAGAAGTCAGGATCAGAGGATGTTCAAAGCCCTTAGACACCGGCTTCCCTGGTGGCGCAGTGGTTGAGAGTCCGCCTGCTGATGCAGGGGACACGGGTTCGTGCCCCGGTCCGGGAAGATCCCACATGTCGTGGAGCGGCTGGGCCCGTGAGCCGTGGTCGCCGGGCCTGTGCGTCCGGAGCCTGTGCTCCGCAACGGGAAAGGCCACAACAGTGAGAGGCCAGCATACAGAAAAAAAAAAAAAAAAAAAAGCCCTTAGATACAATCCAAAAATCAGCCATGTGTAGAGTCTTGGCTCTTCTGAACTGGGAGGGGAGTAGTAGGGCAGGATGAGACCTCAGCAGTGTAAAAAACACTGTGGAAAACCCACCCTAAGTATATGTGTCATGACTGATCTTCAAGAGTAAACTCACCATCTCGTGAGCCGCCGCACTGCCGGGTCTCTCCTCCTTGGAAGTATTTGGATTCCAGCCCTTTCTAGGGTTGGTTTAACACTTTCCTTTCTGTTTTGCTATATTTTCAAAAAATGAGGGTCAGTCAACATGTGCTAACTTTCAGTATTCTCAACAGTGAACATCAAGATAAATTCTTTGAGTCAGAACTTTCATCATGAGGAAGTAATGGTAAAGCCCTCCTACTGGTTGTTATCGCTAGTCTTCCAGGTAAAATAAGCTCTGCCCCATTTACTCTCTTTATTCATCTATCTGATTCTTCAGGAAACGTATGTGCCCAAAAGTCTTTTCCAATCTCAGGACATATTTAAGGTAATGGGAGTTAGGAATAGGTTTCCCCCTTTTCGGTCTACTATCTCCAGTAACCACTACCTACGTTCCAAGGTGTAGCTTTCCATACATCTCCAGCTTTGGGAGTGTTGGAACTCAGAGTTTCTCTTCTGATGTTCTCCTGAACTGTCAGGGATCCCAAACTCTTGGGTAGAGTTGGCCACCTTGGAGTCTAGGACACTGGAGGGAGCCTGAAGCAGTAAGAGGCGCCTTAAGGGCAGCTCTATCACCCAACACTGCCAAGATTCAGGCATTCCTCATAGCCTGACCATTTACCTTCTTTTTAGATGAACTACTGGCCCTTAAATAAATTCCCCGGCTGTCACAGCACAGAGACATGATCTGCCACTAACTCTTATCTTAGGATATTTCCATTGATTCTATTCTCACTAATGTGCTTCAGGCAGATCCATTTCTGGCACTTGGATTGGGATGGAAGAGTCTCTGAGTGATTGCCCATCATTCTTGAAAACTCGATTTTTTTGTTCTTTTTGTTTGGTTGTGAGTTTGTTTGATTGATTAAGAAGTTCCTTTTTATCTAATGAACAAAGCATCACCTTTCCTGGACCCTTTGCAAAAGTCCATCTCTTAGCAACAGCAGTGTCATATAAAATGATTTTTCTGATTGGCTGCAGCTCAACTGATTTTAAATTATAATCAGTCTGACTCTGAAACCCTACATTCTCTTTACTTGTATTCCAGTCTGTTGTGACCCACCTTGAGCTCTACTGACCCTCATCGAGACACCTAAAAAGAAAATGGCCATAATTGGAGTCCCAATACCAGGATTTTTCATCACTGTCCTGATAAGCTTTCAGGAATCATGGGCTATCACAGGTAAGTGCTGAAAGAATCAAAAGTAGGGATAAATAAGTTCTGAGAGCATCGGAGAAGTGAACTGTGGACATTTGAAAGACAATCTTTGGAGTGAAAAAGAAGAGTGACAGGTATTTTCTCGGTCTAACTCTAATGTTATAATAAATTGTAGTTAGAAGAGTTCTCTGCTCACCAGCAATTGAAGTGAAATTTAGATTAGAGAAGCAAAACTCAGTTGTATACTGATTAACACTATTGACTTTGATATAAGCCAAACTTTCAGGGAAATATTTTCTGACAGGCATTAACAAGATACCTTTCTGCTCTTTAACTTTTCATTCCTGGAAAATTAGTAAAAATTAAAAACCTCATGTAATTTCATGAGGATTAAATCAGAAAAAAATATGAGATTTCTTGGCGCCTGTTCTTAACTATTTTTGCCACGGTAGCTATCTTTTGGCCTGTCAATTCTGTCAGCCTATTTGGAGCACAGACATTATACTAAAGATCACTAGAAAGGAAAATCACCAAAAAGCAACCATTCACCCAAGGGAGGGGGAAGGGCAGCCATGCTGATATGAATTGCATTTAATTTACTGTCTCTTGGGACGGTGATAACCCTAGTTACAGTGGATCTTAAAAGGATCTTTGGTCGCTGTAACTTAGTAATATTCTTAAGAGAGTAGAAAAATTGAGTAAGGAAGTGAAGTGTCTGATATTACTCTCTACCATCTCCAGAGCAAATATTGTGCCGTTGTGAAGGTGTATTGTGAAAAAACATTCTTCGCCCAGAGTGACCCCCAAAGAAGGTGGCAGGTAGACTGGAAATAAGTAAAGTAATAACCTAGCTCCAAGACCCATGGTGACAGTGTAGGTTTTTATTGCCCAGAAAGAGTCACATACAAGGATGCCTTCCAGGAAAGATAGCTTCCCTTGGAGCTAAAAGAGGAAGTTAGAATGTGTGTGTGTGTGTGTGTGTGTGTGTGTGTGTGTGTGTGTGTGTGTGTAGCTGCAAATCCTAAATAAATCCCTAGGTTTATCAATATACAGTCAGATTTTAAAAGCCACCGCTCATTTACATGCACCACAGAGGCAGCATACTCTTCAATTGTAGCTTTCTTATTTCAAGTCCATTATTCCCTTGGTGTAGATTATTCTCACTATCAACCATAATAGAATATGTCTCTCAATGACAGTCTCAATCTAAAGATCTTTAAGGTGCAAGGGAATGTTGGTGAGGTCAATCCAAATATAGTACTTCCCTCAGAGGGATGCAGGGTGTGGGTGTGGATACAGGAAAGTGAGTGCTCTACAATGCTACAAGGTCTCAGACTTAATTATTTGCGTACCACAATCTCCAGTCATATAGTCCATGGGTCTGGCCTTTAAACATAAAGCAGTTTCTGATGCTAAAGTACTTGTTGTAATCCCGATGATATACTAAGAAATTACTTAAAACTAGTCTCATTTCATCTTAAAAACAAACCCAACATGGAAGCAAAACCACAGTAGAATATAATGGGAAAACTACATATAAATAGATAAAGTAATCTACTCAAGATCACTAGGTAGCTGAATGAGAATTCGAGATTTAATTTGATTCCAGAGTTCAAACCCAACCTTTTAAACATTGTTTCTCTCTTCTTAGAGTTATGGTGCTCTGAGACATGCCCTGGGATTCTGGCTTAAATTATTTAATTCCTAGGTCAAGAGAGTGAGAGAACATTTCTCTCTTAGGGGCTACTGCTGAAATTCTAAAGAGGGAATCATTTCTCAGGCAGTAACATAGAGACAAACAAAAGCTTCACGAGACTCTAGTTTTTCAGCCCTCATTTCCTCAATCCACACTCTCTACATTGAACCTTTGCTTGTCCACTCCCAGCTCTGTTGAACACGAATGTCCTTCACCCAGGCCTCATCTTCCCATTCATCCCTACTCTCCATCACTCCTCCTTTCCACTTGGCCCTCTCTTTCCACTACCCCTGCCCACATGTGTGTGTCTCACATCCTGGGTTCTTCTTCAACTCTCTCTCCTGGTTGCCACCCTAATTCCCTTTCTTGTCTTTTCAGAGGATCACGTGATCATCCAGGCTGAGTTCTATCTGTCCCCTGATCAATCAAGCGAGTTTATGTTTGACTTTGATGGTGATGAGATTTTCCACGTGGATATGGAAAAGAAGGAGACAGTGTGGCGGCTTAAAGAATTTGGAAATTTTGCCAGCTTTCAGGCTCAGGGTGCATTGGCCAATATGGCTGTGGGAAAAGCCAACCTGGACACCTTGATAAAGTGCTCCAACCACACCCCAAACACCAATGGTAACTCTCTCTGCTGCACTCCTAGGCTTGGGAATTGTAGCTTTAAATAGATACTTCAGCTCTTTGTGTTATGTTACTGTGACTGCCTTTCCCTCCCAGGGACCTGTTCTTGCCATATGCAAGCTCCAAATTCTCATGCCACCAGCCCAAGAACTTTATGAGTTTGTTTCTTTCTTGATGTGCTCACATCTCGTCTCTAGCATCTACAGTCTCTCATAAAGTCATTGCCCTGAATCCATGCTGGGGGAGCCAGGAATGAGGTCCTTGGGTATCTTACACCTCAATGTTGGTTCCCGTTCATGGGGGAGGGTATCAGAGCTGGGTACCTGAGACCAGACCATGACACAGATTCTCAGGGCACAATTTCAATTGCTTTTTCAGCCTTGGTGGGAGGGAGAAGGGCAGGGTTAAGCAGGGGAGGCTAATTTCTGTCACCTGTCCCCCAGTACCTCCAGAAGTGACTGTGCTCTCAAACACCCCTGTGGAACTGGGAGAGCCCAACATCCTCATCTGTTTCATCAACAAGTTTTCTCCACCAGTGATCAATGTCACATGGCTTCAAAATGGCAAACCTGTCACCACAGGAGTGTCAGAGACAGTCTTCCTGCCCAGGAATGACCACCTTTTCCGCAAGTTTCACTACCTCCCCTTCGTGCCCTCAGACGAGGATGTCTATGACTGCAAGGTGGAGCACTGGGGTTTGGAGGAGCCTCTTCTCAAGCACTGGGGTAAGAACCATCCTTCAATCTCCTGTATTTTACGGTTTTCTCCTGTGATGCATGTGTCTGGCCCTTTGGGGCCACAAGTCCCCTAACTGTTTCATAACAGCTGCTCCAGTTCCTGTTCCTGGTCTCCCATTGCTCAGCTTTCCCCACTTGTAATCTGTAATTCCCTTAATACATCATCCTGTCTTCCTCTTATTTAGTTGATGAAAAAATATTCTTTTGACTAAGTACCCTATATTTGGTCCTAAGTGCTGCTCCCTACCACATGCATTACTTCTGTACTCTGATTTATTTTTCCCCAGAGTATGAAGCTCCAACCCCCCTCACAGAGACCACAGAGAACGCAGTGTGTGCCCTGGGCCTGGTTGTGGCTCTGGTGGGCATCATTGTTGGGACGATCTTCATCATCAAGGGTGTGCGCAAAGGCAACACTGTTGAACACCGAGGGCCTCTGTGAGGCACTTGCAGGTGGGTTTGATGTGGTCAGAGGAAGACATATATGGAATGATCCAGAGGAAGGAAACAGAGTGAAGGAAAGGACATGTGATGCCTTTAAGGGAAAACAAGTGCAAAAGTCATGGCCCTTGATTTATCTTTGCTGGACAAAATCAGACATTGCCGTCATCTGATATTCCAAAGCCTCACAGTCCTATGTCCCTTTCCATACATGTGCCCCTAAAACCACACCTCCTGTCTTAGAACTTATCTCCAGTGCCTAAAATAATTGTTTCACATTAGAATACTGAGTTCTGTGATCTGGGAAAGTCAACTTCAAGATTAAGACTCTTCCTGGCTTATATTTCCTGAGCAGGATATCTGTTCTGAAGCATTTCCAGAGCTTCACTCTTTGGGGTTTAGGGTAGATTCATTGTATGAAGTGGAAATCTCTTGGAGGCCAAAGCCTGTTTTTGCCCCTCCATTCTGAAAAATAGTGTCAGAAGGTCTAAGAGAAAGTAAAGCATGGTCTGCTCATTCACGCTTACTTGGAAGGTTTGAAAGGTTGTATTTACAAGAGGTCACACAAATACTAAGAAACTGTTCCAAAGTCAAAGGATTAAAGGTGAAGAGGAAGGAATCTAAAGGTGGGAGCTCAAAATATTCATCTTAAACTCTATAGTAACTGTGTGTGTCCTGCTACAGGTAATGGACTTTGTTAAAGAGAAGATCGGTGAAGATATTTCTGCTTTAATGCTTTACAAACCCGGCAGTACTCCGATTTTTCACCTCAGTGACAGCAACCATCCTTCAGCACTTCCCAACACTTTAGCTACTCTAAGAGTAAAGACGCCTTCTACAATCTCCAAATTCTAATGTCTAGTTATTCCCTATCTATTGCTCCTTCCTGTATTGGCTTTCCCTCCGTTTTCCACTGTCTTTTTATTATCACCATGTAATGCCTTTGGAATAGAGCCCATAGGATCCTTTCTCTGCTATGGAACCTTTTGAATGTTCTATGGGCTATCTCTTGTAAACTTATTATTTTGAGTTTCTTCTGACTGCAATTGTGATTTTTCTGAATACAATAAACTTTGAGTAGGTCTTAAGTGGAGTTTTTGGTATCTGAGCCAATTCTTCATGGTGGCTGGGGAGTATATGTGATCCTTTCATCCTGAAATGTCTGAATGTTAAATGTATCTTATAGGCTCTGTAGTTAATCAGAAATAGCCTGGTTCATTGGGACTCAAGTCCATTCAGAGGATCTTCCAGCAATCCAGTTGCTGTGGTCTGGTCCTCATATAGAAAACCCTAGAGTAGAGTTTATTTGTGGAGAGATGACTTAGCAACAGGTTCATAATCTGGTTTGGGTTCTTCAGCTTCCAAATCAATGAGATATCTGGATCTTCAGGAGAGTGAATCTTAAATCCTAAGGAAGACTTCTGATAACGGATGAGAAAGATGGTGGGGAACAGATGGTGGTGGAGCGGTGAGAAGAATAGAGGAGCGTTCATATACATAACAGGATATCCAAATCAACAACACGCATTTTAGACTTAAGGAGGCATGAGATTGGACACTGAGATTGACATTACCACTTTCTTCTTTTTTTTAAATATCTTTATTTGACTATAATTGCTTTACAATGTTGTGTTGGTTTATGCTGTATAACAAAGTGAATCAGCTATACGTACACATATATCTCCAAACCCCCTCCTTCTTGCATCTCCCTCACACCCTCCCTATCCCACCCCTCTAGGTAGTCACAAAACACAGAGCTGATCTCCCTGTGCTATGTAGCTGCTTCCCACTAGCTATCTATTTTACATTTGGTAGTGTATATATATTAATACCACTCTCTCACTTCATCCCAGCTTACGCTTCCCCCTCTCCGTGTCCTCAAGTCTATTCTCTATGCCTGTGTCTTTATTCCTGTCCTGCCCCTAGGTTCATAGGAAGCATTTTTATTTTTTTTTATTCCATATATATGTGTTGTGTTAGCATGCTGTACTTGTTTTTCTCTTTCTGGCTTACTTCACTCTGTTTGACAGACACTAGGTCCATCCACCTCACTACAAATAACTCAATTTTGTTTCTTTTTATGGCTGAGTAATATTCCATTGTATATTTGTGCCACATCTTCTTTATCCATTCATCTGTCGATGGACACCTAGATTGCTTCCATGTTCTGGCTATTGTAAATAGTGCTGCAGTGAACATTGTGGTACATGACTCTTTTTGAATTAATGTTTTCTCAGGGTATATGCCCAGTAGTGGGATTGCTGTGTTGTATGGTAGCTCTACTTTTAGTTTTTTAAGGAACATCCATACTGTCCTCCATAGTGGCTGTATCAACTTACATTCCCACCAACAGTGCAAGACTGTTCCCTTGTCTCCATACCCTCTCCAGCATTTATTTTTTGTACATTTTTTGATGATGGCCATTTGGATCAGTGTGAGCTGATACCTCATTGTAGTTTTGATTTGCATTTCTCTGAGGATTAGTGATGTTGAGCATCCTTTCATGTGTTTGTTGGCAATCTGTATATCTTCTTTGGAGAAATGTCTATTTAAGTCTTCTGCCCATTTTTGGATTGGGTTGTTTGTTTTTTTGATATTGAGCTGCATGAGCTGCTTGTATATTTTGGAGGTTAATCCTTTGTCAGTTGCTTCATTTGCAAATATTTTCTCCCCTTCTGAGGGTTGTCTTTTGGTCTTGTTTATGGTTTCCTTTGCTGTGCAAAAGCTTTGAAGTTTCATGAGGTCCCATTTGTTTATTTTTTTTTATTTTCATTTCTCTAGGAGGTGGATCATAAAGGATCTTGCTGTGATTTATGTCATAGAGTGTTCTGCCTGTGTTTTCCTGTAAGAGTTTGATAGTGTCTGGCCTTACATTTAGGCCTTTAATCCATTTTGAGTTTATTTTTGTGTGTGGTGTTAGGAAGTGTTCTAATTTCATTCTTTTATATGTAGCTGTCCAGTTTTCCCAGCACCACTTATTGAAGAGGTTGTCTTTTCTCCATTGTATATTCTTGCCTCCTTTGTCAAAGATAACATGACCATATGTGCATGGGTTTATCTCTGGGCTTTCTATCCTGTTCCATTGATCTATATTTCTGTTTTTGTGTCAGTACCATACTCTCTCGATTACTGTAGCTTTGTAGTATAGTCTGAAGTCAGGGATCCTGACTCCTCCAGCTCCATTTTTCTTTCTCAAGATTGCTTTGGCTATTCGGGGTCTTTTGTGTTTCCATACAAATTGTGAAATTTTTTGTTCTAGTTCTGTGAAAAATGCCATTGGTATTTTGATAGGCATTGCATTAAATCTATAGATTGCTTTGGGTAGTATAGTCATTTTCCCAATGTTGATTCTTCCAATCCAAGAACATGGTATATCTCTCCATCTGTTGGTATCATCTTTAATTTCTTTCATCAGTTTCTTATAGTTTTCTGTATACAGGTCTTTTGTCTCCTTAGGTAGGTTTATTCCTAGGTATTTATTCTTTTTGTTGCAATGGTAAATGGGAGTGTTTCCTTAAGTTCTCTTTCAGAATTTTCATCATTAGTGTATAGGAATGCAAGAGATTTCTGTGCATTACTTTTGTACCCTGCTACTTTACCAAATTCATTGATTAGCTCTAGTAGTTCTCTGGTAGCATCTTTAGGATTCTTTATGTATAGTATCATGTCATCTGCAAACAGTGACAGTTTTACTTCCTCTTTTCCGATTTGGATTCCTTTTATTTCTTTTTCTTCTCTGATTACTATGGCTAAAACTTCCAAAACTATGTTGAATAATAGTGGTGAAAGTGGGCAACCCTGTCTTTTTCCTGATCTTAGATGAAATGGTTTCAGTTTTTCACCATTGAGAACAATGTTGGCTGTGGGTTTGTCACATATGGCCTTTATTACGTTGAGGTAAGTTCCCTCTATGCCTACTTTCTGGAGGGTTTTTATCATAAATGGGTGTTGAATTTTATCAAAAGCTTTTTCTGCATCTCCTGAGATTATCATATGGTTTTTATCCTTCTATTTGTTAATATGGGTTATCACACTGATTGATTTGCATGTATTGAAGAATTCTTGCATTCTCTGGATAAAGCCCACTTGATCGTGGTGTATGATCCTTTTAATGTGCTGCTGGATTCTGTTTGCTAGTATTTTCTTGAGGATTTTTGCATCTATGTTCATCAGTGATATTGGCCCTTAGTTTTCTTTCTTTGTGACATCTTTGTCTGGTTTTGGTATCAAGGTGATGGTGGCCTTGTAGAATGAGTTTGGGAGTGTTCCTCCCTCTGCTATATTTTGGAAGAGTTTGAAAAGGTTAGGTGTTAGCTCTTCTCTAAATGTTTGATAGAATTTGCCTGTGAATCCATCTGGTTCTGGGCTTTTGTTTGTTGGAAGATTTTTAATCATAGTTTCAATTTCAGTGCTTGTGATTGGTCTGTTTATATTTTCTATTTCTTCCTGGTTCAGTCTCGAAAGGTTGTGCTTTTCTAAGAATTTGTCCATTTCTTCCAGGTTGTCCATTTTACTGGCATATAGTTGCTTGTAGTAATCTCTCATGATCTTTTGTATTTCTGCAATGTCAGTTGTTACTTCTCCTTTTCCATTTCTAATTCTGTTGATTTGTGTCTTCTCCCTTTTTTCCTTGATGAGACTAGGTAATGGTTTATCAATTTTGTTTATCTTCTCAAAGAACCAGCTTTTAGTTTTATTGATCTTTGCTATTGTTTCCTTCATTTCTTTTCCATTTATTTCTGATCTGATCTTTATGATTTCTTTCCTTCTGCTAACTATGGGGGTTTTTGCTCTTCTTTCTCTAATCGCTTTAGGTGTAAGTTTAGGTTGCTTATTTGAGATTTTTCTTGTTTCTTGAGGTAGGATTGTATTGCTATAAACTTCCCTCTTAGAACTGCTTTTCCTGCATCCCATAGGTTTTGGGTCATCGTGTTTTCATTGTCATCTGTTTCTAGGTATTTTTTGATTTCCTCTGATTTTTTTCAGTGATCTCTTAGTTAACTTTTTGTAGTGTATTGTTTAACCTTCATGTGTTTGTATTTTTTCAGCTTTTTTCCTGTAATTGATATCTAGTCTCATAGCATTCTGGTCAGAAAAGATACTTGATACGATTTCAATTTTCTTAAATTTACCAAGGCTTGATTTGTGACCCAAGATATGATATATCCTGGAGAATGTTCCATGAGCACTTGTGAAGAAAGTGTATTCTGTTGTTTTTGGATGGAATGTCTTATAAATAATCAATTTAGTCCATCTTGTTTAATGTGTCATTTAAAGCTTGTGTTTCCTTACTTATTTTCATTTTGGTTCATCTGTCCATTGGTGAAAGTGGGGTGTTAAAGTCCCCTGCTATGATTGTGTTACTGTCGATTTCCCCTTTTATGGCTGTTAGCATTTGCCTTATGTATTGAAGTGCTATGTTGGGTGCATAAATATTTACAACTTACGGATTGATCCATTGATCATTATGTAGTGTCCTTCTTTGTCTCTTGTAATAGTGTTTATTTTAAAGTCTATTTTGTCTTATATGAGAATTGCTACTCCACCTTTCTTTTGAGTTCCATTTACATGGAATATCTTTTCCATTCCCTCACTTTCAGTCTGTATGTATCCCTAGGTCTGAAGTGGGTCTCTTGTAGACAGCGTATATACGGGTCTTGTTTTTGTATCCATTCAGTCAGTCTATGTCTTTTGGTGGGAGCATTTAATCCATTTACATTTAAGGTAATTATTGATATCTATGTTCCTATTACCATATTCTTAATTGTTTTGGGTTTGTTTTTGTAGGTCTTTTCCCTCTCTTGTGTTTCCTGCCTAGAAAAGTTCCTTTAGCATTTGTTGCAAAGCTGGTTTGGTGGTGCTGAATTCTCTTTGCTTTTGCTTGTCTGTAAAGGTTTTAATTTCTCCATCGAATCTGAATGAGATCTTTGCTGGGTAGAGTAACCTTGGTTGTAGGTTTTTCCCTTTCATCACTTTAACCATTTTCTTAACTTAGACTGAAACTAATTTTTATCACATTGAGTTATTATGAAAATATCAAATTAAAATGCAAGCAAAATAGTTAGATATCATGCTTAGTGATATTATAAATTCCATTAGTTTTCTTCAAAATTTTTACAGCCTATTGATAAAAATCTAAGAGAAGCAAAATAAAAATAAGCCAAACAAGCACAAATCATGGCAGCATGACCTTGAAGGGTAGCAGAATATGCCACCACACAATATGCCTCTTTGGCATAAGGATTATTTTGACCTAACAGGTGGTTTTAGATAATAGAATTTAAATTACTTGTTGGCCACAGGAGTCTGCAATACCAAATATCTCCTGCAAATATCTCTGGTATTGTAGAAACTCAAATACAAAAAATTATTAAGCCACTTGGCTAAAAGAGATTAGTGCCTCTTCATGTACATTCTTTTATTTATTTGGTACAGAATGGTTTGGTTCATGGGGCCTATGAATAGATGCCTATTTCAGCCTCTTGGTATTTTCCTTCTGATAGCCATCATTGTTGACTCCCTGACGAGCTGTGTTCTCTCAAGGGTTTTATAGGTGTTCACAGCACCATTAATACATCAGATTGTCTCACTGTGCTTTGAGAAAGAGAAACAAGATGAACAATGAGATGAACAGCAAAAACCTTCTTCAAAAGTGATTTCATAACCTGTAAGTTTCACAGCGAAAAAAGTCACCCTGATGATAACTGAGTGTGCTAATAACAAACACATGAGAGGATGACCAAAAGGGGGGGATTGCTGAAGTAATTACACAAGGAGGCCATTAGACTGAGATGGCTTGAATGCCTTGGTAGCCTGCATAAGCAAACCCAAACCCAAGCCAGATCTAATATCCGTTAATGCACTCGTATCCCAGAAAACGAATTTAAGAGCAACCAGTCACAAACACCCAACTAGGCTTTTGCAAGTAAGACGGCCACTTAAGTTATAGCCAATCAAATAATTTCCTTTCTTTCCTACTGCCTCATTTTTATAAAAGTCTTTCCCCCAGCTTATGTTGTTGGAGTGCTCCTAACCACTTTTGGTTTGGCACTGCTGGATTTGAGTTGATATTCCCTCAAATAAAGTCTTGAAAAAATTTTGGTGGGTCTCAGTTTACCAGATTGTAAATGATATTGTATACTTAATTTTTGTTTAATGCCTTCATTGTCATATATAGAATACAAATCGATTTTTTGGGTTGATTTTGAATTCTGCAACCTTGATGAACTTTCTTATTAGTTGTAGCAATGGGGTTTTTTTTTGAGGGGGGGAAGCATTCCTTGGAATCAAGAAAATGATACCATTTGCAATAGCATCCAAAAATGTCAATTATCAAGGAATAAATCTAATAAAAGATGAGTGAGATTTCTATAGTGGAAACTACAAATCATCATTAAGAGAAATTAATAGAACTACATAAATGATGAGAATACAAAATTTGGAGATCGATCATAAGAGTAAATATTTTAAAGATGTCAGTTCTCTCTAAATTAATCCAAATTCAGTAAAAATCTCATTAACATCATGGCAAGGAATTTTGTTTGCTGGCTTTCTTGCTAGTTTTGTTTCTTCACTGTTTTGGGGTTTTCTTGTTGTTGTTGGTGTTGGTGGTGGTGGTGGTGGTGGTGTGGGAGGATTGCCAAGCTGAATTTAAAAATTCACATGTAAATACTATAGTCTTAGATTAGCCAAAAACATTTTGAAAAAAAAAACTGGAAGAAATTCAGCACAAGATAATGAAAACTATATGAGTTAATATTGTGTGATATATTAATTGATATAGTGTGGTGTTTGCTCAAGTATAGACAAACTGCACAACAGAACAAAAGAGAAATTCTAGAAACAGATCCCCTCACAAATGCAATGCTCTGGTCTACGGTGACACTGCAGAGCAATGGGGGAAAGATGGTCTTTTCAATAAATGCTGCTAGGTCGTTTGAAGGTCCTTTTAAGGAAATTTAATGTGACACCTACTCAAATTTCAATAAAAACCAATTTCAGATGGATTGGAAAAATTTAGTAAGATTTAACATTGAAGCAAACGGGGCCTTGGATTTCAATTGACGGTTGATCTAAATTTCTTTATCAGATGTACCACTATACAGATTGTCTTTTTTTTTTTTTTTTTGCGGTACGCGGGCTTCTCACTGTTGTGGCCTCTCCCGTTGCGGAGCACAGGCTCCGGACGCGCAAGCTCAGCGGCCATGGCTCACGGGCCCAGCCGCTGCACGGCATGTGGGATCTTCCCAGACCAGGGCACGAACACGTGTCCCCTGCATCGGCAGGACGACTCTCAACCGCTGCACCTCCAGGGAAGCCCCCAGATTGTCTATTTTGAGTCAGTTTTGGTAAATTATATGGGGTAGATTAAAGAAGGGTACAAATTATTTGCATTTATCTCATGGAGACGTAGATTGTATATCCCCTCCCCTTAAATCTGGACTGACCCTGTGCTCACTTAGACCATTATAATGTGATGGAAATTACTCCACACAAGTTCTGAGGCTAAGTTTGAAGAAGTCTTGTAGCTTTTACTTTCCTTTCTCGGGAGTCCTGAGGCATCAGGCTTGTCTTCACAGCTGATGGGACCACATAGCCCACGTTAGAGGGACTGGAACTTCATGCAGAGGGAGAGAGGGTCTCAGTGTCCCAGATGAGCCTCCAGAGGACCCCAGCCCCAGCTACTGTCTGACTGCAGCCATGTGAGAGACCCTCCATGAAAACCACCCACTAAGTTTAACCAACTCTTAGAATTGTGAAAAATCATCAAATAGCTACAGTTTTAAGTCACTAAGTTTGGGGATGATTTGTTACACAGAAATAGATCATGAAATTTAGTGTTTTTCAATGAATTTCATCTAAAATATCAAATCTACTGGCATAAAATTCCTTATAATATCTTCTTAGTATCTTTTTAATGCCTGTAGGAGCTTTAGGAATATTATCTTTTACATTCCAGGTGTTAATAATTTGTAATTTAGATTTTTTTTCTGCTTTAGCAATCTTGTAGGTGATTTATTTAAAAAGTGAAAGAAAGAAAACCTTCTAGTTTTGTTAATTTTCTTTATTATACATTTATTTTCAATTGTATTAATTTTCTCTTTTACCTTTATTATTTCCTTTCCTCTATTTTTCAAGTTAAATTTACTTTTCCTAGATGCTTAAGATAAAAGTTTAGGTCTCGTGCTTCCCTGGTGGCGCAGTGGTTGAGGGTCCGCCTGCCGATGCAGGGGACATGGGTTCGTGCCCCGGTCCAGGAGGATCCCACATGCTGTGGAGCGGCTGGGCCCGTGAGCCGTGGCCGCTGAGCCTGCGCGTCCGGAGCCTGTGCTCCGCAATGGGAGATGCCACAGCAGTGAGAGGCCCGCGTACCGCAAAAAAAAAAAAAAAGTTTAGGTCTCTGATTTTTATATATTTTTCCTTTTATAATATAAGCATTTAAATCTATAAATTTCCCTCTGGAGATTCCTTGGGTTGCATATCACATGTACTGAAAATCTATTTTAACATTCCCATAGTTTTCTAATTTCTCATCTGATTTATTCTTTGATAAGCCATGGATTATCTAGAAGTGTATTACTTCATTTCCCAAAACCGGCTACTATCTCAGCTAAATATTCCTGATTACAGAATACAGAAAACTCAAAATAAAACAGAGAATGAAGCAAAGAAACCTACCAGACCCACATGTGACCAAAATTCAGGAATAAAAATAAAAACAATTATTGAAAACCTCTTGTTGGGGCTCAGGGAAGGCTGTTCCCAAATATGCCACAATGGCATATTGATTATTTTGAACTAGTTACTTAAGAAATGGCCAATGCAAGAGGGACACTCTGACCCTCCTTCTGTCTCCCTGAAAGCAGGAAATAATCTCTCATGTGAAAGACGCACTCCCTGCATCTGGAGGTATGACACACTTATCAGCATTCAGACCAAGAAACCTATATAAACAAACCTTATTGCATCTTTAATTTATTGATACTACCTCAAGCCCAAACTTTGGTTAGATTCTTCACTATTAGAGCACCCAAAACCTAAGTTTCTTTGTCCTGTCAATTACTCACAAACTTATTGTTTCTTTGTCTAAAAAGCATAAAAGCTACCTGCTTTGGCCACTTCTTAGGTCCTATTTCTAAAGACCTCCATGCACGTGAATTAAAATTTGTTTCTTTTTCTCTTGCTAATCTGTCTTGCATCAATTTTATTAATAGTCTAGCCACAGGAACTCAGGAAGGATAGAGAGGGAAATTCTCACCCTCCCGCTGCCCACCCTCCCCACCAGACACTCCCTTTCTTTCTCTCTCTCTCTCTCTCTCTCTCTCTCTCTCTCTCTCTCCCTCTTTTCGTTTTTGCCTACGTTTTTCCTTGAAGCTGTATCAGGCAGATGCTTCTCACTCCACGTTTATTTGAGCAAAACTTTGTAAAGAAATGTGGGTTAAAGATGTGTTCACATGAAAGGGAGGCCATAAGGCTTGAATATAAAAGGGACCAGGAAAGAATGAAGATAGGATACTGCTTTCAATATTCCGGATTTCCAGGTCAAGGGGCAGGGGCTGAGGAAGCCATCAGGGAGGAGATTTTCTGCAGGAGCAAACCAGATCTTGAGAAAGTACTCTCTTTGTGGATTAAAAGCCCAACAGGAAACACTTTCATGCTGCAAAGTAGCTAAGCCAGAAGGTTCTTTCTCTTATGAGTGTCATTATCTTCACTTCAGTTTAGGAGTCCTGCAAAAGACAGAAGATAGCGTTGTTTTTACGACAAGCTAATTCTACAAGCAGCTTCTTTCCCCCTCTCCCAGGGTCTCATGTTAAAGCAGTATTGTAAGAAGGGAAAAAAAATTCCTAGATCTCCCTGAGCCAAAGCTACTTTAGAGAACTGGCCTTTTGTTAAGTGGCCAGAAGAAGTTTAGAATTCAAAGTCTTTCCCATTATGTCTGTCTTGTCATCTCTACAACCAGTTCTAGGAGACCAAATCTATCTCTAAAAGAGGATTAAAAGGCATTACCTGTTGGCTGAAGTCCAGAGTGTCCTGGGAAAGAGAAGAGAAGATATATATTTAAAGGATATGGAAGGAATTCTGTCCCCAGCCCCAGGCCCCCACCTGATATATCTCTACTGCACAACATATATCCCCTAATGCCAGGGTAGACAGGAGAGCAGACACTAGGAGCATGTGATCCATGAAGTTTCTGTCACACAAATCCAGTGTAATTTCATCAGCCTTTGTGTCTCTTCCCGCATTTGCCCCAGGATCTCCACCCAAAATCTCCACGCATGTTAACTCTTCTTTTATCTCTACAGGCCATCACCTCTTATTTTTCAACCATAAGTAACCATGAACTGTTGATTTCTGGATTTCCGGAAATTTGAGGTCAATAAAGGGGAAATAAAAGTTTTATACAGGGTCACTGATATACAGCGAACAGACTTGAGCAAAACCATCTTTCTTCCTCCAAAAAAGTCTGTGGGGCATCTCAGCTGCCAACAGGTTCCTTACCTTTCTGATTCCTGAAGTAGATGAACAGGCCCACCCCAAGGAAGAGCAGACCCAGAACAAAGGCCCCGATTCCACTCAGCATCTTGCTCTGAGCAGATTCAGACTGTGCCCCTGAGAAAAGAAGCTAGTTTTAGTGATTCTTATCCCAAATCCAACTTCTCTAATTGAGATTCTGAGATTGAGATCTTTGAGAATGGGGAAAGAAGGATGCCCTGGAAGAACTAGAATGACTGGTCATTTCTGGAAAAGAGGTTAAAAATACAGAGTAGCTACAAGGTTAAGACATTGAACCCATTTAAATATCACAGCCCTGACGTAAGGCCATGACTACAACATCTGATGGGTGAGGACCCTGGGGCTGAATGAGGTTAAGGAGCTTGTCTAGGGTGACAGAGCTAATAAAAGGCAGAACTGAGGTTGGACTCCCCTCATGTCAGGAAGGTCCCTATATTGTAGAGGATGTGCCCCTTCTCAGATCACAGTGAACATCTCAGAGAAACAGTGTCAGAAGTACAAGCCCAGCCTGAGGCAGGAGACTGGTGCCCAGGGCCATGTAGTGACCATGACCTGAGATTTCATGGAGGCTCAAAACAGGGACACCTCTTTTCTACATGTCAGGCAGAATTGCCTCCCAGGGGGTATAGGTACTTGTAGAAGATATCATAGGATATCTGTAAACTATCAGAGGATTTCTATCACAGGATATTGTAAGGTTCCTGTGATATCCTCAATAATAACCTCAGCCGAAGGAGAGGAGACCACAGAGCAAATGAACACATGCTGTGGGGAGAGGAGAAACCTGTCACTCAGGGGTAAGCAAGCCCCTCCTTGGTGACTGAGGAACTTATGAGGCCAGAAAGCTTCTCACTCCATTCCACTGTGACAGGGCTGGTCCGGCTGGGGTGCTCCACGTGGCAGGTGTAGACCTCTCCACTCTGAGGGACTGTTTCAAGCATCACCATGGTCTGGAAGGTCCAGTCTCCATTTCGGATCAGGCCTGTGGAGACCACCCCCGCCTCCTCTTCCTGGCCGTTCCGGAACCACCTGACTTCAATGTGGCCTGGATAGAAACCATTCACAGAGCAGACCAGGAGGTTGTGGTGCTGCAGGGGCTGTGTCTTTGCAGGATACACAGTCACTGTAGGCGCCACTAGGAGAGAAAAAGGTAGAGGGGATAAGTGAGGGAGACAGAGTAAGTCTCGTTGGTTGGCTGCCTTTCTGCCCCCAGTCTCCAGTCTCCGGCAGGCCTCCCTGAAAGCTGGCTATGTAGCCCAACAGAAATTAGTGCCATAAGACTTGACTTTAATGCTTACAGTATGGGCCCATTAGATCTGGCAGATGTTCAGGAAATTTGTTTTCTATTGTTTTGTTTTTCATAGCATGAAAGAGTTATTCATTGTTGAATTGATGCGTTTACAAATCTTTGCACGGTATATAGTGTATTATTAATAGCATGATTTCTGGAGCCAGGGTGCCTGAGTTCAAATCCAGGCTCTGCCTCCTACTGATTGATCCTAGGTGAGTTTTAAAATTCCTCTGTGCCTCAGGTTGCTCACCTGTAAAGGGGGATAATAATACTAACTTACCTCTTAGGGTTATGTGAGGATTAATGTGAAACGATGGCTGGAACTTAGTCTTTAATATATGTTAGCTATTTACTATCTTCATTTACTTGGAGAGAAAATATGACTCAAAGCAGTGTGGATAAATTAGGGGGCAGCTTGGGGTAGATGGGGAGACAGAAGATAAAATCCTGGGAATGCTACACTCACACCTTAGAACACCACAGAAAGGGTTCTACCCTGGGAAGCAGGAATAGACAAAGGTGACTCTTGAACTCTGAGTTGAGTTCCAAGGAAAGCATGATTCCTGAAGGGGAGAGAAAGGACCAAGTAAAGTCACTCATTAAAAAAAAAACCCAAACAAAACCAAAACAAAAGCTTATTATTACACTCAGCTGATCAACTCTTCTGTTTTGCAAAACAAGTAGATCTATTACTGGAATTGTATCATTTTACAATTGTCTTTATTTTTAAGCTGGCATTTCAGTTCAGGGCAGGGTCTGAGACTCATTAATATGTGTGCTTAGTTCCTGAGACAACCCTTGACACCACCAGCCACAATAAACACAATTATTATCTGCAAAAGAGAAACCTGGGGGAAAAAACATTTTTACAATAATGCAAAGTGGTAGATTTAAGATTGATGGTAAATCATCACTAACAATTTTGCAGTATATTTCATTAAATAAAAATGTTTAAGTTCCTAACTTAGAATATAATGAACAGAATCAAAACATAAACCACAGACTGGAGAAAAAGCTAAATCAAATGTCAGCAACTTGTTACTCTTAATGCATAGAGAACCCATAAAATCACCGAGAAAACCACCAGGACCCAGAGATAGTCAACAATAGATAATTCTTAGAGCCATAACAAAGGTTAGCCAATAAATATGTGAAAAATGTTCAAGAACCTTAGAAATCAAAGAAATTTTAAATAAAAACAAAAAGATATAAATTTTCAACTGGTAATGTTGAAAAAGATCTAATAAAGGGAAATGTAAAGTAAAATGAGGTAAATTGTTACAAGTATAAAAAGGAAAATATGTAACTACTCAAATACTACTAGCGTTATAAAAAATAGTAACATCAGCATATTAAGTAACAAAATTATAATTCAAAAAGTTGATTTCACAATCATTTCAACTATGTAAAATATATATACTAAGGAGAAAAAAAGCAAGAAATTTAGACCTGAAATAAGCTTCAGAGAGATCAGAGGAGCCGCAGAGGCTCCCCTGCCTGCACCTGTCAAAAAGTAGTCTGACACCTTTTTCTCAATGAAGTGCTCCTACACACAGACAGACGCGGCACACTTATTTCCGGGGTGTCAGGGGAGTAAGAGGGTGTGTGCCCAGAGCACGCTGTGACTCTTCTCCTCGCAGGCTCCCAATCCTTTCACTTTCCTCACCTCTCCTCCCCCAAACCTTCCCCCAACCATAGACACCTTGAAGTCCCTCCCGCACCTCTAACCGCTCACCCCAGTCGGGGTTTCCTCCCCTCCCTTACCCTCCCCCTCCCCTCCCCCACAGGGACCACCAAGGACACCCGGAGCGTCCCTCCTGCACCCCTCCCGCCACACCTCCCCTCCCTGCCGGGCCTCCCCACACCACACACGCTCTCTCCCCTCTCACAGTCACTGACAAAATCACACACGGTCTCCAGACAACAGGCTCTCACAGGAACCCGCCTAACTTGTACTTGCTCACAGCCCTACACACACCCCGCCCCCCGAACGCAGTCTCCTCTGTTCCCGTCTCCGTTTCTCTCAGTCTCTGTCTCAAACACACACTCACACGCACTGCGCCCCCGCCCGCTGGCCGCCCAGCCCCGCGCTCACCTCGCCGCTGCACCGTGAAGCTCTCCACAACCCCGTAGTTGTGTCTGCAGTACGTGTCCACCTCGGCCCGTCTCCGCTCCAGGAGGTCCTTCTGGCTGTTCCAGTACTTGGCGTCCGGCCGGCCCAGCTCGGTCACCGCCCGGTACTCGCCCACGTCGCTGTCGTAGCGCACGTACTCCTCCCCGTTATAGATGTCTCTGGTCACGAGCCGCACCCGCTCTGTCCCATTAGAGAAACGACACTCGCCCTTAAACTGATACATGAAAAGTGCTGTGGGGACAGGAAAGATCTGATTACCTGGGCGGGCTCCTGGGAAGAGACTGAAGGCAATAACCACAAATGCAGGGCACCCAGACGGAGGATGGGGCACTGACACTCCTGTATTGGCTCCACTGGCACCCCCAACTACCCCACCGGTTCATCTTTGATCTGCAGGGTCAAGCGAGACCATGGTGGGTGGAGGAGACCCCTCTGATCCTAAGGCATTTGGGATGCAGTCAGCTCTGTATTTGGCAGGAGACCTCCAAGCCGGAGCCGGAGCCGGAGCCGGAGCCGGAGCCGGAGCCGGACGGGGATTTGCCCCATCACCACCTCCTCCTGAATGCCTCCACCAGAAAAACACTCTCTGCTTCCTCCTCTCATCTCACAACCCTTTAGCTGTTCCTGAAACACTTCCTTACCTAGTGCTGACCTTGTGCCAAGCCTGTGCTGCTGCCCCTGGGATTCCACAGAAGGAAAAACAAACATCTCCTCTACCTTCTAGGAGCATAAAATTTAGTGAAAGTGATGGACAAAACCCAACCACACAAGAATTAATTATACAGCAGCCAGAAATGTCACAAGAAAAGCGTGGAGATCTAGAACAGAGAATAATTTACGTTAGGGTGTCAGAGAAGTAGTCTCTAAAGACTGATATTTAAGATGTGACATGAAAGGTTAAGTTGATGTGAGCTGAAAGGGAGAGTGGGTGTAGGGGGGTGTATGTGAGGGAAAGAGGAGGCATATTTCAGGTAAGGGTAATATCGTGTGCAGAAGCTTGAAAGACATGATGAACTTCTGCAAGAAATCAGAAAATAACAGTTCACTGAGCACAGAGAGTGAGAAAGGAGGAGGGTAAAAGACTAGACTGGAGAAATGGTGTGGGGTACTTAGAAGCCTTGGAGACAATGTTAGGATTTTGACTTCATACTAAATGTAATGGGAAACCCTAACCCTAACCTAGGTTAGGTAGAGATACGTGAAGCTACTGAAGCATTACAAGGAGGGTCATTTATGTTTACTTTTAAGAAATAATTGTAGGTACCACACAGAGATTAGATTTTAGGAGTTCACAAGTGGAGACAGGGAGACCATTTAGGAACATGGTAGAATTCTCCAGTGAAGGTGTGCTTGTGGCTTCATTTAGTGTGGTAGTGACAAAGACAGTAATAAAAATAGAGTGAACAGACTTGGGGTAGATTGTTGTGTGACTTGTTAATGAATTAAATTGTGGGGTTTGGTGGATAGAAGGTCAAGCTTATCCCTCAGGACTTTGTCTTCACATATCTCCACAAATAAAAATCAAAGTTCTCACCATGACCATCAGGGCCCAATATGATCTGGCTCCTGATCTCCTTTCCAACCTCATCTTATTTCACTCCCCAACTTGCTTGCTCTGCTTCAGTCACTCTAGCCTTCTTTCTGTCCCTTAAACAGCAAACATCTTCCCACAGTTTGGCCTTTCCCTTGGTCCCTCTCCCTGGAGCATTTGTCCCTTAGATCCCTCACATGTCTGGCTTCTTCTCATCATTTATGTCTCAATTGAATGTCACCTTTCCAGGGAGAGCTCCCTAGACACTTGAATTGAAGGCAGGTGAATCCAATACTCTCTGTCCCAAAACCTTGAACTATTCTTTTCAGAGGACTTGTTGCTCTCTGAAATGTTTTTTTGGTTTTGTTGGTTGTCATTGTTGTTGTTAAATGTTTATTGGATTGTTGTCTTTCTTGTCATTAAGTTCCAAGATAATTGGGGATTTTTCTATCTTATTCAAATAGGATTGTCTGAGCCCAGAATAGAGCCCAGCATATAATAATAGTTGCTCAGAAAATTATTTGTAGTCTAAATTAATAAACCCAGGGTTCTAGGAAATGATTTTTGTGGGCATCCCAGAAAGCAAGAAAGGGTTCAGCTCCAACACTCTTTTATTCTGATGACACATTATATCCCTTCTACTTCTCATGAAAAACCCAAATTTCCTCTTTCTTCTTCTACTAGTTGGAAGAAACATTCACAGGTAGAAAATGGTAATTTTAAGAGAAGGGGAAGAGTTCATTATGTTCGAAATCATCCAGTGAACCTGTTATAATGCTGAGGGTTTGTGCATACTTTGGGGATTATCAGATCTGGTGATGACATAGCTGGGGAAAATAGGGAGGAACTAAAATTTGAGGTAACCAAACATAGCTGATTAAGGAAAACAGAGGGCATGATGCATGATCTTATGAAATTTGGGTCCAAGACTCCAAGAAACCAATGAGTTCCCTTGACTTGCTTACCAGCTTTCAGCCCAATGGGATGGAAACAACTTTCACACTGTCTGTACCCTAATGAGGTACATGGTTTCCCATTTAAAACTGCAGATGTTTGACTATCTGTGAACCACAAAATCAGAATTTCATGTAATTTATTCTATGCTCCGGCCAGAGAAGGGGGAGATAGGAGGGAAACTGATAGTATAGAAAGGCTCAGGCTTCCCTGGTGGCGCAGTGGTTAAGAATCCGCCTGCCAATGCAGGGGACACGGGTTCGAGCCCTGGTCCTGGAAAATCCCACATGCCGCAGAGCAATTAAGCCCATGTACCACAACTACTGAGCCTGCACTCTAGAGCCCGTGAGCCACAACTACTGAAGCCCTCATGCCTAGAGCCCATGCTCCGCAACAAGAGAAGCCTCCGCAATGAGAAGCCCGCGCACCGCCATGAAGAGTAGCCCCCGCTTGCCACAACTAGAGAAAAACCCGCGCACAGCAACAAAGACCCAACTCGGCCATAAATAAATAAAATTTTTTTTTTAAAAAAAGAAAGGCTCAAAATAGTTTCATAATGATCACTAACCCGTGTTGGGTGTTCAGAAGATGGCTTACATTTCTTAAGGCATCAAAGAACACCCCATAGGTGCTCTTTATCTACAGGGTCATTCCAAGTACTAAGAATCCCTGCTTCAGCTCCAGGGTGCCTTACCCAGGAGCAATAGAGAGAAAACTAACCCCAACTTCTGTCAAAGAACTCCTAGTACAGGGATTCAAACCTTATAAACATTGGAGTTCAGGGAAAATGGAAAGAAGATAATGGGGGAGTTCCCTTGATACATCCTCATATATTAGGGAGAGGTAGCAGCATCACAGATCCTGTTGAGGACATAACACAGGACCTTCTAGGAGAGATCTTCCTAATTATTTA
The DNA here is from genome assembly GCF_059928025.1 of Delphinapterus leucas. Lineage (NCBI taxonomy): Eukaryota > Metazoa > Chordata > Mammalia > Artiodactyla > Monodontidae > Delphinapterus > Delphinapterus leucas. The sequence continues at coordinate 25,035,489 of NC_143138.1, forward strand.
GATTCTCCATAAAATCTTCAGAGAATGTTCTCTTTTTCTTGTACATTCAACATAATAAAGATATCTGTTAATGGAGAATTATTTTAACATCATTTTTTCTAAATCTTTTCAAACACCTGAAGGGATGGGATGCAAGGCTGGGGAAGGTTCATTGCAGGACACTTGAGAAGAAATAGACTATAGATATGGAGGCTACGTATGCCACACTCATTGAGAGGGCAAGTATCCAGGTACATTTTGTTGTAGATAGATTGGAGATCCATGTGATAAAGATAGGTGGTCACTAAAAACAAAGTCACTGCACCACCAGGGAAGCCTGAAAAGTCACAACTTTTAAAGAAGGCTGGTCTGGACACAGAGATAAAGCTAACTCCCTTCCTTCCCCCACCCCACAATAGCTCACCCCCCAAAGTGTTCACTTACATTGGGTCTCCCTGGCCCAAGCGAGGGGCGGGCTCAGCACCATCAGTATCACTGTCAGAGCTGCCATCCAGGAGCGTCCGGAGAAATACAAGGACACCATGCTGGAGAACAGGAGAGGACAGGGTGTGTGGGGAGCAGGCAAGCCTCGCTGAATTGGGAACTGTGACTCTCCTCCACCCAAGTGATACCAACCAAGGAATTCAGTATTTGCTCCTGGATTGGGTTATCTCAGTGTTGGAGAACCAATCAGCATCACAGATGAGAAACATCATCAGTTACTGGTCAGAGATTCAGTATGAAGGTCCTCTTCTGAAACTTAGAATTTCCTCCATTAAAAGGATCGTTTTAATTTAGTGCTTTAAATGTTTGATCCAGTTGTATCTGACACAGTTTATTTGGGCTTCTCTTGAGAGCCAGCTCCCTGCTGGTCAGTGATGTGTCACATGTTTGAGCCTAAAGATCATTCATTTCTCTTACTCGAAGACATAGATATTTTGACAAGCATATGTGTGAGTGTGTTTAGGAGTTGAGCAGGTAGAGAGAAAGTGATTGCAATTTAGGAGACCTTTAATTTGGTCCTGCTTGTACTTGTAGATTTGGCGAAATTATTTAACCTCTGCAATTGAAATGAAGGCACTGTGATCTTTCAGGTATAACAATACTGAAAAATGCTGTGATTCTCTGGATGCTTTAAGGAACACCATCCCCTGGTAACTGATGATGCGACAGAATTATAGCTGTTGTTTAGAGTATAATCTGTACTTCCTGACAGGCAGGGGCGTCTCTGATAAACTAAAGGAAATGGAAATTTAGTGAATTACTTAACATGAGTGAAAAAACTTTACAGGTTTTTCTCCTGATGCTGTCTAAGTTTAGTGGCACCTCCAGAATATTCATACAGAAAGGGGCTTAGAGGAGGCAATCTGCATGGAATGGAAGATCTTGAAGGCATCTTTGTAACATTTAACTTAACAGTGTGATAAAGCCAGCTGTACTGATCAGAGTTTGCAAGTGACTGAAAGATCAATAAAAAGTCAAAGTCAGCCTTTGACACAGCACCTCCTCTTTAGAATAATTAATATTTTATGTAAAATACGTTCAATTCCTTATTCTTGGCTCCCATTAGGATTTTCTTATTTTCTTGGGAACATGTCCTCTTATAATTCACCTTCTCTTGCTTTATCCCCAGAAGATATTATAAGAAGATGTTGCTAATGAATACATTATGGAGTGTTCATAAATAGAACCCTATGAAAAAACTACGAATTATATCCTTTGATGTAGTCATATAATCTTAAAAATGTAATTCTACTTTTAGGTTATTATTACACATTATATTAACATAAATATAATATTTCAGATTTAGAATGGACTTTAAATGCAACTATTTATTTAAAATTATGCATTAATTCACACTCTGCCCAAGCCATTCTTTATGTGCCTTAATATTTCTAGTGACAGTACTCATCACGCTGCTTTAAAATGATTAAAATTTATTGAGCATTTGAGAGCTTTACTTAGTACCCAGAATTATACAAAGACTTTTTACATGTCTTTTTAAAATGTAATTCTCATGTCATCTCAGTGATTCAAGTACCCTTTTTAATCCTGCAAATGGAGAAAATAAAATAGTGGAAGGAGGTTAGATAATCTTTGCAAGGATACAAGACTAGTAAATGGTACACTCCAGATTGAGCCAAGTTACATGTGATTTCAAACCCTGCAAGCTCAGCCATCACATCATACCACTTCAGATTTAATTTCTAAAGAAAATAATGTCCCTTACATTTAAACTATTTTTATCACTTTAATTCACGGATATGTGTATCAATAAAACTACTCCTTTTAATGACTGACAGCATCATGTAAATTGAAGTAGCTACAGTATAGCAATTATAATTCTTTAAAATTTCCCTTCATCAACACTGTAACCCTCCTCTGGAAATGACAGTGTTTGCATTTGTCTTACGTAATAATGCCCGTTGCTCCCCACAAGTCTCCTGCTTATTGAGGCTGCAGAGGCCTCCAAATTCCTAAATCTAATCCATGGTCCTCAATCATTATTTTAGATTTCTTGGCATAATGTAGTGTTAATCTGAACATTTTGGAGTAGAATAGAAATAGTATCTTGCTTACCATGGAATAATATATTTCTATTAATGTGGAAAATTCAAAATTCTTGGAGAGGTTGGGTAGAAGTCACTATTGTCCCTGGATTCCAGAACAATCTATGTCCCTAAGACTCCAGTGATAGTTCAGTACTATTGGATATTGTGCAGTTGCAACCATGAGAATCTCATGCTTAATTTGACCAAGAGAAAATCATAATTTACACAGAATTAACTAGTTGTGACATGTGAAAATCTGAGAAAGTCAAACTAAGGTTCACCTTAGATTATAGGATAAAAAGAATGGCAAAGAAAAGTAATTCTATATCAAGAACATACTGAAATAGAATTAAAGAGAACAGTATCAAAACTTGTTCATATAAGTTTGATGTGCAATTTACTAATTGTATAATATATATACTGAAACATAGTTAAAGAGAGCACTACCAAAACTTCTTCATATAAATTTCACATACAATATACAAATATTACAAATTTATTTTAAAAGAGAATGAACCAATGACCTAAATTCTGTACGTTGTATACATTTATGAATAATAAAAATGTGCTGCTCTAAATATTATATATTTCAACTTTTCTGCAATATTAATTCAATAGAAGGACAGTTCACGTAAAACAATGCAGCAATTGTCACCGAACCATTGCTCCCACAGGTGATCTTGAGGCTGAGCTCCTTCACTGAAGGCAAGAGGAGAAGCAATGCTGCTCAGCTTCTGCTCTGTAAGAGAAGTGTCAACTAAAGGCTTATTTCCTGAAGAAAAGGCAGTTATACTGGTTTCTGGAAGAGAGTGGTTATCAGTACAGAAGTTCTAGTCTTTGCTCTTGTTGTGTGAGACCACAGGTTTGTTTTTATGGAAAATGAATTGCAACACTAGTGCAAGCAAACAAGTGGCATCAGAGGCACAGACTTGTTGAACAACAGGAAGACTGAAATTTGTATCATTACAGAACGCCTTGAGTACTACCAATCGTCACAGCCTAGGACTCACTTGTAGTAAGCCTGAAGGGTTGCAATACATTGGGGAAAATGGGGTCTCAGTGGTCAGCAAGCCAGCTGGCGTAGAATGAGTCTTGTCCAAATAGTCTCAGAATATTCTCTGTAGTTTTCGGAAGCTACCACCACTAAACTGGAACTTAGTGAGAAGCAGGTCAGTGGTCTCTTCATTTAAGGAAAAAATATTATTAATAAGAAACGGTGAGAGTAACATCATCATCATCATGGTGGAGTGAGATGTTTCCTTTGTCTGTCCCCCTCATCTACAACCACTGAAACATCCACAACTCAACAAAGATGGCCCTGCCTGACACACCAGGATGCCGGAGAATTCCACACATCTATATGTCTGCAGGTGGGTGGACTGGAACACACAAAGGAGGCAAAGCGGGAAAACAGTGAAGGTGGCGCCTGTGACCCAGCGCCCCCAGCCTAAGCAGCTGAGCTCACAGCCCTAGAGAACCCAGCAGCCACAGGGGAAGTGGAGCACAGGACTCTAGCCTCCTGGCCACAACAGTGCCCACAGCCACAGGGAACTAGGCAGCAGCAGTAGGGGGATTTACAATCCCATCCTTCCATCACAGAGGAACCCACAACTCCATCCCCCCGGCCTCTGCCCACAGTGGTGGTTCCAGTGTACCTGACAACTCAGGACAGAGTAGAAAAGCCCTTGACCCTGGCCCCCCTCCCCCCACCCTCTTCTTCCCCTCCCAACAGCAGCAGAGCCTGTGACTCAGAAGACCCCCATGCTCCATCCAGAAGTGCCCATCATCCCATTGCCCCAGGTGGCAATGCCAGTGACACTAGCAGCTGCAAGGTACCAATGACCCAGGAAGTACAAGCAGTAGCAACGAGGGTACTAGGTGGCCAACACCTCTGACAGAGGCAGTGAGAGGTGGAAATTGCCAACTCTCAAACATAACCAGAGGCAGCTCTAGTAGGAGAAACCAAAAACCTGTGCTGTAGCACCACCTACTGGAAACCACAGAAAGAACTCAGAATTAAGGTTTTAAAATTTTTTTAAAGCTTTACCTAAAGAAGAAAGGTGTTCACTACTTCAAATACACCAGCAGAGGAACAACTCTTCAACCACCATGAAGAACCATTGTTACATGGTACCACAAAGAGAAAATGACAAAATGGCAATTCTCCAGAAACCAAACTTAAAGTCATGGACTATTGTGATCTGACAGAGATTTCAAAATAACGAGCTACTAGAAAATCCAGAAAGGCAGTTCAATGAGCTCGGGAATAAAATTAATGAACATAAGGAATATTTACAAAAGAGGTAGAAACTCTAAAAAGAAAAAAACAGAAATCCTAGAGCTGAAGAAATCAATAAATGAGATGAAGAATGCATTAAAAGCATTGGAAATAGAGGAGACCATATGGAAGAGAGACTTAATGAGTTTGAAGACAGAAATCTAGAAATGATACAAGTAGAAGAGAAAAGAGACTCAAGATCTAAAAATAAATGCGGAAATTCTATGAGAATTATTTGACTCTTTTACAAAAAGAGGGAGAAGGGAGCAAAGAGTTTATTCAAAGAACTAATAGCTGAGAAATTCCTAAACCTGTGAAAGGAACTGGATATGCAAGTCCACAAAGCTAAGAACAAACCTAATTATCTCAATGCAAAAAGACCTCTGCGAGACACATTACATTAAGTCTCTCAAAAATTAATGACAAAGAAAGAATTTTAAAGGCAGCCAAGGAAAAAGGATGGTATACTCCAAAGGAACCCTCATTGGACCATCAGCAGGTTTCTCAGCAGAAACTCGACAGAAAGGTGAAATGACAAACTCAAACTTCTGAAAGGTAAAAACTGTCAGCCAAGAATACTCTATCCAGCAAAGTTATCATTCAGATATGAAGGAGAAGTAAAGGCTTTCCCAGACAAACAAAACCTGCAGGAGGTCACCAACATAAACCTTACAAGAAAAGTTGAAAGTGCCCTTCTACCTGAGACATAAAGGCAAAAGTATACAAAACTTTAAGTAAGGTGATATACTGACAGACAGAATCAGAAAATTGCAACTCTATATCACAACAGATCTTAAAACACTTCATTATAGCATGAAGGGGAAAGGGAGGAAAAAAAGCAGTAAAAATAGCTCTAGCTGCCTCAATTTGGTAACAAGCTCACAACATGGAAAGGGATAATTTTAGACAACAGAAACATAAGAGAACAAGAGGAGAAGGATGGAACCCGTATGGGCAAATGGAAATACGATGCTATCAACAGAAAAAGGACTATTTTATCTGTAAGACATTTTATACAAACCTCAAGGTAACCAAAAGACATAAACCTAGAGCAGACACACGAAACAAAAAAGAGGAAACTGAGAAAAACATTATGCAAAACCACCAAACTAAAATGGCAGACAGAGACACAAAGAAAAGAAATAATGGAGATATAGGGCAACCAGAAAAGAGAAGACAAAATGTTAGTGCTAGGTTTTCATTTATCAATAATCACCCTAAATGTAAATGAATTGAATTCACCAATCAAAGGCACACAGTGGATGGATGGATTAACAAACAAGACCCAACTATATGCTGCCTCTAAGGAGACTCTCCTCAGCTATAAAGACAAACAGGCTCAAAGTGAAGGGATGGAAGATGATACTCCAAGGAAATGGCAGCCAAAAGAAAATGGGTGGAGCCTCACTCGTATCAGACAAAACAGACATCAAGCCAAAAAAGATAAAGAGACAAAAGATGGACATTTTATAATGATAAGGGGAACAATTCATTAAGAAGACATAACTGTTATTAATATATGTGCACATAACACGGGAGCACCAAAATATATAAACCAAGTATTAATCTATCTAAAGGGAGAAATCAACACTCAACACAATAATGGTAGGGGACTTTAACACTGCACTTATATCAGTGGATAGACCATATAGACAGAAAATCAACAAAGAAACAGTGGCTTTAAATAAAACATTAGGCTAGATGGATTTTAAATATTTGTAAAGACATTCCATCCAAATGCTGCAGAATACACATTCTTCTCAAGTGCACATGGAACATTCTCAAGAATAAACCATATGTTGAGACACAAAACAAGTCTCAATAAATTTAAGAAGATTCAAATCATAGCAAGCATCTTTGCTGATCACAATGGTATGAAAATAGAAATCAACTACAAGAAGAAAGCTGGAAAAATCACCAATACACAGAGACTGAACAACATGCTACCAAATAACCGTTAGGTCAATGAAGAAATCAAAGAAGAAATTTTTAAAGTACCTAAAGATAAATGAAAATTAAAATATGAAATACCAAAACCTTTGGATGCAGAAAAAGAAATACTAAGAGGGACATTTATAGCAATACAGGCCTACCTCAAGAAGCAAGAAAAATCTCAAATAAACAATTTAACCTTACACCTAAAGGAACTAGAAAAAGAAGAATAAATGAATCCCAAAGACAGTAGGAAGCAAATATTAAAGATCTGAGTGGAAATAAATGAAATAGAGAGTAAAAAGGCAACAGAAAGGATCAATGAAACTAAGAGCTGATTCACTGAAAAGATAAACAAAATTGGCAAAACTTTTTCTTTTTTAATTCTCAAATCTTTAGCTAGACTGACTAAGAAAAAAAAGAGAGAGAGAGAGAAAAGGATCTGATAAATAAAATCCGAAATGAAAGAGGAGAAATAACAACGGATAACACAGAAATACAAAGAACTATAATAGAATATTATGAACACTATACACCTACAAATTGGACAACCTAGAAGAATAAACATATTCCTAGAATCACCCAGCCTTCCAAGACTGACTCATGAAGAAACAGAAAATCTGATAGACCAACCACCAGCCCAGAGATTGAAAGAGTAATCAAAAACCTCTCAAAAAACAAAAATCCAAGACCAGATGGCTTCACAGATGAAGTCTACCAAACATTCAATGATTTAATACGTACTGTTCTCAAATTATTCCAAAAAATTGAAGAGGAAGGAATGCTTCCTAACTCATTTTATGATTCAACATTGCCCTGATAGAAAAACCATATACAACACACACAAAAAAAAATTACAGGCCAATTTCTGTGATGAACATACATGTAAAAATCCTCCACAAAATATTAACAAACCAAATGCAACAATACATTAAAAGGACCATACACCATGATGTGGGATTTATTACAGGGATGAAAGGATGTTTCAACATCAGCAGATCAATCAACATGATACACCATATTAAAAACTGAAGGATAAAACTTACATGATTATTTAAATAAATGTATGAAAAGCAGTTAACAAGATTCAATACCTATTTATGACTAAAACTCTCAATAAAATGGATCTAGAAGTAACAGAGCTGAACATAATAGAGGCTAATTATGGCAAACCCACAGTTTACATCATACTCAACTGGGAAATTTCTAGTAATTTTATAGATATGTGCAACTATCACCACAATCCAGTTTTAGAACATTCCTGTTTACAGTTAATTCCCACCCCCGCCCCAAGCCCTAGAGACCCACTGATTCTCTTTCAGTCTATAAATTTGCCTTTTCTAGATGTTCCATGTAAATGGAATCATACGACAAGTAGTCTTTTGTGTCTGGCTTATTTCACTTAGTATATTTTTGAAGTTCATCCATTTTGCATCATGTATCATCAATTCCTTTAAATGTGTTTCAGTTGTTCTTTCTTATTGCTAAATAGTTTTCCATTGTATAGATACAGTGCATTTTGTTTTTCCATTCACTGACTGATGGATACTAGGCTTGTTTCCAGTTTTGTGTTATAATAACTAATGTTGCTATGAACATCTGCACATGCATATTTGTGAAGTATCCATTTTGTTTAAAGGAATGAGTATGGGCTATACCTGACAAACAACTTGAAACTCTCTATACAAATCTAAACCTCAAATGTCCAGGGATCTAATTCTGGACTTTGTTTTACTGGTGTATATAACAAATAATGAATGAATGCCAAAAAGTGCTTAATGAAATAGAGGTATAATAGGTTTTAGCATTTTAAAAAGTGAGTCATTCCTCATTATGTGTCTTTAAAAAAAATATCCCTGGAAAATATACTTTTCCTCACAAAATTAAGAGTCAGTATATGTTCTAAAATCAAGTAAATAATCCTCCCGCTTGCTTGCTTTTTGGGGGGAAGGAAGTGGCTTGTGGCTGATATTTAAGTCTCAATGCTAAAAAAAAATCCTTGCAATGATGCTGTCCATTAAATATCTATCATCCTTCATAAGGAAATCACTAAAAACACAATCTAATACTTCCATACCCTAAAATCATCCTCCTTACCCATGGATCATTTCTTTCTCTCTAAAAAAGATGATTTTAAACCTTTTCTTCCCTTGTGTATCACGGGAGGCGGGCCCATGTCACAAAGGATGAATCAAGGTTTGTCTGAGCCTACCGTTGTAATCCATGGTCCTCCGAATGTGTGGGGAAGTGGGTCTATTGGGAAAACTCTGGAAGAAGTTTGGTTGCTCCTTATAAAACCACACGAGAAGAAACAGTTCTCTTTTCTTGCCTTTAAGATCATTGGTGATGCAACTGGTCTGATGAATTGACCAACTCTGGAGATTCCCTACCTTGGGTCTATCTGTTATGTGAGATAAATAACTTAAAGAAAAGTAAAGCCAACTAGATTGGATTATCTGCTACTAGCAGCAGAAAGCATCTTCATAGATATATGCATACCGTATACTTTACTTCTACCTTATCATTTCCCACCACAGGTCTCAAATAAAATGAGACAACTTATTTTTTCATCCCAGAGAACAAAGTGACAGTGCAGTGAAGGTGCAACCCTGGGATCAAATGGAACTTATCCCAACTGAATGCACTTTGCAGACATGACTACTGGTTTATCAAACTCCTACAGGATGATAACCTGTTTCACACAAATAACACAGTATAATTAACATATGCAAAAATAAGCTTTTAATTTGCTTGAAAATAAAATAATAGTTATGTCTGACTGTGGAGAATTCAACTATTACTTTGAAATAAACTTCTGAATCTATTAACTACTGTTTAGATTTGATTTACATTTGAAACTGACTCTTCAGATGGCATACAATAGCAGAAGCCACCATCTTCTTAACCAGTTTAATTATCTTTCTCTGAGCCTATCCAACTCGCTTACATTATTAAAGTCTTTGGAATTTAGAACTATATACTTACTTACAATTATAGTTCCACAATCTTTTATGCAAGGGTCAAAGAAAGTTTGATTTACTTTTCTAGCTTGTTTCCCATCATATACTTTTTGTCAAGTTTGTTTTAATCATTCCAGTTTGTTTTTAGTTTTTATGTATCTCCTTGTTAAACTTTTGATTTAAATTTTTTATTACATAAAATATTTGAATGTCCCTCAAGTTAAAACTATTAAATATATTCCAAAAAGTCTGGCTTTCGTATTTGTCCCCTTCAACCTATTCTCTCATCTGGCCCTAAAGGCAACCATTTTTTTAAAAAAATCCTGCCATTGTTTATATTTACAAATGTAAGTAAGTGATAGATAGATAGATAGAATGGGTATAGTTATATATTTCTATTCTCCTCCTCTATCTTATTTTTTTTTAATGTTGTATACTATACAAATCTCCTATACCTACTGAAAGTGCATTTTGGGGATTATTCCATAACAGGGATTCTCATTTGTCTTCCAACTGCAGGATATTTCATTGTTTGAATGAACATCCCTGTATTCATAAATTTTCCTTTGTTTCTCAGAATTGTCTGATTTCTGCTGAGATAAGATCCATACAGGATTTTCCCTTGAAAGACAGTAAGTTTGTAACAGAAACTGGAGGGCCTCAGAAATGCATCTTATTGACATGAGTTGTGGCTCTGTCCTGATGGCCTTCCAAAACCTATTTATGGGGAAGAATGCATCCCAGCCAAAGAGTCAGCATGTCACTGATGTTTATCTGAGTGACAGAAAAAGACAAATGTTGAAGCCCACCATTAGTCTAATTAAAGAGGTGATCAAGGTGTGAACTAACCCAGGATTAGATACTTTCTTTAAAAATCATGGAAAAAGAGAAAAAGAGCATGATTATAAAATTTGTAATTTTTAAATAATAACAGATTTTTATAAAGCGTGCTTATCTTTGAGATTACAAAGATGCAGGAAACCATCATGATAGGGTCAATTAAGGGCTTTCTCCTAGCTCAGGAAAACACGCCTAATGACAAAATGCAGAAAACTCGAGGAAAAAACAGGGAGAGAAACAAGGAAACCTCCAGTTCCACAAGTGACCAAAATTCAGGAATATAAATAATAACCATTAATAGTTTTGCGATGAAATCCTCCCTTTCTCTTTTCTTTCTTCTTGTTTCCTTGAAACTGTATGAAGCCGATGATTGTCACTCCATATTTATTTGAGAAAAACATTATATAATAATATGGGCAGAAGATGAGATCAGGTGCACAGGAGGCAGTAAAGATTGAAAACAGAGGGAACCAGGAAAGAATGAAGATACGGTGTTGCAAACAATATGAGGAATGTCCAGGTCAAACGCGGGGGCTGAGGAAACCAGATCCTGATAAACACTCTCGTTTTGGAAGAATAAGAACTAAGCAGGAGACCTTTTTAGGCCATGAAGAAGCCGGGACAGAAGGTTCTTCAGCGGAGGAGTCCTGCAGGAGACAGAGGACAGTGTCATTTCCTGTCTTAACTTTACAAGCAGCTTTTTTCCCTCTCTCTGTCTCTCAGGCCTTCATGTTAAAGCATTGCAGTAAGAAGGGGAAAAATTCTTAAGTCTCCCTGAGCCAAAGCCACTTTTAGAGTTCAAGCCCTCTGTTTAGTGGAGAGAAGAAGCTTTAATGTAAACTGCTTGATCAGAAGTCAGATCCAAAGTCTTTCTCATTATTTCTGTCTCCTGTCTTGTCACTTCTACCATCTGTTCTAGGGAGACTAAATATGATCCTAAAAGAGAGTTAAAGAGCATTACCTGTTGGCTGAAGTGCGGGGTGTTCTGGAAAAGAGGAGGGAAGGTATATACTTAAAGGATACGGAGGTAAATCTATCCCCAAACACAATGTCCCTGGGCACAGACAACTCTCCTAAGACTTCTCTAACACCACAACCCACTTCACGTGATGCCAGGGTAGAGAGAACAGACACTGAGAGGATGAAGCTTCTGTCACACAAATCCAGTGTAATTTCATCACCCCTGTGTCTCTTCCTGCATTTGCCCCAGGATCTCCACCCAAAATCTCCATGCATGTTAACCTTTTTCTTATCTCTGCAGGACATCACCTTTTATGTTTCAACCACAGCTAACCATGGACTGTCAATTTCTGGATTTCCAGGAAATTTGAGGTCAACTAGGTAAAGAAAGATTTTATACAGGGTCATTGATATAGAGAGAACTAACCGGTCAAAGTCATATTTCTTCCCCAAAACGTCTGTTGGGAGTCTCAGCTGCCAACAGGTTCCTTACCTTTCTGATTCCTGAAGTAGATGAACAGCCCCACCCCAAGGAAGAGCAGACCCAGAACAAAGCCCCCAGTTCCACTCAGCATCTTGCTCTGAGCACATTCAGACTGTGCCCCTGGGAAAAGAGGCTAGTTTTAGTGATTTTTATCCCAAATCCAACTTCTCTATTTCAGCCTCTAAGACTGAGAGCTTTGAGAATGGGGAAAGAGGGCTTCCCTGGAAGAAATAGAGTAATTGTCCATTCCTAGGAAAACATCTTTAAATCACACTGAGTAGCTTCAAGGTTAAGGCACTGAATTCATTTAAATATTACAGCCCTGACATAAGGCCACAAGACTTCAGTATCTGATAGATGAGGACCCTGGGGCTGAATGAGGTTAAGGAGCTTGTCTAGGGTGGCAGAGCTAATAAAAGGCAGAACTGAGGTTGGACTCCCCTCATGTCAGGAAGGTCCCTACATTGTAGAGGATGTGCCCCTTCTCAGATCACAGGGAACATCTCAGAGAAACAGTGTCAGAAGCACAAGCCCAGCCTTACATTGCCCAAGGGTCTGGTGCCTTGGGCAACGGGGTGACCATGAATTGTGACATCATGGAGGCTCAGAACAGGGACACCTCTTCTCTGCCTGCCAGGCAGAATTGTCTCACCAGTGGGTATAGGTATTTATAGAAACTATCAAAGGATATCTACAAACTATCAGAGGGTTTCTATCACAGGATATCACAGGGCTACTCCCAGTAACTTGTGCTGAAAAAGAGAAGAACATGAAGCAAATAAAAATATGGTGCAGGGAGAGGAGAAACCTGACAATCAGTGGTAATCAAAACCCCCTCCTTGGTGGCTGAGGAACTTATGAGGCCAGAAAGCTTCTCACTCCATTCCACTGTGACAGGGCTGGTCCGGCTGGGGTGCTCCACGTGGCAGGTGTAGACCTCTCCACTCTGAGGGACTGTTTCAAGCATCACCATGGTCTGGAAGGTCCAGTCTCCATTTCGGATCAGGCCTGTGGAGACCACCCCCGCCTCCTCTTCCTGGCCGTTCCGGAACCACCTGACTTCAATGTGGCCTGGATAGAAACCATTCACAGAGCAGACCAGGAGGTTGTGGTGCTGCAGGGGCTGTGTCTTTGCAGGATACACAGTCACTGTAGGCGCCACTAGGAGAGAAAAAGGTAGAGCGGATAAGTGAGGGAGACAGAGTAAGTCTCGTTGGTTGGCTGCCTTTCTGCATCCACTCTCCAGTCCCAGACTGTAGCCTTGGGCAGGTCTCCCTCAAAGGTGGCCATATGGCCCAACTTTAGGAGTTAGTACCATGATCCTGAATTTAACCCTTACCGCATGGACCCGTTAGATTTTAGAGATGCTGAGGATACTTGTGTGTCTTTTTTTCCCGTTGCATGAAGCAGTTTATTGTTGATGTGTTTACAACTCTTTGCAAGGCATTTAATTAAAAGTGTCATTTCTGAATCCATGTTGCCTGGGTTCAAATCCAGGCTCTGTCTCTTACAGATTCATCCCAGGAGAATTCTTCCATTCCTCTGTGTCTCATCTTTCTCACCTATAAAAAGGAATAATAATTCTAATTCACCTCCTAGGGTTATGTGAGGATTAATGCACCTGAAGTATGTAAAACCATAACTGGAATTTAGCCTTCAATATATCAGAGCTATTTATTACCCTTGTTTAATTTGAAAGAAAATATGATTCAAAGCAGTGTGGTTAAATTAGGGAACAGCGGGGGGGCGGTGTGTGGAGACAGAGGATGAAATCCTGGGAAAGCTGTCTCCAGGCACTCACACCTTAGAACACCTCAGAAAAGGTTCTACCCTAGGAAGAAGGAAAGACAAGTGAATCTCTAACTCTGAGTCGAATTCCAAAAAAAACCCATGAGTCCTGAAGGAGAAGGAAAGAAGGAAGAAAAGTCATTAATTAAAAAAAAATTTCTTATAATTAAACTCTGCTAATCAATCCCTCTCCTTTGCAAAACAAGTGAATTTACTACTGGAATTGTTATCAGTTTGCAATTGTCTCTCTTTTTAAGCTGACACATAAGTTCAGGCAAGGGTCTGGGACTCATTAAATATGTGTGCTTAGCGCCTGAGACAATCTCTGACAATACCAGCCTTAATAAACACAATTTTTTTAAATGATGGAGAAACTTGGTGAAAAACATTTTTACAATACTCTAAAATGGTAAGTTTAAAATTGATGGTAAATCTTTCCTAACAATTTTGCAGTGTATTTTATTAAGTAAAAATGTTTAAATTTCTATCATGGAAAATAATAAACTGAATCAAAATATAAACCACAAACTGGATAGAAAGCTGAATCAAATATCAACAGTGTTAATTTTGCTGCAAAGAGAATCTATATCACTGAGATAAACACCAGGACCCCAGAAATAATAGAGAATAAATAATAGAGCAGTAACAAGGGGCCAATAAATATGTGAGAGATATTCAAGAACTTTAGGAATCAAAGAAATATAAATTTAAAATAAAAAATGTAACTTTTAAACTGAGTACTTGGCACTATATATCTTTGAAACAAGATCTGATAAAGGAGATTGTGAGGTGAATTGTTACACTTATAAAAAGAAATATTATGTAACTACTCGAATACTATTAGCGTTATAAAAATAGTAACATTAGTGTGTTAACACAATTATAATTCAAAAGCTGATTACACAGTCATTTCAACTATGTAAAAATATATAGGCTAAGAAAAAAAAAAGGCGAAAAATTTAGACCTAGAAGAAGTCTCAGGAAGGTCAGAGGAGCCGCAGAGGCTCCCCTGCCTGCACCTGTCAAAAAGTAGTCTGACACCTTTTTCTCAGTGAAGTGCTCCTACACACAGACAGACGCGGCACACTTATTTCCGGGGTGTCAGGAGTAAGAGGGTGTGTGCCCAGAGCACGCTGTGGCTCTTCTCCTCGCAGGCTCCCAATCCTTTCACTTTCCTCACCTCTCCTCCCCCAAACCTTCCCCCAACCATAGACACCTTGAAGTCCCTCCCGCATCTCTAACCGCCCACCCCAGTTGGGGTTTCCTCCCCTCCCCCTCCCCTCCCCTCCCCTCCCTCCCCTCCCCTCCCCCACAGGGACCACCAAGGACGCCCGGAGCCTCCCTCCTGCACCCCTCCCGCCACACCTCCCCTCCCTCCCGGGCCTCCCCACACCACACACGCTCTCTCCCCTCTCACAGTCACTGACAAAATCACACACGGTCTCCAGACAACAGGCTCTCACAGGAACCCGCCTAACTTGTACTTGCTCACAGCCCTACACACTCCCCGCCTCCCCAAAGCAGTCTCCTCTGTCTCCGTCTCTGTGTCTCTCTGTCTCTGTCCTTGTTTCAAACACACACTCACACGCACTGCGCCCCCGCCCGCTGGCCGCCCAGCCCCGCGCTCACCTCGCCGCTGCACCGTGAAGCACTCCACAGCCCCGTAGTTGTGCCTGCAGTACGTGTCCGCCTTGGCCTGTTTCTGCTCCAGGAGGTCCTTCTGGCTGTTCCAGTACTCGGCGGTCCGCCGGCCCAGCTCGGTCACCGTCCGGTACTCGCCCACGTCGCTGTCGAAGCGCACGTACTCCTCCCCGTTATAGATGTGTCTGGTCATGTACCGCACCCGCTCCGTGCCCTTGGTGAAGTAACAGTAGCTCTTAAACTGGAGCAGGAAATTCTCTGCGGGAGACACCGTCGCTCAGTCAGGCCTCAGCCCCAAGCGGCAGCCGACATTACATTTGTTGAAAATCTTGGTCCCACTGAAATTTATATTTTTTAAGAATCCAGACCCACTGAAGAGCTGTTTTTCCAGGAAAATTAATTTGTTCAGGACCAAGGTTTATTTATTTCTTTGCTTGCCAACCAATTGCAAAGTCATAGTTTATCCTTCACATCATCTTTTTTCTTAATTTCTCTGCCTCTGGTCCACTACTTATCTATAGTAGTAAATTACAGCCACAGACATCTTATTCCTGTTCATGCCTCAACGATTTCATTTTCTAACTTTGTCTCCTAGTTCCAACAATACAAGTAGGCATCAAATTACCACCCTTGGCCAGATGTAGAACTTGTTTCTGTAGTCAAATCTCCTCAGAAGGGGAGAAACTAAGAAGATGATATTCTCATATAGACAGTTTACAAAATAATGAGCAGGTCCCCAGACTTTAAGTAGAGACCATCACCTAGAAATGATGGCAGAAAGAAGGGTACTCTGGGTCAGACCAGGTCTATTTTACTATTCAGAAATTCTCAAGTATCTTATCGACACATAACAACAGCGTTACAAAATAAAAATGTGTGAAGTTACTGCTCACTAGCTTGTATGGTTAGCACTGTTTGTCCAGTTCTTGTCCCCAACTTAAGGTTGCCAGATTTAGCAAATAAAAATACAGGATTCCCAGTGAAATTTCGATTTTGATAAATTACTGTTGTTTATCAGAACTTCAGATTTAACTGAGCATCCTGTATTTAATTTGGCAACCTTAGCCCAACTTGCTAACGTAGCCTCAGAAGGAGGAGGATATTTAGTGCTTCTTCTTTGTATTCTTTAACACATGCCCGTGGCAGGCTGCAGAAGGTGTGAACACATATGGACTTTTCAACTAATAAATGCAGAATGAACGTAAATGTCTCTTTTTTGTCAATAACAACAAAAAAGAGACATTTACATCTTATTTTTTATTTTATTATTTTATTTATTTAACTTTTTATTTTATATAAGAGTATAGCCGATTAACAATTTGTGATAGTTTCAGGTGCACAGCAAAGAGACTCAGCCATACATATACATGTAACCATTCTCCCCCAAACGCCCCTCCCATCCAGGCTGCCACATAACATTGAGCAGAGTTCCCTGTGCTATACAGTAGGTATGTCTCTTTTGTATTGGATCTAGCAGACCTTGCAGCACCCCTCCACACACACACACACACACACACACACACACACACACACACACACACGTCCAAGACACACACTGTGCATATGAACATCAGAAATTTTGTCAGTAATTCAGACACAATCAAGCCACTATCCACTAATGGTGGTTAGAATCCCAAGCTGTAGAATCAGAACTTCTGAATTTGAAGATGAGCTCTTCTACTTACGTCAGTTTTAGGATCCATGAGCCTTTTTTCTTGATCTCCAAAACAGATTTGATGATAGTATATCCCTCACAGTATATATATATATACATATATATAATTTTATTTATTTATTTATTTTTGCAGTACGCGGGCCTCTCACTGTTGCGGCCTCTCCCGTTGCGGAGCACAGGCTCCGGATGTGCAGGCTCAGCAGCCATGGCTCACGGGCCTAGCCGCTCTGCGGCATGTGGGATCCTCCCGGACCGGGGCACGAACCCGTGTCCCCTGCATCGGCAGGCGGATTCTCAACCACTGCACCACCAGGGAAGCCCCTCACAGTATATTTTTAAGTGTGAAATTAAAGAGTGGCACTTCCTAGTGCTGATCATATAATAAATACTCAATAAATATATTGACATTTTTATTTTTATAACCCTATGATAGCAAGCTCACAAGATCTTTTTATTCCTTAACTTCCTAAAGCAAGTAATATCTTCATCATCATTTGGCATTGTCTTCAATTAATTTAATTACTACTTACCATTTTGAGCAAATAAGAGCAGAACATTTTATATATAATAATGTGGTATATATAAATCTAACACAAAAGGGGTATGCTGACTTAGAAGAAAGGGAATTTCTATATACTCAGACTTGATAATATAATCTAAGTTCTAGAACTAACAATGTGGCACTGGGCAAATAACTCAAAATTTTTGAATTTTAGATTCCATAGATATATATGTTTTTTTTTAACATCTTTATTGGAGTATAATGGCTTTACAATGGTGTGTTAGTTTCTGCTCTATAACAAAGTGAAACAGTTATACATATACATATATCCCCATATCTCCTCCCTCTTGCGTCTCCCTTCCACCTTCCCTATCCCACCCCTCTAGGTGGTCACAAAGCACAGAGCTGATCTCCCTGTGCTGTGCAGCTGCTTCCCACTATCTATTTTACGTTTGGTAGTGTATATATGTCCATGCTACTCTCTCACTTCGTCCCAGCTTACCCTTCCCCCACCCCGTGTCCTCAAATCCATTCTCTATATCTGCGTCTTTATTCCTGTCCTGCCCCTAGGTTCATAAGAAGCATATATACACTACCAAATGTAAAGTAGATAGCTAGTGAGAAGCAGCTGCATAGCACAGGGAGATAAGCTTGGTGCTTTGTGACCACCTAGAGGGGTGTGATAGGGAAGGTGGGAGGGAGACGCAAGAGGAAGGGGATATGGGGATATATGTATATATATAGCTGATTCACTTTGTTATACAGCAACAACTAACACACCATTGTAAAGCAATTATACTCCAATAAAGATGTTTAAAAAAAAAGATTAGCAATAAATCTTTTTCAGTAAAGTCTGGGCCCTTTTGAAATGACTGTGTCTGTGTTAGACCCTGGGGCAAGGGAATCTGTGCATAAGCCCTTTTAAGGGTGTCTTCTCAGTTTGCCAGTGTCCCACAGGTCTTGTTGGTTCTCAAAGCCAGACGTTTTGGAGGGTTGTCTCTCAGATACAGGTACTAAAAGTTGGATGCCTTGTCGAGGTACAAACACTTTGCTTCTCAGAAAGAAACTCTAGGCCTGTGGGCTCCCTCCCTATTACGGTTGCTGTGTCAGGGTTGGGGTTTATGGCGAGACCTTGTCTCAGCCTCTCCTACCCACCTCCATGTGGCCCTTTTCTTGTCTGCAATGTGAAGTAGCTGCTCAGCTACTTCAGGTCTTTTTCAGAGGAAACTGTTTCATATAGAGCAGTAGATTCAGTGTGTTCATGGGAGGTGAGTTCAGGGTCTTCCTACATGGGCATCTTGGACTGCCTCAACATTTTTTTTTTTTTAATGAAAGGTCCCAAGAGAACTGGAAATATTTTTGTGAATATTAGGGCAGATAAAAGAAGGTAAGTGTAGAAAAGGGAGATAGAGAAGAAACATTTTTTAAATGCAAATGTTTGGGAGAAGGAATAGGACCTGGGGAAAAAGCTGAGCATTGTGTTCTGTGGCCAAGTGCACAGATGGTTCACAGGAAGTAGCACATGTGAGCCATAGAAGGACAATAAGATATGGAGAGTGAACCAAGATGGTGCCATGGGCCAGGATTACCAAAGTCTGGTCAAGAAAAGAAGAAATACCTCAGCAGCAGCATTAAATAGGGATAGTGAATAATGGGAAAATAATGGGAAAACACTGGGGCAAGGCTATTGATTCCCACAGGATATTCTAGGAAAGCTCCTGACCAGAGGCCCAAAATAAGCACATGGCTAACACTAGCCCCTTTGCACTTCATGGACTCCAGCATTTGGTACAGAAGAATGAGGAGATGAGAGATCAATCTCAAGAGGGTCTGAAATAGGTAATTCTATAAAATATCAGAATACAGTTTTCATGAGACTTTTTGTGGATATATTGAGGACTGGGAGAAAGTAGAATAAAGGACATTCAAAACACCCAAAGAGCAAGCATCCAGAAAATCTTTTGTGATTAATAATAAATTATGAAATAAGGAGCACAGAGTATCATCTGGGACATGATCCTGGGACTGGTTAACCCTTGGTCACTAGTCAGTTCATCCTCTCATTTTCTAGGAAGAAATAGTTATCTGTGTCTATGTAGGAGAAATTGTTGGAGCCACATGCTAGGGATAAAAAGATATGTATGATTTAGATCGTACTTTTAAGAAAACTAGAACCCACAATAAAGACAGAAATATAAAATTAAAGTAAAACAATGGTACAAGACCTACAGTAGAAACATCTATAAAAAACAATCAAAATCCAAATTGATAAAACAAAATAATTAAAACCAAGTAAAAACATAATTTATAATAACAAGGAAGCATTTGTAGAGACGTGAGTTCTGGAGGAAGTGAGACTTAGAGCATAGAGGAAGGGGTTATGTTTCAGGTTGTTTAGAGACATGTGGGGAATAGGAACCACAGTGAAATCATATGTGTAGGGAGGGAGGGAGTGGTCAGGAGGCAGTAGGTGGTGAAGAGTCCTTTTTGACAGAATTGTAATCCTACCTAAATAATGTTGGGCAATATGAGAGAGTGGATATGCAGAGTTAAACTATGCTAGATAAGTCATTGTAAAAATGGTAAAATTACATCTTTTAGAAAGATGGGAATGAGATTAGAAAAAAATATTAACTAGGAAAACTTTCAGCAACCCAAGGTTAGTTATGAGGGGTTGGGCAAAGAGTGTGACAACAAAGTGTGATGACAGTAGGAATAAACAATATAGGACTCCTAGACATGTATAATATAAAAAAAACTGATATTTGATGAATAAGGGAGGAACATGAGATCTTTTAGAAGTATCTTTTCTTTCCTTTTGGAGATAGAAAAATCATCCCTTTTATCAGCCTGTGAGTTGGTTCTTTCCTTCTGAGTGA
Organism: Delphinapterus leucas; assembly: GCF_059928025.1. Taxonomy (NCBI): domain Eukaryota; kingdom Metazoa; phylum Chordata; class Mammalia; order Artiodactyla; family Monodontidae; genus Delphinapterus; species Delphinapterus leucas. The sequence continues at coordinate 25,055,959 of NC_143138.1, forward strand.
GACATTTTGGAGAAAGAAAGAGAAAGAGAAAGATTTGCTGGAAAAACCACATCCTTCCTCAGATAACTGTTTGGGGTTTTTTTTCCCTATAACCAATAGGGATAAAGAATGAGGCAGCATCACTTATCTCCAGCGGATACATCTGACCAGAAGGTCTTATTTAAAGTCTTGGGTAGAAATCAGGAAAGGACAGAATGACTAAGTTAGATGTTGATAATAAAAGCCAAAAATATCCTTTAGTGGAATGAATTAGGACATGATTAATGGTTAGTGAGGAAAGAGTATTTGCAGAGTAAAGCAAAGTGTGGAGTGAGGATTGGAGGAGATAGGCATTTTGATAGAGACATGATGCCTGACTTTTCATACCTATGTAGGAAGTCCCTGGCTATGATTAAAAAGCACAAATAAAAAGCTATGATGCTGGTATCTCCCTGCTGTTCCTGACCTAGAAGCGATGGGGACTGTGAATGAGATCTACTATCCCAACTCTGGTTGCACAGACAAATGAAGGGAAAATCAAAGAATGAATTATCATTTATTTTCTACAAGGCACTGATTATGTACTTCCAGACGCTTTAGTTCATTTAGTTCTCATCATAGCCTTGAAATGGCTGTGTTGTATCACACTGTATTTTCAATTAACTGCAGCATCCCCAACACATGGCAAAATGCTGATCACTTAGTGATACTCAGTAATATTGACTACAAGGGTCTAGTCAGGAAATTAAACATTTTACATTCTTAATACTTTGTAGTGAAGTAGAACACACATATAGAAAAACACAGAAAGCATAAATGTACAACTTAATTTTTATAGTGCCAATATTCATGGAACCACTGCCCAGATCAAGAAATAGAACACTGGGGACACTGGGCCAACACCCTGTAAGTGCATAATGTACCGCTTTCCATCCACACTCCTCTCTCTCTCCCAGGATAATTCATTATCCAGATGTCTATACCAATCACTTCCTTGATTTTCCATGTACTTTCCCAGCCTGACATCTATTTCTAAACGTGCTTTGTAGCATTATATAAATTGAATTATTACAGTATGTTCTCTTTTGTGCCTCTTTTGTGACCTAATTGTTTTCAATTGAGCAGCTAGGAAAGGATGGTCTTTTCAATAAATGCTGCTGAATCAGTTGGATACCCTTATTTTTAAAAACAGAATGAAAATTGACACCTATCTCACACCATACACAAAACTAATTCCAGTTGAATTGTATATCTATATATAAAAACACAATGCAATAAAATCTTTAGAAGATAATGTTAGGTGATATCTTTATGACCTCGAAGTATAAACAGATTTTAAAAATAGGATACAAAGTTCACTAGTCATAAAGAAAAAGATTACCTGGCAGTCACAAGTATAACATTTAAATAAGGATAGTAAGAATGTATTGGGTACAACTAGTGAGTATCATGGGATGTACTATGAAAACTCCTGATGAGGGCCTTCAACAAGCATATCATGCTGATTCTAGAAGCCTCTCACTAGCTGGGCTCCAGTTTCTATGGTTAGGAAAAAGAGGAATAAGAACGACAGAGGAACACACTCTCGAATACTTTGGAAATCACTGGAAGGAAAGGGGCAGTTAAATCTGGGAAACAAGGTGACCTTTAGGAAGGTGATGAACCAAAGTGTGAAAATGCAAAGAGGGGAAGGAGAGTGGCATGGCAGAGATTACCCCTAAAATCATCACTTCCAAAGTCAAAAAACTCTTCCTTAATATTCATCTTAATTTCTCCTTGACTCAATGATATAAATTAAACAGCAAATTTAATCCTGCTCACCTATGAACGTCAAGCATCATGCTAAGTGCTATGTGGACATAGAAGCATGGAGTACAACTGGTGAAATTCAAAGTGCAAACACTTACTGGATACCTCTTACATTCAAAAGAGTGCTAGTGGCTAGCGATACCAAGATAAAGATAGGATTAACCATCTCCACCGGGAAAGAAAGAAAGACACGTAGAATAATAGCTCTGTGAGTCAGAGACTTTTATCTTCTTTGTGCACCATTCTTTCTCAGTTCCTGGAGAAATACCTGGTTCAGCGGAGGTAATCATAAATAGTTGTTGAATTAATAAACAATACATTAAGAATAAATACAGTGAAGGGGAGGGGCAACATAGGGGTATGGGATTTAGAGGTACAAACTATTAGGTGTAAAATAAGCTGCAAGAATATACAACCCTAGGAATATAGTCAATATTTTATAATAACTATAAAGGAAGTACAACCTTTAAAAATTGTGACTCACTCTATTGTACACATGTAACATATTGTACAGCAGCTATACTTCAATTTAAAAAAAGAAAAGGGAAGACAGACAATTACAATGAAAATACAAATGGGTATTATTTTAAAGTAATCAAGTTTAAACATAGTAGAAAAAGGGTATATTCATATAGGTTGGAGTATTTAGAAGAAACTTGAAAATGTAGTTCGTTTGCAGAAGTGAGACTTGAATCAAAGAAGGAGGAAGATATGATTCAGAAGAACAGCAGTGGAAAAGGAACAATCATGAATCATATGAGCAAAAACAGTACTGGCTTAGGGTTGGAAGTACTGGGGGAAGGAGGAATGAAGAAATTTTAGGAGAAGCCCTGATTGCCTGGAGTGAATGTCCACATTGAAGAGCAGTGTGGAATAAGAGCAGATAGGCAGAGAGGACCTGTTGTATAAAAGGCCTTAGAGGCCGAGCAGAGCAGTTACTTCTTTAGTAAAGTGATGAACTGAGATATACAAATGCAAAGCAGCAAAATCAACTGTTGGTAACCCAGGTGTCATATAGGCATAAGAAGAGCTTCAATTCTAGGGAGGTGAGAGTGAGACTGGGGGGCTGGTATCACTGAATGTCTTGTGTCTTCACAAACCTGTGAGGGTACTACTATTGGATGAGTAGGGAAAGGAAATGCAGAGCTTTTTAGAACCATCTCTTTTCTAGACTCACAGACATAGAAAACAAACATATGGTTACCAAAGGGGAAATGGGGGGAAGGGGAGGGATAAACTGGAGTCTGGGATTTACATATACACACTACTATATAAAAAATAGATAAACAACAAAGAGCTACTGTATAGCACAGGGAACTATACTCAATATTTTGTAATAACCTGTAAGGGAAAAGAATCTGAAATATATATATATATATATATGTCATATATATAAACTAACATGACATTGTAAATCAACTATACTTCAGTTTAAAAAAAAAAAGAACTGCCTCTTTTCTTTTTTCAGAAGTAATATCAAAAGACCCAGTCCTTCAATCTCAGGCTGCTTCTCTAGCCTGGGTCCTAGGCTCTTTCTTCTAGGATGAAGCAGGTCAATTTGCTGAACAAAGATACTTTATGGAAATTCTCATTTCTATCACTTTCCTTCCTATACAACCAATAAGTGAAGTAACATCATTTGTCTCCACCAAATAATGCTACTGTAATGGTCCTAGTATTAGTCTGGTTTCAAGATCTTGTGAGAAAGTGGAGTCAGGACAAGTTATGAGTTATGTGGTGAGAGGAAGGTCTAATACCTAGAGTTTGTGAGAAGAAACAGGATATGGCTATGTGGATTGCCAAGAACTCTCCCCTTTTGGTTTTCAAGCATGATTTAGATGGGTCTAGAGTGCTATAATCAGGATATTTATTCCTTTTCAGGCATCTTTGGAAAGCCCCTGGACAGGATTAAATGGAAAGGAAATTGCTATGATGCTAATATCTCATTGCTGGTAAAAATTTAATCTCTGTGGTGGAGACAGGACTGAGAGAAGAGAGAGGTATTAAGGGCCATCTCTCCACCTGCTGGTTATCATGAGAAAGTGCAGGGACAATGATGGAAAAAGAAATCAATAGTTCTGGGTCCTGATTAAGCAGTTTTCAATTATCTCATTTAATCTTTGTAACAACCCTACAAATAACATTTCATACTATTTTTAGAAGTGAGAGTAGGAGTACAGGAATTATATTCTGAATTCAAAAAAGAAAAGAATATTCTCTCTGAAGACTATAAATTTAGTAAAAATGTATTAGTGCTGAAGATTGTGTGAAGCATTCTTCAAGGTGCTGGCATTGCCAGGATGAATGGGATTTGTAGATCTTGCTCTTAGGAGTTCAGAGCCTACATAGTCTTGTTATAATACACTACAACAAGAGCTTCAATAGATTTGTTTATAACGTATAGTTAGAGCATAAATTGGTGGAGCCATATGTTGTCAAAAGTGGGGAAAATGGATAAAATGTTTTACAAATCTATAAGAACCTTAAAAACTAAAGATTGGAGTTCTCCATTTATGTGAGGTAGTAAGAGTCATGAAAAGAGGAAAAGGGGTATGTTTCAGGTTAATTGATTACAGAGCAGAAGAGGCAAATAAAATATAATGGAAGGATATGCAGGGACAATAAAAGATGAAAGATGCAGGCAGGGAGAAGAGTCCTGGTGGATGTGAGAGAAAAGTCTTCCTTAAGGAATAGAAGGGAAAATACAAAGTGAAGCTACCCCCAACGAAGCAAAATTGTATAGCTGCAAATAGAAGCGGAAATGAACCAAGCCATTTTGGTAATCCCGATGCAGTTACAAGGTTAAGAAGGGACAGTTAGAATGGAAGGAAGGTTTGAATTTACTGAGCACTAATGTTCTCATAATTGCACTAGGAAATATCATTTGATAAAGAGGGAAAGATGAGTCCTTTTAGAAGGAATGCATCTTCTCTCTTTTCAAAGGCAGCACCTACAGGCTCAGCCCTCAAACCCAGAATCTGCCTCATCTGTTATTTCAGGTCCAGGTTAATTCCTTTTTAGGAAGGCATTTCAGCTTTTCATACTGAAGCATTGTAAGAAAGAAAGCGTTCCTGGAAATCCCCATCCCTTTAACCTTTCTCTTCAACCAATAGGGATAGAAAATGAAGCAGCATCACTTGTCTCCAAGCAGATGTACCTTTTAAGAAGGTCTGATCTGATCCCAGGTCTTGGGGAGAAGATGAAGAGGCAGGATGACGAATATGTGGTGAGAGGAGTGGCTGACAACCTAGTTTCATGGAAAAAAATGATATTCCATGTTAGAGAACCAAAAGAAACCACACATTTTGTAGGTGTGAAGCAGAGTGGAGGGTATCTAAGTATTTGGTGTTGGATGGAAAAAGGAGAGGGAACCTGATATTTTTCATGCATCTGTGGGAAGTCCCTGCTCAAGTTTTAAAAAGAAGGAAATGGCTATGACACTGAACTCTCCTTGATACTGATGCATGAGTACCTGTTGTGGACAAGATGGAAATTTTGAAAAAGTCCATGAACCCACCTGCTGATTGTCATAGGACAATTCAAGGGAAAGTCATATTACCACGTGCTGACGGTTTTGCTCTAGAGAAGCAGCACTTCCAGATGTATTATCTCTCTATTTATCATCATGACAGTCTTGAATTTTTCTTAACTGCTGAATTTTCAGCACCCAGAGTAGTTCTTAGCATTGAATAACCAGCTAGGCAATTAATTAATAAATGAATAGGAGACTAAGATTTAGTGAGTTTAAGAAACATAAGTTCATAATTATTAGGATCCAAACTTAGTTCTGCCTAAGTCCGAAACCCAGGAAATCAAATATTAGTTTTTCTGAGGTCAGAAGAGTATCTGGAGTAAGAGTTGAGTGAACCTTCATTCTACAAATTTCACGCACCTCAACTTAACATTTCCTCTTCTAATATTCTTCCAACACAAAGCAGCTTTCACTTGATCAGAGTTACCCTGGAGCTCAGTGAGTGAATATACAGTGGGGTGGAAAAAGCAGTGTTCACTGTCATAAGGTCAGAATTCTGGGACCTGATCTGTAGGCTAGTCCAATGACTTACTCTTTTGAGCTTCTCATTCTTCATCATTGAAATTAAGGAATTGAATTACATGATTGCCCATGTTAACACTGAACTGATTCCTCAAACATGATAAATGTTAATAAACATTTAATTTTTATTCCACTGTCACTGATCATTTCAATTAACTGAAAATAATTACAAAAAGGCACTCTCATGAGCAGTAGATGTTGTGACGAAAGGCAATTGGGAGGCAATTCATGGATCTAATGAAGACACATCCTAGGCTATAGGCTGGCTAGTTTGCAGGTAAAAACCAGGGAATAAGAGAGCTGAGGGGTGCCCTCCTGGCGTCAGAACAAATATCAAACACTGACCTCAGAAACTATCCCATAGAAAGAGTCACAACTTTATTGGATTAGTTTATAGAGGAATTTATGCTCCAGGGCACTGTTGAAATCGATGGCTGTTGGAGCACCTAAATATATAAAACAATTATTAGCAGATCTGAAGGGAGAAACAGAAAGTAATGTAATAAGAGTAGGCGACTCTCAAGTCCATTACCCCACTTTCAACAATAAATAGATCATCCATGTAGAAAATCAATACGAAAAGATGGACTTGAGTGACAATTTAGACCAAATGAACCTTGAGTGACAACTTAGGCCAAATGAACCTTACGGACATATATAGAACATTCCACCCAACAGCAGCAGAATACACGTACGTTCTTCTCAAGCACAAACAGAACATTCTCCAGGATAGATCGTATGTTAGGTCACAAAACAAGTCTTAACAAATTTAAGAAGATTGAACTCATATCAAGTATCTACTCTAACCAAAATGGTATGAAACTTAAGTAAAAATAAGAGAGTAAGATTGGTGCAGGGACAGACATGTAGGCAAACGAACACAAACAAAGGGCCCAGAACCAACCCATCCATCTACTGGAGTTGGCATTGGAATTCATTTAGGAAATGGTATAGTTTTTAATAAATCATCCTGTGAGGTTGGTTATCCAGAGGGAAAACTCAGCATTGGATCCAGACCACATAACACATAACAAAAATTAATTCCATGAAGAATAAGTACTTAAATGCGAACAAGAAAAATTTTTAACTTCTAGTGAAAAATTTAGAAGTTTACTTTTATGAGCTTAGGTAAGGAATCATTTCTTAACAGGAATATAATAGCAAAAAAAGTAAAATATAGATAAATTGATTTTATTACATGTTTCTTAAAATTATATCAACCCTAAGGCACTTTTAAAAATACATAACAGGGTTTCCCTGGTGGCACAGAGGTTGAGAGTCCGCCTGCCGATGCAGGGGACACGGGTTCGTGCCCCGGTCTGGGAAGATCCCACATGCCGCGGAGCGGCTGGGCCCGCAAGCCATGGCCACTGAGCCTGTGCGTCCGGAGCCTGTGCTCCGCAACGGGAGAGGCCATAACAGTGAGAGGCCCGCGTACCGCAAAAAAAATAAATAAATAAAATAAAAATGCATAACAAATTGGGAGAAATCATTTTAATGCATATAACTTATATAGGAAATTGAGATAGTAAAAACTAAAATCTAACTCCTATAAACTTATTTCTATCTAGACATATTTTTATATATTTATAAAAATAATGAGGAATTTATTGTCACTGGAAGGGCTAGAGCTAGATTATGAAAAGGAAACAGACTAGACCAATACACATGTGAAGATTCCCAACCTTATTAGTAATCAGTAAAATGCATTTTAAAAGCACCAAGAGGCACCGTTTAATACTCAACAGATGGAAAAAATGAAAAAGTCTGAAAATACCAACTACTGACAAGAAAGTCAATTAGTTAGATTAATTATACACTGATAGTGGAGGTGTAAATTCATACAACTAGTTAAATCTAGTAAAGCTATAAATACGCATACAATACACAGCAATTCTACCCTTACATATGCTCTAAGGAACTTTACACATGTGGACCAGGAGACATGCACAAGGATGTTCAGAGAGGCAGGGATCATAATAGTAGACAAAGAAGAATAGAAGTAACCAGAATTCTGTTATGGGAAATGTTCTTAGAAACATTCTCAGAATCTCCAGGGATCCACAGGGGTTTGATATGAAGAAGTCCTTCAGATCAAAATGCTCAGAGTGGGGGAAGACATCAGTGCCTTTCACCTAATTACTTGACACAGTGCAGCTGATTTCCCATGACCAACCCCACAAAGCCAGTCACATCCTTCATTTTCCCCAAGGGACAGAGTAAGGACTCCCATATTAAGGAGATCTCAATAACTGAGGTACCTAGCAGGAAGATTTATCACTTCTAGTTTGTACTTTAACCTCCAGACTCACCAGCTCATATAAAGGTTGGTAAGTAAACAAAGGAAGAGAGAGATGCTTCCTTTCAGTGTCCAAGGGTCAGAAAGGATTCCTAGTCTTAAATTAAAATTTAGACACAGAAAATCTACTGGAAGAAAGAGATTTCAAAATTTACAAGCTTAGTTGATAATGCCTCGGCAAAAGTAAGAAAGATACAACAAACTTCAAGACAGAAAACCCTAGAGAGCTAAAATTGAGCATTTCGTGGTACCAATCTTGTTACAAACTGCTTACTACTGTGTAGATCTTTATTCAGCACTAGAAAAGAACAGGTATATGAATAGACAGTGAGACAAATTATCTGTCACTGGTAAATCTGCATAGCAATGCATAATAATTCTATTCTTATACTCGAGTTACCACTACACATTGCTCATGAGTCAGCAAGAGTAGTTATTTGGCTTAAAGTAACAGCCATCACATTTAGCAAATCCTATAATGCAAAGCAAATTAGGGCTTCTTTACTAGATTTACCATTCGGTGGGTGAAGGGAGAGAGGGCGCTGGCTAATTTAGTCCAGGCCCGGAAGTGTTCACTGTTCCAGAAAATATACCCGTGCCCTTAGTAATGGGCCAACATATGCACAGGGTTTGAGGTCTGGCCTCCAGCAGGGGGCTCTTTCACCACTTGGGCCCCAGAGCTGGCAGTAAGCATGCTTCCAATCTCTGTTCAAATGTGAACTCTAAGATCCAGCGCTCTGGATAATGCAGTCCTCACCATTCAAAACCCCAGTCTCTGTCAAATATTGAAACAGTGGCCCTATTTCTGTCTGACCCAGAGCTGGACACAAGCTCACTGTTATACCAAAAAATTGCGGATCCTTCTTATCGCAATGGGTTTCCCAAATGCTTTTTTCTCTTTTTGAGAAACTTCTACGATGTTGTTACTAATATGTTGGGTTCATGTGCTAAGAAGGTGCCCTGTAAAATATTGTCTTAGTGAAAATTTCCTTCACAATTGGGAGGGTTAACCTACAATACATTCCTTTGATAAACTTATGTATAAATAGTTTGTTCTTATGTTCTTCACATCTTGTATGAAGATTGTTGGAGGATTCACCAAAGACTATATTGCCATCTAAAGTTTACATTGAAAACCTCAGAAAAACTAATAATCTATTTGATGCTTGTAGGAAGAGAGGAGCTGTTGGGAAGCGGTTGTTAGACCAGGGCTGTGGTTAAAGAGGAAGGATGATGACATAAATCTTTGCATAAACCACATTTACACGAAATCGTGATGTAGCATAAAATACTTTTCTTTCCAGCCAATAAGAAGAAGGAAGGAAGGCAGCATCATTTGTCTCTGGCAGACTAAAATTCCCAAAAGGCATACTCAGGGTTGTGGTGGAGGGCAGGGGTGGGGGAGAAGAAATTCCATTTACATCTCAGTTCAGTGAAATTGGTATATGGAATATTTGAATGTGGAGCATTATATAGAATTTCTGAAGTTATCTGCCCATGCCAGCCCCACTGTGCTTATTCCCTACCTTTCTTCTTCTCTCACAGGCATTCATGGCCCCCCTAGGATTGTGGCCATAAACATATAAGTCTCCAATCTTAGCTGAGCTCTCAAGCCCACTTTTCAATCCTTTCACATACCTTTGGTCTTTTTTTTTTTCCATTGAAGTATAGTTGATTTACGATAACATATTCGTTTTGGGTGTACAACATAGTGATTTGATATTTTTATAGGTGACACCATACTTTATATAAAGTTATTATAAAATATCTTTAGCCATTTCTACTTCTCATTTCCCTCCAAAATGTTCTTTTTTTAATCAATCACCTCATGGAGCTTAAATAATTACCACTTTGTACCTCAGAGATAAAGAGGAGAGAAAAAACTTGAACACTCCCCAAATCTGATGGGCCTTAAATTCACAGTCCATGATCCCTGTGATACCCAAGCAAGCAGACAGAAGAACACTATTGAGATTCACACTCTTTTTGCTGCAAAAGGAAACTTTCAGAAGAAATGTCCAGTCTGTAGTTAAAATACAGCAACTTTTGTGTTGGAACTTCTGGGGTTGGGTGTAGCCTTGACTCTTTGGCCATGTTTAGCAATGGTCTCAGCTCAGGAACATTTCTTTGGTTTTTGATAAAGCTGGAAAGATTTTTTTAGCCTCAATGTGTTTGAGAGTATAAGATTTCTAAGTTTAACTGTATAACATTTCAGATTCTTCCACTGATCATGAAGACTCCAAAGTGTATCATCTCTTTAAATAACTGGAAGATAAATGATCCTGGATCTCATCAGGAGTGTTCATACATGCATGCATGAGTCAAATACTGTGTTGAGTATGAGAAACAAAGGGTTACAGAAGACCCCTTTTCTACCCATAGGGAGTCCACAAGAAGAGCTTAGTCAGCTGCAAAAATACAACTTTCCACTTCCTTAGAAGAATTAAGTGGGTGGTTTAAGAACTGGTCCAGTGCCTGTGAGGGGAAGTACGGCATCAATGGTCTTCTGTGCCACAGGGTAGCACAAGGGCCTCCGGCACATCACTCTGGGGTTAGACTGCCTGAATTTGAATCCTGACTCCACCTCTTATTAGCAAGGATTCAACTCCTCCATGCTACAATTTCCTAACTGATAAAATGAGGAAGGGAAGTAATAATAATATACCTACCTCATGATATCATAAAGAGTAAGTCAGTTAATATAGTAAAAGCACTTCAAAGAGTGTCTGGCATATAGTAAGCACTCAATATATTAGGCATTTTAGTTATTATCATTATTATTAATTACCATTATCACCATGGCTGGAGGGTAATCTCGCCATCTGTCTTCATTTTCTCACCAGTCTGGCTAATAAGGATCCAACACATCTGGGGCAGGATCAAAAGCCAAAAGAAGCCTGGCTTTCTTTATGTTTGGGGAGAAAGGGGAAAAGAGAAGGAATTTGAGAGAAATAGCCATTTCATGCTTTAGATTCTGCCGTTGTTCTAGCCACCTCCAGGAAACTCACCAGCTCCCAGACACCAGGGGAAACAGCTGGGTCCATCCCTTCACCCCGTCCGGATTTCCTTTCCACCATTTACACATTCCAGAATTTGTTGGTTGATTCTAAAACTGCAAGAATCAGGTTCACACCAGTAGGTTGAACTCACAGTTGATTTTATGAGCGTGTGCTGTGTAGTAAACAGAGTCTACACCATAAGACCCAACTGGCATATCATGAAACTCACTTGGGACTGAGTGGACATAAAGAAATTAAGTATCCTCAGAATTTCCAGAAGTAGAAACACTTTAAGGTGGTAATATTTACGGTTCTCATTTCTCTACAGGTGTATGGGTGTGAACCCATCCTTGGTTTAAGCTCTTGATCATGACCTAGATAATAGGGTAGTACAGTACGTGTGGTCTCAGCTGACTGCTAAGCCCTTCACTTCTCTGTTCATGTGGAACATTTTTCTAGACAGAGAAGCAGAGCACCCTAGAAGGCACACCCATGGAGTAAGTGCTATCTACATTTCCTCAGTCTCCACAGTGCCACTCCCCTCTAGCCAGACTGTGGTGACAAACAAATTTTGCAGAAGTTGGGTTTAAGTGAAACCGAAATGAGACACGGGAAAGCTTCCTCTCAGGCAAATTAGAACCATATGGGAGGCAGCATCCTTTGTCTCTGGCAGACTAAGCCATGAAAAGTAGTTATAGAAAAAGTAGTTATAGAAAAAGTAGTTATAGAAAAAGAAAAAAGTATCTATTTAAAAACTGTAAAATACTAAGTCATACATTTAACAAGTAGTCATTAGTGAAAATATTACAAAACTTTTCTGAGACCTCAAAAGATGAATAAGTGAGGGAGAATACGTTGTTCCCAGAAAGGAATATAACACATAGATTTAATGCAGTTTCAGTCAAAATCAACATGTGATATTGTGTTTCCAAAGATCAATATGAACATTACTTATTTATACAAGGCTGCTACTGTATTGAGCAATTTTTAAAAAATAATTAGCTTTCCTCTCTATGCTGCTTAATTTTCAAAAGTGTTGTTTCTTTTTTGTATTATTTTGTTCTTATATGGAGATGATTTATTCCATTAGCTCTGATCACCATATTAATAATTATAGTTCCGGTCTAAAGAAATAAATCATAGAGACAGGTTCAAGGTACCAAAGGGAAAAAAGAAAACATCCAGAGTGGTTTTGCAGTCCTGCCTTGCTCTGCTCAACTCCCACCCACCACCACCTCTTTTCCACAAAGAGATCCTAAGCTAAAGTAGAATTCACTGATAAAGAACATTTGGAGAAGTTGTGTTTAAGTGGAACGGCAAATCTGACATTGAACATGTTCTCTCCAGCCAATGAGGATCAGGTGTAGGGCAACATCACTTGGCTCTGGAAAACTAAGCTATTCAGAGAACTCAAGAGTAGAGCTAACTGTGTACAGAAAAAGTGTCTGTCTTCACAATACCAACAAAATGTAATATGTAGGAAGCAAAGAATGTAACAGAACTTTACTAATGTATTTAATGTAACATGAAGGGCTGAAGAGATAAAATATAAATCAAATGCCACATGAAACTGTAAAATTAACAATGCACTTCTAAAAGTCAGTAGGCATGATAACTAGGCAAGACCAATGAACACTTTCTCTTATTAATTTCACCACTTGGTTTATAATTACTCTCTTCTCAACTACGCTGTTTAATTTTCAAAAATGTTTCCTTTTTAAGAATGCATTTCCTTTTCTTAAGGAGGTTCACACCAGTAGGTTGAACTCACAGTTGATTTTATGAGCATGTGCTGTTTAGTAAACAGAGTCTACACCATAGACTTATAATAATAATATAATAATTTAATAATATAATAATTTATATAATATATAATTATATTATATAATATTATATATACAATTATATTATATTATATAATAATTTCTCAAATATTTCTATAGTTTGAGGGGTGAAATAGTTCCTAAAGTCAGTAGCTGGAAGGGACACACAAGTACAAATTAACTCTCCAGCCCCACACAATAAGACAAAGGCAAGCAGGATTTCATGGTGTCTGCATTTATCATGGAAGTGACCTTGACACTTGAGTGGTGAATTTCACCTTAGTTCTGATTGTAAATTTACAATCCCTTGTCACCTCACAGCCAGCCAGTAATGTCAGCAGTATATGCGAGGTATTTGAGAAATACAGAGCTGGAAAAAAACCTTCCCAAAACTCTATGATTGCCTCACATGTTTGCAGCCTGGAGGTGAGACCTTGTTGACAAACATATCTACTGTCTCCATACCAGATGCTCAGGCTGTCACCTACAACACTTATATCATCAGTCTTTCAAACTCCATTGCCAAGGTATTTTAAAGAAGTAAGCTCTTCCAGGTTTATGACGGCTTGTATTCAGTTATCTGAAGGACCAAGAATCTCTCCTTTTCAGCCCCAAAGATCTAGATGGCTCTAAGGAAAACAGATGCTCATTTTACTCACTACATTAATCCATGGGATGGGGAGTGAGAAAACAAATTTACATATTATAGAAGAGTAATTGCAGCATCATCTTTTTAATGTGATTAAGGCGCTAAGAACACTGGCTCATTGCTAATTGGGCTGTTCACTACCATGTCCTAAAAGCTCATGACTTACAGGTCACATGATCTTCTAGCCTCCGAAAGGAGAAAGCCCAGGAGTAGGGGAAGGAAAGCTGTGTACTTGAGCGACATGGTTAGTTGAATCTGGATTCTAGACTTGTATATGTCTCTTGTCCAGACTTCACCCACTTAATAAAAATAAGATCTATAGGTCCTAAAGCACAACCTCTATGTGTAAAGTATCTAGGTGATTCTACAAAAGTGATTATAGTTCACGGAGAACCTCTCAAAAATATCGGAGGCAATAATTTCATGGGCTAATAATATTTCATTTTGAACTTCAACAGCTTGACTAACATCCTTCTCACCTACCCGCCCAACTCACCTACCACCCCCCCACTCTGACTGCCATCTGTCTCCTGATAAAGAATCAGAATTCACCTGAACTCCAGTCATACCCTATGTGTTGTGAAATGCAAGGCATCTCTTAATATAGTCCAACCTGACACACCTGTACGTATTGGAGACAGATGCTTCAACTATTAGGATGACCCAGATCTGTGTACATTATTGACCAGAGACTGCATCTTGTACTTATTTCTCCCATTAATCAACACCAGAGAATCTACATTACTCATTATGAGGGGGGAGCTTGAAGTAGTAAACAGCTTTGAGGCAGAGAAGCTTTGGATAAAAGAAGCTTAATATGCCTAGAATATCAAGTACCACTATGCAAACTAGAACTATCATCTCCTGCAAGCCATCACCAGTATATCCCTCCATGGATCTCCTCTTAAGGAAACTGAAAGGTAAGAGCACCCTGGAGTTCCCACTATCCAAAGGAGATTCAGTATGTGATGCCCAGATGCACTCTAGATCAATTAATTCTTGATCTGTGAGAGACAGAACCAAACATCAGTACCTTTAAAGGCCCCCAGGTGGTGCCAGGATACACCCAACTTGGGGGACTAGTACTGTAGAGCAGTGATTCTCAAAGGCAATCCACCCTTACCCTCTGCCAGGAGGATATTTGGCAATGCTGGAGATGCTTTTCGGTTTTCACTGGCATCTAATGGATAGAGGCAAGGGAGGCTGCTGAACATCCTACAATGCACAAGACAGCCCCCCAACAACAAAAAATTATCCTGCCCCCAATATGAATAGTTTTAGTGAAATAAAGGTTTAAAATTAAATTTTAATTAAATAAAATAGTGCAGAGGTTGAGAGATCCTCTTCTTGAGTGTTGCCCCTGAAAAAGTGATCTGTAGACTTTGGGAATTTGTTAGAAATGCCAAATCTCAGGACCCACCCAGGCCTAGTGAATAAGAATCCTCATTTTAACAATATCCCCAGGTGATTTGAATGACAATAAAGTTCTAGAAACCCTGCTTCAGAGCAGTGGTCTCAAACAGAGCTGCACATAAAAATCATGTGATGCTCAGCCCTCTTTCCTAGGTAATTAAATGAGAATATCCAAGAGTAGAGCTCAACCATATTTTTGAATCTCCCAGGTGATCTTTATGCCCAGCCAGGGCTGGGAACCACTCACTACACTAAAGCCATAAAAATGGGTATGGCGTGTACTTCACAATCAGTCACAATCAGAGGGGAGGAAAGACCCTGAGCTACAGGCTTTGGGATCCTAGTGAACATAGCAGGAAACACAAAGTGTAAAGTATCAAGTGTTAGTGCAGACGCAGAGTCAAAGGCAGACCTACGGGAAAGGAAGGAAGGAGCAGAACCCTGACCTCAGGCTAAGGTAGCTAACACAGACTGCCTGATCACAAGGTCTGCCTCCAAAAAGCTAAAAATAACACTTCAACAAATCCTGTCCCTAATTTGCCTGTTCCAGAAACTCAGAGCAACTAATTGGCTGTATGTAAGATAGAAACACATCGTTTGTTACTCTGGGAAAGGGAGGAGGGACAATACCAATTACTTATCCCTGCTGACTAAAGGTGTTGAACATTTGTCGTGCATGTGTTGACAATTCATATAATGTCTTTTATTATTTTTATTGGCTTTTTGTCTATTTATTTTGCCTTTATTTTTATTGGCTTCTTTGTCTATTTTTATTACTTTGTCTATTTATTACTGAATAATTGGAATCCTTGATACAGTTTGGATACAGTTTTTTATCAGATATATGATGCATGTGTTTTCCCCTAGTGTTAGCTTGCATTTAGATTTTTTAAATAGTGTTTCTTAAGAAGTTTTCAATTTTCATAAAGTGCAATTAACCAGTCTTTTTAAAAATCAGTCTCTTATGGCTAGTGGTTTTACACTCTAAGTCACTGACTACCTCAAAGTCCAATGACATTCTCCTGCACACTGCATAGTTTTAGCTAATAAGTTCAAGTCAATTTTGAATTAATTTTTTGTGTACATTAGGAGTCAGAGTTCATTTTTTTTCTGTACAGATAATAATTTATACAGCACTAAATATTGAAAAGATTATCCTTTTCCTATTGAATTGTCATGGTACCTATGCGAAACATCGACAGTGTATAAGTAGCTCTATTTCTAGACTATTCTGTTCCATTTATTGATTTGTCTATCTTATGCTAATACCAAGCTCTTTTTTTTATTGTAATAATATACTTTAACCCAATACATCCAAAATATTATCATTTCAACATACAAGCAGTACAAAAATAGTGAGATATGTTTTTGTTCATACTAACGCTTTGAACTTTGATATGTATTTGACACTGCGCATCTCGATGTGGATTAATCACTTTGCAAGCATTCAGTAGCCACTCTGGTGAACGTACTGGACAGCGCAGGCATTGATTATAAATGAAGAGAGTTGCAGAGTAAGTTATATGAGAATCTGGGATTTCAAAGCTGAGCATTTCTGCTTTCAGGACAATGAGTTTTAAGCTTAAACTCAAAGGATCTTGTTGACCTTCATCTGTCATTTTTCCATAAATTAAGGGTTATGCTGTGCCTGCCTGATAATGCAAGTGTGAGACTTTAACAAGATAATATCCCTAAAGCACCTGCCATGCCATAGGTTATCAAAAAACAATGGTTCTCTCGCTGGCTGCTCCCCTGCTCTCAAACATCCACGAGCAGTTAGCAACCTTAGCCAGGACTGAGGCTCATAATGTTTGAAAGCAATACCAAAAGCATCTTTATAGAGAGTTGTATTTGTGTGCCTTTTACAAAATCTTGACCAATTTTCCAATCCAAATCCAGAAAGGAATTGTTCAGAGAAAGGTATAATGCTATGTGTTCCTTTAAAGTGTAAAACACTTAATTAGATGCCAAGGATTGAAAACCTGGGCTCTAAGGGTTTTTTCCCCCAGCTCTACTGAGACATAATTGACTTATATTTGTAAGTGTAAGGTCCAAATTCTCTTGATTACTATAGCTTTTTTTCCCTAGTAAGTCTTAAAACCAGATAATTTAAGTTCTTCAATTTTTTTCTTCTTTCTGAAAATTGTTTTGGCTGCTTTAGGTCCTTTGCATATGCATATCTATGTAAATTTCAGAATTAGTGCAGCAATGTCTACAGAGGAGAAAGAAGGGAGAGGGGAGGAGAGGGGGTGAGAATCCTGCTGAGATATTTATTGTAACTGCATTGACTCTAAATCAATTTTAGAGAATTGACATCTTGAGTCCTCAAGGTCCATCTATGTTGTTGCAAATGGTGGAATGTCCTTTCTCATTATATATATTTATATATATATATATATATATATGTATATATATATCTCACATCTTCTTTATCCATGCATCTGTTGACGGGCACTTAGATTGTTTCCATATCTTAGCTATTGCGAATAATGTTGCAATAAACATGGGAGTAACAATATCTCTTCGATGTCTTGCTTTAATTTCCTTCAGGTAAATACCCAGAGGTGGAATTGCTGGATATTGGTAGATCTATTTTTACTTTTTTGAGGAACCTCCATATTATTTTCCATAGTGGTCGAACCAATTTACATTTCCACCAACAGTGTACAAGGACTCCTTTCTCTCCACATCCTTGCCAACGCTTGTTATCTTGTCTTCTTGATGATAACCATTCTAACAGGTGTAAGGCGATATCGCATTGTGGTTTTGATCGTGTACTTCCCTGATGATTAGTGATGTTGAGTATCTTTCCATGTACCTGTTGATTATTCAGATGTCCTCTTTGGAAACATGTCTATTTAGTTCCTCTGCCCATTTTTTAATCTGATTGTTTATTTGGTAGGTTTTTTGTTGCTGTTTTTGTTGTTATTGAGTTGAGTTCTTTATATATTTTGAATATCAACCCTTTATCTAATATATGGTTTGCAAAAATTTTTTCCCACTCTGAAGTTTGCCTTTTTATTTTGCTACTTGTTCTTTTGCTGTGCAGAATCTTTTAAGTTTGATGTAGTCCCATTTGTTGATTTTTGCTTTTGTTGTCTGTGTTTTTAGGTGTCATATCCAAAACATCGTTGCTGGGACCAATGTCAAGGAGCTTCTTCCCCATGTTTTCTTCTAGGAGCTTTACACTTTCAGATCTTATGTTTTAGATTTTGATCCGTTTCTAGTTAATTTTTGTGAATGGTGTGAGGTGGGGACCAATTTCATTCTTCTGCAAACATTTGTTCAGTTTTCCTAGCATTACTTGTTGAAGAGTATAGCCTTTCCCCTTTGGATGATCTGGGATCCCTAGGCAAATATTCATTGACCGTTTATGCAGAGGTTTAATTCTGGGCTCTCTACTCTGTTCCATTGCTCTATGTGTCTATTTTTATACCAGTACCATACTGTTTTTATTTCTATAAATTTGTAGTATAGTTTGGAACCAGGAGGTGTGACACCTGCAGCTTTGTTCTTCTTCCTCAGAATTGCTTTGGGTATTCAGGGTCTTCTATGGTTCCTTACAAATTTTAGGAATTTTTTGCTTGTTTATGTGAAGAATGTCATTAGTATTTTGATGGGGATTCCACTACATCTATAGATGACTTTGGCTAATATGGAGATTTTAACAATATTAATTCTTCCAATCCATGAACACAAGATGCCTTTCCATTTGTGTCTTCTTCAATATCTTTCAACAAAGTCTTACAGTTCTTGTTTTACAGATGTTTTTACTTTCTTGGCTAAACTTATTCCTATGTATTTTATTGGTTTTATGCTATTATGAATGGGATAGTTTTTTATTTCTTTCTCAGATGTTTCATTATTACTGTATGGAAATGCAACTTATTTCTGTATGTTGATTTTATAGCCTATAACCTTATTGAAATTGATTAGTTCCAACAGTTTCTTGGTTGAGTCTTCAGAATTTTCCATATACCAAATCATATCATCTGTAAATAGTGACATTTTACATCTTCCTTTCTGATTTGGATGCCTTTTATCTCTTTCCTGGGACTAATTTCTCCAGCTAGGACTTCCAGTACTATATTGAATAAGAGTGGTGACAGTGAGCATCTTTGTCTTATTTCTGATCTTAGAGGTGAAGCTTCCAATTTTTCTTCATTGAGTATATATTAGTTGTGGGTTTGTAGTACATGGCCTTTGTTATGTTGAGGTATTTTTTTCGTCTCGAAAAAGCTTTGGAAGTTTGCATTTTTCAAAAAAAAATGTCCATTTCATCTACTTTATTGAATTTATTGCCATGAAGTTGTTTGTTGCATGTCATTATTATTTTAATATATGTATGTTCTACAGGAATGCTCCTTTTTTTCTGACATTTGTAATTTGCATCTTTTTAATTTTTTTCTTAGTTCATATGACTAGAGGTTTATCAATTTTATTGATTTTTTTAACATTCTGATTTTTATTTAATTGATTTTCTGTATTGTTTTTTGTCTGTTCACAATTTCATTAATTTCTTCTTCTTATTATTCCTGCCTTCTACTTGCTTTGAGTTTAATTTGATCTTTTTTCTAACTTCTTATGGTAGAATTTAGATCATTGATTTAATACCTTTCTTTTTTTCTAATAAAGTTATTTAATTCTGTAAATCTTCTTCTCAATATTGTTTTAGCCACATTGCACACATTTTGATATGTGGCTTTTAATTTTCTTTCAAGTTAAAATCTTTTCTAATCTCCTTTGTAATTTTCACTTTGATAGGTTATTTAAAAGGCTTTTCTTTAAATTCCAACTATGTAGGGATTTTCCAAATATTTTTCTTCTATTGATTGCTGGTTTAATTCCCTTATGGTCCAAGAAAGTATAAACACTATATAATTTCAATACTTTTAAATTTTTAAGATTTGTTTTATGGTCCAGAATATAGACTATCTTGGGAAGTATTCCACATCCACTTGAAAAAAAATGGATAGTCATTGCTGTTGTTGGGTGGGGTGTTCTATAAATGAATCTTAGTCAAGTTAGTTGATAGTATTGTTGAGATATTTTATAGTCTTACTGACATTCTATTTTTCTAACAAATATTGAGAAACAATTATAAAATTTCCAGCTATAAATTTGGATTTTTCTATTTGTCCTTTCATTTCTGTCAGATTTTGTCTCACGTGTTTTGAAGCTCTGTTGTTAGGTGCACACACACTTAGAATTCTTAAGTCTTCTTGGGGAAATAAATGCTTTATCAATAAGTGATGTCCTTTTTTATCATGCCTAATGTTCCTGTCTCAGACATTGACTTTGTCTAGTATTGACATAATTATTCCAGCTTTCTTTCGATATTGTTTCCAAGGTATATATTTACCCTCCTTTTAAGTTTAATGTAGCTATGTCTTTATATTTTAAATGGGTTACTTGTAGACAGATTATAGTTTGATAATGCCATCTTTATTCAACCTAATCATATCTGTCATTGAATATATGTTTATATTAATTACAATTTAACAAAATTATTAATATGGTTGGATTATTTTTGCTGTATATTTTCTATTAATTCTATTAGATATTTGTTCATGTTTTATTCTTTGCCTGTCTTCTTTTGGATTAGCAGTTGCCCTAGGATTTACTATATATAAATATAAAATCTACCTTCAAATTCTAATGCAAGGAATTTAGATCAGTATACTCCAAATTCCTCTCTCCCATTTTTTGTTCAATTATTGTCACATACTTCACTTTTTCATATTCCATAAACACACAACACTTTGCTACTATTTTTGCTTCAGAGAATCTCTCACCTTATAGAGCAGTGATTCCCCAAGTGACATCTGGCAACATCTGGAGATACTTTTTGTTGTCCCAGCTGGGAAGGATGCTACTGGAACCTGTTGGGTAGAGGTCAGGGATGATGCTAAACATTGTGCAATGCACGTGAAAGCCCCCTTCAAAAAAGAATTATCCAAATCATTGCACCAAAAGGTACAAACTCCCAGTTACAGAATAAATAAGTCATGGGATGTAATGTACAGCATGGTGACTATAGTTAATAATTTACTGATTAGTTATCAATAGTAAACTAATTAGTATCAATAGTTAACTATTATATAATATTAAGACATCAATAGTATCAGTAGTTAACTATTAATAGTTAACTAGTAATTGATTGATTGATTGATTAATACTGTATTGTATATTTGAAAGTTGCTAAAGGAGTGGATCTTTTTCTCACCACAAGAAAAAAATTTGTAACTGTGTGGTTATGTATGTTAACTAGATTAATTTCAGTGATCATTCCACAATATATACAAATATCAAATCATCCTGTTGTACACCTGAAACTAATATAATGTTACACGTCAATTATATCTCAGTAAAATAAAATTAAAAAAGAAGAATTATGCAGCTCTAAATGTCAATAGTACTAAGGTTGAGCAACTTTTTTTAAAAAAAAAAAGAGGAGTTTCGTTCAAGATGGTGGAGTAGAAGGATGTGCGCTCACTCCCTCTTGCAAGAGCATCAAAATCACAACTAATTGCTGAAGAATCATTGACAGGAAGACACTGGAACTCACCAAAAACGATACTCCACATCCAAAGACAAAAGAGAAGCCACAATGAGACAGTAGGAGGGGCCCAATCACAATAAAATCAAATCCCATATCTACTGGATGGGATTCCTAGAGAATCAGACTTTGAAGGCTAGTGGGACTTGATTGTAGGACTTCGGCAGGATTGGGGGAAACAGAGACTCCACTCTTGGAGGGCACACACAAAGTAGTGTGCACATCAGGACCAAGGAGAAGGAGCAGTGACCCCATAGGAAACAACCAGACCTACCTGCTAGTGTTGGAGGGTCTCCTGCAGATGCAGGGGGTGGCTGTGGCTCACCGTGAGGACAAAGACACTGGAAGCAGAAGTTCTGGGAAGTACTCCTTGGCATGAGCCCTCCCAGAGTCCACCATTTGCCCCACCAAAGAGCCCAGGTAAACTCCAGTGTTGGGTCACCTCAAGCCAAACAACCAACAGGGAGGAAACCCAGCCCCACCCATCAGCAGACAAGCAGATTAAAGTGGAACCTAGAAAAATGGTACAGATGAACCGGTTTGCAGGGCAGAAGTTGAGACACAGATGTAGAGAACAAACGTATGGACACCAAGGGGAGAAAGCCAAGGGGGGAGGGGGTGATGAATTGGGCAATTGAGATTGAGATGTATACACTCGTGTATAAAATTGATGACTAATAAGAACCTGCTGTATAAAAAAATAAATAAAATAAAATTTTTTAAAAAACCAATTATTAGTTCAAATCTCCTTTGAGAAAGCTGTGCTGTGCTTTCAATGGGGATAAAGTAAAATTTAGTAGGTGTGCGGGAGGAATTGAGTCCATATGTGGAAGCGCTCCAACTCTTACATTCAAAGCTCATTTATATATACCCAAAAGCCAGAGGACATTTATGGTAAATTGCAAAAATAGTTACAGATTCTTTTCAGCCCTTCCTATCAAGAAATGCAATCTGTTAACCCACCTCTTAATCTGAGCCAGTGCTCTGACTTGCATTGGCTAGTAGAATGTAAATTTAGGTAGAAGAAGCCCTGCCGTTTCTCTCTTGCGCTAGGGAGCCTTCCAGCACCTGGTGGGGAAGCCTCACCAGCCTACTGGACGGTGAGCCCAAATGGAGAGAAACTCAGTAATCCCAGCTGAACCAACTGATGCCACAGACGGATGAACACCTGAAAACATCTGAGCTGGCACAGACACAACTGCCCAAAGGGACCTAGCACAATTTACTGTCTTACAGAATCATAAGAAAATACTAAAACATTGTTTAAAGTTATTAATTATGTTTTGGAGTGGTTAGCTACATTAAAAAATATCTGACTGATACAACGCTCCTCAAAGTGTTTTATTTCCTAGTGACCAATTAGTGCTTCTGTGACTCACAGGCTCCCACATACCTAGACTGCCGCAGGGAGAAGGTTGGCTGAATAAGAAAAAAGCTATAGGCTGTCCCTGGCCTAGGCACAGTTAGTATTTGTCATTATATAGTTGCTCTCATTTGGAAATAATTGCTATGTGCCAGACACTGGACTGTATTTAAACCTTATAATTTGTACTTATTTACCATTTTATTTTATCATATTAACTAGCATGTAGCAGGTTTTATCCCATTTTATAGTAAAGTACCCTAAAGCTCATGTATTTTGAGTGACTTGCCCAAGATGATGCAGCTGGTAAAATCATTATTGAACACTTATTCATTTGATTACAAAGTCCATCTTCTTTTTACTTTACTACTCTGGACTCTGTTGTTGTTGTGAAGCATCTTTCATTACTGCAAGATGGTAGAGGCTTGGCGTTTTCAGTAAAACCTCACCAATGCACAATAACTAGGGTTGTGTCAGGAGAAAACAGTTGAAAGTCAGAACCAAAGAATTTGAAAATACACAGCTTCTTAGAGAATTATATAAATGTTAATTAGAAGTAACATGAGTTCTATCTAAATAATTTCTTAGAGGATGCTCAAAGATGTAAGCTATAATGACACATTCCATTTACATTGACAGCTTTAGGTACTAAATCAATGGCAGGAAATTAATGATTTTTAAGAAAATTATTGGTGGGGGGACCTTCAAGATGGCAGAGGAGTAAGACATGGAGATCACCTTCCTCCCCACAAAGACATCAAAAATACATCTACATGTGGAACAACTCCTACAGAACACCTACTGAACACTGGCAGAAGACCTCAGACTTCCCAAAAGCCAAGAAACTCCCCACGTACCTGGGCAGGGCAAAAGAAAAAAGAAAAAACACAGACAAAAGAATAGGGATGGGACCTGCAACTCTGGGAGGGAGCTGTGAAGGAGGAAAATTTTCCACACACCAGGAAGCCTCTTCACTGGCGGAGACAGGGGATGGGTGGGGGTGAAACTTCGGAGCCACGGAGGAGAGCGCAACAACTGGGGTGCAGAGGACAAAGCGGAGAGATTCCTGCACAGAGGATTGGTGCCAACCAGCACTCACCAGCCTGAGACACTTGTCTGCTCACCCACTGGGGCGGGTGGGGGCTGGGAGCTGAGGTTCGGGCTTCGGAGGTCAGACCCCAGGGAAAAGACTGGGGTTGGTGTGTGAAGACAGCCTGAGGAGGCTAGTGCACCACAGCTAGCCCGGAAGGAGTACGGGAAAAAGTCTGCACCTGCTGAAGAGGCAAGAGACCATTGTTCTTGGGCGCATAAGGAGAGGGGATTCCTTCCCTGTGTACCCACAGAAGGCAGAACACAGACTAAGCAAGCTCTAGAGATGGGCACAAGTTGTGACTGTCAGTCCAGACCCCAGAGACGGGCATGAAACACTAAAGCTGCTGCTGCAGCCACCAAGAAGCCTGTGTGTGAGCACAGGCCACTATCCACACCTGCCCCCTGGGGATCCTATGCAGCCCGCCACTGCCAGGGTCCCAAGATCCAGGGACAACTTCCCCAGGAGAACACATGGTGTGCCTCAGGCTGTTGCAATGTCACGTTGGTCTCTGCCACTGCAGGCCCGCCCTACATTCCAATTATGACTGTACTACCCCTCCCTCCCCCTGGCCTGAGAGAGCAAGAGCCCCCAATCGGCCGCTGCATTAACCCCCTCCTGTCTGGATGGGAAACAGATGCCTGAGGTTGACCTACACGCAGAAGTGGGGCCAAAGCCAAAGCTGAACCCCAGGACCTGTACAAACAAAAAAGAGAAAGGGAAATTTCTCCCAGCAGCCTCAGGAGCAGCAGATTAAATCCCCACAATCAACTTGATGTACTTGCATCTGTGGAAGACCTGAATGGACAATGAGTCATCCCAAAATTGAGGCAGTGGACTTTGGAAGCAATGGTAGACTTGGGGTTTGCTGTCTGTGACTGATTGTTTCTGAATTATATGTTTATCATAGTTTAGTTTTTAGCTCCTATTATCATTTCTGGTTTTGTTTATTGGCTTTGTTGCTCTCTTTTTTTAATTTTAATAATTTTCCCTTTCTTTCTTTTTTTCTCCTTTTTCTTCTGAGCTGTGTGGCAGACAGGGTATTGGTGCTCCGGCCTGGTGTCAGGTCTGAGTCTCTGAGGTGGGAGAGCCGAGTTCAGGTCACTGGACCACCAGAGGCCCCCCAGCCCCACATAATATCAATTGGCAAGAGCTCTCCCAGAGATCTCCATCTCAGTGCTAAGACCCAGCTCCACCCAATGGCCAGCAAGCTTCAGTGCTGGACGTCCCATGCCAAACAACTAGCAAGACAGGAACACAACCCAGTTCATTAGCAGAGAGGCTGCCTAACATCATACTAAGTTCACAGACACCCCAAAACACACCACCAGACATGGCCCTCCCCACCAGAAAGACAAGATCCAGCTCCACAAACCAGAACACAGGCACCAGTCTCCTCCACCAGGAAGCCTACACAAGCCACTAAACCAACCTCACCCACTGGAGGCAGACACAAAAAACAACGGGAACTATGAACCTGCAGACTGAGAAAAGCAGACCCCAAACACAGTAAGTTTAACAAAATGAGAAGACAGAGAAATATGCAGCAGATGAAATAACAAGGTAAAAACCCACCAGACCAAACAAATGAGGAAATAGGCAGTCTACCTGAAAAAGAATTCCGAGTAATGATAGTAAAGATGATCCAAAATCTTGGAAATAGAATGAAGAAAATACAAGAAATGTTAAACAAGGACCTAGAAGAACTAAAAAGCAAACAAACAATGATGAACAACACAATAAATGAAGTTAAAAATTCTCTAGAAGGAATCAATAGCAGAATAACTGAGGCAGAAAAACGGATAAGGGACCTGGAAGATAAAATAGTGGAAATAACTACCGTAGAGCAGAATAAAGAAAAAATAATGAAAAGAATTGAGGACAGTCTCAGAAACATCTGTGACAACATTAAATGCACCAACATTTGAATCATAGGGGTCCCAGAAGAAGAAGGTAAAAAGAAAGGGTCTGAGAAAATATTGGAAGAGATTATAGTTGAAACTTCCCTAACAGGGGAAAGGAAACGGTCGATCAAGTCCAGGAAGTGCAGAGAGTCCCATACAGAATAAATCCAAAGAGAAACATGCCAAGACACATATTAATCAAACTATCAAAAATTAAATACAAAGAAAAAATATAAAAAGCAGCAAGGGAAGAGCAACAAATAACATACAAGGGAATCCCCATAAGGTTAACAGCTGTTTTTTTCAGCAGAAACTCTGCAAGCCAGAAGGGAGTGGCAGGACATATTTAAAGTGATGAAAGGGGAAAACCTACAACCACGATTACTCTACCCAGCAAGGATCTCATTCAGATTCAATGGAGAAATTAAACTTTTACAGACAGGGAAAAATTAAGAGAATTCAGCATCACCAAACGAGCTTTACAACAAATGCTAAAGGAACTTCTCTAGGCAGGAAACACAAGAGAAGAAAAAGACCTACAAAAACCAACCCAAAACAATTAAGAAAATGGTATTAGGAACATACATATCGATAACTACCTTAAATGTAAATGGATTAAATGCTCCAACCAAAAGACATAGACTGTCATACAGAGTGAAGTAAGTCAAAAAGAGAAAAATAAATACTGTATACTAACACACACATATATATATGGAATCAAAAAAAAATGGTTCTAAAGAACCTAGGGGCAGGACAGGAATAAAGACGTAGACGTAGAGAATGGACTTGAGGACATGCGGAGGGTGAAAGGTAAGCTGGGATGAAGTGAGAGAGTGGCATGGATTTATATATACTAACAAATGTAAAATAGATAGCTAGTGGGAAGCAGTTGCATAGCACAGGGAGATCAGCTCAGTGCTTTGTGACCACCTAGAGGGGTGGGATAGGGAGGGTGGGAGGGAGATGCAAGAGAGAGGAGATATGGGGATATATGTATATATATAGCTGATTCACTTTGTTATGAAGCAGAAACAAACACACCATTGTAAAGCAATTATACTCCAATAAAGATGTTTAAATATATATATATGTAAAAAAAATGAAATAGACTGGCTGAATGGATACAAAATCAAGACCCGTATATATGCTGTCTACAAGAGACCCACTTCAGACCTAGGGACACATACAGACTGGAAGTGAGGAGATGGAAAAAGATATTCCATGCAAATGGAACTCAAAAGAAAGCTGGAGTAGCAATTCTCATATCAGACAAAATAGACTTTAGAATAAACACTATTACAAGAGACAAAGAAGGACACTACATAATGATCAATGGATCAATCCAAAAGAAGATACAACAGTTGTAAATATTTATGCACCTAACATAGGAGAACCTCAGTACATAAGACAAATGTTAAAGCCATAAAAGGGGAAATTGACAGTAACACAATAAGAGTAGTGGACTTTATCACCCCACTTTCGCCAATGGACAGACCATCCAAAATGAAAATAAATAAGGAAACACAAGCTTTAAATAACACATTAAACAAGATGGACTTAATTGATATTTATAGGACATTCCATCCAAAAATAACAGAATACACTTTCTTCGCGAGTGCTCATGGAACATTCTCCAGGATATATCATATCTTGGGTCACAAATCAAGCCTTGGTAAATTTAAGAAAACTGAAATCATATCAAGTATCTTTACCGACCACAGTGCTATGAGACTAGATATAAATTACAGGAAAAAAACTGTAAAAAATACGAACATGTGGTGGCTAATCAATACACTACCAAATAACCAAGAGATCACTGAAGGAATCAAAGAGGAAATCAAAAAATACCTAGAAACAAATGACAATGAAAACATGATGACCCAAAACCTATGGGATACAGCAAAAGCAGTTCTAAGAGGGAAGTTTATAGCAATACAATCCAACCTCAAGAAACAAGAAAAATCTCAAATAAGCAACCTAACCTTACAACTAAATCAATTAGAGAAAGAAGAATAAAATAACCCCAAAGTTAGCAGAAGAAAAGAAATCATAAAAATCAGATCAGAAATAAATGAAAAGGAAATGAAGTAAACACTAGCAAAGATCAATAAATCTAAAAGCTGGTTCTCTGAGAAGATAAACAAAATTGATAAACCATTAGCCAGACTCATCAAGAAAAAAAGGGAGAAGACTCAAATCAACAGAATTAAAAACGAAAAAGGAGAAGTAAAAACTGACACTGCAGAAATACAAAGGATCATGAGAGGTTACTACAAGCAACTAAATGCCAATGCACAACCTGGAAGAAATGGACAAATTCTTAGAAAAGCACAACCTTCCAAGACTGAACCAGGAAGAAATAGGAAATATAAACAGGCCAATCACAAGCACTGAAATTGAAACTGTGATTAAAAATCTTCCAACAAACAAAAGCCCAGGACCAGATGTCTTCGGAGGTGAATCTACCAAACATTTAGAGAAAAACTAACACCTATTCTTCTCAAACTCTTCCAAAACATAGCAGAGGGAGGAACACTCCCAAACTCATCCTACGAGGCTACCATCACCCTGATACCAAAACCAGACAAAGATGTCACAAAAAAAGAAAACTACAGGCCAATATCTCTGATGAACAAATAGATGCAAAAATCCTCAACAAAATACTAGCAAACAGAATCTAACACCACATTAAAAGGATCATAGACCATGATCAAGTGGGGTTTATCCCAGGAATGCAAGAATTCTTCAATATATGCAAATCAATTACTGTGATACACCATATTAACAAACTGAAGGATAAAAACTATATGATAATCTCAATAGATGCAGAAAAAGCTTTTGATAAAATTCAACACGCAATTATGATAAAAACTCTCCCAAAAGTAGGCATAAAGGGAACCTACCTCAACATAATAAAGGTCATATATGACAAACCCACAGCCAACATCATTGTCAATGGTGAAAAACTGAAACCATTTCAATATAGTTTTGGAAGTTTTAGCCACAGCAATCAGAGAATAAAAAGAAATAAAAGTAATCCAAATCGGAAAAGAAGTAGTAAAACTGTCACTGTTTGCAGATGACATGACACTATACATAGAGAATCCTAAAGATGCCACCAGAAAACTACTAGAGCTAATCAATGAACTTGGTAAAGTAGCAGGATACAAAATTAATGCACAGAAATTGTTTGCATTCCTATACACTAATGACGAAAAATCTGAAAGAGAAATTAAGGAAATAATCCCATTCACCATTGCAACAAAAAGAATAAAATACCTAGGAATAAACCTACCTAAGAAGACAAAAGACCTGTATGCAGAAAATTATAAGACACTGAAGAAAGAAATTAAAGATGATACAAACAGATGGAGAGAGATACCATATTCTTGGTTTGGAAGAATCAACATTGTGAAAATGACTATACTACCCAAAGCAATGTACAGATTCAATGCAATCCCTATCAAACAACCAATGGCATTTTTCACAAAACTAGAACAAAAAATTTCACAATTTGTATGGAAACACAAAAGACCTCGAATAGCCAAAGCAATCTTGAGAAAGAAAAACGGAGCTTGAGGAATCAGGCTCCCTGACTTCAGACTGTACTACAAAGCTAGAGTAATCAAGACAGTATGGTACTGGCACAAAAACAGAAAGATAGATCAATGGAACAGGATAGAAAGCCCAGAGATAAACCCACGCACATGTGGTCACCTAATTTTTGATAAAGGAGGCAAGAATATGCAACAGAGAAAAGACAACCTCTTCAATAAGTGGTGCTGGGAAAACTGGATAGCTACATGTAAAAGAATGAAATTAGAACACTCCCTAACAACATACACAAAAATAAACTCAAAATGGATTAAAGGCCTAAATGTAAGGCCAGACACTATAAAACTCTTAGAGGAAAACATAGGCAGAACACTCAGTGACATAAATCACAGCAAGATCCCTTTTGACCCACCTCCTAGAGAAATGGAAATAAAAACAAAAATAAACAAATGGGACCTCATGAAACTTCAAAGCTTTTGCACAGCAAAGGAAACCATAAACAAAACGAAAAGACAACCCTCAGAATGGGAGAAAATATTTGCAAATGAAGCAACTGACCAAGGATTAATCTCCAAAATTTACAAGCAGTTCATGTAGCTCAATATTAAAAAAATAAAAAACGCAATCCAAAAATGGGCAGAAGACCTAAAGAGACATTTCTCCAAAGAAGATATACAGATTGCCAACAAACACATGAAAGGATGCTCAACATCACTAATCATTAGAGAAATGTAAATCAAAACTACAATGAGGTATCACCTCACACCGGTCAGAATGGCCATCATCAAAAAAATCTACAAACAATAAATGCTGGAGAAGGTGTGGAGAAAAGGGAACCCTCTTGCACTGTTGGTGGGAATGTAAATTGATACAGCCACTATGGAGAACAGTATGGAGCTTCCTTAAAAAACTACAAATAGAACTACCATACGACCCAGCAATCCCACTACTGGGCATATACCCTGAGAAAACCATAATTCAAAAAGAGTCATGTACCACAAAGTTCACTGCAGCACTATTTACAACAGCCAGGACATGGAAGCAACCAAAGTGTCCATCAACAGATGAATGGATAAAGAAGATGTGGCACATATATACAATGGAATATTGCTCAACCATAAAAAGAAACGAAACTGAGTTATTTGCAGTGAAGTGGATGGACCTAGAGTCTGTCATACAGAGTGAAGTAAGTCACAAAGAGAAAACAAATACCGTATGCTAACACATATATATGGAATCTTTAAAAAAAGAGGTTCTGATGAACCCAGGGGCAGGACAGGAATGAAGACGCAGATGTAGAGAATGGACTTGAGGACACGGGGAGGGGGAAGGGTAAGCTGGGACAAAGTGAGAGAGTGGCACTCACATATATACACTACCCAATGTAAAATAGATAGCTAGTGGGAAGCAGCTACATAGCAGAGGGAGATCAGCTCGGTGTTTTGTGACCACATAGAGGAGTGGAATAGAGAGGGTGGGAGGGAGACGCAAGATGGAGGGGATATGGGTATATACGTATACATATAGCTGATTCACTTTGTTATACAGCAGAAACTAACATAACATTGTAAAGCAATTACATTCCAATAAAGATGTTAAAAAAAATAGAAACTTTTTGGTCTAAATTAATATTTTAAACTGCAAATTTCATTTCCACCATTAATTTATGAAAAGGGTCTTTTATTTTCCTTTTAGACAAAGGTCACAAATTGGTTTTTGTCAAAGTGGTACACCATTCCTCTGAGTTTAATTCACTCATAATTTTACTTTATGTTAAAATTATGACCTGAAGACAGAAGCAACTAGAACAAGGTTCATTGTGTGATTGCAGGAAAAGGAGGGACACAAAGTCAAGTTAAGGACAGAAAAGCTCATCTTCTATCTCTTAGCTAGTAACATTGCCTGCTTGGAATTCCCCTGCATCCCACTGGATGTGAAATCTGAGACTGGTCTTCAACTTCCCATCTAAGATACAGTTCTGATCCTGAGTGTTTAATGTCCTAACTTCCTAATTTGAGTTGAATTCTTTTAACTGTAATATTAGTAGGTGAAATTCTGAAGCACCGTCAGGAAAAGTTTTGACCATTTGCCAAACTGTAAGTGATTTATTTAAGATATAAAGCAGGTAAGTCTGGATCCAGAAAAAAAGCATAGAAACATGTTATTTCTGCATAGAAAGGAGGATGCTGCATGGTAAAAGGAGCACATCTCAAGTAGAACCTCAAAATTTCTCTTGGTCCATAATGGGAGAGACTAGAAAGAATGATAAGGCCACCTGTAGGGTCAAATATTTATCCTAATTATGTCAGGACACTGTATTCTGAATCCACGCAGGAGACCCCCTCCCTCTCTCACAGGGACTTGTGGCTTGCCCTTGTCACATTTCAGCTCTGCACTCACCAGCTGTGTGACTTTGGGCAAATCCTTTCACCTTTCTGAAATTTGATGTCCTCCTTGTAAAATGGGGATGATATTAATTTATTACAAGTATAAAGAGCTGTGGGAATTTTTCATTCCAGGTGCAGTATGTCTATGTTCCTCACAATAATCTAATGAAGTGCTGTTAACGTCTTCAGCCAAGGATCATCGGAAGCACATCCATGGATGAACAAGTTGGTTGTATTGTTCATAAACTCACCATGGGGAATCATGAGCATCTCAATATGAAGATGTTGGAACCAAAGAAGCAGAACCTGTTGGTGAGATCTTTTAAGAGATTCACTGCAAAGAATTAGTTTACACAGTTGTGGGGTGGGCTAGGCAAGTCCAAGACCCATAGGGAGGGCTATTGTCAGGAAAGGCAGGCTGGAAATTTCAGCACAGGCTGAAGCTGCAGCCCACAGTGAAATCTCTTCCCCTCAGGGAAACCTCAGGTCTGCTCTTGAGACTTTTCACCTGATTCGTCCAGCCTCACCTAGATTATCTAGAATAATCTCTCTTACATAATGTCAACTGATTTTGGACCTTAATCACATCTATAAGATAACTTCAGAGCAACACCTAGGTTAATGTTTGAGTGGATAACTGAGGACCACAGCCTAGGCAACACATGAAACAGACCCTTAAACTATTATAGGATCTGGGCTTGTGTTAGGTGATCTTGAGGAGGATTTAAGAAACAGAGACTTTGTTCTTAATTGGATTCTCTCAAGAAGTGGGTGGTGAAGTGGGGTAATTCTGTTATCGGGCATCTTAATAAATCTTCCCTAGGAGAAAGGAAGATTATACTGAGGCTAAAGCTGTAATTAGGAAAGAAGCAGAGGTCATTCATATTATCTAGGGGAGAAGTACGCTTGGTCATTTTTGTGATTTGGACACAGTTCATGTTTTGTCTGTGTTGAGACATGATTACTGAGTGGCCTTGTTTTCTGCTTTGATAGTCAAAGCAGAAAGGCTGATGGTCACAGAATGGCTGTCTGATGCTGTTGCTATACGACGTTGCTTATGTTCAGCAAGAAAACACCAAAACCTAGTTATGAGTCGCAGGCCAGCTCCTGGCAACACCAAGGCCTAATTAATAGTCCCAGGCAGCTCCCAGATGCCAGGGCTTTTTCTGTCTCGCTCTTCTTTATAGTCTTTGTCACTGTGAGGTAAGACAGTGCTGAGAAACTGGGGGCCATCTAACAGGGACAGGGGGATTGATTCTAAATGGAACCCCATTAACCTGTGGTTTCCATAACACACAGAAAATCAATTCTTCTGAAAAAGTAAGTTCCCCACTAAAAATTGTCTTTCACTTTAGCTCAGTCCTTAGTCCCTCACAAATACCTGGGGTTTTAATGTGGCAGGATAAAAAATATTAAAATATCCAGTAGATTAAAGGAAGAACATTTTCTAAGTCAGAACAATTCCCTGAATTCTACCCTCAATATTTGACTTGACATTCTTAAGTTTAAAAAAATTATACAGCATGCCAGCCAGAGCTTTCTTTAATGTAATCAATGCTCTCCAAATTCCTTTAAAAGTAGATAGGTTCACCAAAATATAGAGCATAAAGAATACTCAAGACAGGGAAAAAATTCAAATGAAAGATCATGCAGTTATTTTAGGCAGCATTACACGACATTACAAGTACTTTTATTGCCCTGGGTAATTTTAAAAGCTTTTGAGAGTACGAAAAGAAAAATTTACTCAACTGGATTCCTATAAGTAGAAAAGGCAAAGGTTTTCCTTGGCTATCACCAGCAGAAATCACTTGGATCAACTCAATATTTAGAGAATTCCATATGCACTATGGAAGCAAAGAGAAAGACAGTTAACCCACATAAGGAGGCAAGAGAAATGGGAGGAGGTGGGGCCTGCCAGGGAGGGGGACGAACTCAGGGGAGAGACCCTGGAAGTTATAGCCCAGAATATCCTGTCGGACACCATATTAGTGATGACTTCATCTGTCCACGAGGCTGCTCAGAAATTCCCAGCCCTCTTGTCACCAGCAGGCATACACATAAGTGAGAAGACTCTGATTTAATACCCTCCCTCCTTTCATAGAAAATTCCCTCAGGTCCACTCTGA
This sequence comes from Delphinapterus leucas, assembly GCF_059928025.1. Lineage (NCBI taxonomy): Eukaryota > Metazoa > Chordata > Mammalia > Artiodactyla > Monodontidae > Delphinapterus > Delphinapterus leucas. The sequence continues at coordinate 25,089,967 of NC_143138.1, forward strand.
GTGGAGGCCGCCTCAGAACCAAGAGATTTCCCAGCCCCTTCGAGGCCTCTTAGTACAAAGTCTTCATCTGGCAACTGAGGTGTCATCACAGGGGATTTTTCTGATTGGCCAAATCCTGACCTGGCAGAGTGTGGTTTGGGTGTCTACAGCGTTCCTTCTCAGCTCAGCCCTCATCATTGCTCTGCAACTCAGCACGGCAACTGCTGAGACCCCCTTAAAAGAGGATGGTCCTGAACAGAGCTCTGATTCTGGGGACCCTCACCCTGACCATCATGATGAGCCCCTGTGGAGGTGAAGACATTGTGGGTGAGTGCATGGTTGAGGGATGTGGGGACTAGAGTTGGGGAACAGGGAATTGAAGGGAAAAAAAGATAGAGTTTGGCCTAGAAACAATAGCGACTCCTCAAAGCGTTCTCAATATTAAGCAAATCTAAAACTTAGAGTCATTCCTCCTGCAGGAAACCAGAGTCCAGACCCACTCTCTTTGCTACTTGTGCTGTTGCAGAGCTCACCAAGGACATTATTCTGTTTCTGATATTGGATCCAGTGAATATGTCCTGGAGGGCTCTAGCGCATTCATTCATTATTGCCTCAAAAATTAGAAACGTTTCCATAAGTGGATATTTTGTTACTAAAATTTTATGAACTATTGCTCCCAAATTTCTCTGAGCAAATTTTGAAGCTTTTTGTATATTTCTCCTAAAGTGTATCTTGGGGCAAACAGTTCCATGAATTCTGTATACTGTGTAGATACAAAGAAGGGTGACCTTTTCAGTCTCAGATCTACATACATTTTCATGCTGTCATCTCGCACAGGTGGGGAGAGGGTAAGCAAGCCCAGCAGAATGCCTTTACACAAGGCGTTTTACCACAGGGTCCTCACTTAACCTCAGTTACCTCATACATGTCACTTCACAAATAACCAAGTAAAAGACGTGTGTAGAAATGCTTTCTAAGTGATTAAGACACACAAATGTCAAAGATTATTCTTATTTTTTTAGTTTTACCGTTACAAGTGTAGCTCTGCTTTATTTTCTTTAACAAAGTAAGAAATTTCCTTATTTTTATTTTAAAATTGAGAACTTTATGATAAGAAACTTGATGAATCAAATTATATTGTTTTCAAATTGTTAGCCCAAATTACCAGTTCTTTGCCCCATCTAAGGAAGTCCTTCAAGAAGAATGGGCAAGCACAGATTATTTATTTGGTCCCTTAGGCCCCTCTGCCTTTGCTGTCCCCCTCCTTCCACCCTCCTTTCTTACATTCCTTCGTCTTCCTTTCCTTCCAGGATCCATCCCTGGCCCACATCTTTGTTATTTTATAGACATTGAGTGAGTTTGTAAAAACCAAAGTAGAAAGGCCAGATACTTAGTTCAAAAGGGAAGTGAAATGGAGGGTTACTCTAATCTTCAAGCAACTTTGCTAACCATGAATGCTCCCATTCTAATTGTGTGTGGTAGTGGAAGTTTCACGTACTTCTCCAGAGCACTTCTAAATTTTGTTTCTTCAGCGTCACACTAGAGTGTCCTGGTCAGGCTCGACTTCCTCATTGGTCACAGGGGACACAGGCCAAGGGCCTGCAGTCCTTATAGGGCTCCATAAAAATATTTTATTATTTTAATTAGAAAAAAAAATGAACTTTCAGGGTAGAAGAAAATGTTTTAATTTTTAATTTAGCCTAGATTATATTTGTCCTTATACCAGTATGGCCATAAAATATGACTTTTAATATTTTTATGGAGGAAAGCTCGCTTATGCAACAGCGCTTAGGGCTCACAATCATACTGCAGCCCTGGTCACTGCTGATTCTGATTGTCATATAATTCTGCTACCTCTGTGCTTGTCAGTCTTCCCCAAAGTCTCTGTGATCCTCAAGAATAGTAAGTGACATTTTGTACACATTTTTGAACACGCAGGAGGCTAAGTTTGGGGGATGCAAAAATGAAAAGACATGCTATCTGCCCCATAGAATGTACTAAGATTAGTAATGCTAAGAAAATGGTGCAGAAAAACAGAAGGAGTATTGCTGAGCAGGGCAATGGATGCAGCTGAGGCTGAAGCTGTAAAAGTGAATTGGTTCCAGTTGGCATAGCAGTGCTATGCTCTTCAGTGCTGGCAACTCAGGACAAGTAGCCGATGAAGAGAATAATTGCATACATTCATGGTTGAAAAGGAGTCAAGAATATTCACTATAGGGATAAGAAGGCTACGTTGGAAGGCCTTTTAAGTGATCAACCAAGGGGTCATGCTGGGTAATGATGAGGAATAGATTGACCTGAAAGCAGGACACTGGGATGGAGAGGTTGGAGGTTATAATGTGAGCAAAAACATGTGTAATGAGAGAACTTAGCTAAAAAGTTGGTAACTAAGCAGAAACTTCAAGAATGAACTGGGGCTTCCCTGGTGGCACAGTGGTTAAGAATCCACCTGCCAATGCAGAGGACATGGGTTCGATCCCTGGTCCAGGAAGATTCCACATGCCGTGGAGCAACTAAGCCCGTGCACCACAACTACTGAGCCTGCACTCTAGAGCCCACAAGCCACAACTACTGAAGCCCGCGCATCTAGAGCATGTGCTCCACAACAAGAGAAGCCACCACAATGAGAAACCTGCTCACCTCAACGAAGAGTAGCCCCCACTGGATGCAAATAGAGAAAGCCCGCACGCAGCAACAAAGACCCAACACAGCCAAAAATAAATAAATTAATTAATTAATTAAATTTTAAAAAAAGAATGAACTGGAGGTGTCCAGAAAATCCTAACAGATAATTTCATTTCAGGGGAAAAAAAAAAAAAACAGACCCCTGCAAAGACCAAGGAACATGAAAGGATAATGTCATTTGGTTTGATTAATAGATAAGGTCAGATGAGGATGTTGGATACATCCACACCAGAATTCAGTACAGTACACTGTACTTCCTCCTTTACTCACCTGACTCTCCCGTTAATCAATATTCTCCTTGTTGGCAGAGACCATGCCTGATTGATGTTTTACTCTTTGCCTCCCACAATGTCTGAAACCCTGTTGATGCTCAGTAATTGAGGAAGGAAGGAAAGAGAAAATGATAAAAGGCTTGTATGTGTCTGGACAAAATTGTCCAGTCAGGCTTACTTGAGTAGAGTCCAACTGAACCGGTTGCCATTCTGCTTTGGCATCCTCAGAAAAGTATATTGTCCATTTGAAGAAAACAGCAGCACAGTACCTTGAGTCCTCAACAAATACGTGTTGAGTCAGAAAAAGAAGTTTAGTAACCTCCTTAAAGAAAAAAATAGGGGTGGGAAATAACAGAAATCCAAAATAAAACTTCCATTTCTTACTTCAGAAGCAATCAAGCACTCTCCTTTAAGGATCACTACTGTTAACAAAACAGACAACTTAAAACCACTGTTTATTCTTTATATGTTTTGTAATACTGTCACTGTCCTTGTCATACTCGTTCTTACACCCTGTAACAGTTAGAGGAAACTCTTTTAAAATAGTAAGATCCCGTGTGCTTTTCCTTGGTTTAAAAAAAATAAGATGGGGCTTCCCTGGTGGCGCAGTGTTTGAGAGTCCGCCTGCTGATGCAGGGGACACAGGTTCATGCCCCGGTCCGGGAAGATCCCACATGCCGTGGAGCGGCTGGGCCCGTGAGCCATGGCCGCTGAGCCTGCGTGTCCGGAGCCTGTGCTCCGCGACGGGAGAGGCCACAACAGTGAGAGGCCCGCGTACCACAATCAATCAATCAATCAATCAATAAGAAATGAATCTTGTATAGAAAACGTTCTGCTCTGAGCCAGTCCTGAGGGGAGAGGAACCATAATGAATGTGTTATTAACTGATGAAAGAAGTAAGTGAGAAAGAAAACTTATGAAGCAAAGGGAAGTAAACTAACACCATGATCATTCATTCATTCCCTTATTTCTTCTTTCTTTCCATTATGATATTTATCACAAGCCTACAATGTGCCAGGTACTGAGCTGGACATGCAGGAAATAGCAGTAAACAGGGCCTGTGAAAAGTCCACCCTTCTGAGCATATGTTATAGTGGAAAGACAGACTGGATTCTAACAGGACAGCTACCAACACTGAGGGCGAAGGAAACAGGTGCTGGGAATTTTGCTTCGAGACTGTGCCAGAGGTGAAGACTACAATGTTTGAGAGTTGTTTCTTCTGTAACTTTGTTTAACATGGTTCTTTCCTCTCCCTCTGTTTTGCACCTTCCTGCCCCTCACCTTCACTTATCAGCTGACCACGTTGCGTCCTATGGCACAACTATCTACCAGTCTTTTGGGCCCTCTGGCCAGTACACCCAAGAATTTGATGGAGATGAGCTGTTTTATGTGGACCTGGAGAAGAAGGAGACTGTCTGGCGGCTGCCTGTGTTTAGCGAATTCACAAGTTTTGACCCACAGGGTGCCCTGAGAAACATAGCTGTGGTGAAACATAACTTGGATATCCTGATTAAACGCTCCAACTTTACCCCTGTTACCAATGGTAGGTGTCCACCATTCTGCCTCTCTTTACTGAAACTATTGTTTCATACCAGGCCTCACTCTCTTGTTCCCTAAGGAGAGATACCCTTCACCACTCTATAAAACTCTCTCCTTTCCAAGGAGTCCCCAGATTTTCTCATAGTAATTACTGAACCCTCATCCTCCCTCTTCTCAAAGATCACATATTTCCATGTAATATAAGGATCCCTACTCCCATAACATATCCCTTGAATCCCTCAAGGAGGAGTCCCACAGACCTCGCTCCTTAACAAGCATGCCCACAGAGAACATGGGGATAAAGCAGAGGCAGTGAATAGCATCTCGCAAGCAAAAGGGAAACAAGAGCTCTTCCAATGTCAGACTGGGAAATGTTGGTGGGAGGGCTCCCCCAGGATGCAATGCAGAACCTCAGGGCAGAGCTATCCTCATTTCACATCAGTGCTGTTTTCTCACCACAGAGGTTCCTGAGGTGACTGTGTTTTCTAAGTTCCCTGTGTTGCTGCGTCAACCCAACACCCTCATCTGTCTTGTGGACAACATCTATCCTCCTGTGATCAACATCACATGGTTGAGGAACGGACACACAGTCAGAGAGGGTGTCTCTGAGATCAGCTTCCTCACGAAGAATGACCTTTCCTTCCTCAAGATCAGTTATCTCACCTTCCTCCCTTCTGACGATGATGTTTATGACTGCAAAGTGGAACACTGGGGCCTGGATGAGCCACTGCTGAAACACTGGGGTATGTACGAGTTCCACCCCTTTGATACTTTCTCTTCTCTATCAAGTACAGAATGTCCTGCCTTTTAGCCCCTAAATCACATGGGTCCAGAGCTTGTTTTCCACACTTCAAGTGTTTCTAAAGATATACTTCCCTCTCTTCCCTAAGCCTGCTGCCCTGAGTCTTTGTAGAATGAACACCACACCTCCTGCCCCATCCCAAACACATGCACATGAACCAACACTCTGTATTCTGAGTTTTACAACTTCACTTTTGCAGAACCTGAGATTCCAACCCCTATGTCAGAGCTGACAGAGACTGTGGTCTGCGCCCTGGGGTTGACTGTGGGCCTCGTAGGCATCGTGGTGGGCACTGTCTTCATCATCCAAGGCCTGCGCTCAGGTGGTCCCTCCAGACACCAAGGGCCCTTGTGAGTTGCACCCTAGAAGGGAAGGTAAGGATTCAGATTTGTCAGCAATGGAGACAGTATAGGAGGAAAGAAAGTGGGAAGAGGTTTGTGGACTCAAATGTGGTTGAAAAGTTGAGGAGAACTGGGAAAGGTCATGATGATTGCACAGAAGGCCGCTAGGTCTCATCAGTCTCATGTCTGGCCTGTTGCAGGTGCACTGCCCGTCTACCAGAGCAGAAGAGTGGACATGCTAGATGACCTAGAACTGTCTTCATGTGGCTTCTCTCCTCTTACACTCCTCCTCTCACCTCTTCTCTGGGACTTATCCCTTAAAGCTCACGTAGACCTCGGAATTCTCCCCCTGACCACCTGATGATTTTTTTCTGTTCTCAGTAGTTACCTACCGTGGGATCACTGGCGTATTCCACCCAGTTACCTAATCCCTAGTGACCCTGATCCAGTATCATCATGGAAGCAATGAATCCTCCTTTTATTGAAACTTTTCCTGTCTTTCATCTCAAGGCTGACTAGGACCTTGTTCCCTTATGCTTTAGGCCCCTTAATTTCGTTTCTCAGATCATGTTTCATGCCCAGTAACACAAGAGCAACCTGTGTAGACTAATAATATGTTGTTATCTTAGCTGAGATTATTATTTCTCTCTTCCTTCTGTTCCCATTCTTGGCACTGTCACCCACCCCCCTAATTCAGGCATCATTGAAGATAATATATACTCTTCTCCCATGGTGTAGATTTGTTATAGCAGAAATACAAAAACCAAGAAATAAGTCTGTACTCATCTTAATATAGCTTTTAAAAGTTATGACAGAGGCTTCCCTGGTGGCGCAGTGGTTGAGAGTCCGCCTGCCGATGCAGGGGACGTGGGTTTGAGCCCCTGTCCGGGAAGATCCCACATGCCGCGGAGCGGCTGGGCCCGTGAGCCATGGCCGCTGAGCCTGCACGTCTGGAGCCTGTGCTCCGCAATGGGAGAGGCCACAACAATGAGAGGCCTGCGTACCACAAAAACAAACAAACAAACAAAAAAAATTATTGTGAGACAATCAGAAATAATTTTAGGTGTGGTAATGGCATTGCTGTTATATTTCTAAAAAGTTGTTATATCTTAGATTTTCATAGTAAAATATTTATCAATGAAATTATATATTGTCTAAGATTATCTTTAAAATAACCCAGTATGCATATAATATTAAATGGGTGGATTTACAAAATTGTCCATGAACTGATCATTTTTTAAACTGGACTGTTGATACATGGTACTATTCTCCCTATTACTGTATATAGTTGAAATGTTCCATAATACAAAGGTTTTTTTTAGATATTCCAGGAAAGCCAAAAGAAAAAATAAGCAGAGAAGCATTCTGTTTGAAGTTATTTTGGTTTCTAAGGTTTTCCTTATTTGTATTGCAGTTAAGAAACACTGAGTATCCAAATCCTGTTCTACACCATAGAACCTCTCAGAAATGTAACCCTAAAGAGTGTGTATACAACAAAGAATAATAGCAAAAGAAAGCAAAGTAATGCTCACTTTATTATTGGTTGGGCTAAACCCCAAACTTTATTAAATATAATTACTAGTTCAATCTATAATGTAAAAATGGTCACTTAGAAGCGATGCTGTGTTACATACCATACTACATTCTGAGTGTATTAAAGTAATGTGAAAACAGATACATTTATTGTCTTTGAAGAATTTACATTCCAATAGGAGGAAGCATACATACGTGAAACAGTTTCACAAACATACAAGTACAAACTCTGAAGAATTTATAAAGGAAAAGAACAAGGTAATGTGAGAGAGTATTGCACAGGAACCAAGTATAATTTGGTGTTTAGAGAAGGCTTGTATAAATGTCTGAGATGAAACAAGATGGTTTACAGTAAGTGAAGGACAAGGTTAAAGAGGGCAGAGCAAATGTTTGAGAAATCTAACAGTATGAAAGAGAGTATGAGGAACTTCCCTGGTGATCCAGTGGTTAAGAATCTGCCTTCCAATGCAGGGGACGTGGGTTCGATCCCTGGTCGGGGAACTAAGATCCCACATGCCCCAGGGCACGCCACAACTACTGAGGCCATTTGCCACAACTAGAGAAATCTGCACGCTGCAATGAAGAGCCCGCGCACCACAATGAAAGATCCCGCATGCCACAACTAACACCTGATGCAGCCAAATTAATTACTTTTTAAAAAGAGAGTATGACAATAAAATAAAACAAAAATTATTACAGTTTAGTGAGAAAGTTTATGTAAGAGCAAGCAAGTTATTTCAATTCTTTCTAATTAGAATCCTTAGTGAAAAGATACTTCCTCTATAAAAGTAATAATGAGGGGCTAAAAAATTGGAAAATGTAATAGGAAGATGAAAAAAACAATAGAATAATATAAAAATTATAATAATAGAATTATTATTATGTAATATAAAAATTAAATCAAGAAAACCTCCTTGAAATTTTCTCCCTGAAAAAGAAGACAAAGAAATGTAATATATGGTAGAAAAGATAAGACACAGAGAATAGACCTGGCAACATCAAGTAACAGAGCTAGAGAGGGAAACAGAAAAATGAAGGGGGAAATTTATGAAAACAAGTAAAGGATAATTTTCCAGATATAAAAGACCTAATTCTTTACATGGAATGGGGACTTTCAGATATTTAGCAAAATTAATGAAAAAAACCTCATTCTTAGATACATTAAAAATTTTTTAAATCATTTTTAAAATTTCAGAATCTCAAGTGTTAAAAGAAGATCATAAAATATCCCAGTGAGGGAAACAAAACAAACATACAACAGACACTGTTAAACCATCAGATACTTATATCATAAAGATAATGAGAAAGGCCTGGAAGTTCTAAAGGAAAATTATTTTCTATTAATAAATGTATACCTTTTCAAAATCACAATTAGGCATGAAGAAAGGATAAAATACTGTTAGACATAAAAGAATATAAAATGTACCTAGCACACATAGCTTTATTGGAAGTTGATTAAGAATATGACTTAGTTAAGTGAGGTTGTTAATCAAGAAACAGGAACGTACTTGGGGAGTGGCATCAGCAACATGGTCGAACAAGATGTCTCTCGTTCATATCCCCCTTTTAACAACAATTTGGTATCCATTCCTGGATAAAGATACCTTTGTGGGAGCTATGGGATCCAACACCATATGCTAAGGAATCCAGGAGGAGTCTTGCCGACCATGCATCAGATAACAAGCATACAGACCTCAGACATGGCTAGGGACCCTGCAATGGCCCATGAACTGGCTCAGCCCCTCTTAGCTATTATCTGGGAACCCGCAGAGAACAGTCTTAGACAATTACTCATAGGTGAGAGAGCCTTTGTGGAAGTCCAGGTTTCCAGTGGAGAACTTCCAGCACACCACTGGAGCAAAGAAATACAAGTTGGACACACTGGAGAGGGTAGGAGGAAAAGCATCACTCCTCCCCAAGGCAGCACAGCTTGGTGTCAAGAGAGACCTTCTCAACTCACAAATTATCCTGTAAGGATAATTGTAAGGAAAGTGAGAGCATGTGAGTGAACACCTGTCTTCCTCAGCTGTGCGGGAAACTGCCATTTCTCTCTCACCCCATCCAGAGTAGTGAGTCATAACTTACATTACTGGGGGTGAGTAGAGGCCAGCAAAGTGGCAGACAGAACTCTTGGAAGATATGAAAGAGGCGCAGATCCCTCAAGATGTCCACCAACAAGCCACTGGGGATGCCTCACCATTGAATCCCATCAACTTGCCCACAGGCACTCCCAACACTCCATGCACCTCACCCACACACACCCCACACTGTGGCCAGCTCCCTGTGTGCACTCCTGACAGCAGCAAGAGTGAGCTTTGGCAGACAACTAATGAGTAGCACAGAAAGCCAGCCCGAATCTGTAGGCCAGGGAGAGAACATGAACCTGAGCTTCAGCTCCATTCTTGGGAAAACAAAAGGGAAGCTGTCAGCAGCCAGACTGGTACATTGCAGAATCAAGAGAAGGCATACAAGCTTAAGCATTGTGCCACGAGAGAGCAAGAAGTGTGGTACAGGCATATCCACAAAAGGTCTGAGAGAGTCTCAGAGTCCCTAGCAAGACGGACAGAACGTGTTTCTCTCCCAAAGTCAGTTAGTAAAGACTGGAGGAGGTTATTGCTACTTCAAATGCAAAGACAGAAATGAAAGACTTCAAGAAACATGAAAAATCAAGGAAACATGACACACCAAAGAATCAAAATAGTCTTCCAGTAACTGACACCAGGACGTGGAGGTCTATAATTTACCCAAAAATGCTCTTTTAAGGAAGCTCAGTGAGCTACAAGAAAACACAGAAAGACAGCTCAATGAAATCAGGGAAACAATACATGAACAAAATTAGAAGTTTAATAGAGAAATAGAAATCTTAAAAAAAAAAACAAATAGAAATTCTGGATATGAAAAGTACAACAAAAAATGCTCTTTCTGCCTGATGGAAAGAAGAGGAAGATTGTTTCATCTTCTTTCCATCAAGTAGAGGAAAGAATCTGTGAATTAGAAGACAGGAACTTTGAAATTATCCACTCAGAACAAAACAAAGAAAAAAGAATGCAAAAGAGTGAATAAAGCCTAGAAGATCTATGGAATACAATCAAATGTAACCCTCTGTCAATTATTGGAGTCCCAGAAGGAAAAGAGACGGAGAAGGGAACATAAAGCTTATTTAAAGAAACAATGGCAGAATCTAAAAAAGAGTGGATATATGTATATGTATAACTGATTCACTTTGCTATACAGCAGAAAGTAACACAACATTGTAAATCAACTATACTCCAATAAAAAATTTTAACGCAAAAAAATAAGTAAATAAATAATAAAATAGCCCTGCCAGTATCACTCTCTTTAAAAAAAGAAAAGAAAAAGAAAGAAAGAGAAAGAAATAAAAAAGAAAGAAAAGAAACAATCACTGAGAGTTTCCCATATCTGAGGTGAGATTTGGATATCTAAGTTCATGAAGCTCATAATTAAGAAACAAATTCAACTTAAAGGGCTTCCCTGGTGGTGCAGTGGTTGAGAATCTGCCTGCTAATGCAGGGGACACGGGTTCGAGCCCTGGTCTGGGAGGATCCCACATGCCGCGGAGCAACTAGGCTCGTGAGCCACAACTGCTGAGCCTGCACATCTGGAGCCTGTGCTCCGCAACAAGAGAGGCCGTGACAGTGAGAGGCCTGCGCACCGCGATGAAGAGTGGCCCCCTCTTGCCACAACTAGAGAAAGCCCTCGCACAGAAACAAAGACCCAACACAGCAAAAATAAATTAATAAACTCCTACCCCAACATTTTCTTAAAAAAAAAAAAAATTCAACTTAAAGAGATTTTCTCAAAGATGTATTATGATAAAGTTGTAAAAAATCAAAGACAGAGATAATCTTAAAAGCAGCAAGAGAAAAGAAGCTTATAACGTATGAGGAAAACTATAATGCTATCAGATTTCTCAAAAGAAATCTTACGTTTAAGGACAGAAGGTGATGATATATTCAAAATTGCTGAAAGAGTTTGGTACAAGAGGTTGATGAAGGAAGATCATGAACTCACCTCCTCCAATGGACACACCCAGTCTACAGCTATAAATGGAACAATTTCCTCTGGAAAAAAAAAAATAACTAAACTAAAAACTGGCTTAACAACACCTGCACATCAGGCAAATGAGAGGGAAACCACATCAAGGCAAGAGAGGCTGAGTCATTATCTTTCCATAAACCCCTCTCCAGGTACAGCAACCCACAACTGGGAAGGAACTCAAAATCCAGAGCTTCTCCCTGAGGAGCAAGGGGTTTGAACACCACAATATAGACATCCCAACTTTTAAGACCTGCACCTGAGAGATGAGTCCCCAAAACTTCTAGCTTTGAAAGCCAATGGCTCTCATGTCCATGAGACAATATTGTAGTGAACCGAGAAATGGCTCTTAAAGGGCTCACACACAGACTCACTCGACCCAGGTCCCAGCACAGAAGCCACTTGAAAAGTGCCCAGACTTTATGGGAATGAGGCTCATTTGATGACCTTAAAGTGTCAGCCTAAGGAGCAGGGGTCTGCTGGGATACTCCCCAGGGATGGAGGCTGGCAGCCACCATCTTCGCACTCTTCCTCTGCTATGCTAAGGTGGGCAGACACCTTTTTATTTTTTTATTCTACGCCTTTTTTTTTCAGGGATTCCATCTTTACACTCCCACTTTGTATCGCGCTAGCCAGCAGGTGCTATCTTCACACTATTCCTGTGCCACACTCCAGAGCACCAGTATTTCCTGCAGGGGAGCTTTTACTTGGGTCTGGTGTCCTGGTTTTTGTGGCTGCAACCCAGTGGGATGTCTTTGGATCACCTGGTTCTGGAGGGCAGGGAGATTCACACTCCTAGGTCCAATAGGACTGTAACAATCAGATACGGTTCTTGGCGGACTACCACCCCAAGGGTACTGCACAAATAGCAGACTGAAACACATTCCCAGTCTTTCTGAGAAAGAGGCTTATTTTTTGTCCAGGAGTTTTGGCCTGAGGGGCAGGTTTCTGGTTTGGCACAATTCTAAGGGGCTATAGAGGTACTTGCATGCAACAGAAGCCAGTGGACAAAATCTTTGCCCTCTCCCCCTGCCTTGCTCCAGCCCACTGGTGCCCTTCAAAGAAGCTTATACCTTTGGTGCCCTGATTTTTCCAGCTGGTGCTAGGAGATGCCTCTACATTGTCTGGCTTAGGGTGACACTAGGCTCATGGGTGACAAAGAACTATAACAAATGTATTAAAGTTCTTAAACAGCTACCAACCCAGGGCACAGTAAGAAGCAACAGACCCGGGAGATCAGTATTTCTGTGAAAGAGGCCTATTAGCTTACCATCATAGCTACAGCCTGAGGGGGAAGCTTCTAATTAAACACAAATCTAAAGGCTGACTGTAATCCCTTCCAGAGAACTTGGAGGGTGGGCACTATCATTTCACTCTCCCCTGCCACGCTCCACAGTGCCAGTAGCTCTCAGAAGGGAGCTCTTACACTCTTCTGGTGCCCTGGCTTTTGTAGCTGCAAGATTCAACCTCTGCAAATCAATCTATGAGATGCACCACATTAACAAATAGAAGAATAAAAACATAGGATCATCTCAATACATGCAGAAAAAGCTTTTGGCAAAATTCAACACCTATTTATGATAAAAACTCTCAACAAAGTGGGTATAGAGGGTTCATACCTCAACATAATAAAGGCCATGTATGACAAACCCATAGCCAACACCCTACTCAACACTGAAAGGCCAAAAGCATTTCCTCTAAGATCAGAATGAAAACAAGGATGACCACTCTAGCCACTTTTATTCAACATAGTATTAGAAGTCCTAAAATCAGATTAAAATAAATAAATTAATTAAAGGAATCCAAGTTGGAAGGCAAGAAGCACTGTTTGCAGACGACATGACAGTATACATAGAAAATCCTGAAGGCACCACCAAAAAACTATTAGAGCAATAAATTAATTCAGTAAAGTTGTAGGATACAAAATTAGTACATAGAAATCTGTTGTGTTTCTATACACTAACAACAAACTGTCAGAAAGAGAAATTAAGAAAACAATCTTATTTACAACTGCATCAAAAAGAATAAAATACCTAGAAATAAATCTCACCAAGGAGGTAAAAGACTTGTACTCTAAAACCTATAAGACACTGATGAAAGAAATTGAAGATGACACAAACCGATGGAAAAATATAACATGGTCATGGAATGGAAGAAGTTAATATTGTTAAAATGACCAGAGCAGATTCAATGCAATCCCTATCAAAATACCAATAGCATTTTTTCACAGAATTAGAACAAATAATTCTAAAATGCGTATGGAACCACAAATGATCCAGAATAGCCACAGAAATTTTGAGAAGGAACAAAGCTGGAGATATCAAGCTCCCTGATTTCAAATATATTGTAAAACTATAGTAATCAAAACAATATAGTATTGACATAAAAACAGACACGTAGATCAATGGAACAGAATAGAGATCCCAAATATAAACCCATACACAGATTTTCGATAAAGGAGCCAAGAATACACAGTGGGAAAAGAAAAGTCTCTTCAATTAATGGTGTTGGGAAAAGTAGACAGCTACATGAGAAAGAAAGAATATGAACCACTATCTTACACCATACACAAAAATTAACTCAAAATAGATTAAAGATTTGAATGTAAGACCTTTAACCTTGAAACTCCTAGAAGAAACATAGATGGTAAGCTCCTTGACATTGGCCTTTGTGATGACTTTTTGACACCAAAAGTAAAGGCAACAAAAGCAAAATTAAACAAGTCAGACTACATCAAACTAAAAAGCTTCTGCACAGCAAAGGAAACTATCAACCAAACGAAAAGAAAATTTACTGAATGGGAAAAAAATTTGCAAATTATATATCTGCTAAGGAGTTAATATCCAAAATGTATAAAAATATCATACAATTCAAAAGCAAAACAAAGTCTGATTAAAAAATGGGCAGAGGGGCTTCCCTGGTGGCGCAGTGGTTGAGAATCCACCTGCCGATGCAGGGGACGCGGGTTTGTGCCCCGGTCCGGGAAAGATCCCACATGCCGCGGAGCGGCTGGGCCCGTGAGCCATGGCCGCTGAGCCTGCGCGTCCGGAGCCTGTGCTCCGCAACGGGAGAGGCCACAACAGTGAGAGGCCCATGTACCGCAAAAAAAAAAAAAAAAAAAAAGGGCAGAGAATCTGAATAGACATTTTTCCAAAGAAGACATACAGACGGCCAACAGGTAAGTGAAAAGATGCTCAACATCACTAATCAATAGGGAAATGCAAATCAAAGCCACAATAAGGTATCACCACAAAAATAAATAAATAAATGGATGAATAAATAAATAAATTTTTAAGATTAAATAAATATATTTTTTAAAAAAGATATCACCTCACACATGTTATAATGGCTATCATCAGAAAGACAAGAAATAACAAGTGCTGGCAAGGGTGTAGAGAAAAATGAATCCTTGTACACTGTTGGTGGTAATGTAAATTGGTTCAGCACTATTGAAAGCAGCATGGAGGTTCCTCAAAACGTTAAAAATAAAACTGCCATATGATCCAGCAATTTCTCTTCTGGGTATTTATCCACAGGAAACAAAAACACTAACTTGAAAAAGATCTATGCACCCCATGTTCATTGAAGCATTAATTACAATGGCCATGATATGAAAGCAACGTAAGTGGCCATTGGTGAATGCATGGATAAAGAAACTGTGGTGTGTATATATACATAATGGAATATTATTCAGCCATAAAAAGAATGAAATCTTGCCATTTGCAACAGCATGGATGGACCTTGAGGGCATTATGCTAAGTGAAATAAGTTAGACAGAGAAAGACAAATACCATAAAATCTCACTTAACTCACGTGGAATCTTTAATAGAAAAGAACTCATAGATAAAGAGAATGAATTGGTGGTTGCCAGAGGTGGGCAAAAGTCATGAAGGTGGTGAAAAGGCACAAACTTCCCGTTATAACATACATAAGTCCTGGGGATATGATGTACAGCGTGGTGAATCTAGTTAATAATACTGTGTTGTATATTTGAAAGTTGCTAAAAGAGTAGTTTTTTTTTTTAATTTGACTATGCTTTAACTGTTTAGACCCAGGATAACCCACAAACCTCTCTGTGACACAAAAGATTATCATGGTTATTCCCCATTTCATTCAAAATATTGTAAAGATTCTACCATTTGCAATTCTGTTATTTAACATAATAAAAATAAAATAAAATAATATAGTCCGTAAGTTTCTTTAAGAGGGCACAGTAAACTACAATACATGGAAACATGCTAACGTGAGTGAACAAATGAAGATACACCTGCAGCTTTCAATGATGGAATACTCCTGCTCTACCTACAGTATTCTATGTGACAGTTGTGACACGAGACTGTCTGATTCACTAGACCTCAAATATTAGTAAGCTTACCTCCTTTTTTTAACTTTTAGATAAAACGCAAATATGAAGGAGATGTCCTTTTCATTCTTCCCACCACTGTGGAATCCACTGATCTGCTCCAGTGGTTTCCCAGCAGAGATTCTCTGGATTCTACCCAGAGCTGCTGAATCAGACCCCTGGGCACTGCCTGCTTCTCAACCAGCTCCCAGCCTGTGTGTTGGTCTGACAGCTGGATAACTATCTAATCTCCCCACAAGGGAGGCCTCCTTCCTGTAACCCTGACAGGTGGTCATTGGAAGAGTAGATCTAAAAAGTTCTCATCACAAGAAAAAAATTGTAACAATCTATAGTGATGGTGTTTACGAGACTTATTGTAGTGATCATTTTGCAAAAATATATACAAATACTGAATCATCATGCTGTACAGCCAAAACTAATATAATGTTGTATATCAATTATACCTCAATAAAAAATATATGATTAGCATAGGGACTTCCCTATGGTCCAGTGGGCCAGTGGTTAAGACTCCGTGCTCCCAATGCAGGGGGCTCGGGTTCAATCCCTGGTCAGGAAACTAGATCCCGCATGCTGCAACTAAAGATCCCACATGCAGCAACGAAGATCCCATGTGCCACAACTGAAACCCGGCGCGAGTCTTAATAAATATTTTAAAAATATATGATTAGCATAAACTTAATAAAAAAGAAGGCTCAGGGTATAGATAACTCATATTCATGTTTAATTACGATATACCCTATAGCCAGGTAACGGTTACAATGTGCTTCTCTTGAGCAGTCTGCAGAGGAAGAATGCAAACAGAAAAATCCCTTGGGGTCTGAGTAGACGCTCAGTAGACGCTGTTGGCAGTACACCGGCAGAGGCTCCGGGGTCATTGCAGGAAGCAGCATCACAGTCAAATTCTTGGGGCAGGGCAAGGGGTAACCTGGTGACTGTGTTAGAGTTAATGGAGGAACCTGATCTCAGAGGAACAGGCTGACAGGCAACTGGGAATTCTGGGCAAGAACAGGCAGCTATTACAGAAGAGCAAAAACCAATCCCCGTCAAAGCATCCTCAGGAGTCAGTGCCCTGGAGAAGAGAGAGAGTGATCAGCACATGGCACCCTGAGGGACGTGCCCCCTCACCTCTTCTCGGCCTGCAGCATCGGACAGAGAAAGCTGAGGTCCGGGGCATGTCACCATCACCTCCCCTAACATCTGTGTAGAGGTGAATCAGCTGAAGAGGGCACAACACTTCAGCCTGACGCAGATGTGTGGAAGGCTGGGGAGCAGCTGTTATCCTTCTGGGGGACATGAAGACGTCAAACTTTTAATAAATTAGATAATAACTCACCTTCTTTCCACCACGCATAGCCTCTTTCAGTCACTATAAATGCCCACAGGCAGTAGTCACCAACATGTGGCACAAAGTGGGTATCATCCTGGTGTCTAGCACTAACACCACAGTTCTGGCTCCAAGTTTCACAGAAAGAGGCCACCAAAGTTATGGCCTGATTCTGGAGAACAACCTCAGGAGCTTCCTACAGAAACTGGGTGAACTTCTCCCCTAACCCTTGATCCCATAGCAGAAAATAGGCCATGGACGAGACCATTGTGCCCAGGTATACTCACCTCACACCCTTCCCTCTTTTACCTGTCCCTATAACCCCCAGTGAAACAGAGCAAAAGCAGTACCTGCTGGTGGAGGCCCAGGAGGTCCCACAAAAGGTCTCATGACACAAACAGCAAGTGTCTCACCCACCCCAAAGGGAAATGAGATAAGCAACTTAATTTGAAATATATTTCTTCCCTACCCATCCTCTCCACCCACAAGGCCTTAACTGCCCTAAAATAAAATCTCCCCAAATGAATGGAACTGTCACTAGAAGGAAGCCCTAGAATAAATCCCACCTGTCACCTCTGTGAAAGGGCTACTTTTCAACCAGTAAAATCAGACTCCAATGTCTCCCTAGGTCGTTCCATTTCCGCCCACCACCAGCCTAGTCTCCTTCCTTCCAGGGTCAGGAGGAAAGAGCTATATGTAGAGGCACAGGCCTCCCCGGACAGGGGGTCTCAGTCACAGCCCGTCTCCCCTTCCCCAGAGCTCCTTACCCTTCTGGCTCCTGTGACGGATGACAAGACCCAGCCCGAGGAAGATCAGCCCCAGCACAAAGCCCCCGACACCACTCAGCATCTTGCTCTGGGCAGATCCAGACTGTGCCCCTAGGGATCAGAGCCTGAGTGTCAGGGTTTGTCCCCACACCAAAGCGGGGTGTCCCTTTGAGAAGCCTAAAGTCTAGTCTGAGATACAGGAGGTGGAGGTGCCAGGGGAACCTAGTTCTCCATTCTGACTACCCCTAGGGGAGGGACCTGCCAACAGATCCTTGGACAGAGTGGACGGGTGGGAGAAGGGGAAAGTGGATCCCTGCTCCTCAGGGACACATCCATAACCTTACGCCCTAAGACTCTGGTCACCAGTCAATCCTTCAGAGCTACCAGGGCTGGGCTCTGGGGCCCTGGTGTGTGGAGTGAGCTCCCTGTATCTGGAAAGACAATGAGATCAGGATTCTTCTGATGCCCTTAATATGAGGCAAGAGGCACTCTTGTGTCCTGTAATTTCCAGCTCAGTAGGGATTCTGGGGACAAGGGATGAGATGGGATGGACCAAGGAAGCTCTATTTGCCCCTGTCCCGTGGGCCCCACGGTGAAAGGAAACCAAGTGCCCCTTACACCACTCCACCATGATGGGACTCTGGAGGCTGGGGTGCTCCACATGGCAGGTGTAGACATCTCCTGGCTGGGGAGTCATTTCCAGCATCACAAGCATCTGGAAGGTCCAGTCCCCATTTCTAATAAGAGGGGTGGACACAACGCCAGCTGTCTCCTCCTGGTCATTCCGGAACCACCGAACTTTGATCTGGCCTGGATAGAAATCTGTCACCGAGCAGACCAGCAGGTTGTGGTGGTTTAGAGCCTCTGTCCTGGATGGGGAGATGGTCACTGTAGGTTCCACTGAGGGAGTAACAGACAGGAAGAGACACAGTGAGACGTGAGACCACGCAGCAAGTCTCCGCACCGGGAAGAGTCCTTCCCTGGTACCAGGGTGGAAAGACCCTTGGATTCCAAATCTTGGATTTGGATCTAACCTGGACCACTTTATTAGCTTGAATAAAAACATTAGTCAGTTTACTTTTCAGAGTCTCAAGAGACAGTTTTAATCATTCTATGGGAGTTACTCTGTTGACACTAATTGATAAAAATGAAGCACTTTAAAATTATAAATTGCTATATTATACAAGCCACTATTTATAACATTTTTTAAATAAAATAATAAACCTGAACTTGTTCCCCCTCGCTCTCCCATCTAGAAGTGACCATGAGGATAAGCTCTAGTGACTTGTGCTAGGTCAGTGACACTGTTTTCTGTTAGGTTCTGTGCTCCCCACAGTAGAGAAAATCCAGCAACTTTGACTCCCACCTGCTGGCCATGAGATGATCAACAGTAGTCATGGCCCCATGGACTGAGAATTAAGAAAGTACAGACATTTCTATGTCCAGTAAAATGGGACAACAGTGACCATCACGTCCTTCCTACAAAGCAGTGCTTTTCAAACAGGCTACATCTATAACCCTCAGCCCTGTAATACAGAATTCGAGAGCGAGAGCACTTCTTACCGGTCAACAAAGCATCCCTCTCAGTTTTTAGCCTCATCTTAGCTCAAATGCCATTCTGTGGCGAACTCCCCACAAAAATTTATATAATTAAATACCTACACTTCCATCTCGAGTTCATTTATGCCACATATACTTTATTTGATTCATTCATTCATTCATTCAACAAATATAAATTTGACAAGCACTGGGGACCCAAAGATAAACATCAAACTGTGGCCCCTGCCTTTACAGAACTTGCAATCTAGTAACAAAGACAAAGCAAAAAATAAAAACAAAAAAGAACCACAAGTGTTATGTCAAAAGTTTGTAATTTTTGAAGGAAAAGAAAGGAAACCGTGAAAACAAGTAACACTGATAAAACATCATGTTTGACCATGCCTCGATTCCTTTATCTTCTCAGATTGCTACTCATGGTCAAATATGACACACCTCCCAACCTGTTTTACACGTATTATCCTTTATCTCTGCAGCCATTTTATTGCATCTCCCTCATTCCCTTAGTGCAAAACTATAGTAAATATTTCATGTAGTGTTTTAGCTATTTGATAATACATTACGTACTCTCATTTACTTTTTTCCCCTAATTTTCTTTTAACATTCAAGTGAGCTGCCAACCCTACTCCATCCCTTTGCTATTAAGAATAACTGCCTTGCTCTGAAATCAGACATAATTATCATGTATGTTCTCTATAGAAAATATTCTGAGACTCTTGCAGAAGTTGGCCCGGGCTAGTGAGCATGTCACATGAACATACAATATAACTGGGACTTGCTGAGGTCGGCAGGCAGTCTCGTCACCTCAATAACATGGTACTCGTGAGCCATCATCTGGAAAGAATCATGTTTTCAGTTTGGACTTTAACTCTTGATCAGGTTCTTCTTCCTGGGCTCTGACTAAAGTCATGGTCAGCCAAGTGGACTTATAAAATCTGTTCGTCTTAAACAGATTGGGAGTAAAAAATGGGGGTCACAAGTTCAAGAGAGAAATTTTAGAATAATTTTTAGGAAAAAGAACTGAAATAGCAAAAATATAAGTATGTACTTGGTGGCATCAGAATGAAGGAGAAGGCAAGATAGGGTAAAGTAAGCTAAAAGTTATGTGAACATACACAGAGAACACCAGGGTCAGACTAGGGATTAATCAGTGAGTTTTCAATCCCTTGAATGTATCATTTTGTCCCACTAACATTGAAAATAAGCAGGAACAGACTCATTGCTGCTTCTGGTCACAACTGGCTTAAACGAGGCTTTGCTTCCATTAGACTCTATATACATGTAGTAAAGAACATGATGCCTATTGTGTATTTGGGGGAGGCTTCAAGACAGTGAATAACTGTGTGTAATTACTTAAGCTGTTTATTATGTACCAATATTAGCATATATAAAGTGGTGATGCTGATTGCTAACACCAAGGAAATTAAGTGGCATAGTATAGGTAGTGTTTGGTAAGACAATTGCCTAGCAACAGGTGCTCATGAAACTGGTATAATTAACTTTCAGAATGTCTACCCCTGCAGTGGATGTTGGGGGAGCTGGCAGGGAGAGAGAGAGGACAGGCAGGCCAACGGAACCTGAAACAATTTTTATTCAGTAATTAAATGGCATCAACTTATTTACCCCAAAACTTCAGCTCTGATATCAGCCATTTGTTGAGCTTTTCTAAGAAATTAAAACGTTGCCTTATAACAACACTCAAGTACTGTTTCTATTTTTACTAAACACTTTTTTTCCTCAGGCTTTGCATCCACGAATTCTAAATTGTTAAGATCCAAGTCAATAAGAGTTTACTATAAAGCATTACGCAAAATCGTAAAGAATGATTAATACGGTCAGTTTTTAAAACCCTATTTACCTTTATGCTTTCTCTTGAGCCTAAGTGGCTGGGCAACAGAGAACATTTATTCATTAATTTAAGCAAAGTTTATGGAGCTCATACTACCTGCCAATGTGTCAGGTACTAGGCACACAGGGATAATTAAGACAGTCCCTTGCCAGAAAGAGGGCCGGGACAAGTGATACAGTGACATCCATTTAAGAAACCAGGATTAAGATGAATAATGATTTGAAACCAAAAAGTGAAAATGTATTCTTTCATGGCTGTAATATATCACCACGTGTGTAAGGTGCCCTGAGAGCAGCCGTGGAGCAGCCCTAACTCCACCAGGCTGAGCTCCTGAGCTTCGGGAAGCAAAGAAGCCAAAGGCACGAGGCGGGAACGTGCAGAATTAGTGGAAAGAACTGCGCAGGACGAGGCTCTCGAGAGCTGGGGCCATACTGAGCAGTCCTGGACCCGCCTCTGCGGGGAATGTTCCAGGGCTACCAACCTCCGTCTCCCTGCTGTGCCCTCGGTCCCCGGCCCTCCGCGCGGGACGCCAGGGCTCGCTGTCCCCTCCGCGGGCCTGGGGATCCCACCCCCGCGGCCCCGCCCCCTCACCCCCGCGCGGAGTCTCGGCAGGGGAGGGTGGGCCCCGCGGAGGGCGGCCTGCGCTCACCTCGCCGCTGCACCGTGAAGGTCTTATGAACCCTGTAGTTGTGTCTGCACACCGTGTCCAGCTCGGCCCGTGTCCGCTCCAGGATGTCCTTCTGGCTGTTCCAGTACTCGGCGTCCGGCCGGCCCAGCTCGGTCACCGCCCGGTACTCGCCCACGTCGCTGTCGAAGTGCACTAACTCCTCCCGGTTATAGATGTATCTGCTCACGAGCCGCACCCGCTCCGTGCCGTTGGTGAAGTAACACAGGCCCATATGACGGTACAAGAAATCCTCTGCGGGAGACACCGCCGCTCAGCCAGGCGGCAGCCGCTCGGCAGGCGGGGCGATGTCGGCCCGTGGCCAGCTGGGTCGGAAAAACCTGAAACCCGCCGCTCAACCCCGGGTTCCCGGCCCAGCCCAGCCCTGCGCCTCCCGCTGCGAACCCGGAGCCTCCCGGCGGCTCTTCCAAGGCCTCCCGCCCCGTCTGAGGGCTTCCAGAATGACCTTCGTGCGAGGAGGCCTGTCTCTGAGGGGAGCCCTGGGACCTGTGATCCCTGCCTGAGCCTGAGAACCGAGTAAACAGAGCTATCGGGTTGGTTTTACATCCATCTCTGTACTTAGAGGGATCAGGACGTTCTCACATGAAATGTCATTTTCCCTCGAAATCCTGGGAACCTCAGAGACAAACAAGTGTCTACATAAGCACAAGACTTCAAGGGAATAACAAAGGAGCTGTAGAATGGAGCCTGTCCTCGTCCTGACAGGCACATTCTCTGGGTCCCTGGCAAAGTGCCTTCCTTCCCATGCGTGGGTTTCTGCCACCCCGACCCGACTCCTTTGTAGTTAGAAGGGACCGACACGGCCCTAGTCCTAAAAAGGATGGTTTATTCACGGAAAGTGCACAGACTTTCAAAACAGATAAATTGGATTCCAATTAAACTGAGACAGTTACCAGCTTGGGTGGGTTACTTAACGGAGTATCTGTATCGTAAGTATAATTGTGTAAAAAGTCATTATATCTACACGTAGGGGTGTTAGGAAGATTGAGAAAGAATTTATTTGAAGCTACTAGTCCTGTGTCTGAAATGAATGCTTTCTCAATATACATATTTCTCTTCTTACGTTCTCCTTTCTCCTAAATCCCATCCATCCTCAACTCAAGTCTCTGAATACCACTCAAGTCACTATTTGACCATAAATCAGTGAAACTTGAGGTTAAGATTCTGTCGGTGGCCACCCAGTCAGCTCCACTCAAACACCAGGAGTTTGCTTCCAGGAACCCTCCACTCAAGAGTCAGGAATGTAGAGTCCTTTTCCTCAAATTCTGAGACTACAGAGACCACTGCTGCCCTACATTTCCCCAACCCAGGATCCCATAGTATTAAGTCCAGACAAGGTCTTGGGGGATCCTGAAATGACAAGTCCTGCTGTGTCTTCTTTGGAGAAATTCTTTAAAACAAAATACCCATGCTCACTTTGTCCCAGCACTTGTAGTAGATACACACTTTGTCTCCTCCTCCCTGTTATAATGTCCCCAGGCTTAAGCCTGTGGGAGGGGGACTGTCCTCACTTTGTCATTAGAAGGTGGAAATGAGAATGTAACATAGCTCGCATCCCCGAAGAGAGGAAATATTCTGAGATCACACCCCAGGCCAAGTGTCCCTCAGAGCCTGGTCCCCAGAGTGGTGGCTCTGGGAGCAGCTGCCCTGCACTTACGTGGAGAGTCTCTGCCCTCAGCCTCTGGGGTGCTCAGCACCGTCAGCATCACCATCACAGCTGTTGTCCAAAGGCCTCTGGGGATCTGCAGAGCCACCGTCCCAGACATAATTGAGAACAAAGGAAGAAGTAATGGTAGTGAACACAGCTCACACCCAGTGGATCTGGTGTGCCTACTTTAGAGAATAAAAGCCTATGAAAGCTTCCATGTATGGCAGGATTGGAGAGTCCCAAGGAAAGGAACCAATCAGCACTGGAGCTGAAGTACCTCATGTATCTCTGGGCAGACATTTGTTTTGAAGGTTCTCAATCTAATGCCTGGCACTCTGTCTTCATCAAATTACACTGGATGAACATTTCGGGTGAAGAGTCCTTGCAGTTTTGAATGATCTGAAGATTGAATGCCTTCGGAGTTTAAAGAACAAGAAGAGAAAAAAAATGATTCAAGAGTAGACATCTCTGTGATATATTTTTTAATTATTTATTTACTTATATTTGGCTGTGTTGGGTCTTCGTTTCTGTGCGAGGGCTTTCTCTACTTGCGGCGAGCGGGGGCCACTCTTCATCGCGGTGCGCGGGCCTCTCACTGTCGCGGCCTCTCTTGTTGCGGAGCACAAGCTCCAGACGCGCAGGCTCAGTAGTTGTGGCTCACAGGCCTAGTTGCTCCACGGCATGTGGGATCTTCCCAGACCAGGGCTCGAACCCATGTCCCCTGCATTGGCAGGCCAGATTCTCAACCACTGCGCCACCAGGGAAGCCCTGTGATATTTATTTAAAACCTATTGTTCTTGGGATTTGGGGTAAGGGAAAATAAGTGGGGATCATATTTCAGGGAGAGAAAATCATTGTTGCAGACAAGTTCACTTTTATTATCTTAGACACTCTGAGGAGCCTTAAGTTGTGGTGGGAAGAGCAGAGTTCTTGAAGGAGATGGTTTTGAGCTGCACTGATGTAGCAAGTGCCTGCTTGCCACCCCAGGTATCTTGCTATGCCTGGCATTGTTGTTGTCCATCACTGTCACCAATAAAGGCATGGAAGAACAAAAAAAAAAAAAAAAAGTTTTTTTTGTCGTTGTTTGTTTTAAATTTATTTATTTTAAACTTATTTATTTATGCTTTGGCCGCGTTGGGTCTTCGTTGCTGCACACAGGCTTTCTCTAGTTGCAGCGAGTGGGGACTTCTCTTCGTTGCAGTGCGCAGGCTTCCCATTGCGGTGGCTTCTCTTGTTGAGGAGCACGGGCTCTAGGCGCGCGGGCGTCAGTAGTTGTGGCTCGCAGCCTCTAGAGTGCAGGCTCAGTAGTTGTAGTGCACGAGATCAGTTGTTCTGCAGCATGTGGGATCTTCCCGGACCAGGGCTCGAACCCGTGTCCTCTGTATTGGCAGGTGGCTTCTTAACCACTGCGCCACCAGGGACGTTGTCTACCACTGATGTGCTTTATGAGCGCCAACAAAATACTGAACGCTTTTGCCTCAAACTTCTCTTTGTAAAATGTGAGTCATGCTTCGTGCATTTTATATCTAGGCCTTCATATATACAAACTTAAGAGTAATATGACTTGCTTAATATCGCAAAATGTTCCTCAGCTGCCAAGTGTAACTGTTGGCAGTATCAGGTTTATACGTGGAGCAAGAAAACAAACAAAATTTGACAACCAGTCCTGCTGGAAAGTGATTTTTTCATTACACAACAATCTATTGCATTTATGCTCTTTGAATGAAAGTATTTGAAAAATTAAGTTGACTTTTCTCTTAAAATCTCTTCAGCCGCTCAGATCCTCCCTGAACCATCTGATGTCAGCAAAAACACAATCCACAAACATTAACAGCATTCAGACACAGTCACCTTTATTTCTGAGGACAGAGAGCAAAAGACGTGGAGAAGCATTTCCTGCAGCTTGAATAGTGTTAATGAGGGAGCAGATACTTGTAGTTACAGATTGTACTACAGTACAATACTATTGTATTGTACAGATTGTGCCAGCCCTAAGCATCAAGTCCCCAATGGCAGAAGTATCAATGTGTTTTTTTAAATAAATGTATTATTTATCAGGCTCCTCTTGCCCATGACTAGGGGCAGTATTAAATGGTTATAGAGCAATTAGAACAGTGTCTGGAAAACATTAATAAACAAGAAAATAAGTGTTTCTCCCTCT
The DNA here is from genome assembly GCF_059928025.1 of Delphinapterus leucas. Classification (NCBI taxonomy): domain Eukaryota; kingdom Metazoa; phylum Chordata; class Mammalia; order Artiodactyla; family Monodontidae; genus Delphinapterus; species Delphinapterus leucas. Next base: position 25,115,528 of record NC_143138.1, read on the forward strand.
ATTCTCTCTCTTCCTGAATTTTAGGTTCTTCTTTCAAAATAGAGGAAAGGATCTACAAGCAGGACATAAAGAGTTTACCAGGTAAAAAGAAATAGGGAAGAGGCAACGACAAGAAGTTTCCATTAGTGGCACATGAAGACAATGAGTTAGTTCAATATTCTGAATTAGGTGCATAGTCCCAGAGCACCTGAGACTGGGAAATCTGTCACTGGGCTTCCACCAGCAGTGGCGCAATCAGGATCAGGGTAATTTCAGAGCAGGGAGGGCTTCCATGGTGGGAAGAAAACATAAAAGAGGAACATCAAACTCAGACCGGTAATAGGGTTGGGAGGCAACAAAGAACAGTCAGAGACGGATTTTGAAGGTGCCTCAGGTCCCTCAGACCTTACTTCAGGATCCCTTGGAATAAACAGAGGCTTCTGGCCCATGTCCTCCCTCCTGTCCTAAGGGAGAAATTCCCTCCATTCTGCTCTGGGGCTGTGCAGTGGATGCTGCCTCAGACCTGGGGATTGCCTGGTCTTACAGCCCTCTTCACACAGACTTTTCAATTAGCAGCAGCAAGAGTGTCAGCTTAAAATCCTCTTTCTGATTGGCTAAAACCTCATCGGCAAGGCTCTGGTTTGAGCTTCTGCCTGCTGTTTCTCCCAAGCCAGGCAGCATTCTCTACATTTTCTAGAGTTCTCTGTACTGTCCATATCCCTGCTGTGCTACTCAGGGCAGTCACTGCTGGTCTGGCCTGAGAGAAGGCGACACGCACAGACCTTCTGATTCCAGGTGTCTACCTGAATCACCCTGTGGAGGCAGAGCACCTAGGATGAGGCCAGTGTATACCCCATGAGGGTAGACAGTGGCATCAAGAAACAGTCGTTGATGTGGTTCAGGCTTCCTGTAGGAAGACTCTCGTGGTTCATCCTCTGTTCCCTCAGGATGAGAGATAAAAGCTGTGGACTGTTTCCTTGGGGAAATTCAGGGAGAAATCATCTTCCCTGGTCAACATCCCTCAGAATCTGTACTTGGTCAGTTAACTGTGAAGGTACTAATCATCTTGTCACCAGAAGGGCCATCCAGGACCCTATTCTACATTCAATTCAGGAAACAAAATACATTGTACATTCTGAAAGATTCCATGACCTTCTTAATGCCAGTAGTAATATAATTAGTACTACTTCCCCCAGAATATTATTCCCTTCAATAAAAATTTGTCACACCACTATCCCTAAGTTTTTCCAAATCTTTGTGAAGCTACTCACACATGTCCCCTATATGAACACTTAAGTAACCAGTTATATGAATTTTCCATGACATATATAAAGTAGGTCCTTTCTCTTCGCACAGTTATCTCTTTAAAATCACATTTCACAGAATCTGAAGAAAGAGTCAAATTAGTAACAGAGTGACCATGTATAAGCCATTTCAGTTCTGAAAGCCTGCAGAAAGAATACACATATCACAGGACCACTTCATGAACACAGATATCATTTGCAAAAGTCCACTGCAATCTATGGTGAGTTACATACACACTAGTTTTTAATATAATAGTAGTGAGTTCATCTTTCTTGACGTCATTAACAAAGAAAAGTTTTTAATATAATAGTAGTGAGTTCATCTTTCTTGATGTCATTAAAGTCTTGTTATTTGCCATTTCTACTCAGATGATAGAATCATCATGGTTTCAAATCCTCATTATGGAGAAAAAGAGAGGGGAAAGCACGTTAGGTGTATTTGATCATGAATCCACTGCATTTTCCCTCTCCGAAGCTCATGACTACCCTTGCACAGAACTGCCATTTTAACTATAATTTCAGATCTCAGAAACTGGTCCTCTTCTCAGTGGGCTCACAAATGTGGAAACTTGAGTGCAAAACAGAGTTTAATACAAATTGATGAAAGAAGAAGAACGTGAGTGCAGCTTTGTGAGCTTCATAGACTGCTATGGCAGAGAGTCCAGGGTCATATTTCACACATCTTGATTTGATTTAGAGGAAGAGGGACTGGCCACTCCCCGTTGTAGCTTCTACCAAATATCTAAAAGACACGTCCTATGCCACATGCCTGAGTGCCCTGCTTTCCTCACCCTCATTATCAGGGGTCCCCCTGTGTCTGAGCTCTGACACATCTATATGGTTTGGTTTCCAGGAGTTCTGTCCCCCTTCCCAAAAACCCAGCACACCCTAGGTGGTGGTTACTGTCAGTTACCAATATTTTTATACAGCTCCAGAGTTAAGGTCCTGGGTTCCAAAGATGAAAATACATGGATCCTGCCTTCTAGGAGTCCACACATTGGAGGAGAGACATATATGGGGAAAAATAAAAGAGACAAAAGTTTGCAATAGCTACTAAGGGGAATGTCAAATACTATTGACTAAAGACAAGACTGGGCAGTGTTCAAGGTTCAGGGTACATTTAAAACTCTAAATTGATAATGATGCCCATTTGTTCAGTTATTTTCTTTTCTCTTGGAAAGGGTTGGCAACACAGGACTAGGAGGTGATGATTATTTGTGGATTAATTCATAAATAATAATTTTTCAAGATGGTGAGAGTGGGGAGTTAATGGCATAGAAGTCATGACAGGATTGAAAGAAAGGTTTTTCAGGTGCACTTCTCAGAGGAAGTGACGGCTCGATAGATAAAGGGCTATGATGATTCCAGGCAAAGAGACATACCTGAGTGCAGACCCAGAGGTTTGGCAAGACTGGGGGTGGGGAGACAGGGATCATTCACAACTTGTGGTTTGGTATGATTAGAGGGTGGGATTCAAGTACCCTAGTCTTTGTGAGATTTGATGATAGTACCGTTGGAAGTTGCCTGCATTTTCTTCAGCTTAATGAGAAAGAATAGAGGGAATTTAAGCAGCAGAGTGCCACGACATGCTTTTCTGTTCATAAAACCACCTTGGAAGCAGTGTGAAGGAGACTTTTCAAAGGGACTGTAGATTACTGTGATCCAAAAAGGATCAAGGTTAATTTGATGAACCCAATCTAACAAAAGCCAGTTTAGAAAGGAACCAATGTACCAATGACCACTTTGCTAAATTTACCAACATTAATGTACCCTAAACTCATTTCTTTTTTTTTTTCCTACTCCTAAGGTTTGTGTAAATTCATATTTGATGGTTTGGAAGTGTATTAGAGGGCTGAGAATCATAGACTTCCAAGTGTCTGGGGCCCTCCTGCTCTCCCATGGGTCCTGTCCCCCTGCTTCCTGGGACTCTATTCTGTATTTCTGCCAAAAAACAGCTCCCGTTTCCATGAAGCTTTATAACAAATGCATTTGTAAAAACAAAATCAAAGCAGGTCAACTTCGCTTCACAGGCAATTTCATAGGTTGTTTTCAATGTTTTTAATATAAGTTGGAATAAACATTTTAAATAGTTTAAAATGTTTTGATTTAATTTTTTAAATTAATCCTTCAGAGATATTAGCAAAAGAGCCCTTAAAATGTTAAAATCTTAACTAAATACAACTTTTAAAAGTATTTGATACCAATATAAACTGAAAATTTTCTATGTGAAATGATTCCATTACTGTAATGTTCATGTCCTACACAAGGCTGACACTTCAAAAGTGGAAGACGTGAGCAGAAGCAAGAAGAACTACAATCCTGCAGCCTGTGGAACAAAAACCACATTCATAGAAAGACAGACAAGATGAAAAGGCAGAAGACTATGTACCAGATGAAGGAATAAGATAAAACCCGAGAAAAACAACTAAATGAAGTGGACATAGGCAACCTTCCAGAAAAAGAATTCAGAATAATGATTGTGAAGATATCCAGAACCTCGGAAAAAGAATGGAGGCAAAGATCAAGAAGATGCAAGAAATGTTTAACAAAGACCTAGAAGAATTAACAAACAAACAAACAGAGGTGAACAATACAATAACTGAAATGAAAAATACACTAGAAGGAATCAATAGCAGAATAACTGAGGCAGAAGAACGGAGAGGTGACCTGGAAGACAGAATGGTGGAATTCACCGCCATGGAACAGAATAAAGAAAAAAGAATGAAAAGAAATGAAGACAGCCTAAGAGACCTCTGGGACAACATTAAACGCAACAACATTCACATTATAGGGGTCCCAGAAGGAGAAGAGAGAGAGAAAGGACCCGAGAAAATACTGGAAGAGATTGTAGTCGAAAACTTCCCTAACGTGGGAAAGGAAATAGCCATCCAAGTCTAGGAAGCACCGAGAGTCCCAGGCAGGATAAGCCCGAGGAGAAACATGCCCAGACACATAGTAATCAAATTGACAAAAATTAAAGACAAAGAAAAATTATTAAAAGCAGCAAGGGAAAAATGACAAATACCATACAAGGGAACTCCCATAAGGTTAACAGCTGATTTCTCAGCAGAAACTCTACAAGCCAGAAGGGAGTGACATGACATATTTAAAGTGATGAAAGGGAAGAATCTACAACCGAGATTACTCTACCCAGCAAGGATCTCATTCAGATTCGATGGAGAAATCAAAAGCTTTACAGACAAGCAAAAGCTAAGAGAATTCAGCACCACCAAACCAGCTCTACAACAAATGCTAAAGGAACTTCTCTAAGTGGGAAACACAACAGAAGAAAAGGACCTACAAATACAAACCCATAAAAATTAATAAAATGGTAATAGGACAGTACATATCGATAATTACCTTAAATGTGAGTGGATTAAATGCTCCAGCCAGAAGACACAGGCTTGCTGAATGGATACAAAAACAAGACCTATATATATGCTGTCTACAAGAGATCCACTTCAGACCTAGGGACACATACAGACTGAAAGTGAGGGGATGGAAAAAGATATTCCATGAAATGGAAATCAGAAGAAAGCTGGAGTAGCAATACTCATATCAGATAAAACAGACTTTAAAATACAGAATGTTAAAAGAGACAAGGAAGGACACTACATAATGATCAAGGGATCAATCCAAGAAGAAGATATAACAATTATAAATATATATGCACCCAACATAGGAGCACCTCAATACATAAGGCAACTGCTAACAGCTATAAAAGAGGAAACTGACAGTAACACAATAATAGTGGGGGACTTTAACACCTCACTTACACCAATGGACAGTTCATCCAAAATGAAAATAAATAAGGAAACAGAAGTTTTAAGTGACACAATAGAACAGATAGATTTAGTTGATATTTATAGGACATTCCATCCAAAAACAGCAGATTACACTTTCTTCTCAAGTGCGCACGGAACATTCTCCAGGATAGATCACATCTTGGGTCACAAATCAAGCCTCAGTAAATTTAAGAAAATTGAAATCATATCAAGCATCTTTTCTGACCACAACGCTATGAGATTAGAAATCAATTACAGAGAAAAACACGTAAAAAACACAAACACATGGAGGCTAAACAATACGTTACTAAACAACCAAGAGATCACTGAAGAAATCAAAGAGGAAATCAAAAAATACCTAGAGACAAATGACAATGAAAACATGACGATCCAAAACCTATGGGATGCAGCAAAAGCAGTTCTAAGAGGGAAATTTATAGCTATACAAGCCTACCTCAAGAAACAAGAAAAATCTCAAATAAACAATCTAACCTGACACCTAAAGGAACTAGAGAAAGAAGAACAAACAAAACCCAAAGTTAGTAGGAGGAAAGAAATAAAGATCAGAGCAGAAATAAATGAAATAGAAACAAAGAAAACAAGAGCAAAGATCAATAAAACTAAAAGCTGGTTCTTTGAGAAGATAAACAAATTGATAAACCATTAGCCAGACTCATCAAGAAAAAGAGGGACAGGACTCAAATCAATAAAATTAGAAATGAAAAAGGAGAAGTTACAACAGACACCGCAGAAATACAAAGCATCCTAAGAGACTACTACAAGCAACTCTATGCCAATAAAATGGACAACCTGGAAGAAATGGACAAATTCTTAGAAAGGTATAACCTTCCAAGATTGAACCAGGAAGAAACAGAAAATACGAACAGACCAATCACAAGTAATGAAATTGAAACTGTGATTAAAAATCTTCCAACAAACAAAAGTACAGGACCAGATGGCTTCACAGGTGAATTCTATCAAACATTTAGCAAAGAGCTAACACCCAAACTCTTCCAAAAAATTGCAGAGGAAGGAACACTCCCAAACTCTTTCTATGAGGCCACCATCACCCTGATACCAAAACCAGACATAGATACTACAAAAAAACAAAACTACAGACCAATATCACTCATGAATATATATATGCAAAACTCCTCAATAAAATTCTAGCAAACAGAATCCAACAGCACATTAAAAGGATCATACACCATGATCAAGTGGGATTTATCCCAGGGATGCAAGGATTCTTCAATATACGCAAATCAATCAATGTGATACACCATATTAACAAATTGAAGAAGAAAAACCATATGATCATCTCAACAGATGCAGAAAAAGCTGACAAAATTCAACACCTGTTTATGATAAAAACTCTCCAGAAAGTGGGCATAGAGGGAACCTACCTCAACATAATAAAGGGCATATACAACAAACCCACAGCAAACATCATTTTCAAAGGTGAAAAACTGAAAGCATTTCCTCTTAAATCAAGAATGAGATAAGGATGTCCACTCTCACCACTATTATTCAACATAGTTTTGGAAGTCCTAGCCATGGCAATCAGAGAAGAAAAAGAAATAAAAGGAATACAAAAGGGAAAAGTAGAAGTAAAACTGTCACTGTTTGCAGATGACATGATACTATACATAGGGAATCCTAAAGATGCCACCAGAAAACTTCTAGAGCCAATCAATGAATTTGGTCAAGTTGCAGGATACAAAATTAATGCACAGAAATCTCTTGCATTCCTACACACTAATGATGAAAAATCTGAAAGAGAAATTAAGGAAACACTCCCATTTACCACTGCAACAAAAAGAATAAAATACCTAGCAATAAACCTACCTAGGGAGACAAAAGACCTGTATACAGAAGACTATAAGACACTGATGAAAGAAATTAAAGATGATACAAACAGATGGAGAGAGATACCATGTTCTTGTATTGGAAGAATCAATATTGTGAAAATGACTATACTACCCAAAGCAATCTACAAATTCAGTGCAATCCCTATCAAATTACCAATGGCATTTTTTACAGAACTAGAACAAAAAAGTCTTAAAATTTGTATGGAGACACAAAAGACCCCGAATAGCCAAAGCAGTGTTGAGGGAAAAAAACGGAGCTGTAGGAATCAGATTCCCTGACTTCAGACTATACTACAAAGCTATAGTAATCAAGACAATATGGTACTGGCACAAAAACAGAAATATACATCTATGGAACAGGATAGAAAGCCCAGCGATAAACCCATACACCTACGGTCAACTAATCTATGACAAAGGAGGCAAGGATGTACAATGGAGTAAAGACAGTCTTTCAGTTAGTGGTCCTGGGAAAACTGGACAGCTACATGTGAAAGAATGAAATTAGAACACTCCCTAACAACATACACAAAAATAAACTCAAAATGGATTAGAGACCTAAATTTAAGACCAGACACTATAAAACTCTTAGAGATAAACATAGAAAGAACACTCTTTGACAGAAATCACAGCAATATTTTTTTGATCCACCTCTAGAGAAATGGAAATAAAAACAAAAATAAACAAATGGGACCTAATGAAAGTTCAAAGCTCTTGCAAAGCAAAGGAAACTACAAACAAGATGAAAAGACAACCCTCAGAATGGGAGAAAATATTTGCAAGCAAATCAACAGACAAAGGATTAATCTCCAAAATGTATAAACAGCTCATGCAGCTCAATATTAAAAAAACAGACAACCCAATCCAAGAATGGGCCGAAGACCTAAGTAGACATTTCTCCAAAGAAGACATACCGATGGCCAAGGAGCACATGAAAAGCTGCTCAACATCACTAATTATTAGAGAAATGCAAATCAAAACTACAATGAGGTATCACCTCACACCAGTTAGAATGGGCATCATCAGAAAATCTACAAACAACAAATGCTGGAGAGGGTGTGGAGGAAAAGGAACCCTCTTGCACTGTTGGTGGGAATGTAAATTGATACAGCCACTATGGAGAACAGTATGGAGGTTCCTTAAAAAACTAAAAATAGAATTACCATATGACCCAGCAATCCCACTACTGGGCATATACCCAAAGAAAACCATAATTCAAAAAGACACATGAACCCCAATGTTCACTGCAGCACTATTTACGATAGCCGGGTCATGGAAGCCCATCGACAGATAAATGGATAAAGATGTAGCACATATATACAATGGAATATTACCCAGCCATAAAAAGGAATGAAATTGGGTCATTTGTAGAGACGTGGATGGATCTAGAGACTGTCATACAGAGTGAAGAAAGAGAAAAGCAAATATCGTATATTAACGCATATATGTGGAATCTAGAAAAATGGTACAGATGAACCGGTTTGCAGGGCAGAAATTGAGACACAGATGCAGAGAACAAATGTATGGACACCAAAGGGGGAAAGTGGTGGGGGTGGGGACAGGGGTGGTGTGATGAACTGGGAGATTGGGATTGACATGTATACACTAATATGTATAAAATGGATAACTAATAAGAACCTGCTGTACAAAAAAAAAAATAAATAAAATTCAAAAAAAAAAAAAAGCCTGGAAGAGGTGGCCATTTCAAATAATACATAGAAATCAACACATAGAGAGTCAAGAAAAATGAAGAAAGAATGAAGAAATGTGTACCAAACAAAAGAATAAGTTAAATTCTCAGAAATAAAAAAAAAAAACTTAATGAAAAGGAGATAAGTAATTTACTTGATGAAGAGCTCAAAGTACCAACCATAAAGATGCTCACTAAACTTAGAAGACTAAATGAACACAGTGAGAACTTCAACGAAGAGACGGAAAATAAAAGAAAATCTAAGAAAATTAAAACAGAACACACAGGGCTTCCCTGGTGGCACGGTAGTTAAGAATCCGCCTGCCAACGCAAGGGACACAGGTTCCAGCCCTGGCCTGGAAAGATCCCACTTGCCGTGGAGCAACTAACCCCGTGCGCCACAACTACTGAGCCTGCACTCTAGAGCCCGCAAATCACAACCACTGAGCTCACGTGCCACAATTACTGAAGCCCACGCGCCTAGAGCCCATGCTCTGCAAGAAGAGAAACCACGACAATGAGAAGCCCGCGCACAGCAACGAAGACCCGACACAGCCAAAAACAAAACAAATAAATTAATTTTAAAAAACAGAACACACAGCTGAAATACAATAACTAAACTGAAAAATACATGAGAGAGGTTCAAAAGCAGAATAGATGAAGCAGAAGAAACTCAGAGAAAGTGAACTTAGAGAAAGGCCAGAGCAGCTTGCCTAATCAGGACAGGAAAAAGAAAAAAATAATGGAATAAAAGTAAAGCTTAAGGGACTTATGGGACAACCTCAAATGGACCAACATTTGCTTCTAAAAGTCCCAGAGGAGAAGAAATAGATTGAGGCAGAAATTTTATTTAAATAAATAATGGCTAAAAACTTTCTTAACCTGGGGAAAGAAATAGACAACCAGGTCCAGGAAGCTGAGAGTTTAAATAACATCAATCCAAAGAAATCCACACCAAGACACATAAATTTTGGTCGACGAAATGAACACATAATTCCCACAGTAGGAGGCAAGCTCTATTCCATCACATGTCTCTGCTGCCCATCCCTGTAGATGCTCTCCCTCAGTGAGGTCAAGCACTCTGCTAGAGAACAAAGGCACAGTTTCCAGTCTCCACCTTCAGAAGTGAGGGGGCTCTTTGCCTGTCCCACCCCACCCTAGGCCTCTTACCTGGCCTTTAGGAATGAGTACCTGACGCGGAAGCCTCCCAATACCCTGATGGCAATAACCATGAAGCGCAATCAGCTGACACCATTGTTGAGACCAGAGCAAAACCCCACCTGTATTGCTCCCTGGTGCTGATTCAGGGGTAGTGTGAGATGAGGCGGCAGCAGGCCCATGGGAAGAGCCCCTCCATCCTTGAGAGAAGACTCTGTGCCTTGAGTTCCAGCTTGGCTCCAGGCAAGTCTACCCCTCCTGCCCCAAACTGCTCATTCCTTCACTACCTGTGCTTTTCCTTCAACCTCGCAGCTCCAAGCACACAGCCTTGCCCAGGTGTGAAATTCCTCCCATCGCAGGGAGCAGTAGCTTCCTGGGCCTTTGCTTCCGAGCTCAGGAAAGAGGACAGAATGGCCGCGGAAGAAACCCCCGGAGGCCTGGACGAGCTGTTCTCTCCTGGGGACAGCACAGATCTGAACTGGCCCTTCCCTTCAGCCCCTGCCGTCACACCAGACCCGCTCTTGTGACTACACTCTGGGGGGCTGGCCTGGCCCCCACCTTCCTCACAGGCTGGCCTCTCCTCACCCTTGACTCCACCAATACCAACTCCCAGCAGCTCTCCCAAAGACGTGAGCCAGGCCCTCCCCTGCGCCACCGCATGTGCTGTTTCCCTACCTGGAATTTTTCTTCCTCATCTGTTGGCTGACTCTTCTCATTTTTCAAAACTGAGGTCAGTGTCTCTTAAACCCCCAAATCCTTACTTTGGCCTGTAAGGAGCACAGGGGCCTCCCCGGCTACCTCTCTGATCTCATCTCCTAGCTCCCCAAGCTTACCGTGCCTGATCACACTGGGCCCCTTCCTGTCCCTGGAGCTGCCTGGCACACCAGGGCCTTTGTACTTGCCGTCCCCCACTGCCTGGCACGATCCTCTCCCCACTACTCCACGACTCTCTCCTCATTCCAGTCCTCTTCCTACAAATGGAGCCCTCTCCTGAGGCCTTCGCTGACCCCTGTCTAAATAGGGGTCACACACCATCTTGCTCCACACCCCTCCTCTGTTTGTCCTCTTTGCACATATCATGACCTGATATTATGTTACGATTTATGTGTTATGTTCATTGCCCTCCTCCCCCAGTAGTGATGAGTCCTGTGGCTGCAGGGGCTCTCGTGTTCAGCAGTGCATCGTAAGCCTCTAGAACAGCACCCGACGTGCAGCGTGCCCCTGGAAACAGTGGCTGAGTAAAGGTTGTTTCCAGTTTTCTTTTTCTAACTTGATATTCTGCTGCCTCTGGGCAGCTCTGTGAATACAGACAGGACTCTAGGTTAGGCTGGTGTGGATTTGACTCAGATGTCATATGTGTTTGTGTGTGTGCGTTCACATGCATGTGGGTGTATGCACACATGTGTGTGCCTTACTGGTTCAGAACAATGATGCGAAAGACTGATTCCATCCTCTCTTTGAAGAGCGTGAAATGATTGTAAGAGAAATTCCTTCACAGTTCTATTTGGGGCCCACTACTCTGACAGTGGGTTGCATTTGTCCATTCTAAATGTGCCGGATGCCAGTGTGAGCTGTCCCTCTACCCAAACTCCACGCTGGAAATCAAGGCTGGCCTCAAGGGTGTGGGACCAGTGGCTGCACAGGGCCCTGTACTCAGAAAGGCCCCACGCTTGTTTCAGTGCTCTGCTGCCGTTGGCTTGGTTGAAAGTCTTCATCATTTTGAACACTTGGCTGTATACCTGAAAATAACACAACATTGTAAACCAACTCTACTTTAATTAAAAAGTTAATTATTTTTTTAAATAAACTTCAATTGTGATGGAGGCATGGGAATCAAAGAGAAGGGAGAGATCCAAGCAATATTATGGAGAAAGAATTGATAGAATTATATCCAAGATCAGGTAGGAGAGATGACAACTAGAAAAGGGTTGGAGTGAAGGGGATGCTGACTCTCAGGCCTGGAGAGCCGGATACATGATGGGCCATCGAGAGACAAGGAGACATCAGATGAGCTGGTTTGTGGCAATGGGTGGGAGGAGTGTGAGATGTGGGAAATGACCTTTGAACGGGGATGGCTGTTTAGAATTGCCCTGTGGCTGGTTCCACCTCACTGCACAAACCCTGGGAACAGGATTCAGGTAGAATACACTGCGAATGGCAATTCCTGCAGTCGGGCTGTGCCAGGGAGAATCTGAGTCGACAGTGGAATATTCAAATGTGAATATCTAGAAGGAAGTTTGATTCATGAGACCAGTCAGCAGCGGAAAGAGGAACCAGCAAAGATTGAAGCTGGCTTTGAACAGGGGAGAGCCGTGGTGTCAAGGAGATCAGTGGAAATGACAACTCCAGAAGAAGGGGTGGTGACCATGTCAGATGCTGTGGAAGGTCAAGAAAGATGCGGGAAGAGAGGTTTGCATTCGTTAGATGGGAGGTGCTGGGGGGACGGTCCATGTTTACACCTGTTGTCTAGTATAATTACTAGCAGCATCTCCTTTCACTCTGAAAAGATCCCTCTTACAGGTGACCTTTGAAAGAAATAGTTTCAGGTGAAAGACTGGAAGTGAAAGCCAGACCCCATGGATGAAAGAAAAAGACAAAAAATTGGGGATGGAGCCCTTCCTCCTCCACACTCAGCTGTTCCCCAATCAGAACAGTTTGATGGTGACTATAACAGAGAGGAGACCGACACCAGGTTTATACAGAGATGTTCACCCTTCGGTTTACTCGTTTTTGTTTCCATAAAGGTAACAATAAAGACAAAGAAGCCGTCTGACCTTGGACGGACTGAGAACAAGCGCAAGCTCAGTCTTCCGCTACCTGCCAGGTGTTTTTTGGAACATCTGTGGAAAACCGCCATCTCCCGGTTTTGGGACAGCTAGCTGTCCCCCTCCTGCTGCAACACTGTGTTTGGAAAGCGGGCCTAGCTGGGAGGTGAAAGCTCTCCCTTGTTTGTGTTATTTGACACGGGGGGATGGAGTTCAGAGCAATCAGAAGGGGACTGCAATGGCTTTTAATTCTACATTTGGGGTGTGTGTGTTCATCTCCTTATTTTTGGAGTGTGAAATGATGAGAACCTTTTTAAAATTATGATTTATTTACTGAAATGAACTTTTTACTTTTCTTTCTCTGAGATGAATGAAAGTATGAAACAGCAGAGAAAGTATACTTGAAAGGGGTTTTTGGGGGGTTGAGGAAACTAGAAAAGGATATTATGTGATGGAAGAGAAAGCAGCTCAGTGAGAGGTTGCTGCTTCATTTGTTTGACTGTACACACAGTTGGGAAAGTTATATAAAGCATACAAATGGTTACTCAAATAACAGGGAAAGAGGACATTCGTGGCTTGACACATCATTTAAGTTAACCCAGTGCTTTTCTCTAGAAAAATCACCTCCCTGATCTTTTTCTTCTGAGAGCCAATGAGCTGGCTGAGAGAAGGTGTGAGGGAACAGCAAGGTGTAACAGGCTTTGGGACCACCTGCCGACATCACGGGGGCTTCATTAGGGCCAGAGCAACCTGTGTGTCTCCCAGGTGAGCTAGAATGCTACTGTGGAAGAGGTGAATGCTGGTAATGGACACAGTGGGTTGAGATACGAAAGTCACAGCAGTTTTCTCAGGAGCGCGTCAAAAAACTGCGTTGACTTTGAGCCTGTGCCTCCAAAATACTTCAAATGAATATGGTATGTGCCCCCATTGTTGCCTTTGCAACATGTTTCCCAGTTAGAGTTGCCACATTTAGCAAATAAAAATATAGGCTATCCAGTTAAATTGGAGCTTTACATAAATAACACACAGAATTTTAGGATAAATATATCCCACGCAATACTTGAGATATACTACAAATTTCTGTTTATCTGAAATTCAAATTTAACAGGGAATCCTGTATTTTATCTGACAACCGTGAGGACCCCACTCCCTCTTTCAGCTTCCTCTAAAATAGGGAGAAATAAGTTCACGTCAGTTCAATAAATAGTTTAGCCCTACTAGGAAAGGTCAGTGGGGTAGTGGAGGGATATGCAAAGATGAGGAGATATAACCTCTGACCTCAGGGAACTTACAACCTAGAGTCTTCATAGAGATACGGAAATAACTGAAGCACAAAATTCTGCCTTGATTCCTTTCTGGGAGAAGGCAGGATAGAAAGGCAGAATATATGTTTCATGAGAGACACAAAAATACAATTTGAGAGTTCAAGGGAAATAGAATCACACTGTCTGGTGGATTGAGCCCGGTGGGGCTGTGGAGTGAGAAATGGTAGTAAGAAGGGTTGGTTAAGGGACACCAGGCTTCTTGGGAATGATGCCTTTTAAAGAATGTGGGCTTTCAAAGAAGAAGGGAGCAAAGAGCTCTGTGTAGGCGAAACCAAGAAAGCACGGGGTGGAGGAGAGAGAGAGGGCGGGGCGGTGGGGGAAGATATCGGTTCCTGGGTCAGAAAATTGTCACGTCATATATACACTAACAAACGAAAGGTAGATAGCTAGTGGGAAGCAGCCGCATAGCACAGGGATATCAGCTCGGTGCTTTGTGACGGCCTGGAGGGGTGGGATAGGGAGGGTGGGAGGGAGGGAGACGCAAGAGGGAAGAGATATGGGAACATATGTATATGTATAACTGATTCACTTTGTTATAAAGCAGAAACTAACACACCATTGTAAAGCAATTATACTCCAATAAAGATGTTAAAAAAAAAAAAAGGAAATTGTCACGTAGGGTGAAAGCATATGGTGGAAGCGGTGAGAAGTAAATTTTAAAACTTAGGTTGAGGCCGCATTAGGGTAGGTCTTAAGAGGGCGGCTGACCCCCTTTTCTCTGTACGACCTGGTTAGCACCAGCCTCTGTGCCCCTGCTCAGCCACCTCCGTCGGGTGAATCGGCAGCTACAGCATACTGGGCTGCGGGTGGCATCCAGGAGGCCAGATGCAGGTGGCAGCCTGCGTCTCCTTGTCTGCTGGTCTCTTCGGAAGGATCACCTAACTGACACCAGAAAGTAAGAAAAAGGAATAGGTGGAGCCAGGGAGGAAACGAAAGGGACATTTATGGAACCCCTCATAAGAACAAGACACCACACTTGTCTGTACATTCTCTCACTGCGCCCTCACAGTGATCTCAGAAGCGGGTATTGTCCCCGTGCTCCAGCTGATGACATTCAGGTTCACAGAGGCTGTAAAGAGTCAGGATTTGAATCCACATCTAACTTGAAGTGGGGATAGAGGCTGAGATCAAGAAAAAGTTTTCTGAAAGAGAATAAGTACGGGGGTGGAAGAAAAAGCAACGATTCAGTCATGCTAAAGCATCAGAGAATGGCTTTGTTCCAAGTTGCTTTAGAGCTCTGGGAAGGTCCTTTGTATAACAGGAAGGCTGACCTGATAGAAACTGTGCAACAGACAGTCCAAGGATTGTGGGGTTTTTTTCCAAAACAAATGGCTTTTTATTGAAGTATAGTTGATTTACAATGTTGTGTTAGCTTCAGGTGTACAGCAAAGTGATTCAGATATACATATATATATATATATACACATGTATATACTTTTTCAGATTCTTTTCCATTATACGTTATTACAAGATATTGGATATACTTCCCTGTGCTATACAGTAGGTCCCTGTTGTTTATCTATTTTCTATATAGTAGTGTGTATCTGTTAATCTCAAACTCCTAATTTATCCTTTCCTGCCCCTTTCCCCTTTGGTAACCATAAATTTGTTTTCTCTGTCTGCAAGTCTATTTCTGTTTTGTTAACTAGGTTCATCTGTATCATTTTTTTAGATTCCACATATAAGTGATATCATTTGGTATTCATCTTTCTTTGACTTTCTTCATTTAGTATGATAATCTCTAGGTCCATCCATGTTGCTGTAAATGGCATTATTTCATTCTTTTTTATGGCTGAGTAATATTTCATTGCATATATATATATATATATATATATATATATAACATCTTCTTTATCCATTCATCTATCGATAGACATTTAGGTTGCTTCCATGCCTTGGCTATTGTAAATAGTGCTGCAATAAACATTGGGGTGCATGCATCTTTTCTAATTAGAGTTTTGTCTTTTCCAGATATATGCCCAAGAATGGGATTGCTGGATCATATATATGTTAACTCTATTTTTAGTTTTTTAAGGAACCTCCATACTGTCCTCAAGGAGTGTGTTCTTAACTAAGGCAGTGAATGTAAACAGACCTTTCATCTCCCCCCCATCCACCCTACTTTGCTCCTTTTCTCTTACACGCTACCAAGGGACTAATAGGAATAGCTCTTCGAAGCTGCTGGGTGCATGTTCTATTTTCCATGAAAATTCATTCTTTATTGATCTCATGCTAACGTGCTCATTGGTTCTCCCTCTTTCTCTCTCTCTGCCCCCCTCTCTCTATGTACGCGCGCGCACACACACACACACACATACACACAGTGCTCATTACTGTTGACTGGGCTTTAGTGCTGTGCAGGTGCGTGTTTACACGCATTCCGTCACTGGTTTAGGTTGCACGTGTGGGCTGTGCTACCCTTGGGTACTGTGAGGATGAAATGCAATGTTGTTTGTAAACTAAAAAGACTATAAAAATGATGCATATTATTTCCCCAAACCTTTGGCCTGGGAGATTTCTTTGCCTCATTCAGAAAGTCATCCCCCCTCCCGCACTCCAGCTCCTTCTCAGGTAATTGAGAAATAATGAAAGCTTGATCTGGTTGTGTGTCAGCTTTGATTATAGTGATTCAGAAGAGTGACAAAGAGCAGCTCATCTTATATTGATTAAAGGGCCCATTTCGATCCTTAACACAACTGTTGAAATCATTTCCTACACTTGACAAATGATGCCAAATGAAATATCTCTTTGTGAAAGGCAGATTTGTCACTGATACAATGGCACAAATTGCTCATTTACACTGATTGTGGGATCTAATGCTTCCGAGGGATCATGGGAAGATGGCCGACACGAGAGTGCGCTTTCTTTAAAATGTTATACATTTCAAATGAGAAGGTTGGCTGGATGTACCTAAGGAGCCCTTCAGTCCTTCTACAGTCATGTTTACCAAGCAAATCACCCTAGACTGAGAGGTCAGAGGCTATGGACTGGCCCTGCAGGAGAGGCCCACCCGCACGTGGAAAGGACACACAAGGATGAGAAAGGACTGTATGATTGGGGGCAGGCCCAGTAGTGGGGAAAAGATAGAAGCGGGAATCAAGCGTGCAGGCAGGGAACAGTTGGCGGGAAAGGAAAACTACTGGGACCAAACACAGGGGCCAACCTCAGAGCAATTCAGCAAGAGGTAAAGAGAGGAGGAGTATAATAATACAACCACTCTCATTTAATGTGAGTCTTCCATATGCTAGGAAGGAACACTGCATCTCTTACTTAATGCCTGGGACAACACTGAGTGGCAGAAGTCAGGATCCGCATTTTGTATGAATGGGGGTAGTCATTATGGAAATGATTTTAGATAACTGTAGTTCAGAGAAATAAGTATTGTGCCAATAAGGTTTGTGGTGATGAGACAGGCTGGGACCTGGGACCTTGGGACCGTTTGCTGCAGTGCTTGCCCCTGGACAAATGTCTCCTCAAGCAACAGAATACAAAGAAACTATAAGGGACTAAAAATAACTGCTTGCATGCACAGTTGAGGTAAATTATGAACAGTAAGATACAAAAAGGCCAAAACCCAACTGCCACTCCTGAGGTGCCGGGAGCAAAAGCAGGGTACCATGCATGATCCCTGCACACAGCACCACCAAGTGGGCCGGCCACCTAAGCCAACCCTCCAGCCCAACCCACTGATCCGCCCCTCCCCTCACCCCGTTTAAGGAACCAGCTCGCCCCCTTGTGGGGAGCGAGCAAAGGCACCTGTTAACTTGTTCTCACTCCCTCGTGCTGCAGCGCGAGTCCCCGTAAAGCCTTGCCTGAATTCCTCGTCTGGCCTCTGCTCAATTTCTATTGATATATATAACTGATTCATTTTGTTGTAAAGCAGAAACTAACACACCATTGTAAAGCAATTATACTCCAATAAAGATGTTAAAAAGAAATAAAAAAGAGTCCAAGAATCCGGGTCAGGAGGAGTGATAGAGGCACCGAGGAAATGTTGATCTTAGGTCTCAAGACGGAGCCCACCCAAAGGCCTTAGTGCTCTGCAGGACTTAATAAGAGAAAGACAGACTCCCAGTTTTATACAGAGTGGGCTACGAGAACGATGGTGGGTAGAAGTAATCCAGCTTTGGGAAGAAAAGGATTGAAGGGCAGGGAACCTGGCATGTCACCACAAAGAGGTGACATCTTCCAGGCTTTGAAAAAATCATTTATCACTATGGAAATTCTCCAAGTTAAG
The DNA here is from genome assembly GCF_059928025.1 of Delphinapterus leucas. Taxonomy (NCBI): domain Eukaryota; kingdom Metazoa; phylum Chordata; class Mammalia; order Artiodactyla; family Monodontidae; genus Delphinapterus; species Delphinapterus leucas. The sequence goes on from NC_143138.1 coordinate 25,133,636, forward strand.
AGATTACTATAACTGGCCACGTGTAGGAATCATCTCTCCAGCATTTCTTGGTCGTCTCTAGGGTCAATACCGAACTTATCGGGCAGGGTGTACAAAACATACATACACCAACATACTACGATGCATCAAAAGGTCATGTGACCAGTGCCTTTGTTCCCATTCAGTGATGAGCCAGGCTGGAATTTGGGATAAGAAGGAAACTGAAGAGGCTAAGCAGCAGAAGAATTGGGAATGAAGTCAGCTGAAGTTCCTCCAATCTGCACCTTTTGAGGGGGTTCAAAGAAGAAAGTTATTTTCCACATGCATGAATGTTCAGTGCAGCACTATACACAACAGCCGAAAGGTAGAAGCAGCCCAATGTCCATCCATGGATGAATGGACACACAAAATGTGGCCTATCCATGCAATGGAATATTATTCAGCCACAAAAGGAAATGAAGTACTGATAGATGGGTGAACCTTGAGAACATTATGCCACAGGAAAGAAGCCAGACACAAAGTGTCACATATTGCCTGATTCCATTTATATGAAATATCCAGAGTAGGTAAACAGAAAACAGAATGGTGGTTTCCAGGGGCTGGGAGGAAGAAGCAATAGGAAGTCAAGCCATGGCTTGGACAGGTACAGGGGCTTCTTTTGGAGCGAGGAAGATGCTTTAGAACTAAATAGATTTATTGACTGTACAACATTGTGAATGAACTAAGGGCCCTAAGTTATTCACCTTAAAATGGTGAATTTTATTTTACATGAATTCCATCTTGATTTTAAAAAATTAAGTTATTTGCCATGAAAATTGCAGGAGAGGCCAAGTGCCTCTACTTCCCCCCAGTTATTTCTTTACTTCTGAACCCACGTTGGTGGGGCCAGTGCCTTTTTAAACTGCGTTCACTTGGCCATACGGACTGAAGGACCACTTACTCAGAAGAGGAAACCAAGGCACATGGCCCAATGACTTTTCCTTTCTGATTTGTAAATTTTTTCCTATGAGAAAAAAAAATGAAACCATGTTTACTCATACTTTAAAAGATTGTTTTTTTTAAAAAATGAAAAAAGTACATGAAATCAGAATCATCCTGGGAATTCTGGGACCTACATAATATGTCCTTAATAAGACGTTTATAATCCCCATTACCCCAAAGGTCTCTACTTGTACACTGATGATAACCCCGTTCAGGTGCAAGTAACCAAGGTCCAGCACCTGCAGTCCTTTCTCAGCTGGCCTAGTAGGAGCCCCATCTACCCGGTACGAGCCCAGAATCAGTGTTGTTTTCCTGTGACTGGGGATTTCATATTCACTCTCCAGGTACACACGTGCCTAGATTTCACTGAACTACCTAGGTTTTCTTTATTCCCTATTAATTTAGAATAGTTATAGATGCCCTAACTCTATATAAATTTGAAATTATATGAAAAATATCATGAATATGTATACATTTTTCTGATAAAAGTGTCCATTCATTGTATTAAATCAGTGGTTTTCAAGTTTAACTTGTGTCAAAATCAGCTGGGGGACTTACTAAAGCACCCACTGCTGGGCTCCACACCTGTGGTTTCTGATTCAGTAAGTCTGGGGCAGGGCACATTTTGTATTTCTAACAAGTTCCTGGGTGATGTTGCTGCTGCCAATTGGGGACCACGCTTTGTAAACCACAGCATTAGATTCTCAAAGGGGTCTGTGGTCTAGGATCCAAGGGCTTCAGCCTGGGCTCTGATTTGCACTATATTTCCCTCCTAGAGTTAGAGTCCTGTCCTCCATCACAGCACAATTAGAATCTACCTAGCCCTTGACAGCTCCCTTATCCTTGTAGGTTGGTTTTTGTTAGAAATAATTTAGTTGCATGAACTTGGAACCACTGTGGAAAATCTTGGACCCATCTCAGTCCCCTAAGCAGGCTAGAGTCTAGGGTGCTGTCCCAAAGCAGATGCATCTCCCCTGGTTAGACAAAATGGAGGCAGCTGGACCCCTCTGTCCACATGTACCACCAGCTGCACCTGACTGAGCAGTTTGCCCTGGCTTTTCAGACAGAGACATTGTGGTTGCAGCCAACTTTAGGATGACCTGCCCCACGGCCAAGAGAGTGTCTTTGACCTCAACACCCTCTCCATTAGAGTTACCAAATCCAAGTTCATACCTCTCACTTCACGACAGGCTAACAAGTAGAGAGACAAGGTGTTGGGACAAGGAATAGCGATTTTATTGAGAAAGGCAGCATACCGAGAAGATGGCAGAGAATTCAGGCTTTTATTTTTTTGCGGTACGCGGGCCTCTCACTGTTGTGGCCTCTCCCATTGCGGAGCACAGGCTCCGGATGCGCAGGCTCAGCGGCCATGGCTCACGGGCCCAGCCGCTCCGCGGCATGTGGGATCTTCTCAGACCGGGGCATGAACCCGCGTCCCCTGCATTGACAGGCGGACTCTCAACCACTGCGCCACCAGGGAAGCCCCCAGGCTTCTTTTATGTTAAGGGAAAAGGGAAGTGGGAGGGTTCAAGCAGGTTGCAGACTTTTTGGAGCCACCTGACCTTCAAGGGAAGCGTAACACTTCTTTGTTTTTCTGCTTGCTCATGTGGGCTAAATCACAAGGCCCCTGCAAAACTTCAACTTGCTAGCAGTTATTTTTACTTTGCCATTCTTACCTCTGCTTATTTGAAAGGTTTCTAAGCTGAAAGTGAACTTACCTACAAGTAATAGTCATAACCAACCCGGGACCTTTGAATGGGAACTTTCTTCAGGGAACTTAATGAGCTATTTGGGCACAAGGAACATTCTCTTGGTGTGCAGGGCTAATGTAATAGAATACATAGACTATAGAATGAGGGAGGCAGTTTCAATATGGTGTTAGCTCTGTTCTTCCTCTGTTACATTACCAGATCCCAAATGGCAAATTATGACCCATTAGTCAAGCAATTCAGTGTATTGAAAATAATTGTAATTTTAATGCAATAGAAGACAGAAGAGAAAATATCCCAGTACATTATCATTATTCCTAAAGAGTATTGCTTCTAAAACTTTTCTTTTGTGTGTGTGTGTGTGCATGTGTGTATGTGTGTGTGTGTGTGTGTGTCAGTTTCAGGGAGCAAATATACTGACCATGGTGTAAAATGTACTTCCCACTGTGCATCACAGTCAAAAAATGTTAGAAAGCCTATGCTCTATTTCCTAGCTTGCCTTGAAGGGCAAACACAGCAGTAGGTTTTAATGTCATTCTCCTTAGATAAAATCATTTGCCTGGTATTTTGTCTTATGTCCTAAGATCTTCTTATTATTCTTGATAGGGTAATACGCATTTTTGTATGTGCCACAGAGTGGATAATGTAAAAAAAAAGTTTTAACTGTTTCTTGACTATCTATTGACCTATGTACTCATAATTCCACTTCTTTCCATATCCAAAGAATAATAAGATCCCATCCTAATCCGAGCTTCTGGAAATTATTAGCATGTTCTTTGAGACTCACCCTTCTAAGTGCCCATATGTGTAAAGAAAAATTCAGCTAATGAGCTACTTAAGTCTATGAAGCACATGGATGCAGCTGCCTGCCTTACCTAGCAAGGCATCTCTGCTTGGACTACAAAGACTTATTCAAAGCTGCAAGAAAGCTAGTTAACAATTCACAATTTTTGGCTGAGCTTCCATATTATGTGCTTCAAAGAAACATAGGGGGAGGTAAAAATTTTAACGTATTTCCCTCTTGTAGGCACTCCTAATGGCTGTTACTAAAGCTGATTTTCATCTCTCCACCGAAGAGGTTTGAACAAGGCTCAGAGTCTCACTACTATGAAGACAGATGCTGGATTAAGAAACTGAGACCTATGATTTATCGAAAAGAGAACTGGTTTCTGAGTTCTGAGCACCCGGAAGACCTGAGAGCTGTTTTCATCCTTAACTATATTTGGAAGTTGAGAGATTGGGGGTCAGAGATGACCTGTTTCATATTTCTGTGGTCCCAAGACACCACGCCATGCAAAGCTGATCATTGGGCATTCCCTTCTCAGGGCCTGCTGTAAAGCCCAGAAGTAAAATTTAACTTTTACTAGATGGTCAAACAGTCCACCAAACACAAGTAACCCAGAAATCCTTTAAAAATATGTACCCAAGAGGACAACTACATGCTTTCATTGCAAAGAGCACATTGGTACTAGACAAAATCACTGCATTGTAATTAAGCTGCAGCGGCCAAGTTAAGTTTAAGGGTGAGGCTCTAAGACTTTAAAGAAGAATCTATAACCAAAGTGGTGTTTGCTTGGTGAGCCTCGGGCTCCAAAAGGGGAATGTCCCAGGGATACCTTCCAAGAGAGACCAAGAAAGAATTTTCCTGATTTGTGAATGTATTTGTATAAAAAGTTTTTGAAAGGTTTAAGTTAAATCACGTTTATTTGAAATTGACATCATCACAGAGAAATTATGCTGTTTGATCACTGACTGCACCAATAGAATCTAACATTTTATTTTTGTGTATATCTCTCCATGAAAAAGGAAATTGGGGTTAACACAGATATTTCTCTGATTTAGAATAGAAACACATATTCTGTATTCTTCCCTGATTAAGGGGCTTGCTTTTACTTCTAAACCCATAGGCATATAAATATAAAAATAATATTTAACCCAGGAAACTGTGAGTCACATTGAATTGGTGGGAGAATGGCCACATAACCCTTAAACTTTTGACTCTCCAACCCCACCTCGACCTCTCACCACAGGACATTCTTTTGTAGGTCTCCACTGAAGTAAGTCCAGTTCCAAGGAAAACAAAAGCCTCATCTATTCTTAGTCTCTTAACGAGACAGCGTTGCTGACACTCAGAGACCTTCCTGCACCGCTGTGCGCGTCCTTGGAGGTCTGAGGAAGCAGCTGCTTCACTGCTGTATGGAAGCGTGCTCCCAGTTTATGGGAGCGTGCAAGCAGAGGGCCAGCCCAGAAGTCCTGAGTCTTTTCTGCAGGCCAAGCCTTGAGCAGCCATATCGCTTTAAGAATGTAGTGAGGTGGATGGACCTAGAGTCTGTCATACAGAGTGAAGTAAGTCAAAAAGAGGAAAATAAATACCATATGCTAACACATATATATGGAATCTAAGAAAAAAAAAAAAGGTCATGAAGAACCTAGGGGTAAGACGGGAATAAAGACATAGACCTACTAGAGCATGCACTTGAGGATATGGGGAGGGGGAAGGGTAAGCTGGGACAAAGTGGGAGAGTGGCATGGACATATATACACTACCAAATGTAAGGTAGATAGCTAGTGGGAAGCAGCTGCATAGCACAGGGAGATCAGCTCGGTGCTTTGTGACCACCTAGAGGGGTGGGATAGGGAAGGTGGGAGGGAGGGAGACGCAAGAGGGAAGAGATATGGGGACATATGTATATGTATAACTGATTCACTTTGTTACACAGCAGAAACTAACACACCACTGTAAAGCAATTATACTCCAATAAAGATGTTAAAAATAAATAAATAAAAATTAAAAAAAAGAATGGTTGAGTTGCAAATGAAATAATGCCATTTGCAGCAACATGGATGGACCTAGAGATGATCATACTAAGTGAAGTGAGCCAGACAGAGAAAGACAAATATCATATGATATCACTTATATGTGGAATCTAAAAAAAAGATACAAATGAACTTATTTACAAAACAGAAACAGACTCACGGACATAGAAAACAAACTTATGGCTACCAAAGGGGAAGTGGGGAGGGCAGATAAATTAGGAATTTGGGAGTAACATATACACACTACTATATATAAAATAGATAAACAACAAGGACCTACTGTATAGCACAGGGAACTCTCTCTACTCAGTATTTTGTAATAGCTTATGTGGGAAATGAATCTGGAAAAGAAGATAGATAGATAGATTTTTTTTTTTTTTGCTGTACACCTGAAACTAGCACAACATTGTAAATCAGCTATACTTCAATTTAAAAAAAAATAAGAATGGTTGAACTACTAAGCAAGATAAAGGTACTCCCTTGATCAAAGAACATTCACATATTCAGGTGTGGGTAAGTCAATTGGGCATATCCATGAGCTATCTTGAATTTTATGCCGACCGGAACAGCCTGGTTGTGGCCTATCAATCATACATTGTACATCTGCTTTAATTATTAAAGAAAAAGGCGCACTGACCAGAAGTAAAGAATGTCCAGTTAACAATAAAGATTAAATGCCTCCCTTCCTGGGACGTCAATGCTGGCCCTCCTTTGATGATAAGACTCCCTTCCCAGGTGCCAAGGCCATGCTGACTCTCTGTGTATGTGCTGATCTCGTTTTTTTGAAACCCTGAAGGAAAGCATCCCTGACTTGTTGTTCTTTGTTCTGACAAAACATAAAACTGCACTGAAAACCCCACTTCTCCAGAGCAGTTCCTCAGAGTTATCTGAGAGGCTGTCTTCTAGGCTATAGTCCTCAGTTTGGCTCAAATAAAACTCTTTTCTATTCCTATCACAGATTGTTTATTGATTATTTTTGTCGACACCCTCACTGATTTTTTTGAGGCTTACCTAGTAGTAAGAGTACTAGAATACATAAGACATATATAATCTAAAGGAAAACTCACAGTTACCATAAAGCAGGAGGCAGAGACAATAAAAAGACACTGACGTGCTCAAAGGGATGGTAGACCTAAATGTAAAATGAAAAAGGATAAAACTTCTAGAAGATAGGTCTATATATATTTATTTTTATCTAGATAAATATTGATGTATTTAATCTAGATAGAACTAAGGGACCTTCGGTTCAGCAATAATTTTTTAGATACAGCACCTAAAGCACAATCCATGAGAGAAAAAAATTAAGTTGGACTTCATTAAAATTAAAATAACTGCTCTGCGAAAGAATGAAAAGACAAGCCATGGACTGGGAGACTTACCTGATGTCTTGCAAAACATATCTGATAAAAGACTTGTATCTAAAATACACAAAGAGCTATTAAACTCAGCAATAAGAAAACAAACAACCCAATTTAAAAATAGGCAAAAGGTCTGAACAGACTCCTTATCAAAGGAGATACACAGATGGCAAATAAGCACATGAAATCCACTTTGCATCATATGTCGTCAGGGAAATGCAAATTAGAACAACAATTAGACATCACTACACACCTATTAGAACGGCAAAAATCCAAAACCCTGACAACAGCAAATGCTGGCAAGGATGTGGAACAACAAGAACTCTCATTCACTGCTGGTGGGAATGCAGAATGTCACAGCCACTTTGGAAGATTATTTTGGCAGTTTCTTACAAAACGAAACATACTCTTCCCATATGATTCAGCAATTTCCCTCCTTGGTATTTACCCAAAGGAGCTGAAAAATCTACATCCACACAAAAATCTGCGCTGTCATGTTTATAGAAGCTTTATTCAAAATTGTCGAAACTTGGAAGCAACCAAATTGTCTCTCAACAGGTGAATGCATAAAGTGTGGTACATGCAAACAATGGAATATTGTTCAGCAATGAAAAGAAATAAACTTGCAAGCTACAAAAAACATTGAGGAAACTTAAGTGCATTCTGCTAAGTGAAAGAAGCCAATCTGAAAAGGCCCCATACCGTATGATTCCAACTACATGGCATTCTGGAAAAGGCAAAACTATGGAGACAATAGAAAGCTCAGTGGTTGCCAAGAATTCAGGGGAATGGGGAGCGGGATGAATAGGTGGAATAGGGACACTTTCAGGACAATGAAACTATTCTGTGTGATAAGGTAAAGGTGGATACAAGACATGATGCGTTTATCAAAACCCATAGAACTAGGCACTTCCCTGGTGGCCGCAGTGGTTAGGAATCTGCCTGCCAATGCAGGGGATAAGGGTTCGAGCCCTGGTCTGGGAAGATCCCACATGCCGCGGAGCAACCGGGCCCTTGAGCCACAATTACTGAGCCTGCACTCTGGAGCCCGCGAGCCACAACTACTGAGCCTGTACGCCACAACTACTGAAGCGCGCGTGCCTAGAGCCCGTGCTCCGCAACAAGAGAAGCCACTGCAATGAGAAGCCCGCGCACCGCAACGAAGAGTAGCCCCCGCTCACCGCAACTAGAGAAAAGCCCGCGCACAGCAACGAAGACCCAATGCAGCCATAAATAAATTTAAAAGAAAAAAAGAATCTTGCCAGGGGAGATTATCCTGGATTATCTGAGTGGGCTCTAAACCCAATCACAAGTGTCCTTAGGAGAGAAGCAGAGAGAGATTACACACAGAGAAAAGGAAAAGGCAATGTGAAAATTCAGGCAGAGATTAGCATGACATGACCACAAGCAGAGCAATCAAGCTGCTGACAGAAGCTGAAAGAGACAAGGGATGTATTCTCCCCTCGAGCCTCTAGAGGCCGTGCTGACCTACCGACACAACAAGCAAATACAGATCTTCCTTGACTTATGATGGGGTTTTGTCCCAATAAACCCATCATTAATTTGAAAATATCAAAAGTCAAAAATGCATTTAATACACCTAACCTACCCAACATCATAGCTTAGCCCAGGCTGCCTTCAATGTGCTCAGAACGTTTACATGAGCCTACGGTTGGGTAAGATCATCTAACACAAAGCCTATTTCATCATAAAGTGTCGAATATCTCACATAATTTACTGAATACTCTCCTGAAAGTGAAAAAAAAAAACCAAAAACAGAAAGGTTGTCTGAGCACAGACGGCTGTGTGTCGGTTGTTCACCCTCGTGACTGTGTGGCTGACTGGGAGCTGGGCTCACTGCTCAGCATCACCAGGGAGCATCTTACCCCATATCACTAGGCCCAGAAAAGATCAAAATTCTAAGTACAGTTTCCACTGAAAGCATATCACTTGCACATCATCGTAAAGTCAAAAAAAAATCGTGAGTCAAGCCATCATAAGTCAGTCACATCCTAAGGTTGGTACCATGATGTATTTGTAGAGTAACTACTGTGTTCCGGTCACTATTCTAAGTGTCCATGTGTAGTGATGCATTTAATCCTCACAACAATAAATGAAGTAGATACTGTTATTACCTTCATCCCCATGTTATAGGTGGGAAAACTAAGACTCAGATAGGTTCAGTCGTCTGACCGAGGTCACACTACTAGTATGACATAAGTGGCATTCAAGGCCAGGCAGTCTGGCTGCAGAATCCTTGTGCTTAACCACCAGGTGACACTGTCCTTGGACAGGAAGCAGCTGTAGTATATTTAGTGGATACAAATGCACTTTGAGAAGTGAAGCCGTGAGCAGCGAGATAAGGCTAGAGAGGTAACCCTTATCACACAGGGGTCTTGAATGTCATGCAAAGATCAGGCTTGAGCATGCAACATCAGAAGCACCCAGAGGGCTTGTCTGTACCCATATTTCTGAGCTTCACCCTCAGTTTCTGATTCAGTGGGTCTGAGGTGGGGTCTGAGAATTTGCATTTCTGGCAATTCCCAGGGGATGCTGACGCTGCTGGTCTGGGGACCACACTTTGAGAACCAGTGCTCTAGGTGATAAGAAGCTATTCAAGGGTTTCAAGCTGAGAGGAACTCTGTTAGAGTTGCAGTTTAGTTACCTAAAGGTACTAAAAGCATTCAACAGTATCAGAAACAAATCTCAATATTTAAAATCGATAAAAATGCAGCTGCTCTGTTTTAATAAGGAAGTGGTAGAGTACTTTCTGGTTCTTCAACTTGTAGGTTCTAGCATCTGTGAGACCTTGGGTAACTTACTGAACCCCTCCCAGCCTCAGCTCTCTCATCTTTAGAGTGGGAGTAGAATCTTGAGGGTGAAATAAGCTGAATAAAGTATAACAATTGACATACAGTAACACTCATTACATAGAAGACATTTTTATATTTAGTATATTGTTGAGGGGAGTAGGGCAAAGCTCCCTCCCCCAGGATGGATTCTAGGTGAGCTGGGACTTTCTTTTTTAAATATAGTTTATTTTAACTTAAATGTGCTTAAAGGAGTACACTCATATTAGTTAGTATAGTGTAATTTAGTTCAATTTAATGAACACAATTTGGACCAAAGTTGTAAATGGTTTAAATATTTAAAAGAAAAAACAAAACAAAACCAGGACTTGCTATCTGTATTATTTTTCACCTATTTTAAGTGTACAGAAGATCCTCCCTCAAATGCTACGAAAAAAGGCAGCACGAACCCTGAGAAATTGGATTTTAGTTTACTTCAGAAAAATAATGTGTTACACTGTAAAGGCTTAAAAATTGGAGCAGCAAAGCATTTTCATAATGTTTCCGTGCCAGCTTACACAAATGCAATAACCATAGCGTAGCCCCCGGGTGGGGAAAGGGTACTTCACGTGTGAGGCAAGTACAATAGCTGTGTGAATTTAGTTGATATTGTATGTGGCTTCTAAATCCATACCCTCTGAGAGCCAACCAATTCCCTAGGTCTGAGTTAACACTCTCAGTCTGAGGAACATTTTGAAAAATACTGAGTTAGATCAGTTTTAAACACTACGTTCTGAAATTGTAAGGTTTTTAAGTGAGCATTTTTCCCGAATTAAGTAATTAGACTGATTTTTGCCAGATTTATAGATTCAGGTGCTGAATAATGTGCCTGGTCTTTCAGGGTGCTGGAGATATTTTCTGCGTTAGGCCATTAATCTTGATCACATTTCAGTGATACATGGAAAAAGTAGGTCTCATCCTCCTTAAGTTTTAGAAGGAGAATACAGCGCTGAAAGTCTACACATAAGGTCACTGAAGAAATCTGTTTCAGAGCTGCCACTAGGCTCTGGGCCCCCTGAGATCTCTTCCGGAGGACTGTGTTAGATTTCACTGATGACCTTAAATAGGAGAATGCACATGGATTTTCAATCAGGAACCATGTGGTCAACCAAAGTATCAAAAACCTTTGCAAACACTATGTTAAAACATGCCAGAGGATTATCAACCTTTTTCTTGTTTGCCAATATACTGAGAAAAAAAAACCTCATTACTGTTCTACCCTGTGGTTCCTTAAGAGACCTCGAGCGTCTTTTCGTGCGGCCTCTATGAATCGCCTTTTCCAATCCTTTGCCTTTTTCCTACTGTTACATCTTTTTCTTATTAAGGACATGATTTCACTGTCATATGTTTTTAAAAGGCTTTCTTTCTACTCTGTTGCTGATATAAAGGGACCACAATCTTTGATGCATGCAGAGAATGCAGATTCTTTATTTTGTCCATTGTCCATCACCCTGAATGAGCCCCACTTGCTAAAGAGAAGAGAAAATTAACAAAATGTTAAACCAATGTACCCCTTAGTCTGATTTAACAATTTAAACAGTTCTTTTAGGTAATGTTCACCTTTAGGAGTTAATTGTTTAGTCGGTCTCATTGTTTGCGCCCCACCATCACTACTTACACCTTCGCTCCTACTTCTCCCAAGATGGGACTTGGTATATAAGAGGAGATGGGCTAATGTGAGCTAGGAAGAGAGTGCAGGGTCCCAGGGAATATGCACAGTGCTCCAGAGTCTCCCCAGGGCCATCTGCAGAATGGCTGGCTTGGTACCCATTGGGTTACAGTTTGTTCCATCCAAGCCACATGCATTTTGTAAGCATCTCCTGCAGCTGGTGATACCAAGGCTGATTTATTCCCAACTTGGTGAGAGCCATAGCAGTGACCCCTCCTCACCCCCCACCACCACTGCCTTGGCCCGCTCCAGTCCTTGCTGAGTGGCAGACTCCACTGAGCATCTGCCTCATGTTTTATCCTGCCCTCTGGCTCAGGGTTTGGTGTAGGGCCAACTCACGCTCTTTATAGTGGGCTCCACGGTTCTCAACTCAGTGTGTCCATTTGAAGAACCATAGGAACTCAGAAATGCACTACCCTCCACCCTCCTCTCTCCCTCTCCTAAACTTACTGGACACGACTAAGTTAACACAAGACTTCTACACAGCTGTCTCCTCCAGGACTCATATGGAAGGTGAAGCCAGCCCTTCTGACCTTGGTGTTTCCCTCAACTGATCTGGCATTACCTCCTCTTAGGACATGTGTCTAATTATCTACTCTCCTGGCATGTTATCCAGTTCCTTTTCCCAAAAATCCCTTAGGACTGGATAGGGTGAGCTTTCCCTGATTCTGCTCCTGAGACCTCTCCAAGGTGAAAATGCTCTGTCTCTAGTTCCCTTCTCTTGATATGCGTATTTCTTGTGGCAAAATCCTATTCTGAATGTCAGATGTTGACTATTAACTCTTTCTCTTGGCATTTTGGCTATCTCAATTATTTTTTAATCCTTTAAACATAATTATGCTGTCATTCATTGTTCACAAATTTTTGAACATTCAAATTTATCAGTCTTTTCCTTCATGGAGTTTTCAGGTTTTCAGTTTTCATAAGAATACTGTACAAAACTCAAGATTATAAAAATATGTTTGTATAGTTTTCTTTGGTTTCTTACTATTTTTTATGTTTAGCTCTTTAAGCAATATGATTTTTTGTATTAATTTAGAGATATGACTTTATTTTTTCAACATGGCCACAATATCGTTTTCTGAATCTAAACTCCATTTATTTTATCAAACTAAATTCCCATTAATACATTGATCTGTTTCTACATTTATTCCCCTAGGTCGGGAATCTCTTGGTAAGCAACAGGTGGGAATGTTCTGAGTCATTTATTCTTCTAAATTGGGTTTTTGTCCTTTGCCTGCTATATTTCTTTTCACTATATATATATGTATATATATATATCAATATATATGTAGGTATGTATCTATACATATAGATATATGTCTGTATCAGTCACACAAAATTTTTACACATTGCCTTTCATCTTGCTAATTCTTGGAAGCTCTGTCCACATATTCCTTTTGTTCTTGCCTCATTGTGTGTCTTCTTTATTTTCTTTCACTGTATTTGATAATATTTTGCTTTCCTCAATCTATATGTTGACACTGGCTATCTTACTCTTCTATCATCTAAGTGATGATGGTTGGGGTGGGGAAGGACAATTGCTTGCCTGAGGCTTTGTATACTTGTTAGAATATCTGAGCTCCACCTTCTCTCCTGTGATGTGGGTGACTGTCCTGTTCCAGGTTCCTTTCACCTGGGGAGTGAGGAGCTGGGAAACAGCCTATTCCCCTTGGCTTCACTTTAGGGTAAGCGGTGGGAGCTTGGGGTACCCTGAACGCCAGAATAAGAAGGACTTTACTCGGAGACACCAAATCCACACTGGCCATCCTAGTTCATCCCTGTCAGTTTGTTCTCTTTCTTAAGGAAAAAGAAATCCTTCAGTCAAAACTTTGGCCAAGGAGTGAATGCCTAGCTGCCTTTTAGGTTGATGAGACAGAAGAGGTGGGCGTGTGGAGCCATAAATCTGCATCTGAGGGACTTCCCTGGTGGTGCAGTGGTTAAGAATCTGCCTGCCAAATGCAGGGGACATGGGTTCCAGCCCTGGTCCGGGAAGATCCCACATGCCACGGATCAGCTAAGCCCGTGCGCCGCAACTACTGAGCCTGTGCTCTAGAGCCCGCGAGCCACAACTACTGAGCCCGTGAGCCACAACTACTGAAGCCCGCGGGCCTAGAGCCCGTGCTCTGCAACAAGAGAAGCCACCGCAATGAGAAGCCCGCGCACCGCAACAAGAGTAGCCCCAGCTCGCTGCAACCAGAGAAAGCCTGCGTCCAGCAACGAAGACCCAATGCAGCCAAAAATAAATTAAATAAATAAATAACTTAAAAAAAAAATCTGCATCTGAGGGAATTCCCTGGCAGTCCAGTGGTTAGGACTCCATGCTTCCACTGCAGGGGACATGGGTTTGATCCCTCGACAGGGAACTAAGATCCCAAATGCTGCACACAGCCAAAAGAAAAAAAAAAAATCTGCATCTGAATCTTCAGTCAGTCCCATCAATGTCCAGCCCACCGTCACTCCTGACTTTTGAATCAGGCCATTGTACGTGTTCTGCAGGGTAGGTCGGCTGCCCTCTGTACTTATTTTAGCATTTGATTTCCTTGATTTAGCCTTACTATTAAATATCTGCTTTGTTGATGTCCCTGAGCTGTTGAGTTTATACTTTTTTAAACTTCTTTACTGTCATTTAAATGGGGTCTCAGGAGGAAGAGTAGGTCAAAGTTTGTACTCAATCCACCACCTGAATTAAAATTATTTTCAAGTGATTTACATACCTGGTAATTCTTTAGAATTGTAGATCTGAATTCTTCAGAACTGTGGATCTGTTGATGGTGTCTTTTGGTTTCTGGCACTCTAAGGAAAGATGGTATAGATATAGGTTATAGGTATATAGATATAGATATAGATTATAGGTACAGGTATAGGTATAGATGTGTGTGTGTGTCCTATGATTCTGAGGGATGAACCTGAAGACAGAACGGTGTGTGCTCAATCTGCATCTTAATCCAGTTTCTCCTAAAGCCTCCTTTCATTGAGAAACAACCCCTCAAAACCCGTATTTCCATGAGTATATTTTAGCGACTGTCAGTCTACAACACACATTCTTTCTTAGCCTCAGACTGGATTTCATTGCCAGCATTTTCTGGAACTGACCGAGTATTGGAAGAAGACTCTCTGGCCCTTCTGACCTCCCTGGAATCATTTAACTCACAATCAGTCACTACAAGCTCCTGGTAGATTTGGGAGTATACAGTATGAATACCCACATGTGCTGGAGATGGCACATATTCCCATATTCTTCTATATATACTATTAAGAATCAAACATATATTTTTCTCACTGAGAAAACTAATACACACTCATTGCTGAGAAATTGGATAATATAAAAATGAATAAAAAGCAAAAATATTACTTCCAATCTCATTTCCCAAAGAGAATAGTTGTTAATCCTTTATTTTCTTTCAATTTTTTTCTATGCATTTTTAAACAAAATTAGGGTCGTTTTATACACATACATTTGTAAAATATTACACTCTGCTTTTAAAATATCTTAATGTCATGAATATTTTTAAATGTCATTAAGTATATTTGGAAAATATTAAGTTAAAAAAATTTTGATATTGACTGGAATTAAAGAACTCAAAACAAAATCAATTTATGTGCATATTAAGAAGGCTCACTCCATATTGATTCCACCACTGTCACCACCATCACCACCATCACCATCACCCTCTCTAAAGTAACCACTTTCATTAATTTATTATTTATCTTTCCAGTTGAAAACACTATTTTTAATGGCTGCATAATAATCCATCCTAAAGAGATATAAGATTTACACATTCTCCTAATTTGGGGCATTTGGAATGTTTCCATTTTTTCACTATTATAAATAATATTTACAAAAAATTTTAAAGTATTGCTATGACTTGGCAGAGCTTCCTGACTTTCTATTCACCATATTGTATTTTTCTATCTGGCACCACAGGAGAAATGAAAGTTCGTTAAATGGTACTTCCGGCTTTTACCAAAACCTTGACGCTAAAGGGTCCCTTAGCGTTAGACTAGTTTAGTATCAACCCCTCATTTAACAGAAGCAGGAAAGTAAAGCAGAGAATGAGCGACTCGCCCAGAGCCACAAGCGGGTTAGCAGGAGGAAAGTGATGGAACACAGGACAGGCTGGCTGCAACATCTACCTCACCACTGCCCTCCCCAGGCTGGGAGGGATGACTGGGGTAGGAGACCCCCTAGCCCACCAGTCAGTCCCATAGTCCCGCTCAAATACACATGCTTGGTTGAAAGAGGAAAAGAAGAGGAGTGTTTAAAGTCAAAGTGACCGCATATCTCTGCTAGAACATCTTGGCTGAACCATCTTTAGGCTGAACATCAGGTATATAAGTAAGAAAAGAGATGAAAACTGAGAAAATAAGAAAAGGGACAATTCTAAACCTCCCGTATTGTTTCTAAATCATGCAGCAGAATCCAGCCAGCTGCCAAGGCGAGAGGCATACTGTGAAACTAGATTCCCCCCAAGCTCCCTGGACAACCTGCCTTTCCTTGTTCATTTCTCTTAAGGGAATGTGGAAAATTCCCTGGGATTTAGAAGCCTTTGACTCATCAACACATATGTCTGAGAACTTATTCTAAGATAATACACAGACAAGTACACAAGATGCATATAAAATGATTTTCATTGCAGTCTTAGATATCATAATGAAAACTGGAGAATTCTATTTCTTCCGGATATATTTTATTTGCCTCTGCAGCTTCTCTCAGCCTCACCTGGCTCTGAGACCCTTTGCTTTGCCTTGGCTATTGCTATGGCTGGCCCACTCTTCGAAGACTTCGAAGTCCACCTCCTATGGCCAACCAGCCACACACTCACAGTCTCTGACTCTCCCGGTCACTTGCAAATTCCAGTGGAGAATTTCACTGTAGAACCTAAAATCTTGTTCGGCCAGTGGCTGCTAAAGATGCTGAGTGATGAGAGGGAGTGTGACGGAGTCAACTTCCTGGTAAGGAAAACTTGGACCAGTGGAAGAGAGAAGAGAGGGGCTAGCAGGGAAAGGCCTCTCCCTTCCTCCCTCCAAAACACTGTCCTGAGGCTTGACTTCTCCATGTGGTCCTCCTGGGTACATCCTGCAGGACCAAGCAGACGTACCTACTAAGGAACAGATGCCTCTCAAAATTAAAAATGATGACGTTAAAGTTAAAAATGATGACGTATACCTATATTCACTAGCTTGGAAAGAGCTCTGAGTGATATTTCTGGAGGGAAGTTAACCCTGTTTGTTTCTAGATAGTCAGATTTTGGACATTTTCTTTTTTTTAAACTATTATGGATTTATTGTTGCACTTGCTACAAGTATGTATTAAATTTATAAACAGAATAGTTTTGGGGAGTCCAATTTTTACACTAAAATGTTGCCCAATTTTTCATCACCATAAAATTTGCTCTAATGAATACATTTTAAAGATAAATACCTTATCAATGTCACATGTATATAGAAGTAATGTTTACATGTGTAAATAGATATATACATAGTGTATCAGTACCTAAACCATTTTTGAATGGAACTTTTTTATTAGGCTGTCCACTGACAAACTGCTTTACTCAGCTTCCAGTTTCAGAAATGCCACTGAATAATTGCCTATTCACAAAGAACAACAGTCCCTTTGTGAAACAAAGATTTTTGGCTTGCAGCCTTACAGACAGAGTTCACAGCACTATTATAACTGTTCATACACATTTGTCAGAAAAGGATGGTATCTGGGGTTAGTTCAATCAGTTCCCTACAGAATTCAATAATAAACTTCTAGCTAAACTTAGAAATGCTATTTTATTATTTACATGTGAAGTGAGTTTTTTGGTTTCTTTTTTTTTCCATTTAGGGTATGTCAGCTGATTTAAATAAGCAACTTATACTGAGGAAAGCTTTTATCCAAGTGAGCAAGCTAAATGGAAAAATACAAAACCAAATAAAAAATGCTAAAAAATAAAGATGTTGCCCAATTCTGGACCCAAATGAATTAGGAAATAGATTATCCAATGGTTCATGATTCTAAATTCAAATATGGTGCCAATGTACAGAAATAGTATGGGAAAGATGTTACAGAGGAGTCCGAATCAACTCTGAAATATCATTTTCTGTGGGGAAGAGAGGATGAAGAAATCATTAAAAGCCATGGCTAAGTGAAAAGACATCTTCTAACACACATGTCCCACACCTGGTAAGATATGTAATTAAAAGGGGTATGTGGATAACAACATGAAATACAGAGTAAAGAGAAGAGTCATTATTTCAAGCCTATCCCCTGAAGTCACTAGTGCCCCCTCATTCTCCTTCTAACTGGATTCTGGAGTTTCGTACACATTCTTCTTGCAGTACCTAAAGTTCTCTGAAGCTCAGGGCATCCAACTCACTTGGTCTGTTCTCTCCTGTCCTGTCTTCCAGGCTCCATCTGCGGCCCAACAGTGACGATGCTAAGGAAACTCCCTCATCCAGGTCTCACTTCTCATGTTCATGGTGGAAGTTGAACTTCCTTAACTTTGTGATATATTCTTTCTGTTGCCATTTCTGGCATCAGTCTGGTCCCTTCTAAAGGTAGTCTACTGCCTCCTGAGAAAAAGAAAACTTTTTCCTCAAGCATTTCAACACTTCTGTAGGCCCCAGGAAAATCATGGTCCCATTCTGCTTAGATGCACCTGGAGCCCCGAAGTAGCACTCTCCCGACTCTTTCTGTTCCCAGTCTACCATCTTCACCCTTTTATAGGATGCTCAGTCACACACCCAGCCATTCATTCAACAAGCCTTTTCAGAGCACACTGGGGTCACTGTGCTCAGTTCTAGAAATTTCATGGTGAGCAAAACCAGAAGCAACAACCCCAGGCCTCCTGGAGCACCCCTTCTAGTGAGAGAGGAGACATGGACTGAATCATCCCCAAATGCAGAATTATACAAACTCTAGTAAGGGTTGTGAAGGTAAGTTCCCAAAAGCTAATAGAGCATGTAATGAGAATACTGATTTATTCTGGCAGGACCAAGAGGCATGTCCAAGAAGTCATCTAAGCAAGTATACTCACACTGATATCCAAAGTTGTTTTCTCGGCAAAAAGAAGGAATGTGCCAGGCAGAAGGAAGAGTTTTTGTCAAGTTTGTGACATCCTCAGTGAATGAAAGAATTTTGGTATTTTGGAGCTAAGAAAGTTTGAAAGGTTGGTAGGTACGTACATTCTACAAATTCTGGCCAAGACGTTAACGGTGAAAAGTGTTTATCGCCCTCCCCACTCCCTCAAGCGCCTCAGTCCCGGAGCTGTCCACTGCAACATGCTCCAGCTCTTTTCTTTCAAGAGGCCCAACCACGAGGCTTTACATAAGCACAGGCTCCAGGGTCCCAGCCAGACAATATTATGAGCACAGAATGAACCTCTTTCTGGTATAGTACCTTGTACGCAACTTTATAGATGGCAAAGTGTAACCAGTAAGGATCCTAGCAGTAAGGGATGGGGCAGTGTGACTGGCAAGAGCGGAGAACTGTTACCATTCCTAGGCCAGAGGGAGCTGGGAAAAGATTGGTTTCTAGAATGTGAACAGATGGAGAGGCTACCTGACCAGAGACAGCACCTTTGAATGGGATGCAGCCCACCTGTGGTTACACCTCAGGCAAGCACCTGGGGGGAGGAAGAGTCCAACTTCTCTCTCCTCCCACCTTCTGAGATCTTGTCCTTGCTGGAACTCAATGAGAGCCGGAGGGCAAGGACACCCACATGGATCATCCCCCCAGGATATAGAGCAGAATGGAGAACGGGGCATACGCAAAGCAGGTGACATAGTCAGGAGGGTTAAAGCATAGTGCCCCAGTTTCAAATATTTGAGGTGCCACTAATAAAGTCCATTCATCTCTAGATGCCTCAATTTCCTCATCTTTAAAATGGAAATGATGACAACGATACACTGGTTTGCTTTAAGCATCCATAAAATATTTAGACTAGTGCCTGACACCTGGTCAGTGCTTATAAACGTTCTTACAGAAGAATGTTTATAAATGTTTTTATAGAAGAAACTGAAGTTCACACAAGGTAAGTGACTTACTCAAGCTCCTGCTGTCAGAAGGGGCACAATCAAAACCAGAATCCAGACCTTATTGTTCTTGTCTGAACACTCTTAAATCTCCTTTAAGCTGTGTCCTCCACTCTCTTCTTCAGAATCAACAGAATAATTACTAAATTGACTAATAGTTAATTCTGTAAGCACATTCTGAATCTTAGCGCTGTTTGTTAATTTGGGGAGTATTTGCATTTTCTCCCAACTTTATTGAGATACAATTGACATATGACATTGTGTAAGTTTAAAGTATACAACCTATTGATCTGATACACTTAGGTATTGCAATAGTGTTAACTCACATCTCCATCTCATAGCACAATTACCATTTCTTTTTTGTGGTAAGAACATTTAAGATCTACTCTCTTAGCAACGGTTGATCATACTTTTCAAAACTGTATTCACAGAGGACAGGAAAATGTTTCTCCTATTCTCTGTAACTTAATGCAAATAGGAACCTGTACCTTCACAACCGCATAGAGAAGAGGAAGAGAGAACAGCTCTGTCTTCCTCTCTGTCCACCATGTGAGGACACAATGAGAAGGCAGCTGTCTGCAAGCTAGGGAAAAGGCCCTCATCAGGAACTGAATCTGCCGGCACCTTGATCTTGGACTTCCCAGCCTCCAGAAATGTCGGGAATAAATGTCTGTTGTTTAAGCTATCCAGCTATTTTGTTATGGCAGCCTAAGATAACTGATACAAGATCTTCTGTCCATTTTAAATTGGAATATTTATCTTTTTATTTTTGAGTTGTAAAAGTTCTTTATATATTCTAGATACAAGTCCCTTTGCAAACTGTCACTTTCATCTAAGATGCCACCATCTCTCGTTTGGACTAATTACCCCATCTTCCTGCTTCTACTCTAGATCTCTGTATTGCATTCCCCACACAGCAGTCAGAGTAATTAATCTTAAATATACATCAGATAGTGTCACTCCTCCGCTCAAAATCCCTTACGGCTTCTCTTCTGATCCAGAATAAAATCCAAAGTCTTTACCATTGCGGACAAGCCCCAACCGATGTTGCCTCTGACCCCTGCTCAGTCTTCATTTCTCCCTTCTTCCCACTGCTTACCCTGCTCCAGGCACAGTGGTCACTCTGCTCTTTCCTAAGCAGGCCAAGCAAGCTACCACCTCTGAACCTCTGTACTTGCTATTACAATAAGAAGCCAGCCAAGAGAAACTCAAGAGAAAGTATTGTAGGCAGAGGGAAGGTCTAGAACAGTTAGGCTAAAGTGAGACTGACATGTCCAAAGAACAAAAAGATGTCTAGTGTGGATACAGCAAGTGGAGAAGAGGCAGTAGGTGACACAGATGCAAAGTTCAGTAAGGCTTTGTAAGGCAGGGTGAGGACTCGGGATTTCACCACAATACAATGATGGGAAACCACTGGAGGTTTTTAAGCAGGAGAGTAATGTCTGATTTAAGTTGTAAAAGCATTGTTCAGGATGGGTAGACAGTGGCCACTAGCTTGGAGGCAGGAAGAAAATTAGGATGCCTTACTCTTACCCACTCAAATGTCTCCACTCTACTCCCAACTAGTCTTCTTCTACTTGTGCAGATTCTCTGCCCTATATACTCTTCACTTTCCCCAGATGCAAGCTCTTCCATGAATGAACGACTGAATGAATGAACGAGCTTGCATCTTAACATCAATACACCAAAGGAGCTTATTCACGTTCAAGAAGCACTCAGTGAGCATTCAAAAAAGTTTGAAAGGCACAGTGCTCTGCTGTGGTTAGTTATACACGTGACCAAGACACTCTCCTTGCCTTTAAGAAGCTTTTCTAGTTCACTGAGGAAGACACTACACCTGTATCTAAAATACCAGCAAGAAGGGTTACAAGTAAAAGAGTTACAGGTAAAGTTCTATAGAGAGTTCAAAGGATTGGATGATCACTTCCAGGTAGAAAAATCACAGAAAATGTCCTATTTGAATAGAGTAAGACTTGAATAGGTGAAAATGGTTAGAAAGTGCATTTTAGGTCGATGAAAAGAAACTGATGTAGAATCTGGGAGCAGAATAAGATATTAAAGATCATTTAGTCCAAAACTGATTTTCCACGAGTGTAGCAAATTATTTTATGGTCAATCACAAATATAGAGAACAGACTTGGTTGTCGGGGAGAAGGGAGTGGGGGAGGGAAGGATTGGGGGTTTGGGATTAGCAGCTGCAAACTATTATATATAGGATGGCTGAACAAGGTCCCACCGCACAGCACAGGGAGCTGTGCTCAATATCCTGTGATAAACCAGAATGGAAACGAACATGAAAAAGTATGTGTATAACTGAGTCACTTTGCTGTACAGCAGAAAGTAACACAACGCTGTAAATCAACTATACTTCAATACATTTTCTTTAATGATTTTACGGTCGAACAGGTACCCTTTCAACTTCACGCTTTCCCGTAAAACCGTATATGCAGTTTGGTAATGAGACTGCTACACTGAAGAGCCACAAAATTGTGGTGTAAACCTCCAGGCCATGGCTGGACCAGTGATAAAAATACATGTAACAGTCAGGCGTGGAAGAGAAAACGTCCAGACTATTTGTGAAAGTCTGCTCCATCTACCCCATAATGTTTCTGGTGCTATTCTATCTGTTCTTCTCTCTACAGAATCTACTTTCATGCTTGTATAAAGACAGCTGATGAAATTTAACTTCTGCTTGTCTTGGAAGCTGCGCTAAGTCAATAATAAACATGTACTTTGGAATTTTGTCTATTTGAACATTCACAACCTGCTGCTAGACTTTTAAAAAATCTCAGAAGTTTTAGGCTAGTATAAAGGAAAATCATTATGATATTCACCAGAGAGAAAAAAAAATCATTGATTTTTAAACTTTGAGTTGACAAAGTCAATAGAGCATGTTCAAAGAAAAATCAGTGAGTTGCTACAGTCATGGCTCAGCAACACTGGACTTGAACATGGACTTATAATGAGTATTTATCCTTAACATTCACATGAAGATCGTGTCTGCAAACCTCAGCAGTTTCAGGGTACTGCCAGATAAAGATGTTTTCATTTACGTTTCAATTTTTACTGCTTAATCGCATCCCTTACGGATCAAGGATGCATACATTTTCAGGGCTAGAAGATTAGGCAGAAAAGTCATTACAATTCTTTCTGTGTCCAGTCTGGGTTGACAAGAAGTCCTCGGCGTTTTTTTCTGACAGTGTTGCTTTGGAGACAACAAAAAGTTAAATCAGAGATATGGGGATATATGTTTATGTATAGCTGATTCACTTTGTTATACAGCAGAAACTAACACACCATTGTAAAGCAATTATACTCCAATAAAGGTGTTAAAAAAGAAAGTTAAATCATAAGTATTCCAAAGACAATCCTTTATACCCAGCATATCAGTAAGTATGGGTATCAGGGAAAAAGTAAGAGGTAGTTTCTGCCTTCAGGAAATGTACACAATTGTTGGAAAGTTTATGTGTGTATCTATATACTATGAGAAAGAGCCAGAATGAGAGAAAGAGAGACATGGAAGCCAAATATTTAACAAAATATAGCATTTGTACTACAGACATTAGGAAGGGAGAAGAAACTGTGAGCAGGAGTTAATCAGAGAAGGCTTCATAGAGGAGACGGTAGGATTCAAGTAGTTATAGTAGAGAAGAGAAAGTATTCCACATAAAGAGAATGGCACAAGCAAAGACACTAAGATATTCCCTCCTTTTTTATTAATCCACTCAACATTTATTAAGCACTTCGCACCAGGACTGCTAACCAGTAGTTTCAAAGATGAGCTGAAAGATGAAACCGTGCTCTCTCCCTTCACGGGAGTGGCCTAGGAGCCATTCAATCTTCTAACCCAGTATCTACTCTGCAACCAGATTTTTTGAACGTTTATCAAAAAGTTGAAGCTTCTGCTACTTTCTCAATGCATCTTCTTTTTTTAAAACCCTCTATCCAGTTCACCTGTATTCTCATATCTTTCATGAGATTATTTTCCACCTGCTGCTCTCACAGTCCACAGCATTAGCAGTTCTGGGAGCAAACACTAGAAACCCAGCCGAGGTGTGTGGGCTGATGAAGCTCAGCAATGAAATGACCCATAACCAGAGCCACCCAAGTTCAGTTAAAGGATGATTGTGATTTGGAGCAGCCAAGGACCACTGCCATCTAACAGTGGGGAAACTGACTCCTTGGAGAAAATCAGGATAATGACCTGCCAGCCCCTGCCAACTGGAACTAAGTGTGGGCAGATAGAATCAGACTCCACTCCCTGCCCTGAACCCTGAACAGTTAGGCTCACATCCATTGCAAGAGCAAGGGCAGCTCCAGAGAACACTGTGAAATGGGTCTTTGGTCATCAGTGCCCTATTACTCTCTTATTTGATTCTCCTTTAGAGGCTCCTTCTCTGTCCAATTCTCTGTTTCTTCAGGCCAGCCACAGGCTTCCCAGAGCCTCCTCCCCAAAGTGGGTGGACTTTTCCTTTGCCCACATGGAGGCATGTGAGCATGGCTGGAGATAATCAAGCAATTGGACAGGTCAGTTTCTGTATATTCATCATAACCTTCTACTTCAATAGGAAAATAGAAGTCATCTCTCCTTCCCACCATGAAATTCCCCACCCACCTGCATATACATGTTCATCATCTCCTCTCCTACCATTTCAACACAGAGCTGTTAAGAGCACGGAGTTAGACTACAAAGGTTCAAGGCCTGGGTCTACCACTTAGCAATGTGATCTTGGATAAATTGTTTAGCCTCTCTGAGCCTCAGATTCATTGAGAGTAAAATAGGGGGAATTTTAGAACCACCTCATCAGGTTGTTGTGAACTTATAAGGGAAAGCCAATGACCATTACAGTGATCCATAAAGCAAACTCTAAGTTTATTTATTTGCCAGGCAAGGGAACATGTGCCAGTGAAGAAGTTCACTGAGGTGGGGAGGGAGGTGTATATATAAATAAATAAATGGGCAGGTGGGGCTCACAGTGGTTATACTAATTAAGAATAATAAGTAGGAATGTACTCTTATTCAGAGGATTAAATTGTTTAATCCATGGTAAAGCATTTGAAACATTGCCTGGCATATAAGAAACCCTCAAAAATGCCACCTTTCATTATTTATTACTAAACTGTTCCAAATCTTGTTCTCTATCTCAGGGATTTTACTCTTGAATTTTCAGTTCTCTCCGTCTCTACTGGATCACTCCCGTTAGCATTCAAATATATTCTACAACCTCCATACATAAGCCTTCTCTCTCACTTAGTAAAGATGAAGATGGAAACTTAAATCTTTTTTTAGATGAAATCTTAAATCTTTTAGATGAAACCTTAAATCTTTTTTAAAAGATGAAATCTTAAATCTTCAATGGTGAAAAGATAGATTTATATTATAAATGATTTGGAGAAAACAGGGAGCCATCTAAAAATAAAACCAAAGTTGTATCAGTACTTCCCACTTTACACCAGGAAAATCTCCTATTGGATCAAAGATCTCAGTTTAAATAATGAAACTATAAATATACTGTAAGAAATCATGAGAGAACTCTTTAATAAACTCAGAGTGGGAAAAGCCTTCTTAACTATGACACAAAACTCAAGGGCCATAAACAAAAAGATTTATAATTTTTTTTTTTTTTTTTTTTTTGCCGCACCAAATGGCATGTGGGATCTTAGTTCCCTGACCAGGAATCAAACCTGCACCCCCTGCAGTGGAAGCGCGGAGTCAACCACTGGACCGCCAGGGGAAGTCCCAAGATTTATAAATTTGACAATATAAAAATCAAACATTTCTGCAAGGCAAAAGCCACCATAGGGCTTCCCTGGTGGCGCAGTGGTTGAGAGTCCGCCTGCCAATGCAGGGAACACGGGTTCGGGCCCCGGTCCGGGAGGATCCCACATGCCGCGGAGTGGCTGAGCCCGTGAGCCATGGCCGCTGAGCCTGCGCGTCCGGAGCCTGTGCTCCGCAATGGGAGAGGTCGCAAGAGTGAGAGGCCCGCGTACCGCAAAAAAAAAAAAAAAAATCCACCATAAACAAATTCAAAAGACAAACAACAAACTGGGAAAATAAATTCCAAAGATAAATAACAAACTGGTAAAACACATTTACATCGTTATATTGCAAACAAAGGGCTACTTTTCCTATAGCATGTATAAAGTGCTAAGAAAAAAACCCCATAACCTAGGGCTTCCCTGGTGGCGCAGTGGTTGAGAGTCCGCCTGCTGATGCAAGGAACACGGGTTCGTACCCTGGTCCGGGAAAATTCCACATGCCGCGGAGCGGCTGGGCCCGTGAACCGTGGCCGCTGGGCCTGCGTGTCCGGAGCCTGTGCTCCGCAACGGGAGAGGCCACAACAGTGAGAGGCCCGTGTACCGCAAAAAATAAACCACAAAAAACCAATAACTCACTTTTTTGAATGGACAACAATCCCCAAAAAAGGAAATACAAATATCTTTTAAACGTAAAAAGATGTTCAATCTCACTCATAATGAAAGAATACAAATTAAAATTATCCAGAACTACCATTTTTCACTTACCAGATTAGCAAAGGTCAAAAGCTAGATAATACTCTGTGTTAATGAGGTTATGGGGAAAGAAAATCCCGCGAGAGCTGCTCGCCCCTTACCCGCGGGCTGCTGCAGGTTTCAGCACAGCCGACTACGCGGGCGCTGCCGAGGCTCTGGGGGACGGGCTGCTGGGGTTCCCACTTCCGCCGCCACGGATTCGCTCCCGGCCGTGGTGGTTTCCTGTGCAGTAGCTGAGGAGCCTGCTGGTGTTTTATTTGGAGGCGTGGCTGGCCGACTCGGTCTTCGGCCCAGACCGAGCCGTGGTTCCGGAAATGGAGTGGAAGAGCCAGGCCCTGCTGACCGTGGACGCAGTTCACGCCGGGAGGTTGGTGGAAATCACCGTCTTCGGGCGGCCGGCTGTCCAGCGCCGGGTGAAGAGCGTGCTCCTGAGCCTGGCGCCGAGTCACCGGGAGCAGGGCGCCCGAGCTGAGAACATGGAACAACTCGAGGAGTTCTTGAAGGCCCAGGCACCAGGCCCCCAGGTCCCCCAGCGTCCTGTTGCGTAAGTGTTGTCAGGAGTATGAGAACAGTTCTCCTTCTGCTACTAAAGTTCAAGAGAAGCAAATATCCTTAAATCTATGCATTTATTTTTTTCCTGTATCTTGATGGATAGTGGTTTATTTTACTACTGATTATTATTTTGCTGATTAATTTACATTCCTATGAGCAATAGTTATTGCTCATAGGAATGTAAATTCGTGCAACTATGAAGGAGAGTTTAGCATTATCATCCAAAATCATAACTGTTCATCCCTATGATCCAGCAAATTCTTTCATTTATTTATTTGAATTTTATTTTTTTATACAGCAGGTTCTTATTAGTTATCTATTTTAAACATATTAGTGTATATACATCAGCAAATTCTACTTAGAGAAATTTATCCTGCAAATTACACATACACACACACACACACGCACACACTTCCAAAACAACACATATATAAGGTTATTCATTGCAACATTGTTTGTAAGTTAAAAGCATTAGAAATAAGTGTGTCCTCCATCAAAAAGAGTTAAATAAACTTTGGTGCATTTGCACCAAGAAATAAGATACCAGCTTCTCCTCTGCCCAGCCTGTGAATGTCAGCTTTCCTCCACACTCAGTCCCAGGTCTTCCTCATTCTCACTCTCAGTAGTGTCTCCCATGCCATGGCTTTAAACGTCTTCATAGAAAATAGCTCATATCAGAAACCTAATCGTCACCTTTGTTGCTTCACTCTCCCACATTCCCTTCACCGAATACCACTAACCCAGCTCAAAAATATTTTGAGTTTTTTAAACAGCTTTACTGATGTGTAACTGACATGAAATAAACTGCCCATAATTAAGATAAAATAGGTGTATTATTTAGTTAGTTTTGACACAGGTACACTCCCAAAACTATCACCACAATCAAGATAATAAACAAATCCATTACCCCCAAAAGTTTCCTAATGCCCCCTTGGAATCCTGCCAGCCCACCCCCCCATCACCCCACACCCCCATCCCCAAGCAGTAACTGATATGCTTGCTGTCACTATAGCTCATTTTGCACTTTCTTGAACTTTAAATAAATAGAATCATACAGTATGAACTCTGTCAGACTTCTTTCATGCATCATAATTATTTTACAATTCATCTACATTGTTGTATGCATTAATAGCTCATTCCTTTTTTTGCTGAGTAATGTTCCACTGTATGGAAATATCACAATTGTTTAAACTCACCTATTGATGAACATTTTTGATCCTTTCCACATTTAGCTATTACATATCAAGTTGTTATGGATGCAAAAATATATTTAATCCATCCAGTTCCCTTCATTTAAAAAAAGTAATATGTTTCTTCTTTCTATTTTTTAAGAAATATTTTTTTATTTATCTGGTTGCGCTGGGTCTTAGTTGCAGTGTGTGGGATCTTTAGTTGTGGCATGCGAACTCTTAGTTGCAGCATATGGGATCTAGTTCCGTGACCAGGGGTCAAACCCGGGCCCCCTGCACTGGGAGTCTTATCCACTGGACTGCCAGGGAAGTCCCTCTTCTTTCTATTTTTAATGCCTCACTTAGTCTGCAGTTATCTCTAATGAGTAGATGTAAGGTTCCTTAACTGATCTTTTATCTTCTACTCTTCATCCTACCCAGTTTATTCTCCATCCTACAACTACAGTTAACTTCAAAACATATGAGTGCACAATCCTTTCTTATTTAAAGTCCTTCAATGACCACCACTCTCCACTCTCCTCCCACCCACCCAGTATATTAAAAATAAAACCCAAACTCCATAGCCTAAAGATAATCCAACCTGCCTTACCCAACCTATCCTCTTTAACTTCATATAGTACCACCATCTCTCATGGTTATGCTTCTTGACCTACATGATCTTTCTCTCATTTCCTCATAATAAAATTAAGGATTATAAAACAACTACCTAAATTTCCTCCTGCTCTTAAAGAGGTTACAGTGAGATGGATTGACCCATTTAAGAAGTGAAGCAAGGAGTCTTTGATCTAAGGAAGAAGGAAAATGAACAAGGCCAAAAACTATGCAGGTCCTTGATGCTGGTGGTCAAGGTGCTAAAAGGCAAGTCCAGGTAGGTCACCAAGTCTTTTCATAGATAAAGGCCACAGAAAAGCAACCCAAAATAAAATATGTACAGCTGAAAACAGCGGTATGAAATTTAAAAAGATGAAAATTATTAGTGATGATTACTGACTGATATGGAATACAGACAAGGGAAATCTAATATAAAAATAATTGATATTCCTAAAGAAAAGAAGCAAATGGTAAAACAAAAAGTTCTGAAAGATTTAATGACAAAAAGAGAAGACTTAATCTACCAGAAAATTTTTCCCAGGAAAATCAAAGTGTAATTTTGTGTCCAATCAATTGTACTTGAAACATAAAGGTAAGAAACAGACTTTCTCAAATAAGCAACAGTTCATGAAATTTAGTGCTCACAAGCTCTTTGAGAGTCATCCAACATCAAAATACAGCAAGCCGAAAGAAACTAGAAATGGAGGTTCCATGGCCAATGAATGGTGGGTCATTAAACTCATTCAATGGTTTAAAGAAAAAGCAGTGCTGTGAGAATTATGTTTACAAGAGAGAGCAAATTTATGAATCTTGATAAGGTAAAAGTAAAAATAGGCTTACCAGAAATGTGGTCTTGAAGGGATGAGGTAAGGATAGTGTCAAGTTTCTCATCTTCAGAGCAGGAAGTCCATAGATACTGTTCAAGTGGAAGTCTTTTGGTATTTGGGGGTTTTTTTGGTTTGTTTTATAAATTTATTTTATTATTTATTTATTTATTTTTGGCTGTGTTGGGTCTTTGTTGCTGTGTGGGGGCTTTTTCTAGTTGCAGTGAGCGGGGGCTACTCTTCGTTGTGGTGCACAGGCTTCTCGTTGCAGTGGTTTCATTTTTGCAGAGCACAGGCTCTAGGCGCATGGGCTTCAGTAGTTGTGGCACGTGGGCTCATTAGTTGTGGCTCGCGGGCTCTGGAGCACAGTAGTTGTGGTGCACGGGCTTAGTTGCTCCGCCGCCTGTGGGATCTTCCTGGACCAGGGCTCGAACCCATGTCCCCTGCATTGGCAGGTGGATTCTTAACCACTGTGCCACCAGGGAAGTCCCTTGTTGTTTTTTTTTAAGTGAAAGAATCTTCTGAAATTTTAGACTTATCTTTTAGGAAATAAAATTGCTTGATATGAAGAAATTCTTATTAATCTGAGGTTGAGCAATTCTGTCAATTTCATTTGTTTTTCTCCTGTTAAATTCAAGTAAAGAAAAATTGAATGCTTTTTATTTTTGAAAAGCA
Organism: Delphinapterus leucas; assembly: GCF_059928025.1. NCBI lineage: Eukaryota > Metazoa > Chordata > Mammalia > Artiodactyla > Monodontidae > Delphinapterus > Delphinapterus leucas. The sequence continues at coordinate 25,163,365 of NC_143138.1, forward strand.
TTGAGATCCTATTTTTTAAAAATAATTTTATTTATTTATTTTTGGCTGCATTGGGTCTTTGTTGCTGCGCATGGGCTTCCTCTAGCTGCGGTGAGCAGGGGCTGCCCTTCATGGCAGTGTGCGGGCTTCTCATTATGGTGGCTTCTCTCGTTGTGGAGCACAGGCTCTAGGCGCACAGGCTTCAGTAGTTGTGGCACACGGGCTCTAGAGAGCAGGCTCAGTAGTTGTGGCGCATGGGCTTAGTTGCTCCCCGGCATGTGGGATCTTCCTGGACCAGGGCTCGAACCTGTGTCCCCTGCATTGGCAGGCGGATTCTTAACCACTGCGCCACCAGGGAAGCCCTCTGAGATCCTATTTTTATAAAACTATATCTATACACACATAAGGATACATATAAAGAGAGATGATGACAAAGATCTTGTCTGCCAAAAGTTAATGATGATTATTTCTGGGTAGTTGATAGTGGGTTTTGTTTTGCTTGTTTTTTTGTTTTTTACTTTCTTATTTAACTTTTCTGTAGTACTTAACTTTTGGTGGTAAGCATGAATCAGTTTACAAAACCCATACTTTTTAATAGGGTGTCTGCCTTCTGAGCTATCACAGGGTACGGCTGGGAAGAGGGAAGTTGACCAGAAGGCCCACTGATCATGGGTCTCACACTTTACAAAGACAAGAAACTCAGATTTTTCAATGTTCTCTCCAAAATGAAGATGCACATATTGTAACTGAGATACACTGACAAAATTAAATATTGAAAACATAGCACATTTTCTTCTTTTTAAAATTATACCTGGAGCTTCAAGATATCCATGCCTCTTTCACACCCTGAGAAGCCCTGCATATATTATTCAAAGTTAAGAAATGCCAGTTTAACACAATGGGAAGGATAGGACCCAGAGGAGGAATCCTGGTTCTCCCTTCTACGTCCTAGATTATGCCCAGTTTTGAGCTTTCTACCAGGTGAATACTATGCAATCCTGATACTGTCATCTACAGAGCTGCAAGCATTGAACAAAACTAGTCCTGGTTAGGTAATGCACAGATTTTGTGTTATGATGCTCATAGCTGATTAATTGCTTAGATTTGGATTGACTTTGGTCTGCCTTTGATCTGATCACTCGATTCCTAATTTTACTACTTCAGCAAAAACTCACTGCTTTTCTTACTAGATCTATGATTAAGTTATCCGCATTTTTTTTAACTTACATCACATCTATGGGTACCAGTTCCTACTTATTCCTTGGCTCACTGTTTCTTGACCCCTGGCTGGCTGTAGTAGTGTGATATTGGACAAAATGGACCAAGAAAGCAGTGCAACTCACTAGCTTATTAAAGTTTCTATAGCAGTGAAAAGTGAAAAGGATTCATGAGAGTGTTGAGAAATTCTGGCCAGATCAACATCCAGGTTGATGAAACTGAGTACCTCATGGGAAGCTGGTCCTGGGACTCATGGGTTCTCCCTGCCCATAAGGTGTGTTAGAAATAGTTTTAGAAATAGAAATAGAATCAAGTGATCAGATCAAAGGCACACTTACCCTACAAGGAATCCTAAAGAGACTCCTTCAAATGAGGTAAAAAGACCTTAGACAGTAACTCTAATTCTCACAAAGAAACAAAGAGCACCAGTAAAGGTAGCTACATAGGTAAATATATATAAAAGACAGCATAAGTTTATCCTTGTTAGTAACTTTTTCCTTCTATATGATTTAAAAGACAGATGCAAAAAGCAATAATTATAAAACTGTTGATGGGCTTATAATTCATAAAGATGTATAGTTGTAGGACAATAGTAACATAAAGAAAAGAAGAGAAAAGGAGTGATACTGAAGTAGAAAAACAAATTGGAGAAAATAAATAAAATACAATAAATCCTAGCTCTGCTAGTTCTATAATCTTGAGCAATTTTTTTACCCCATCCTGAGTCTCAGTATTCTCCATACAGAGTGTAATATTTACCTTATCCTTAAGTAAAATAATATTTATTTTACAAGCTTGTTGAATGGATTAGTGAAAACAATTTTCTGGAAACATTTTGCACAATGATTTGCACAGGTGCTCAATAAATGCTAGAACTGCTTCTGAGTAATGGGTACTTGGCAGTTTATTATACTACTTTCTCGACTTTTCTGTATCTTGAAAATTTTTTACAGTAAGAAAAAAATTTTAGTGCCAGCTTCATTCCTTTTATGGTCTTTTCTTTGCTTCTTTCTGACTTAACCTATAATTTGATGAATGAGCCTAGAGAAAGAGGAGGTTAACTCTAAATGACTAACTAAGTTATCTCCACAAGGATTTTCTTAGGGGATGCAAGCAGATGAAACATGAATTAGGAAGTTCTCAACTCCACTTTGCACAGAGGTATGTCACATAAATTTAAAATGCAAAAATCCAAATTAACGAAGACAGTTGTTTGTCTTTGTCCCCTGTCCTCTGGGATAGCCACCAATGATACACACTTCGTGGTCTCCATGTCTTTGTATAATCCCCAACCCGGAAGTGTGGGCTGGATCTAACAAGTCACGTCTGATAAATAGAATGCAATAAAGGTGATGGGGTGTCACTTCTGAGATTTAGTTATAAACAACTGTGACTCTGTCTTGATGGTTTTCTTTCTCTCTCTGGCTCTGCTCACTTGCTTGCTCTGGTGAAGCAAATGTACATATTGTGAGCTGCCCTATGGAGTGACCCACAAGTAAGGAACTGTAGGAAGCCTCTGGCCAAAATCCACGTGTGTGAACTTGGAAATGAATCCATTTCCAATTGACCTGGAGATGACTAGCTCTGCTGACACCTTGATAGTAGAAAGCCTAAACCACAGGACCCAGATAAGCAGCACCAGATGCCTGACCCAGAGACTGAGAGATAATAAATGTTGCTTTAAGCTGCTAAATGTTGGGGTAATTTTTTATACAACAACACACAACTAAGACACCTGTTTCTTGACAAAAGGAATCAGTGTAGAATGTCTATAAAGATCTTCTATGGATTCAAAATATGATAAGCCTTTCCAGAAATCAACTTACACAAATTTTTTTGGAACACTTCTTTTGCAGAAAGCATATTTATATATGCTTTATAGGAGTTATATAAGAGTAAATAGGAGTCACACTGACCACCCAGAACATTCTTATAAAAATTTAAAGTTAAAATTTAAGGTTACCTTAAGATTCTCCTTGTCTCTTTGTTTTTCCCAATCACTCTTATTGTCCCAGTTCCTCTACACAAAATTAATTTGTTAAAAAGAAGGAGGAGCAAGAAGAGGAGAAGGAGGAGGACGAGGAAGAGGAGGAAAAAAAGAAGAATAAACAACCAGAGAGGTCATCAAGTTTTCATTGGCCAGATGAGATTTACAAACCAGACTCTTAAAAATACTTTGCATGCCAAGAAGATTCACTGAGAAAAGTAATTTCCTACACTGATGGCTATTCTCTACCTGAATCATGAAGACACCTCCTGAATTTTCTGGAACAGTCCCAGTTTCAAATCTTCTGCTCCACTTTCCCCTAAGTCAGCTTGTACTTGACAAAATCACATGTGTTGATTTGGGTTTGGAAATAATGGGTCCCTAAAATCCTGAATTGCTCTTGAACTAGGCTTGTGTCATTGGTGGGCACAGTATATCAACTCACCTACTAATTATTCACTGAGATCCTTTGATAGCTTCAGTGCTCTGCTATGACAGTCAAAAGAAGGAGAGGAGGGCTTCCCTGGTGGAACAGTGGTTGAGAGTCCACCTGCCGATGCAGGGGACACGGGTTCATGCCCCGGTCCAGGAAGATCCCACATGCCGCGGAGCAGCTGGGCCCATGAGCCATGGCCTCTGAGCCTGTGCGTCCGGAGCCTGTGCTCCGCAACGGGAGAGGCCATGACAGTGAGAGGCCCGCGTACCGCAAAAAAAAAAAAAAAAGGAGCGGAATCTTACAGAAGCCTATAGCGTATTTGGGGAGACTGAACAGCATATATGAAGGTACAGAGCAATCAATTAACTGGCTTCTGGATGTAAGAGGTAACTCAGTCGTTCAGAAAAGGAAGGGATCCTTGAGAACTAAAGAAATCTTAGGAGTCCTCATGGAGGAGGAGGAGGACTTGAGATGGAACAAAGGAAGAGTTGACTTCACTTTTGCTGTTCAGAAGTACAAGGTGGGACACAATGAAATCACAGAACAATTAAGAAAAGAGAACACATGTGGAGGCGTACCTCAAAGGTAGGTTGAATATGAAGAATGTTCCTAGTCCAGTGCTATGTATCTGATCATTGTAATAATGTTAATCACTCCTTTAACGCCTGTTACTTGCCAAGCACTATGTTAAACACTACGCACTTACTATCTCATTTATTCTTTTCTTTTTTTTTAGTTTTTATTGGAGTATAGTTGCTTTACAATATTGTGTTAGTTTCTACTGTACAGCAAAGTGAAACATCATTTACTCTTTATAAATAAGACTTACTATTCTTTACAGACAAGAACACTGAGGGGCCCAGAGAAGTTAAATAACTCACCTGAGGTCACAAGCTAATATGTGGCAGAGCCAAGATTTGTAATAGGGAAGAACAAATCTCACTCCATATTGGATCTGTTTCTTTTACTTTAACCTCTGTTTTCTATTGCTTTTGCTACAAGTTAAGAATGTTGCCTGTAGCCTGAAATATACAGGACAGCCCATTCTCAAAGCTCTGACCTTTAAAAGTGTAACACTTTTCCATTGATATAGAGATTAAAAAGTTGCACAACAGCACATTTGTCTTATTGGAGGTTTACAGGAACATCATGACCTGACCTACATGGACAGCTGCTAGAACAAAGGATTCTGACACCAAGAAGTTTGCAACAACTAACCATGCCCCTCCCGTTTAGTATAAAAGGAGCCTGAGGGCTTCCCTGGTGGCACAGTGGCTGAGAGTCTGCCTGCTGATGCAGGGGACACGGGTTCCAGCCCTGGTCTAGGAGGATCCCACATGCCACGGAGCAACTGGGCCCATGAGCCACAACTACTGAGCCTGCGCGTCTGGAGCCATGCTCCGCAACGAGAGGCCACAACAGTGAGAGGCCCACGCACCGCGATGAAGAGTGGCCCCCGCTCGCTGCAACAGGAGAAAGCCCTCACACAGAAACGAAGACCCAACACAGCCAAAAATAAATAAATTTATAAAAAATAAATAAAATTTAAAAATAAATAAAAGAAGCCTGAATTCTAACTTGGGTAAGATAGTTCTTTAGGACACTAGTTCATCATCTTCTCTGACGCCTGGCTTTCCAGATAAAGTCACTGTTCCTTGCCCCAACAACTTGTCTCTCAACTTATTGGCCTGTTGTGTGGTGAGCAGTACAAGCTTGGACTCAGCAACTGATTCAAGTCCAGGTATGACTGACACCAAAGCTCAAGCTCCTAGCCATGATGCTATCCTAAAATTGAGTATAGAAAACTGCCCAAGAAACATTAGTGCTGAAACTCTTCTGCAAACTCTTCATAGGTAAGTGTCCCACCTGGCCAACCTGAGAGTTCCATCTAATGGGTAGTGAGGACAGACCAAGTGCAGGGGTACCAAGTGCAGGGATACTGCACAGCGTAGGAAGCACATACCCTTCCAGTCTTGGCCATACTACTCTCCAGCTGTGGAACTCCTGCAAAGCCACTGACTCTTATTTTCCCTGTGTGGTCTTTAAGGTCACGGTCACCTCTAAACTCTATGTGCAGTATTTGTTTTGCATGCAGAAGGCTTACTTCTCATGACTACACCAAAAATAGCCTAACACAATGGTGGGATGTATTGATTTCAAACATCCTTTTTTTGTAGCTCTGAGCTGCTAACCTACCACCTAATAAACATGTCTTTGTTCTCCTTGGATGTAACAACAAATGCACATAAGTAATTTCATTAAAACTTATGTGTCATCAATTACTACTACTCACTTTGGGCTCAAGAAGTGCAAAGCCTCAAGGCAAAATGGAAGCTCTAACTTATTTTGCAAAGAAGGTAAAAGACAAAAGACATGTGAATTCTTAAGAAGCTAGAAGGAGGCTTGTTTCTGTCACTCCTAATTCAACTCTCAAACCTAACCTGGTGGTGTTGAAAACATTTCTATGAAGGGAAAATATCTCACCATCTACAGAGACTTCAGTATTCTTTTATCCCAAGGAAACTAAAATATTTCCTATTTTTGTTAATTGGACATATCTTCACATTAGGTTATTGCTTTTTTCTGTTTTGCTTTGTGTTTCCCTGATTGGCTTATTGAACTCAGTTTCACATAATCCTTTGAGCAATATCCTCAAAACAGCAGTGTTGTGTTTAACCTAGTTCTATGACAAAGTAAACTGCTTTCCTTCATACTTTAAATGGAAATGTTTTCTTATTGTTCTAATCCCCCATATTCATTTCTGGGATGTTATTCCTCATAAAAGCTCTTTCTCATTACAGAAAATGAGAAGCATAAACAGCGTGGACCTCCTAATGTAGAGTGATGAGAATGTTCTAGAGTAAATGTGGCTAGATCGCAGCTAGTTCTTCTACGTGTCAACATGCATATTAGGAGAAACTGGAATGGGGCTTGAATTTTATTCTCTTCCAGAATTTGGGATCTCATTCACTGCATTCTTCTGTTTCAGAATTTGGAATACTGAAGGATACTATTAAGTCAGAAACTGAAGGGTTAGAGATTTTACCCTACTTGCAAGCTAACAAGTAAGGCTGCCCTATACAGTTGTATATACATGGCAGTGACAGAAGAATACACACCGTTTGGACATAGACAAAACTGTTTATTAATCACAACAAAATCAGCACCCAAAGCAATATCTTGCATCAGTTCCCAAAACCCCCATCCCCACAGAGTGACACAGTGGGGACCAGATGTCACCTAGGCAGCCACTGGGGTGCATTGCAAGAGAGAAATCCCCAAATTAGGAAAAACTGATTTATATAGGGCTATTGCTGGCTTGCCCATTCTCCCCTCCAGAGAAATAAAGAGGTTTTATTTTTCCTCTGGAGTGTAAGCAAATCTCTTCAGGGAGAGGAAGAAGATTTTTACTAACCTGGAATGTGTCTAGGGAGGGAGACATTTACAAGCTTTATTATCTCTAGCTTCCAAGGTCATTTGCTCTGCAAACATCCTTGAACCAATGGTCCAAAAAGTATAGAAAATGCCATGAAGAACTGCCTTCCAAAGCAGATAGGACTGGGGACGGAAAGTGAGTGCTGTCTCCAGAAAGCAATTTACCCCAGCAAAGCCCACGAGTCTTGGGCCTCCCTCCCAGACCAGCCCAGACCTGCGTGCTCTGGACTCCAGGCTGCCCGTTCACATCCCAACCCTAAATCAGGGAGAAGCTGAATCCCAAAACCTAGTGGACTCTCAGTTGAAAACCAGAAAAGACCTGGCAGAGAGGGGGGAAAAAATCCGTTAGACAGAAATCAGAATAATCAAATAATAGGTGGTACTTGGGAGAGAATGGTTTTTAGAGAATTTTCTAAGCTGATCTGAATACCTCATTGCTTTCTTATATGATATGCATAGGCTTGGACAAGGCAGGGAAGAAACAGATTAAAGTGCCTGTCAGTTTAGACAATATCCCTGGAGTATAGGGATTGCTCAAAGAGCCCTCAGGTTAAGCCAAAGGAGAAATGATATTACCCAAGATGGGTTCAGGGTGGAAGAGAATTTATCCTGTAATGTCCATGTCCACAGTCCATACAGTCTGACTCTTTATTATGCAGACAGACCTGCCAGGAGGAGCTCGCATCAGCAGCCCCCATGATTATAACCAATTAAGACGCTTCATTAGTATATTTCCATTTCTCAGAGTGAAAAACTGGTCTGAAATGGGACAAGCTATCGTTGACAACCCAAGGTACCAATGAGTGTACTGCTTGGAAATATCGTAGTGGTTCTTTGGCGAGAATAGCTTTGAAACTGGGTTATGCTCTCAGCAACAAATCACCGAGTGTTCCTGAAAAATTGAAAGCATCTTGTCTGGGGAAGAGGCATTACTTCTATTTTCTACCTAAGGTATTTTCTGGCGTTCTGGGGAGGCAAACAGCCCAAGATATAGTCTCTTCAGGCTTTCATTTGCTGAGAAAAATGGCCCTTCAGAATCTGGGATATTTTGGGCGCATTAAGCTGAGTGAAATTTGGGGTCATCTAACAGGTTAATGATCCAAATCATTAAACGGGCTACACTAATCTTCCTTCCCACAAGAACAATGTCAGTCATTTGACTTCTAAAAATGAGGGCACTAGGAAACAGAAGGCGAGATGGGAAAAATTGTGGGCAGCTTGTATGCTCTTTAAACAAGTTCAGGTTCTAATTCAAGAGGAAGAACGTTTACAGGGGTCTTCTCTCTGCACACAAATTATATCTTTAAATATATATACAAATTGTTTTTTTCTTTGCTTTTAGAATGCTAGTGCTATAAATTAAATTAAGTGTTAATTGCTTGGTTTATTGTCCACCTCTTGTAGTTAAAATATGCTTTATATACTATGATTAAATTAACCTCTCTTTGGAACTTCCCTGGCAGTCCAGTGGTTAAGAATCCATGCTTCCACTGCAGGGGCCATGGGTTCAATCCCTGGTTGGGGAACTGCATGCCAAGCAGTGCAGCCAAAAACAAAAATTAAAAAATAAATTAAGCTCTCTTTGTAAACCAGCCATTATGCCTTTATGCCTTCATTTGTGTATCTTTGCTCCATAAAATACTGTATTCACAACCTCCTAAGCTTCTAACCTTTAGGAGTATTTACTTAGCCATTATGTCATTCAAACTCAGATTTTTCCATTTTTAATCTCGAGGATTACTCAATCCTTGAGATCTGGGACAACGTTAAAAGTGCTAGAAACAATGCTTCCAAGTCCTTACCTCTCCGTATTTCCTATGTGTGTTCAAGCCATTACGTCTTTCTTTTTTTAAAAAAAAAATAAATTTATTTATTATTTATTTATTTTTGGCTGCGTTGTGTCTTTGTGGCTGCGCGCAGGCTTCCTCTAGTTGCGGCAAGCTGGGGCTACTCTTTGTTGCGGTGCGCAGGCGTCTCATTGCAGTGCTTCTCTTCTTGCGGAGCGTGGGCTCTAGGCGCGCGGGCTTCACCAGTTGTGGCAACGCGGGCTAAATAATTTTGGCTCACAGGGTTTGTTGCTCTGCAACATGTGGGATCTTCCTGGACCAGGGCTTGAATCCATGTCCCCTGCATTGGCAGGCGATTCTTAACCACTGCGCCGCCAGGGAAGCCCCAAACCATTAACTCTTAAGAAAATATTTCTTCACGAAAAATAAGGTTTTCCCAGACAAGCTTTGATGGTAATCTGAGGTGGACAAACCCAGAGGTGCCACAAGCAGGTCAGTCTAACACAAAGGACACACCATAAACGAGTGGTGATTCTACTCTGGAAAATAAATTTCTACCAAGAGGAGTAGTACTCAGGCATCATCCAATATTATAAAAGAAGGAAATCCTGTCTCTCTTAAACAAAATAGAATCCAGAACCTCCAAAGTTCATAGGTAGGAAGTGAAAATCCAAATAGGAAAGTCTCTGAAAAAGTGACTTGTTTTAGTCCCACTCTGTGGTAGGCAGAATTCTTAGATGACCCCCAAATAACATGTAATCCCCTCTCCTTGGCATATGGGTAGAATCTGTGAATATGATGAGCTATTACTCCTGTGATTAGGTTACATTATATGGCACAGTTGACTTTCTTTTAATTGTCATAAAAAACACTACATAAAATTTACCATCTTAACCATGTTAAAGTGTACAGTTCAGTAGTGTTAATTATAATCAAATTGTGCAGCAGGTCTCCAAAACGTTTTCATCTTGCAAAATTGCAACTCTGTACCCAGTGAAAAGTAGTTCCCTATTTCCCTCTCCCTCCAGCCTCTGACCACTTCCATTCTACTTTATGCTTCTATAAATTTGAGAACTTTAGATATTTCATATAAGTGAAATCATATAGTATTTATCTTTTTGTGTGTGACTGGCTTGTTTCTCTTAATGTGCTCAAGTTTTATGAACGTTGTAGCCTATGACAGGGCTTCGATCTTTTGTAAGGCTGATTAATATTCCATTGTATGTATATACCACATTTTGTTTATCCATTCACCCACTGGTGGACATGTGGGTTGCTTCTGTCTCTTGACTATTATGAATAATGCTGCAGTGAACATGGATGTGCAAGTATCTCTTTAAGACTCTGCTTTCGAATCTTTTGGATACATACCCAGAAGTGGGATTACTGGATCATACAGTAGTTCTATTTTTAATTTTTTGAGGAGCTGCCATAATGTTTTCCATGACAGTTGCACCATTTTACAATCTCACCAACAGTACACAAAGGTTCCAATTTCTCCACATCCTTGTAAACACTTGTTATTTTCTGTTTTTTGATGGTAGCCATCCAAATAGGTATGACATGATATCTTATTGTGGTTTTGATTTGCATTTCTCTAATGATTAGTGATGCTGAGCATCTTTTCATATGCCTTTTGGCCATTTATATCATCTTTGAAGAAATCTATTCAGGTCCTTTATTCATTGTTTAATTAGGTTATTTTGCTATGATTTAGTTGAAGGAGTTCTTTATATATTCTAGATATTAACTCCTTATCAGATATATGATTTGCAAATATTTTTCTCATTCCATAGATTACCTTTTTTTTTTTTTTTTTGGCTGCTTTGGGTCTTCGTTGCTGCACATGGGCTTTCTCTAGTTGTGGCAAGCGGAGGCTACTCTTCATTGTGGTGCACTGCAGTGGCTCTCTTGCTGTGGAGCATGGGCTCTAGATGTGCGGGCTTCGGTAGTTGCAGCACGCAGGCTCAGAAGTTGTGGCGCACAGGCTTGGTTGCTCCGTGGCATGTGGGATCTTCCTGGACCAGGGATTGAACCCATGTCCCTGCATTGGCAGGTGGATTCTTAACCACTGTGCCACCAGGGGAAGTCCCTCTATAGATTACCTTTTAATGTTGATTTTTTTCCTTTGATGCACAGAAATTTTTGAGCTTGGAGTAGTACCCTATGTATATTTTTGCTTTTGTTGCCTGTGCCTTTGGTGTCACATCCAAGAAATCACTGCCAAATCTTAAGGTCATGAAGTTTTCCCTGTTTTTTTTTCTAGGAATTCTATAATTTTGAGTCTTACATTCAGATCTTTAATCCATTTTGAGCTAATTTTTGTATGTATTGAAAGATAAAGGTACAATTTTATTTTGCATGTGAGTATCCAGTTTTGCCGGCAACATTTGTTAAAGAGACTATCCTTTCCCTATTGAGTGGCTGCTTGGCAGCCTTGTTGAAAATCATTTGCTCATATATACAAGGATTTATATTGGGCTCTCTGTTCTATTTTATTGGTTTATATGGACACAGTTGACTTTCAGAAAGAAAGATTATTCGGGTGTGCCTAACCTAATCACATGAGCCATGTAAGAGCAGAGAATTTTTTCTGGCTGGTCACTTGAGCAAACCAGCACGAGCAAGATTTGACAAAGGCACGTTAGTGAGATGAAGGGGGACCTGTGGCTAAAACTTGAGAGCAGCCTCTAGGAGTCGAGAGTGTGCCCCAGTTGACAGCTGGCAACTGCAAGGAAATGAATTCGGCCAACAATCTAAATGAGCTTGAAAGTGGATCTTTTTCTAGTCGAACTTCATGATGATAACACAGCCGATTCAACATTTTTATTTCAGCCTCATGAGACCCTGAACAGAGGACTCAGTTAAAACGTGCCAGACTGCTAACATACAGAAATGGTGAGATAGTAAATCTCTGGTATTTTGAGATGCAAAATTTGTGGTATTTGTTACACAGCAAGAGAAAACTAACATACCCAGGTCACACCTTCCTCTTTTGATGAGGTCGTTCTAATCACTGGGGCCATTAGTCCACTGGACTCCATGGCTCCTTTGTTCTGACCAAAGTTGAGACTGAATGAAACCTTTTTCTTTTTTCTCTTTTTATTTACTTATCTTTAAGGAGGATTTTTTTTTTTCCAGGGGAAAGTGCGAACGCAGTCCCCCACTACCACAAATTATGCAGTCGAGTTTCCCACATTTGGGGAAATCACAGGGGTCAGCACATCCGGAGTGCAATGGATAAGCCTCGCCCTGGGAAAACCACCTTCGTGATCATGGTATCTCCCCTGCCAGGTAAGTATTAAGGAGGAATTTTTAAGTTAATGTATTAAGTTTGTAAATAGGTAATATGTTCAGAAATACGTGGTTCAGAAATCAAAACATGTAACATCTCTACATATTACAGTGAGAGTAATCCCTCGTCGGCCTGTTCTGTTATCCCTCATCTGCCTGTTTTCACCTGCCAACCATCTCCCCAGGGAACCACTGCTTCTAGTTTCTTGATATCCTTCCTGAGTTATTTTAAATGCATATATGTGACCAAAAAAACTGTTAATTACTCCCAATATCAATTCTCTTCTTAAATAGCATTAGAATTTTTATTGGAGCAAATGGCTGCCAGGAATCAAAATTCTATTCCCCAGGGTCCCCTAGAGCTGGGTGTGACCAGGTGTGGCAGCTTTCCGGAACCTTCCTTGGTGTATGCCCTTTGTCCCTTCCTCTTCTTTTCCATCCCACTGCCTGGAAAGGAGATGCTTCCTTGGACCGAGGACAAGGCCATGCCCTAAGAATGGAGGGCAGGTGTGCTAGAAGGAAACTAGCCCTGTGAGTGTGTCACGTAGCAGAGCCCTGACTCCATTCTGGACTGCCTTCCCCTAGATATTTACAGAGAGAAATGATCTTTTATCTTTTTTAAGCCACTGTTCTTTTTGAGTATTATCACTGGAAGCTAAACCTAATTCTTAACTAACACAATATTTTTAAAAATATGAAGATATAGTCTCCCTTACCCCTTCTTTTACCAAAATAATAGAATATTACATAATTCAATATTACATTGCTCTGTATTTTCCTTCTTTGACTCAACAATTTATCTTGTAGCTCTTTCCATTTTGTACTGTCAGGGAGGACAAGAAGTAGATGGCACACTACAAACAGGTGTTAAGGGAAAAATAACAGGACTAATTATAAAGATTTGGGCAGGGTTAGGAGAAACCAGTAAGGGAAGGGGAAGCCAGAGTGGAAAGCCACTAGTACCCTTAGGCCTGAAGAGGTAAGTAGATGGACTGGTTATCAGAACTCAGAGAGATCTGTTGCTGCAGGACAGGGCAACCCAACAGCAGTGTGGCTTTTGATTTAAAAAATAGCTTCCAACCATCGCCTCATTAGGGAAGGGAGCCTGAGGAACATCCTAATCACTTTCTTCCTATTCTCCAATCTCCTGTTGGTGCCTCCTATTTCCTAAATCCAAGCAAAAGCCAGAGGGCAAGGAAGATGGTTGTGATTCACAAAGTTCACCCCCCTGGAGCCCAGAGCAGTATGGAGAAAGGCAAAGAGTGCATCGAGAGGGAAAAACAGGAAATATCCAGCACTATCCACCCATGTTACTTCTCAGCATCTACTTTGTCCTTTGTTTAGAAGAGAAATTTATGTCCCCAACAAAGGGAACATACAAAGTCCCATCAGCTCCATGCATTCATAGGGTAATGTCTTTCAGTCATATCCCAATATCATTAAACTTTAGCCGTGACATTGCTCTTCATTTAAATCTGCAGGAGGATCTACAAAATCAGTGCAATCCCTATCAAAATTCCAACTGCTTTTTTTGCAGAAATGGACATGCTGATCCTAAAACTCATATGGAAATGCAAAGGACCCTAAAGAGACAAAAAAAAAAAAAAAAAAAAGAAGGAAACCACTGAGAAAGAAGAGTAAAGTTGGAGGACTCATATCTCTTGATTTTAAAACTTATTACCAAGCAACAGTTATCAAAATATTGTGCTACTTGTATAAAGACTGATATATAGACCATATATAGATCAATGGAATAGCTTGAGAGTCCAGAAATTGATTTCAGACAAAAGTACCAAGACCAGTGAATAGGGAAATAGTCTTTTCAAAATATGGTCCTGAGACAAGTGAATATCCACATGAAATGAATGAATTTGGACTTCTACCTCATACCATATACAAAAATTAACTCAAAATGGAACAAAGACCTAAACAAAACAGGTGAAACTATAAAACTCTGAGACAGAAACCTTGGTGTAAATCTCTGTGATTTTGGAGTAGGCCACAGTTTCTTAGATATGACACCAAAAACACAAGCAACCAGAGAAAAAATAGATAAATTGAACTTCACCAAAATGTAAAACTTCTGTGTGGCAAATTATACCATCAAGAAAGCGGAGGGCTTCCCTGGTGGCGCAGTGGTTGAGAGTCCTCCTGCCTGATGCAGGGGACACGGGTTCGTGCCCCGGTCCGGGAAGATCCCACATGCCGCGGAGTGGCTGGGCCCGTGAGCCATGGCCGCTGAGCCTGCGCGTCCAGAGCCTGTGCTCCGCAACGGGAGAGGCCACAACAGTGAGAGGCCCGCGTACCGCCAAAAAAAAAAAAAAAAAAAAAAAAGCGGAAAACAAATCCACAGAATGGGAGGCAAATTTTGCAAATCATATCTCTGATAAGGGTCCAGTATCTAAAACACATAAAGAACTCTAATGACTCAACAATTAAAAAAAACAAAAAACGCCATTAAAAAGCAGGTAAGGATATGCGTAGACAGTTCTCCAAAGAAGATATACAAGTGGTCAGTAAGTACATGGAGAGATGTTCAAATAATCATCACAGAGGGACTTCCTTAGCGGTCCAGTGGTTAAGACTCGCTGCTTCCACTACAGGGGGCACATATTCAATCCCTGGTTGGGGAAATAAAATCCCGCGTGTCACGCCAAAAAATTTTTTAAAAAGAAAGAAAAAGAATAGTGGTCAGAGAAATGCAAATCAAAGCCACATTGAGATTACACTTCATACCTGCTAGGATAGAAATCAATCAATTGATCAACCAATCAATCAATAGCATAATAGTGCTGACAAGTATGTGGAGGAAATGGAACCTTCATGTTGCTGGTGGAAATGTAAAATGGTGTAGCACAGCTACAGAGAACAGATTGGAAGTTCATTAAAAAGTTAAACAGAATTGCACTGTTTCCCAGCTATTCCTCTCCTAGGTATATAACCAAAAGAAAAGAAAACATACGTTCCCAGTAAAATACGTACATGAACGTTCATAGAAGCATTATTCATAATAGCCAAAAAGTGGAAACAATTTTAATGTCCATCAACTGATTAACTGATAAACAAAATGTGTTATAATCATGCAATGGAATATCGTTCACCCATAAAAAGGAATGAAGTATTGATACATGCTACAACATGGATGAACCTTAAAAACATTATTCTAAGTAAAATAAGACAGACATAAAAGGCCATGTATTGTATGATTGCATTTATATGAAATGTCCAGAATAAGCAAATCAATAGAGATGGATTATCTCCACAAAAAGTAGATAGTGGTTGCCAGTGGAAGGGGTAAAGGGGAAATTAGTGAGTGACTGCTAACAGGTATGGGGTTTCTTTTTGAGATAACAAAAATGTTATGGAATTAGATAGTGGTGATAGTTGCACAACATATAAATACACTAAAAACCGTTGAACTGCACACTGGTTTTTTTTTGGCCTCGCCGTGCTGCATGGGATGTTAGTTCTCTGACCAGGGATTGAACCCACGCTCACTGCAGTGGAAGCATGGAGTCTTAACCACTGGACTGCCAGGGAAGTCCCTGAATTGCACACTTTAAAATGGTGAATTTTATGTTATATGAATTCTATTTTATTAAAAATATTACCAAAAAATTATCAGGGAAGGGGGTGGGTGAGACAATTAATGCAAAACACAGCTGCCACATTCCTCACTTCTCTAACCAGTGACAAAGCCTAAATTGAGAATCATGGCTTCTTTCCTCCACTACCCATTCCACATTCCCCTGACCAGCACCGCAGCTGAGTGAGGTTCTTTACTTGACAGGGTGTTATGGACTGAATGTTTGTGTCCCCACCCAAAATTCATGTGTTGAAATTCTAACCTCCAAGGTGGTGGTCTTAGGAGGTGGAGCCTTTAGTAGATGATTAGGTCACAAGGTCATGAGTACCTTCATAAAAGAGGCCCCAGACAGAGATCTCGTATCCCTTCAACCATGTGAGGACACAGCAAAAACACACCATGTGTGAACCAGGAAGTTGTTTCTCACCAGACTCTGAATCTGCAGGTGCCGTGATCTTGACCTTCCCGGCCTCCAGAACTGTGAGAAATAAAAGTTCATTGTTTATAAGCCACCTAGTTCATGGTATTTTTGTTATGGGAGACATAATCTCTACCTCATTCCTCATAGTCAAACCTCATTCCTGGGGACTCCCCTGGTGGTGCAGTGGTTGAGAATCTGCCTGCCAATGCAGGGGACACAGGTTCGATCCCTGGTCCAGGAAGATCCCACATGCCGCGGAGCAACAAAGCCCGTGTGCCACAACTACTGAGCCCACGTGCCACAACTACTGAAGCCCTTGCGCCCTAGAGCCCACGCTGCACAGCAAGAAAAGCCACTGCAATGAGAAACCCGCATGCCACAACAAAGACCCAATGCAGCCAAAAATTAAATAATTAAATAAATAAATAAGTAAAATATATCCATACTTTTAAAAATATATATTATTAAAAAAAAACCTCATTCCGGTAGTATTTTGGTCTTTGGGGGTTTTATTTTGATTGACTGTTGAAGTGAATCCCCTGGGTTTCAAATAGAGTCCCCCTCACCTCCATTGTGTAGTAGCAACCAGCTCTCCAACCAGTAGAATCACCTCTTACCTGCCTCTCTGAAATCAAGACAAAGCCAAGTTTGACTTTCAAGTATCCCCATTTTGATGATAAATAGGCGCAGGGAATACATGTGACTAATACTAAGTAGAAATCAAAGAAATTAAGCCTAAACTTTGAACAAAAATCTGTATATTCATTGCAAATTATAGTTGTAACCATTGAGTTGTCTTACTTATTTGATGTTTGGAAAATTCCAGTAACTATTTCTGCAATGAATATGGATACTACATAGGACTTTAGTACTTTGGTGTTATATGGTTTTCTTTTCTCTTTTTTTCTTTTTTACATTTGTGGAGCTTATATTTTAGTGTGAAATTCTTGATTTTTTTTTTTTTTTACCCTGAATAACAGAAGAAAGAATGCTAATCTCGGTGGCTTTTGTGATTTGCCATGGAGGTAAGATCTTATAAGAAACCCAATTTTTAAAACAATGTACAACAACAAGAGAATGGATAAACAACAAGGTCCTACTGTATAGCACAAGGACCTATATTCAATACCCTGTGATAAACCATAATGGACAAGAATATGAAAAAGAATATATATACGTATAACTGAGTCACTTTGCCGTACAGCAGAAATTAACACAACATTGTAAATCAACTATTCTTCAATAAAATAGAAACAAACAAACTAAAAACAATGTACAATTTTCATGGAAAAGTGGAAAAAATACGTACAGTTTTCATGATCAAACAGGATTTATCTCAGGAACCCACAGTAGATTTAGAACTCAAACATTAAGCAATATAACTAGCATTTCATGGTGTTACCTGTTTTTAAAAAATCAAGTCTTGGGAGTTCCCTGGTGATCCAATGGTTAGGATCCTCACTCTCACTGCCAAGGGCCCGGGTTCAATCCCTGGTCAGGGAACTAAAATCCCACAAGTTGCGTGGCCTCAAAAAAAAAAAAAAAGGAGCCAAAAATGGCCAGAGAGAGGTCTCAATTTCCAGTTTAACAAGACTGTCGGACTATGTTACCTAGAAAAGCATTTCCTTGTTGGGTACCTGGGCCTCCAAACCCACTGAATCTAAGGTTATGGAGATAGAAAGAGAAAATTCTGAAAGTGAGTTCTAAGGGATAATGAGAGAGGCCATTCTTATGTCTACCCTTTGGTTCTTGGACCCCTGGATTCTGAATATAAGGCAGACAGCACCATAGCATGGTCCCTGGACTAAGGTGTGTACCATTAATACATACGGCACCTCAACTTTCAGTAGAACTTCCCACCATTCTTTCAAGCTAGATGCTCTGGGTGATAGGCCATGTAAGGCCCAAAGATTCTGAGAGCATGAGCCCAGCGTAGCACATCTTTACCATAAACTGTGACTTTGGTCAGGGTCAATGCTGAATTGGGTACCATGATAACTGGTAAAATCTCCTTTCAGTCAACAAATGCTGGGAGAGGCAGTGTGAAAAGGGAAAGTAAATCCATAACTTGAATATGTGTTTATCCATTAGGAACAGATTGCTGCCCCCTGCGTGATGAAAGGGGTTTCACGAAATCAACCTGCACCAGGTACCTGGCTGACCCCTTTGGAATGGACCGTGTTAGGAGCTCACCCTTGGTGTCCGCCATCGATAGGTTGAGCACTCAAGCTGTGGTGACAGCCAGACCGCCTGGGTGGGCGAAGTCCTTGCTGCCACGGTGATGATGTACTCTGTCCCACTGAGCAAGCACAGGAGTGGCTGGGGAGAGAGGTTGACCAACATGCAGAGTAAGGATCATCTTGTCCCCAGATTATTGAGAAACCCTTCTGCAATGCACGACCTTTGGAGAGCTTCCGTTCGGGTCAAAAATATTTTCACGCTCTGTGCCCGCTCAATGAACATGCCTCTCCCCTCAGATTTCTTTGTCCCCAGTCTTTCAGTCTTCTTCTTTCCCGGACAAGCAGACCCATGCATTAGTCATTGCCTGTAAATTAGGATTGACCCATACCTCAGACTGTTTCTCCTTTCGGGCAAAGTAGACAAGCAAACTTTGTCAACGTGATGTCCTGTCCACTGGAAAAATTTCTCCTCAGCACACTTTCAGGGCCACCTCGAACTGAAGCTGAAAGCGGTGCCGTCTGCATCTGCAGGTGCCAGCACCCCATGTAGGCCCAAATGTGAGGCAGTCCTGTGCCTTTTCCTCCTCTGTTAACCATTGTTAGGGAATCCCCCTGTGGCCCAAGGTATAAGTTGGGTGAGAGGTAGCAATGTACTAGCCCCAGGCACCACGGGGGTCTGAGCTGCCTTCCAGACCTCCTCCACCTGGTCTTGGATATTCCACCCCCATTTAACATTGGAAGGCTGCTATATACGTCCAGTTTCATGATTTTGTGGCTCAGATAATATCCAATGCATGATGGATAATTTGCGCCACAGAGTTGATCAGAATGCCACAATAAGATAGTCATCCCATCTTTACCAAGACCCAGGAATAAGCCAGGAGCTGCTTCTCAAAGAGGGAACAGTTGTCCAAAGAGACCACGGCTCTACTCTGACACCCTAGGGCCCTGGGCTGTGATGCTTTCCCTGGTCCTACCAGAGGCTCGCTGCAGCATCCCTGTCTGCCACAGACACTTCCAAAGCCACCAGGTCTGCTGGGTCATAAGGCCCAAGTGACAGGGCATTTTGTACCATAGCCTCGACTTGCTAAAGACTTTTCACTGGGCACCACTCAAAATTGACCCAGCGGACTTCCCTGGTGGTCCAGTGGCTAAGACTCCGAGCTCCCAATGCAGGGGGCCCGGGTTTGATCCCTGGTCAGGGGACTAGATCCCACATGCCGCAACTAAGAGTTCACATGCCACAACTAAGACCCGGCGCAGCCAAATAAATAAATATTTAAAAAAAAAAAAAAACAACCTGACCCAACATGTGGGTCAGAGCATCACGCCCAGATGTAATAGATGTTGCCTCCAAAATCAAAAGAGGCCCACAAAGCATGGTGCAAAGTCCAAAGTGAAGCAACTTTTCTCCCTCTTTAAGGGGGCTATCTGAACATGCTTCAGTCCCCTGAATGTCCACAAGACCATCCCACTGTCACCAAGCCCCTTGCTGCCTTTAATTCCCATCCTCTGGCATGCGTGTTCTTTACAGTGGCGACTGGGGTCCTGCTACTGCCCACTCACCAGGTCCAGTTAATATAACTTTATCAATACAGCCGACCAACAAGATGATCAAGGTCCACCTGCACCTTGTTGTGACAGAAACAGACTGGACATAGCCCTGAGGTAAAACTGTAAAGGCACTAATCTCTCTGCTCCGTGAAGGCTAACTGCTTTGGTGACAGCAATGTACAAAATGTCCGTGATAAATCAATAGTAGGATAATTGTACTGGGTAGTAAGGGTGCTAACTTGTGCCAGGAAGATGCCATATCCAGAAACTCACCTGAGATTGGCACTACTCCTGAATAAATAACCTACATTCTCCAAGACTCTCTGGCTTTTGTACTGTTTAGATAGGTGAGTTATGTGGAGATATGGTAGAAATTATCCATTCTGTGTTTTTTGAGTTTTTGATTGAGCTATTCATCCCTCCTCCAGGGATGTAGTGTTGCTTTTGATTTACTATCTTGGATTGGAGGTCAGGATGTGGAAGTTCCAGGGGCTTCTATTTGACCCCTTTCTACCTGACAGCGCTCACTCCATGGGTCAGGGAGCCAGTATGGGGGTCCTTCAATTTGCCAAGTATGTCTCTTATCACTCTACTACCTGGGACAAGGGAAATAAGCACAGGATGGGTCCAGGATCCCACTGGACCCACCTTGCAACGAGTTTGGAGCAAGATTTCATCGATCGCTGAAGCTCTGTAAGTCTCTTCTCAGCAGAGGGACCACAGTGACATTTTCAGGCTCCAGAAATTAGCTTCACATTAGAGCCAGTTATCTGGTAACTCCAGGAAGGTCTGGGCATAAACTTTTTCTATTGTATAATCACCTGCTGAATGACTGCAAGTTTCTCCAAGGAAGGTGTGTGGCCACACTTCTGAGCCCTTCTGCAATAGGTCTTACATCCTTCTCAATCAAGGGGCTCCAAGCCTGTGGTGTCTTAGATCCGGAAACTGAACAAGAACCAGGTCAGATCTCTGCCCCCCTTTTCAAGAATGTTTTTTCTGTCCATCAGGTCAAGCAGTACCTTAGAAGTCCGTCCATCTGTTTCACTCCTAAGGATGCCATGATCAATTAGCCACCGTCACAGATCCTTACAGATCAAAACTCCTTATTTCTGGTAGAGAACCCTCGTGGCTTGCTGTAGTAATGCACACTCCTTGTCTGTTGCTGCCACTTGGCCTCCACCACTCCCAGATTCCATTATCCCCACTTAAACTCCATTGCAACATCTTCTACCCTCATGTCAAGCCCAGAGAGAACAGCTGTCACAGGACTTTTCAAAGATGCTTGTACTCCTTTCACTAAGAATATACTTTCTAATGTCTTAGGAAAAAAGCCTCCTCCAGATTTCCTGGGGGGTATGGTTAACAGGTGGCTTTGTGGACTGCACATAAACAATCCATGGAAGTATTTCTCTCCCTAAGCCTTGGGCTCTCTGTACAGTATTCCACAGAAATTATAACATCTCATTCTCAGTGATCGCACGTGGCCGCTGAGTCCAGGCTTCAGTAAAACATCACAACACACCAACAAGGGATGGTGCAGAACGCCAGCACTGGCAACAGTGAGAAGCTTCCTCTACCGCTGGGCCTGGGTGGAGGGCAATGTTGCCAGAACCCCACCCAGTAGTAGCTGTGGTCTTTGGGAGAGGAACACTGCCACTGGCAACCACAGCCCCAGGGGAGAGAGAGCCAAGGAATTTACTCCTGCTGGTACTTCCCCCTCACCCAGCCTCAACAATGGAAGTCAAAGGGCAATGGACCCCAATAGATTCATTCTAGAAAGGGCAGCCTTGTAGGACCAAAACAAGGCAGAGAGGGTAAATAGTGAATTTGGAGAGGAAAATAGACAATATCCAGTACACATGTCAATGTATAAAGGACTTCCTTTTTAACAGCTGCATAGTATTTCATTGTATGACTATACCAGTGAGGTACATGTGTCCAGTCCTCTGCTGATGGATGTTTAGGTTGTTTCCAATCTTGTTATTATAGACAATATGGTTATAGATACTGTACTGTAATGTAACATATGTAATGAATAATATAACAAGTAACCTTGCACATAGGATTTTTTTTTATTGTGGTAGAATATACCTGATATAAATTTACATTTTAAGCGTACAATTCAGTGACATTAGGTACACTGACATTATTATGCAATCATCACCACCATCCATCTCCAGACTGCTTCATTATCCCAAACTGAAACTCTATACCCATTAAACAATAACTCCTCATTCCTCCCTCCCCCCCAGGCCCTAGTAACCATTATTCTACTTTCTGTCTCTATGTATTTGACTACCCTAGGTACTTCATATAAGTGGGAGCATATAATATTTGTCCTTTTGTGTCTGGGTCATTTCATTTAGCCATTTATTTATAAGTTACTTATGGCTTATATCACTTATTCCACTGGGCCAAGATTCATCCATGTTATAGCATATATCAAAGTTTCATTCCTTTTTAAGGCTAAACCACATTCCATTGTATGTGTGCACATGTGATATTTTGCATATGTGTTAACATACATGTGATAGAAATGAAATTACTGGATCTAAGGATATATATCATTGTAATTTTTATGTTTATTGCTGAATTGCACCCTCCCCACAACCCACTGAAGAATTTGTACCAATTTATACTCCCATCAGCAATGTGTAAGAGTATCTAATTCGCATGTCTTTGCCAACACAGTATGTTGACTTTTGGATATTTGCTAACTGGATAGATAAAAGAAACAGAACAGATAAAAAATGGCATCATCGGGGGCTTCCCTGGTGGCGCAGTGGTTGAGAGTCCGTCTGCCGATGCAGGGGACACGGGTTCGTGCCCCGGTCCAGGAAGATCCCACATGCCGCGGAGCGGCTGGGCCCGTGAGCCATGGCCGCTGGACCTGCGCGTCCGGAGCCTGTGCTCCGCAACGGGAGAGGCCACAACAGTGAGAGGCCCATGTACTGCAAAAAAAAAAAAAAAAAAAAAAGGCATCATTATTATTAATGTCGCTTATTATCAGTGAAGCTGTGGATTGTATGTTTTAGGTGGGCAGTGGGGGGAACTTTCAAGTACTAAATATTTACTAAATATTAAATAACACCTAAAGGAAATTAGAAGAGGGCAATAAATATTTTAAAAATTCATCTTAGAGAGTAAAGATTTTATATGTTCCATAGCCACCCAGCACTCATTTGCAGGCGGTCTTATAGTTCTATACTCCATCCCAAAAGGACTGGCATGACTCACAGCGTTTTCATGTTGGTCCCTGACGTTCTATTTGGGGGCCTGTCCATGGTGGCAAGTGCCTTCTTGGTGGCTCCCGCCAGGGATCCCTCTTTTAGACATCTGACCTTTCTAAGGAAGAGAGGGTCTGCTGCTCCTTCCTAAGGCCCTCTGTCTTGATTTCGGTTTCTGGTCTGAGAAGCACACCACAACCAGGCAACTGATGCCAGAACTGACATCAGCCTTCAGGTGAGAGAAGGGGAGTGATTGGCAGCGGCATCTGTCACCCCACTGATCACCAGGGTGATCCTGCTGATCCAGCTGATAAGATGCTATCATCTTTCTCATGGCTGCTCACGAATCCTTCCAAAGCTGTGCACAAACCTAGATGCAAGGGCTTAACGGGGTAACCATGTCTTAGCTGGAATCACAGATAACCCTGGTAGAGCAGTAATTTCATATCTTGTGTTTCCCAAACTTGCTTGATAATAAGAATCACTTGGGACATTTGTTAAAAATCCAGCTCACCAGGCCCCTTCCCTGGAGATTCTGTTTTAGTAGGTCAGAAAGGGTGAGCAGCGTGCCCAGGTCACGTGACTGGTTAAGTGGCAGGGCCAGGATGCCATGATTCCACTCTTACACACAATTACTATCTACATTTGGGCAAGTCACTTAATAAAAATAATTGCCATTTACAGAGAGCTTTATAGTTTATGAAATGATTTCACACCATTATTATTTAATTCTTACAACCCTATAAAATTGATAAAATTACTCTCATTTTATAGAGGCTCAGAAAAGTCAAGTGATTGGCTGAGGCAGGGGTCACACATTCAAATGCCTCTAGAGACCAAGCAGTTTCATCCGTTTTCTCAATCATTGATTCTTTCTTCATCCCTCTAGCAAGGAAGCATTCACTCGTTCATCCATTTAAAAAGTATTTACTGAGTACTGATGACCGGTGACACAGGGGTGAACTGTTTAAAATCCCTGCCCTCATGACGCTTGCATTTTAGGAGGGAAAACAAATAGTAAGCACATAAAGAACAAATAAATAAGATCATTTTAGATTATAATAAGTGCTATGAAAGCAATAAAACAGGCCTTTTGAGCAGGGGCGGGGGCAGGGTAGGGTTGCCTAGGGTTTTCCAGTACAGTCGCCATTAGCCTGCATGTGTCTACTGAGCATTTGAAATATGGCTCATCCACATTGAGATGAGTCATAAGTGGAAAATAGACACTGGATTTTGAAGACTTAGTACCAAAAAAAGAATATAAAATACCCTAAGAGTAATTTTTATATTATATGTTGAAAGGATATTTTAGACATATTGGATGAAATAAAATAGATTATTAAAATCAAATCAACTTCACCTGTGTCTTTTGACTTTTTTTTTTTTTTTTTTTGCGGTACGCGGGCCTCTCACTGTCGTGGCCTCTCCCGTTGCAGAGCACAGGCTCCGGACGCGCAGGCTCAGCGGCCATGGCTCACAGGCCCAGCTGCTCCGCGGCATGTGGGATCTTCCCAGACCGGGGCACGAACCCGCGTCTCCTGCATGGGCAGGCGGACTCTCAACCACTGCGCCACCAGGGAAACCCTTAAACCATCACTCTTGATGCTAGTTCAGCCTCCCTGTGATCACTGAAGAATATACACTGTCGGCCTGACCATTTAGTACTCACGATGGAGGGGTGTTAGAGCAAGGCACAGATCACCCTAACGACGGGAACAAGGAGGATCTCCAAATTATACTTGATACCGAGCAGAGCCTTGTGGGGCTCCTGGGCATAAAGCCTTTCTGTGTCCCCCATTTCTTTGATTACAGGAAATAGCCTTCATTCAGCCTCCTTGACCTTCCCTGAGTTCCAACGGGCAGGTTCAAGCAGTTGTTAATTGAGGAAGGGAGGGGATGAGAGACCAGGGAGAAACAGTCAAGACAAACAGTAGTGCAGCCTTGGGGCAGGTCCTGGTTCCCCCTCAACGGATACACACAACAATATCTTTGAGTTGTTTTGCAGATACTGAAACCCCCTCCAGGTGGGAGAAGTTAACAATTAAGGACGGTATGCTGCCCACAAGCATGTAGACCCCAGACCAGTTGGAAACTGAAGGTTGAGGATGCTGACTCCCACTTACCTCACCACCACCCCATCAGAAGAATGTCCACGAGCTGATCACGCCCTCGAACCATCACTATAAAACTTCTCGCTATCCTCTCCAAGTTGGGACACATCGTTTTTCGAGGCAGGATCCCGCTGTGTCCCCCTTTGCCTGGCAAAGTAATAAAGCTATCCCTTTCTAATTCACCCAAAACTCTGTCTCCGAGATTCAATTTGGTACCAGTGTACAGAGAAGCTGTGCTTTCGGCATCATACTCCCTCTCTCTTAGAAAAAAATGGTAAACTGGGCAAGCTGAAACAAAATAATCTAACTTTGTACTTTGCCTAGGTCCATTATTTCATTGAGAGTTGCAAGGTAGTGAAAGTCTAATTCTTGTATTCCTTTTTCATTTATTAGAATTTTTCCATAAAGAACTTTATTTACTCCTTGTGAAATGGAGCAGGACCCTGTGGGGCGCTCCCGGGCTTCACTCAGCCTCCTTGACATTCCCGGAGTTCCAAAGGGCAGATTGAAACAGTTGCTAATCAGGGAAGGGAAGGAATGCAGAAACAACAGTGCAGGGTTGGGTCCGCATCGGTAGGCATCCTGGTTCCTCCCAGGTAATATACATAACAGTACCTTTGAGTTCTTCTGCAGGAACTAAAGCCCCCACCCAGGCGGAGGATGGTAACTTCAGGCTGAGCAAAAGATTCCTGGAGCACCACCCTTCTACCTCAGCAGCAGCCAATCAGAAGAAAGTCACACACCCTGTAGCCTTCACCCCAAATTTTGCCTTTAAAAACTCTTCCCCAAAAACCATGGGGGAATTTGGGGTTTGGGGGCACAAGCCACTCACTTTCCTTGCTTGGTCCTGCAATAAACCTTTCTCTGTCCCAAACTGACATTTCCGTTTGTTTGACCTCACTGTGTGTCGGGCACATGAACGTGTGTTCGGTAACACTTGTGTGTCTTGAGTTATACACAGGAAAGGCAAGAAAATTCCAGGCTTATTCCATATATTTCCTGCTCCAGACCTGGCCCATGCATTTCTCCAAGGAGTTTTGGGTACCTTTTAGTGAGAAATGATGTTTAGAGACTATAATATGGACTTAAGTGTGCCCATTGTTCCTGAGATAGTTTTTTAATAGGCATTTTCCATGAACAGAGTTAAGAAATTTGTATTTTTTTAAAAGAGAAAATATAATTTCATTCTGACCGTCCAATCAAATTTAGGGTTAAAGGGGTTTTATTTACCTATCTTGATTTTATATCTCTTTTTTTCTGCTGAAATCTTAGTTCTTTATGATATTAGCATCATCATCAACCTGCTCTATCTTATCTATCCATCAGGATATATCCACTGATCACAAAGAGAGAGGCAACCAGACTTGATGCCTTCTGATGTGATATAATAGGAAACACATCATCACCTAAGAAATATCCTTGCTAAATATTCCAACCTTAATATGAAGTAGATTTAATTATTGGTTTTCATGAAATACAGGAAACAAGGGAAAAGGAAAGGCCATATAGATGCAGTCAGCAAAACACAAAATGCAGGAGACTCTCCAGGACAAATGACCAGATTTCTTTAAAAATAAGCTACAAAGAAGACAAAAAAGAGTGAGGAGGAAACTATAGATTAAAATAAATGTAAGAGGTATATTAACCAAATCCTAATTCAAACAAACTGACTATAAAAGTTGTTTGTTAATAAGACAACTGGGGAAATCTGATAACTGACTGGATATTTGATGACATTAAGGAACTTTATTTATTGTTTTACGTATGATAAAGATACTGTGCTTTACAAATAATTTTAGAGATATATATCAAAATAATCAAGGATGAGTTGATATACTTTGGGGCATTTTCTATAAAACAATCCAATAGTGAGGAGAAGTGGGCCCCAAACAATAAAATCAGAAATGAAAGAGGAGATGTTTCAACTGACACCACAGAAATACAAAGGATCATAACAGATTACTATAAATAACTATACACAAATAAAATGGACAACCTAGAATAAATGAACAAGTTCCTAGAAATAGTACAATCTCCAAAGACTGAATCAGGAAGAAATAGAAAATATGAATGGACCATATACCGATAATGAACTTGAATTAGTAATTAAAAAAACAAACAAACTCCCAACAAACAATAGTCCAGGACCAGATGGCTTCATAGGTGAATTCTACCAAACATTTAAAGAAGTGTTAACACCTATCCTTCTCAAACTATTCCAAAAATTTGAAGAGGAGTAGTACCTCTGAATTCATTCTATGAGGCCAGCCTCATTCTGATACCAAATCAGGTAAATACAAAAAAAGAAAGAAAGAAAGAAAACTGCAGGCCAATATCACTGATAAATATAGATGCAAAAACACTCAACAGAATATTATCAAACCAAATTCAACAGTACACTAAAAGTATCATACATAAAATTCAACAACCATTTATGATACAAACTCTCAACAAATTGGGTTGAGAGGGAACATATTTTAACATAATAAAGGCCATATATGACAAGCCTACAGCTAACATAATACTCAACAGTGAAAAGCTGAAAGCATTTCCTCTAAGATCAGGAACAAGACAAGGATGCCCACTCTTGCCACTTTTATTCAACATAGTATTGGAAGTCCTAGCCACAAATCAAACAAGAAAAAGAAATAAAAGGAATCCAAATAGGAAAGGAAGAAGTAAAACTGTCACTGTTTGCAGATGACATGATACCACATATAGAAAACCCTAAAGATGCCACCAAAAAACTGTTAGAACTAATAAATGAATTCAGTAAAGTTGTATGATACAAAATTATCTCAGAAATCTGTTGCACTAACAATGAACTACCAAGAAGAGAAATTAACATAATCCCATTTACAGTTACTTTAAAAAGAATAAAATACCTAAAAATAAATCTAACCAAGCAGTTAAAAGACCTGTACTTCATACCTATAAGACATTGATGAAAGAAAATAAAGACCACACACACAAATGGAAAGATACACTGCTAATGGATGAGAATTAATTTTGTTTAAATGACCATACTACCCAAGGCAATCTACAGATTCAACGTAATCCCTATCAAAATACCAATGGCATTTTTCACAGAACTAGAACAAATAATTTTAAAATTTATATGGAAACACAAAAGACCCCAAGTAGCCAAAACAATCTTGAGAAAGAAGAACAGAGCTGGAGGAATACTGCTCCCTGACTTCGGACTATATTACAGAGTTACAGTAATCAAAACAGTATGGTACTGGCACAAAAAAGAGACACATAGATCAATAGAACAGAATAGAGAGCCCAGAAATAAAACCACACTTATATCGTTAATTAATCTATGACAATATACAATGGGAAAAAAGACAGCCTCTTCAATAAATGGTGTTGGGAAAACTGGACAGCTACATGCAAAAGAATCAAACTGGACTACTTTCTCACACCATATATAAAAACTCATAGTAGATTAAAAACTTAAATACAAGACCTGAAATCATAAAACTTCTGGAAGAAAACTTAGGCAGTATGCATTTCATATTGATCTTAGCAATATTTTTTGGATCTGTCTCAGGCATGGGGAAAAAAAAAGCAAAAATAAACAAATGGGACTACATCAGAGTAAAAAGCTTTTGCAGAGTAAAGGAAACTATCAAAAAAAAAAAAATGAAAAGGCAGCCTACTGAATGAGAGAAGATATTCACAAACTATATATCTGATAAGGGGTTAATATCCAAAATATACAGAGAACTCACAACTCAACATCAAAAAACAAACAACCCCATTAAAAAATAGGCAGAGGACCTGGGCTTCCCTGGTGGCGCAGTGGTTGAGAATCTGCCTGCTAATGCAGGGGACACGGGTTCGAGCCCTGGTCTGGGAGGATCCCACATGCCGCGGAGCAACTAGGCCCGTGAGCCACAACTACTGAGCCTGTGCATCTGGAGCCTGTGCTCCTCAACAAGGGAGGCCGCGATAGTGAGAGGCCCACGCACCGTGATGAAGAGTGGCCCCTGCTTGCCACACTGGAGAAAGCCCTTGCACAGAAACGAAGACCCAACACAGCAAAAATAAATAAATAAATCTGTTCTTTTAAAAAAAAAAAATAGGCAGAGGACCTGAATAGACATTTTTCCAAAGAAGACATACAGATGATCAACGGACACATGAAAAGACGCTCAATATCACCAATCATCAGCAAAATGCAAATAAAAACCCACAATGAGACATCCCTTCACACCTGTCTGAATGGCCATCATCAAAAACAACAACAAATAACAAGTTGTTAACAACTATAGGATCCAACAATTCCACTTCTGGGTATTTATCCAAAGAAATCAAAAACATTAATTCAGAAAGATATGTGTACCCCTATGCTCACTGCAGCACTATTTACAATAACCAAGATATGGAAACAACCTAAGTGTCCATCAATAGATGAATGGATAAGAAAGACATGGTATACACACACACACACACACACACACACACACACACACACACACACTGGAATATTACTCTGCGATAAAAAAAGAATTAAATCTTGCCATTTGTGGCAACATGGATGAAACTTGAGAGTGCTATGCTAACTGAAATAAGTCAGAGAAGGACAAATACTGTATGATTTCACTTATATATAGAATCTAAAGAACAAAACAAGCAAATGAAACAAAACAAAACAGAAACAGACTCTTAGAGAACAAACAGGTAGTTGTCAGACGGAGGGGCATGGGGGGATGAGTGAAATGGTTGAGGAAGATTAAGAGATACAAACTTCCAGTTACAAAATAAATACAGTAAGTCATGGGGATGTAATGTACTGCATAGGGAATATAGTCAATAATATTGTAATAACTTCATATGGTGACAGATGGTAAGTAGACTTATCATGGTGATCATTTTGTAATGTATAAAAATATCAAGTCACTGTGTTGCACACCTAAACTAATATAATATTGTAAGTCAATTACACTTCAATAAAAAAAATTAAATAAATTAAATTAAATATTAAAATAAATTTTTATAAAATAAAATTTCAGAACTCCCTAAAAAACAAACAGAAATGAAAACACATGTCCACCAAAGCCTTGTACGAGAATGTTCATAGCAGCTTTATTCACAACAGCCAAAAACTGGAAACAGCACACGTGTCCATCAGTGGACTAAACAAACTGGTATATTCATACAAAGGAATAATACTGTTCAGTAAATAAAGTGACAAACTAGGGCTTCCCTGGTGGCGCAGTGGTTGAGAGTCCGCCTGCCAAAGCAGGGGACACAGGTTCGTGCCGCGGTCCGGGAAGATCCCACATGCCGCGGAGCGGCTAGGCCCACGAGCCATGGCCGCTGGGCCTGCGCGTCCGGAGCCTGTGCTCCGCAATGGGAGAGGCCACAACAGTGAGAGGCCCGTGTACGGCAAAAAAAAAAAAAAAAAAAAGTGACAAACTACTGACACATACAGCAACTTGAATGAATCTCAGAAACTTTATATTGAGTGAAAAAGTCAGACCCAAGAGTATATAGTGTGTAATTCCAGATATGTGATGCTCTGTAGCAGAAAAAAAAATTATGATGAAATCAGAATAGCGGTTACTTCTAGAAGTGGTGGGGATTGACTGGGAAAGGGTGTGAAGGAACATTCTGGTTGATGGCAGTACAGTCTACCTATATCTCAAGTGTCTTGATAGAGTATGTGAATTATAAGGGTACATGCCTCTGTTAAAACTGACTCAACTGTACACTTAGATCTGTGTATTTCACTGCATGTGAATTACATCTAAATTTAAAAACAACTTATTTCCTGCAAACAACTGCATTGTGCATCTCTAGCCCTTTTACCCACTTTCGATAAAGAGCACATTAAGATTTGGAGTCTATTCCCACACATGTTTGCCTCATCTCTTAGCCTTGTGAACTGTGATGGAGGGAGTTATCATAAATATCATACAGGAAAATAGGGGTCACTATGTCGCTAGTCATCAACTGCAGCAGACCAGAATGCCACGTAAAATAAGTCACAGCACCAGTTTCAAATAGAAACAGGCATAAAGTAAAAAGGGAACATTTTACATTTACAAAAGGTACATAATAAAGGGTAATATTTAACCATTTTCAAGTGATAATGCTAGATATTCGAAAGAGTCACATTCCTTTATTTCCAAGAGAGCAATGTGTTAAATAACAAGGCAATCTGCATTGCTATTTCTATCTTCATTAGGAAGTAGTTAATAATGTCCAAGCTATTTAAACTAAAATCCAACTCATAATATTAATTTTTGTTTATCCTAATAGACCAGATATAGATGAAGTAAATAGTTCTTTGTTTGGACTTTAGGAGCACATTATATGGACAATATATCTAGTTTTTGCTGGTTGGAATTCAGCAGTCTTTTCAGTGGGCAGTGTATAAAATGATCCCTTACCTCATTGCCCTGTAATCTTCTTCTGTTTGTCTCAAAACCTTCCATTGAGATCAAAGTGGACATTTTCCCACCTGTTCTTGATTTTTCTTGACCTACAGGCATACCTTATAGATATTGCAGGTTTAGTTCCAGACCACAGCAATAAAGCAATTATCTCAATAACATGAGTTGCACGAATTTTTTTGGTTTCCCAGTGCCTTTAAAAGTTATGTTTACACAATACTGTATTCTAGTAAGTGTGAAATAGCATTGTGTCCAAAAAAAAAATGTACATACCTTAATTTTAAAATATTGCTAAAAATGCTAACCATCATCTGAGCCTTCACAAGTCGTGGTAGTAACATCAAAGATCACTGATCACAGACCACCACAACCAATATAATAATAATGAAAAATTTTGAAATATTGTGAGAATTACCAAAATGCAACACAGAGACACTAAGTGAGCAAATGCCGTTGGAAAAATGGCTCCAATAGACTTGCTTGACACAGGGTTGCCATAAACCTTCAATTTGTAAAAAACACAAAGCCAGTACACCTGTACTGACAAAGGGTCTCTCCTTGACCACTCTCCAGCCCGGCTCCTCTGAGCCTCTTCTCCACTAGGCCCCAACCTTGCCCTATAAAGACTGGAACAAACATCAACATAGTTTCTAAAAGCTCAAGGCCGAATCCCTCGGAAGACCCATTCTCCCTTAAAAGGGCTGCCTGAGAAAACTCAAGGCTGTCAAAAGAATTTGCTGTGTGTTTCAGCCCCTGTCTCCCAGTCGCTATTGGAGGGGGGTGATGCTGAAAACTCGACCTCTGTGCACCGGTGCAGAGTCGAATCTCAGAGACAGCGTGTAGAAAAGAATAGCTTTATTGCTTTGCCAGGCAAAGGGGGCCACAGCGGGCTTGTGCCCTTCACAAACTGTATCCCAACCTGGGGGAAATTTGATGAGGAGTTTTATAGCAATGGTTCAAGGGCAGGATTGCTGATAAGGATCAGGGTGTGTGCAGGGCCTGCATTCCTGTAATCTGGCCTCAGGTGATCTCCTGATGAGCTTCTGTGGTTCCTTTAATCTGGCCTCAGATGGTCTCCTGATATTCTCTGAAGAATGCTTCATCAAGTAGTTAACATCTTCCGTTTGTTGGGAGTTTTAGTTCTGCAGAAGAGCTCAATGATACTGTTAGGTGTATCCCTTGAGGCGGAACTAAGGTCCTGCCCCAAGGCTGCACTCTTGTTTCTCGGCTCCCTCCCTCCTTGTCTCTGCATCCCCCGCCCCCCCTTCCCTGATTAGCCACTGTTTGAACCTGCCCTTTGGAGCTCAGAGAAGTTCATGGGGGCTAAAGCCTATTCCCTACAAACAAGAAACGGGGGACACAGACAGGCTTCCGTGCCCGGGAGCCCCACAGGGTCCTGCTTGGTTTCACTAGGAGCCAGTTAGCAAACCCAGATGGGTTTCACATGGACCAACCCTTTTTCCCCTCGTATTTTTATAAGTTTTCACCTGCCTGATTCTACGGAGCCCCCAGTCACCCTCCCCTGTATCCTCTCATTCTCTCTTTAAAATGCCCAGTCACCTCTGTTTAAGTCAAAGTTGAGTTCAGTTGACACTAGACCCTTTTCCCTATTGTAATAGTAGATTCCTAACTAAAGTCTGCCCTGACCACTTTAGCTAGTGTCCAGCTTTGTCTATTAGCTGTCACCAAAAACGGGTTGAGCAGAGAAGAGCCTACAAGGGGCCGACAATCAAATAACAGACAGGGCCCACATACAACAAATACAAACACAGCTTCTAGAGTGACAAGAAAGGAGGTCAGAGATTTGCAGCAGAATGATAGTATTTGATTAAGGAAGACTTTTGGAAAGGAGAAATTTTGAGAAAGCAATGAAAGGGTATTTACAGTTCAGAAAAGAGCCAGAGGTCACATCCGCCTGATGTAGTCTTGTTAGGGTTGGAAATCAGCAGTGGGCGTGGACATTGTTTGAGGGACAAGTGTAGTGAGAGTGGAGGGGTGAGGATCACAAAGGAACAAGGGAGCATCGGGAGTAATCTAGATGGTTAGAGAGTCTGTAACCCAGGGAAACACCTGCTTTGGGTTGTCACAGAGCATATCACAGTGGTCGCCATCTTCAGCTGCAATGGCCTCTTCTCCGACTTGCCCGAACAAAGGCTCTCTCCAGCACAACAGGGTGACTGTGTGCAAACCAGAAAAGGCTTTGCTGCCTCAGGCCGAGACTCTTACACGGAGTGAGAGGAAGGGAGGAGTTTAAAAATACTGAATTAGCATAACGGGGCTCATCCATGTGCAGCCTCTGTGCTGAGACCCTTGGAACACAAAGGACCTGAGTCACTTTGAGGATTGGGGTGGAGGTAGAGATTCACTTTGTCTTCTTTTAGCTTTCAGGGGCTTTTGTTTTCTTTGTTTTGGATTCGGGGTTTTGTTGTTGTTGTTGTTTGCTCCTCTCCTAATTTGTCTGGCTAAGGCCACAGCCTGAACACCTTGAGTTTCTCCCAGACGTGATAGCACGGTCTGCACTTATCTATAAACACTCCTCCAAGCACTTTCGTAAGTCCCCGAGTCCTTCCAATCAATTTACTTCTGAAGTATCTCTAAACGCATTAAGAGGGTTACTTCATTTCTAGAGGTTTCCTAATTCAAATCTCCGACAGCTGTCACTGTAATCACCGACTGCAGAAGTTTCTTCGTTGTTTCTAGCTCTCCTCTCCAGCTCAATCCAATGTGTCATGGACCTTTTACAGAATCACCTAAGACACATCTGATCTTATCACATCCCCGCCGAAAAACCCTCAGGGTCTCCCCATTTCTTAACTGATAAAGTGCAAACCCTCAGCACAGAGGCACAGTATGTCCCAAGATCTTCTGCCTCCTTCCCCCTCTGGCCAGAATCCCTCTCCTGGCTTTGAGATACCAGAGAGTTGCCATTTTTCAATGGTGCCCAGCATTTTCGTTTCTCCATGGCTTTGTTTGTATGGTTCCCTCTGCTCTAATGCCTTCATCCTTATACCCCCATGTCTGACCAGCACTCTCTATATACCTTCAACTCCAGCTTAACTGTCCCTTCCTCTGGGAACCACAGCAACTTTTTCAGGCAAAATGAATCCTTCCCTCCAGACTGCTCCCCAAACCCAATCCCCCTACTGTAAATTCTCATTGCTTTGGTCTTTACTGAACACTGTAAAAATATCATTTGCTTAAATAGTCTTTTATGAGATTATAAAATCCTCAAAGGTAGAAATGAAGTTACACACGTAATTTGACACATAATGACG
This sequence comes from Delphinapterus leucas, assembly GCF_059928025.1. Classification (NCBI taxonomy): domain Eukaryota; kingdom Metazoa; phylum Chordata; class Mammalia; order Artiodactyla; family Monodontidae; genus Delphinapterus; species Delphinapterus leucas. The sequence continues at coordinate 25,198,262 of NC_143138.1, forward strand.
TACTGCCTCAAACTGTTTCCCTTTTTCTCATGTCTTCTCCTTCCATCTTAGATTGTAAACTTCTTGAGGAGTTAAATCCTTCTCTTCCTCCTTCACTTTTCCAACCCTTACTCTTGTGATGAACCTAATTTATCCTTTTATCTGTAAAAGGATAGATTAGATCACCTACTGGGTTGTATCTTGATGTAACATTTGGTAATTCTGAGAGCAAACAGGAGGAACCCAAGAAGTACATCATACTGATTATACAAGGGCTGCTTAAGTGGTATTTATACTTAGGAATTGAATAGTAATTACCTTTTTTAAGTAGGAAAGAGGCATAGAATCAATGAAGATCCTCCTCCTGCATGCTCCTGGTTATTGATGACTTACTACGTGCCCGACACTAATCTAGATACCGGGGATACAGCAGAAAACGAAATAAAACCACACAAAGGCCTTGCCGTCCGTGGAGCTTGCAATCCAGGTGGGGAGACAGAAAACAAAGACGTACATGGTAACGTCAAGTGGCAACGATTCTATGCACAAGAATACCACACTCCCACTGCTAACAATAGCAACGATGATATAAAGCTGGTGAGGAGCTACAGAGTGGTGAAAGGCAGTGATATTTGGGAATGACAATCAGAGAAGCCTCTCAAAGGGGCTGCTAACATGTGCAGGAAACACTGCTGTGGGTCCCCAAGACTGTCCTCACAGCTGTCTTAGGAGGAAGACACTACAGTATGGTTACAGCCCAGAGCTTTGCCAAGAATGGGGCAGACGGGATTGTTTACCTGATAAAGGGAAAACACTTAAGAAGGTCAGTGGAGAAACACATAAGTGAGTAAACAAATGGTATAGTCATCGTCTGTTCCAAAATAGAACCTCTTATTTTATCTATCATCATAAATGGTGGTTTGGGGCTTCCCTGGTGGTGCAGTGGTTGAGAGTCCGCCTGCCGATGCAGGGGACACGGGTTCGTGCCCCGGTCCGGGAAGATCCCACATGCCGCGGAGCAGCTGGGCCCGTGAGCCATGGCCGCTGAGCCTGTGCTCCTGTGCTCCGCAACGGGAGAGGCCACAACAGTGAGAGGCCCGCGTACCGCAAAAAAAAAATGGTGGTTTGAAGATGTTTTTTTAAACTTGGAGAATCTCTGACTCAATAAAATATGAGCAACAAACTATACATAGGTATGATCTCATCTGAATTAAAGTTATAATTACGTACGTGTGTGCACAGAAAGTATACTTCTTTTACAATCACAAAATAGTAATAGTGCCTCTAGCTGGTAGAATTACAGGTGGATTTTATTTTCCTCCTTATACTTTTTAATATTTTTAACAGTTTCTACCTCAAGCATGTCTCACTTATACTTTTTCATTTTACTTTTTTTTTTAACTTGTGCTAAGATGCTTGAGATATAACATTTTAACAAATAAGGGTACAATGCAATATTGTTAACTATAGGCACAATGTTTCATTTTAATTTTCACTTTTAAAATGATATGTGTGCATTAAAAATACTTCAAATAAACCAAAAGAAATTAAAATAGCAGAGATGTGCAGAAGGTAAAAACTAAACATCTCCCCTGCCCTTACCCACTGGTTTCTCTCCTCAGAGCTTTCGCGCTAACAGTATCTTTCAGCAGCCTTTTCCATAGCCTTAGAAAATATTTTATGCAGGTCCAAACATATACATATATTCTTTTCCCCCCACAACTGGAATTATAATATATATACCATTATATTAGCTATTCTTTTGTTATTGATTTAAAAAGACTTAAATACATTCCTATGTCAGAACATAAAGAGATGCCTCATTCTTTTTTCAACTACTGGGTAGAATTCTTTCTTTTGGTGTCCTATATTTTACCCAAATGGATTGTTGCCAATGCTTTGCTATTGCAAATAGAGCTGCAGACAGCAACTGCCTGCGGTTCAAGGATGTCTCCAGCCAGCAGGATTATCTGATGTTCGGGGCATCCGAAGACAGGCCAGCTCAGGAGTGGCCCGCTGACCTGGCTTCGCGGAGGCTGAAGTGTCTTCTGCACTCATTTCTAGGTTAAGAGATTATTTCTCAGAGCCCTTCAGCTCTAGAGTCATTTCTGAGATGGGCTGGAGGGTCTGCTGCCATCAGGAGCAACACACACACACACACGCACACCCCTGGCAGTACTCTCTCCTGGTTTGCCCTGGGCACAGGCCCTGTCTTCTCTGAGTCCCCTGATTGCCTCCTTTCTTCCCATCTTTAGGCTGAAACCACCCACCAAGTTGGCCTTCACTTTCAGACTCGAAGACCCACACTCTGGGGTTCGGGGTCTGGCTTTTCGGGCAGCCATTGAGGAGCCAGATCACCCAACGCAGATGCATGGGGAGTCCCGGTGGGGTGAACCTTAAGCGGTAAGAAAAGAGAGATGAGTAGATGGGAAAAAAACCTCCCCCAACTTTTGTCTCTTCTGCAGACAACTAGGAGTCCCAGTTCTTCCCTCAGCTCCTCCTGAGACGTCCTGCCTGAATTGCCCACCCAGCCAGCCACCAGCTGAGTCCCTTTGTACTTTGTTGGGAAACAGCAGCCAGTGAGGAACCACTGTGCTGCTTCACAATTTTCCTGGCCTTGCTTTCTCTTTATTCCTCACCCACAAGTCCTGGGACCTGCCAAATAAAGTGTCAGCACTTTATTTTTGCCTCAGGCTGCTTTCTAGAGGACCTAGGCTAAGATATACATTAAAAGGAAAAACAAGCCTTTTTTTTTTTTTTTTAAATAAAACCACTGCCCTATAAGGTGGTTTTAGGAAGAATTCTCAGAAATAGATAAGGTCCCGTGTGCGTGTGTGTGTGTGTGTGTTTGTGTGTGCACGCACGTGTGTGCCCATGCACACACATGAGTGTAAGACAAATTTTAATACCTCTTTTTCATTAAAAAGTAATAAATTCTGGTCATCACTGTTTAAGCAATAAAAGAATCAAGGCTGCAAAAAAAATCCTTGTACAAACATACATATCTTTTCTTATGCAGACATATGTGTTATTACATATTTAATTTGCTACATGTTGTGAATTACCCAGAGGATAAATTTCTAAAAGTGAAAATATTGGGTCAAGAGATATATGCATTTTTTTACTGTGATAGGTGTCATTAAATTGCTCTTTAAAATTTTTACATAATTAGGGCTTCCCTGGTGGCACAGTGGTTAAGAATCCACCTGCCAATGCAGGGGACACGGGTTCGAGCCTTGGTCCGGGAAGATCCCACATGCCTCAGAGCAACGAAGCCTGTGCACCACAACTACTGAGCCTGCACTCTAGAGCCCACGAGCCATAACTACTGAGCCCACGCGCTGCAACTTCTGAAGCCCACACGCCTAGAGCCCGTGCTCCGCAACAAGAGAAGCCACCACAATGAGAAGCCTGCACACCGCAAGAGTAGCCCCCACTCGCCACAACTAGAGAAAGCCTGCGTGCAGCAACAAAGACCCAACGCAGCCAAAAATAAATGATAATAAAATAAATATTTTTAAAAATCTTAAAAAAGAAAAGTTTTCACATAATTAGCTCTTCACCATAGTGGATTACTCTTTCTCCAAATCCCTTGCCTATATTGAGTCTTATCAAAATTTTAATCAGTTGGGTGGTTTTGACAATTCCTACTGGCATTTTTATTAGGTTTTTATTACTGTGTAGATTAATTTAGGATTGATGCTGTGATAATTGCTATCTAAGAGTGGAGTATGTACATTTTTAATATCTTCAGTAGAATTGTAAGGTTGTCTTCATATAGGATAGGTATTTTTTGTTATGGTAGTTAGTTCTGTTAGACTACAAGGGATCATTCCTTCCATTACACTTTCTAAATATTTTCTATTTTTACATATTAATTTGGAAACCAACTACTATTCTGAATGTTCCTATTGCTTCTAGAAATGTTTCAGTTGATTCTCTTGGAATAAAGCTATATTATCTACTAATAATGATAATTTTGCCTCCTCTATTCCAAAACAGAACCTTATTTTATCAGTCATTAATTAATTAATTCAACAAATAATGGAGTTTCTATTGTATGCCCAGTGCTGGGCTAGGCTATGAATCTAAAGTGTTTGGATACTATTTTCAGAACTGTGTTCACTATAGCGTGCAATAATACGCTTTGTGGTCTTTTTCATTTAATTTTCATAGAATAAGTAGTGTTTTTGTGCTTCACTATTAAATGTGAAATGTTATTTGCTTTGAAATATACATATTTTTATCAAGTGGAGGATATATTAATATATACCTATCTATTATGAGAATGTTTATTAAAAATACATGTTGAATTTTGTCAAATCCCTTTTTAGCATTTATTACAATGATCACAATACGTTTCTTAACCAACTAGTATGGCTGATTATATAATATTAATCCCATTTTACAACTATTTTTGCATTTCTTCTCTGTTGAAATGTGCTGCTAGATTCTACTTGCCAATATTTGAAGTCCCGTTGTAATTTTAATGTAGTAATTTATTCTATGTGCTAATATTTTGTGCAGGATCTTCGCATAAGCGAGATCTGTCTGTAGTTTTTAAAATGATTTAAATGATAAGAAAAGCACGCACTCCCTGAGAGTAAAAAACACAACAGTTTCGTATTCTTGTGTCTGCAGAATCCCGATTGGAGAAGGAAACAAGAACAGCAGGAGAAGGCTCACACCCTCTACCTGAAGTCTTGGCTTGGTGTTGCTCTATGAGATTATCCATGAACCTGAAGCCAGTAAAATAGCCTCGCCTTTGATTTGCCAAGATGTAAGGGCTAATCACCAAGAAGTAATGCACACAGCGTAAAGCTTGACAGCTTATGTTTGTAGTCAACCAGACCTGGCTTCAAGTCCTGACTTTGTCATTTCAGGCTCTGTGACCTTGGAAAAGCCCTTAACGTTTCTTGTTCCCCAAAATGGGAACTATCCCTCCAGCCACTTTATAGGGCTGTGATGAAGACGAAATACGGTAAAGCACACACAGTGGTTAACACAGCACTCGGTGTGTTGATATGCTTGATTAATTTAGCTATTAATAACGATTAATAAATGGTTATTGCTATTCTCCTACATAATCATCTAAAGTAAGTTTAAAGAGTTCTGAAATCCACGTGCTATAGGTACCCTCACACCGAAACACTTATGCCCTCATCCTCTGACCCACCTTGGTTAACCGTATCTCAAGGAGCAGGTCACAAATTCAGTACTAAGGCATTCTGACTCAGAAAGTTTCCAAGTTTATAGAATTTTAGAATATTGTATTTAGAATATTTAGAATTTTAAAATATTTATAGACTATTTATTCTATAAATAAATTTATAGGAATTTATAGAATATTGTCCTTTGCTACGATAACACCTTTCTCTGTCAGAAATTGAAGCGCTTTTGACACAACACTACACAGAAAGACAAGGTGATTAAATCAAGAAATGTTTGAAACACACACACAGCTTTTCTGCCTAAATTAACTATGAGAGTACTTCATGCCTACAACTGGCAATTGAGTTGACATGGGGTATGGATTTGGCAATCGTCGTAGCTGACATCATAGTCAGTTTCAGCTAATCGGGCTGTTCTTCAAGGGACTAAAACAAAAATGGAGTCCTTTCTGAATTTTCAGATACTTGTCTTTAATCACTGACCCACCTTGCTTAGTGAATTCCACAGATGTCAGTAAAGCTTAGAAATGTTACTTCTCTCTTCCTAGCTGACCCTGAAAAGAACCTATCAGAGTGACCACTTACATGTGGTTTTCTAGAAACACAATCGAAGTTCTAGGTCTGGGCTCCACTGAAGTGGCCACAAGCAAGGTTTCAAAAAAGAAAGGAGGTGGAGGAGATGGGGGGGTGGTGATTCGCACTCTTAACTTCCTACTCCCTGAATGCACTAGTCTCTACCTGTAGCTGCAGCCAGTCTTGAACCCTAGAGACCATCAGGTTTATATAAATACAGCTGCAGCACCTGGGGATTCTGAGCATCTGACCAAATGATGATAAATTCTCTGAAAATAATTTTTTTTTTGCGGTACGCGGGCCTCTCACCGTTGTGGCCTCTCCCGTTGCGGAGCACAGGCTCCGGACGCGCAGGCTCAGCGGCCACGGCTCACAGGCCCAGCCGCTCCGCGGCATGTGGGATCTTCCCGGACCGGGGCACGAACCCGTGTCCCCTGCATCGGCAGGCGGACTCCCAACCACTGCGCCACCAGAGAAGCCCTGAAAATATTTTTTAAGGCCCGCATAGACCATTGCATTAGGTATGTTTAATGGGATGGCCCCAGGTCAATCCAAGTCTTTTATGAAACAGCTCCTGGCACAACTTAGGACTGCTCATTTCTATCCTGTCTTGCATTAGAATAATCAAATTATACACTAAGCTACTGAAACGAATGCATATGCACTAGGATACTCTAAACAGAATTGGTAAAGTGGCAAAATTCTCCCTCCTTATATTCATCTGCTGTGCTAAGAATGTGGCCAAAGGTCCCATGCTGACCAGACACAAGGGTTCTTGTATCAAGTAAATGTGTAACAGAGGGAAACAAAGACAGCTCCAAAGTACAAAGGATTTCTTGTTTAAACATAAAAAAGCACAAAATTTTCTAAGCAAAATTACAGTGAAAAGTTAAGTATGCTATATATATGTATATATATATACACTAAAGTATATTTGTATAAATGGTGTTTTTATAAACAAAAGACAAAAGACAGGAAGGCAATAAAATAAAACATTAATAGTGAATTGTGATATGATGAGTAGTTTGGGTTATTTTCTTCAAACTTTAGCATTCTACAATTCAAGTTTTCTACAAGGAATCTGTATTACTTTTATAAACAGAAACATATACAAAAAGAAAGTAGGAATTTTTTTAAACTTAGATTTGTAATGCAAACAGCTGGAACCAGCATATATTTAAAAGGAAACTCTTATACACTGTTTGTGGGAATGTAAATTGGTGCAGCCACTATGGAAGACAGTCTGGAGCTTCCTCAAAAAATCAAAAATAGAACTACCATATGATCCAGCAATCCCACTTCTGGGTATTTATCCAAAGAATACAAAAACACTAATTTGAAAAGATATATGCACCCCTATATTCATAGCAGCTTTATTTACAATAGCTAAGATAGGGAAACAACCTAAGTGTCATTGACAGATGAATGGATAAAGAAGCTGTGGTATACATGTGTAATGGAACATTACTCAGACATTAAAAAGATGAAATCTTGCCATTTGCACACAACATGGATGAAACTACAGGGCGTTATGCTAAGTGAAACAAGTCAGACAGAGAAAGACAAATACTGTATGATTTCACCGATATGTGGAATATAAACAAACAAACAAAAAACAAATGAACAAACCAAACAAAAACAAACACGTAGATACAGGAATAGAGTAGCGGTTACAAGATGGGAAGGGGTACAGTGGGGAGGAGGGTGAGGGCCAAGTGGGTAAAGCTGACCAGTGGTATGGTGACAGATGAAAACTAAATTTTTGGTGGTAAGCATGCCAGAGGGTATACAGAAGTGGAAATACAATGTTGTACACGTGAAACTTATGTAATGTTATAAACCAATGTTACTGCAATAAAAATTTTTTTAAATAAATAAAATTTAAAAATAAAAGCAGACTTAAAATTAACACTCCCTGCTGAGCAGATCTGACCCTGATCCTAGGCCATCTCTGCATCCTGTCTGGGATGGGGCAGAGGCTTTGCCTGAGAGATGCTGGGAAGTCTGCTGTAGCTGGTGGTTCCAGTCACCCTCCTAGTCCTGGGACAAAAAACAGGAGAATACAGCTGTTCCTGTTTGGTGGTCAGAGAACACTCAAGTTGAAAGCGATGATATGTCAGCTCTATTGAAAGAACACAGAGTCACACCTCCTGAGCTGTCTCATTCTGCAATTAATGATGATGTGCCATTAGAAGCCAGCCTCACAATTATTAAATAAAGCAAAGATGCTGAAAACAAAACAAAGTTTATCATCTACAACAAAGAAAAAGAGCTGATAGAATCATGGACCATACTCCTAACTCTTCTGATACTAGAGATATGAAAAAATACTGCCCAGCTGGAAGACAGGAAGCAGCGTGTTACTATGCAAAGAAAAGGGGAAACTGCAAAAAAAGGATGAGAGAAGGCGGCACATGGATGAAAACTTATATTCGTGGTCAGAAAGAGCAGGAACTGGTGTAATACTTGACATTCAGGGAAGCATTTGCCTCCTCTGAGGCAATGGTTAGATATTTTAAGGAAATATGAAAAACGCATTTTTTCATATTTGTAACTGTACCAACGAAGGAAGGAATATTTGCATGTGGAAGGAAGATGGACACTGGCCAGTCTGCAGCATAGCCTGGCTCTCACTTACTGCTTACCAGAGAACTTAACACTGACAGTTGGGAAGAAAAGGCATATTCGTTTTTATCAATAAACTCAGAAAAATAGTACTGAAAAATCTAAGAGTTGCAAAAGAGGTTTGTCCAAGCGCTCATAGTGTCCACTGTAGTACTTAAGGAAGCTGCCCTCAACAGACAAGTTGCCTGGGAACTGACCACCCCAGAGAAAGCCTACTGACTTGGTATTTCAGCCAAATCATCCGGGAGCAGAAACGAGAGATCACCAAAGTGTGTACATCTCCAGTCTATAAGTATAGTCTACAGTATGTCAAAATATCCCAAATTGTCTTTGCCGGTCTCTTTTTCTTAGCTGTTTTTAGGCATGAATTTTCACCCACAGAGCTCATGCCATTCCCTTGGAAGGAATTCACTAAGATTTTCGTTCTATATTCATTATACTCGGGTGTACACTGAGTCAACATTTATTAGATGTCTCTGCGCTTGATGATTTCGATACATATTTTTAGCATTTAAGAAATAAATGTCTTTTTTTAATATAATTTTTTTTTTTTTGGCTGTGCTGAGTCTTCGTTGCTGTGCGTGGGCTTTCTCTAGTTGCGGCGAGCGGGGGCTACTCTTCGTTGCGGTGCGCGGGCTTCTCATTGCAGTGGCTTCTCTCGTTGCAAGGCACAGGCTCTAGGTGCACGGGCTCCAGTAGTTGCAGCACGCGGGCTCAGTAGTTGTGGCGCACGGGCTTAGTTGCTCCATGGCATGTGGTATCTTCCCGGACCAGGGCTCAAACCCGTGTCCCCTGCAGATTCTTTTTTTTCTTTTTTGCGGTATGTGGGCCTCTCACTGTTGTGGCCTCTCCCGTTGCGGAGCACAGGCTCCGGACGCGCAGGCTCAGCGGCCATGGCTCACGGGCCCAGCCGCTCCACAGCATGTGGGATCCTCCCGGACCGGGGCACGAACCCGTGTCCCCTGCATCGGCAGGCGGACTCCCAACCACTGCGCCACCAGAGAAGACCCCCTGCAGATTCTTAACCACTGCGCCACCAGGGAAGTCCCAACAAATGTCTTTAAATTATAAGCGTATTTTCCTAGACTATCCTATTCTAGCCATTAGAGCTTGCCCCTAAAGGATTATAGGCTTTTCCTTCTTCAGGTTTTGATGGCTTCTGTACCCCTCTTATGAAATATTGTATTTTACCTTTTATTATTGTTTGTAGTTATTTCCTTCATCTGGGTGAAAGCCATTTAAGGCAAGATTTGTCTTATTTGTCTTTGTATGATCTCTAACACTTAACAAGTGGTAGGAACTCTGGAAATATGTGTTGAGCTGAATTAAATGTAATTACTTGGCATAAATGATAGGAGTTGTACTGTCCTAGATAATCGGTACAAAATATCCAAAATTGCATTCATTATATCACTCAAATCCATCACTCAAAAGCCTGCTTATTGCCCTGAATTTCAGATAATGAATGTCACCAACCATGTCCCAGATGCCCGTCACCTCATGAATTCTCTCCTTTTGCAGTCTCTCCCCTCTCTTCTCTGTCTGACTATAGGTCCATTATTTCATAACAGTCTCTGTGTAAGCCGCTTCTGATTTCTCTTATTCCCATCTGGCAAATCCTTCTCACCACTGCCAAGGTAACCTTCCTAACCCAGGTAAAATCTTATTTTTCTCCCTCAAAAAACTCTCAGGTACCCAAAACCTAAATGGCTTCTCCCGACACCCTCTACTCTGATCTCAAGCCAGGCCTAAATTTCCAGCTTTCAGCTCCACAAGGCCCACACTCTGGCCACATGGGTCAGTGACCTGCTCCCAAAATTTTACACACTTTCTTCACTCTCTGTTGCCTAATTATTTCCCTAAAATTTCAAAAATTCTTCTGAAGCTCAGATTTATGCAGACTCAAGTTTAACAGAAACAGGTAAAAGGGAGGTACCTGAAACTTCTTTATCTATCTATCTATCTATCAGAGGTCACGCATTTCTTTTGCAATAAGAGGACAGAAGAACTGAAGCTATAAGCAGAGACACTCAACATCATCCCTGCAACATATACCATATGGGTGTCAAACTCCTGGAAAGCAAAAAGGTGATGATACATTTTGACTCTGGAAGGGAAGGGCTTTTTGTCTGTTTTGTTCCCTGATCTCCCAAGAGCCTCAAGCAGTGCCTACCACATAGTAGAAACTAAATAAATACCTGTTGAATGAGGAAATATATCAGAAGGCATATTCAGTATGGAAGAAATTGAGGACAAAGAGGCATTTCGTGTGTGCCCGGTCTGTACCTGGCAGTGCACGGACAATGGGGATGGAAATGGGCAAAGGAAGCCAGGCCCTGCCCATGAAGAGCTTATAGCCCAGGGAAGGCGACCAGCACAAGGGGACTATTCGGAATAACTCAGGTGGGGAGTTTTAATGTTTGACCGTAGTCTCCCCAACCATCAGAGAAAAAAGTTGACTAAACCCTCTGCAGTCCCTGGGCCCTTCTTGTCTGAAATATGCCGTTGACATTTCCTACATGAAAGTTCCAAGAGGCGCGGGGCTGTGCCCTCTCACCTTTGTATTCCTTGCAGAAGCCAGTACCATTCCTTGCAACTAATTGTTGCTTATTATCCTTTTTTTAATTGAACTGATTGCAATTGTCTAATTTTAAAAACAGAAATAAAATTAGAGATAAAGAAGAAAACCTCTCTGCACATTATAGTAAAAATATGTAAACTGGGAGATCGGTATTGACATATACACACTACTATATATAAAATAGATAACTAATAAGGACCTACTGTATAGCACAGGGAACTCTACTCAATACTCTGTAATGGCCTATATGGGAAAAGAATCTAAAAAAGAGTGGATATATGTATATGTATAACTGATTCACTTTGCTGAAAACCTGAAACTAACACAACATTGTAAATCAACTATACTCCAATAAAAATTTTTTAAAAAATCATCACACACTGGGCTTCCCTGGTGGCGCAGGGGTTGAGAGTCCACCTGCCGATGCAGGGCACGCGGGTTCGTGCCCCGGTCCGGGAAGATCCCGCGTGCCGCGGAGTGGCTGGGCCCGTGAGCCATGGCCGCTGAGCCTGCGCGTCCGGAGCCTGTGCTCCACAACGGGAGAGGCCACGACAGTGAGAGGCCCGCGTAACGCAAAAAAAAAAAAAAATCATCACACACGCACACAAAAGAATAGGACGTCACCAATAAACAGATCGCAGCGCATGATGTGAGGCGGCACAGAACAGAAAAGGCAGAAAACTTTGCACATTCATAAAATGAATAGCTTCTTTGGGGAAATTGCTTAGCAACTTTGTCTTGACCTCCTCAAAAATAATGAGAATAATCAACCTACTTCACAGGGTTGAGAGAAACTAATCAGATAATGGATGTGAACTTGCTCTCTAAGTATGAGAATGTTCACGAACATTAGTTAATACTATTACCACTGATCAGTTCCCCGTGTGTGGCTGCCTTCTTCCCTAAACTAGTTAGTCAACCAGGTAGAGTATGGAAGAATGTTGTCTTATGTCCACTAACCTCCTTAGATTTAAACTATTGGCTGTCTCACATTTAGAATTCAACAGGTAGCTAAAATCGGGTTTACCACTGTTGGAAATGTTTATTGATTAATTAATGTGGGGAAAGAATATAAGAAAGTCAGGAGAGATTTAAAAAAAGTATGCATACTTTTGGTTCAATATGATATACCAAAAATAAGAGAATTATTCAAAGAAGGAAAAAAATATGTTCACAAAGATATTTATTGCAACATTAATTTACAACAGTGGAAAAGAATGACTTTCCTCTCCAGCTGTAGCAGAGCTCTAAAGGCCCTGCTGTCCTCTAACCTCAGGATGACTGCTTTTGGTAAAGCAAACTGTATAATGAGGTTCTTGAGCTCACCCCCCAGTGCAGTTGACCCTCAAACAACACAGGTTTGAACTGCACGGGTCCACTTATATGCAGATTTTTTTCAATAGTAAATACTATAGTACTACCCATCCGAGGTTGGTTGAATCCGAGGATGAAGAAGAAGCTCGGATACAGAGGGCCCACTGTAAAGTTATACTCGGATTTTGGACTACGGGGTATCAGTGCCCCTAACATGCCCATTGTTCAGGGGTCAACTGTATTTTGAATTCAGTAGGTTTGGTTCAATGCCTAGAAATTTGCATTGAGCACCAATGGTGTAGGCAATGGCTGTGGTACCGTCATTTAATGGACATTTTATAAAAGATAATGTAGCAATAGAAAAACATTATAATTAACTAGGAGGTTAAGGAAAAGCAAAATCAGGGACTTCTCTGGTGGTGCAGTGGGTAAGACTCCACGCTCCCAATGCAGAGGACCCGGGTTCGATTCTTGGTCGGGGAACTAGATCCCGCATGCATGCTGCAACTAAGAGTCCATGTGCTGCAACTAAGAGTCCGCATGCCGCAACTAAGCCCTGGTGCAGCCTAAACAAATAAATATTAAAAAAAGAAAAAGCAGAACCAAAATTGCACAACTGTGTAAAAGTTGTATGTTCAAGTTGACGAGGTACAAGATCAATTTTAAAGAACAATTTGATTTGTTAATCTAGAATAACTGAGAGTTAATTATTGTCTTTTATTTTGAGGGCTGTTGCTTAGCTGATTTTAAAATCTGTACTCATTAAAACCAATATGTGGATTTGGGAATTTATGAACACTTTAGAAAACAGAAACAGCCAAAAACGATGCCTTCTGCCTTTCCCATTCACGTTCTAATTAATGTTAGTATGTAAATACTTACATGACTTTAGGAAGACAGCTTAGACTTGTCAACAAACAAAGGCACAAGAAACACACAGAACCATAACCATTAACCTCTCTCATAAAAATCAACAACTACAGTAACTTCTACCACAAATTTAGAACCCAGAAATGTCCACACCAGGACGACTTAGCGTGCAGACACTATAATCACATTACATACAATACCACTGGGGCTTTCTCAGAACCATCCAAAAGATTAAAGAACCGAGACATGTATATGACACAGTTACTGCTAGAATAAAAGGTTTAGATTATCTCTTAATCCCTTAGCATCTGTAGCTGAAATGCATTCTCTGGCATTACAGATAAGAAGAAATGAGTCAAGAAACTTGCTAATTTATAAAATAGTGATTTTTCATAGTCTCCTGTTTGGAGCCATATCTGTATAGTTAATCTCAGACAATCGAAGCATTTAATAGATGAGTACTTCTTCCCCATGCCTTTTCATTTCCCTGGGAACCTGTGTTATGATCACATTTCCCATGGAAGTGGGAATTGATGGATGCTATAATCATTACCAAGTTAAGTTAAACGAATTGTTACTTAAGAGATTAAGGCCAAAGCAGATCCTCCTCTATTTTCAGATAACTGCCTCTAATTCTTACTTGGTCAAGAGCAAACATAGCCATGGAATGTCTTAAATATAGTGGAGGACAGAAATAGAGCTTTCTTTTCAGAACTGACAAAAAGGAATAATTCACACTAGAAACTCAATTACTTATGATATCTAAAAACATAATGCGAAGTCCTAGCCATGATCTGGCCATTACAATAGGAGTTAAGGGTAAAGTCCATCAAAGACACTATTTTCACTGGGGTTAGGATAGGTGAATTTGGATGGTATTAAAAATATACTCCTTCACCCCATACCAGCAACAATGCTGGAGACAGATGGTCCAGGGACTGACTTTTGATAACTATTGGAATGGTCAGACCAGGATATAATCTTAGGTCTCACGGAGATCTTTAAAAAGAACTAAACTACACTAATCGAAAAACAGCAATAAATATAAATAGATACATAGGTTAAACACTTAGCTGCTACAAACTTTTCAGCAGTTCTATTATGCTTCATTTCATTTGGGCAGAGACTGACCCTGCATTGTTTTATAAAGTACTGAATTCATATTCTAGGTGTATAGATTTTTTTCCCCAGTGAGCTTGGGTTTTCCCCCCTTATATTCCCAGGGTCAGAGTCAGCTTCAGCCCAACCCAGGTGAAATTTTACTTCTGGAGATGCCTACCGGGCTGGACCTCGTGTCCAACCTCAGTGATGGCCATTCTTAATCTGCAGCAAGCCCAAAGAGCTGGGCTGTTTCCTAAACTGAGTGGAAGGCTGTAAGGATGTGTTGGGGCCAGGCTCAAATCCCTGAGAATCCACAAGATCAGCCCTGCATTCTGGATCTTGTATCTCCCACTGGCTTCTCTGAGCGTCAGAAAACGTGGAACGGTTGAATTTGTCTCCGACCGCTGTCTTGCCACCTTCTCCCATACCTTTTATCCTTGGGCCCAGTGCACATTCTAAGTTTGGGTCAGTACTTGCCTGTCTTCTGGGTGGTTGAAAACCTCACAAGTAGGACAATGTTGGACACATGAAGACAACCATTCTCCAAGAACAACATTCTTCAACTGGTGACAGTGCAATTTTGGAAGAGTGGGTTTCTATACTTGAGGTATCAGGGAGTCATAACAAATGAAACTTCTCACAGTTTCTCATGTTCTCGTCAAATATGCGGCACTCGTAGAAATAGCCCCAAAGCTCGAGCATCTCTGCAGAAGCCAGAGCAGATGGAAAGCATCACCCTGATCACAATGGACAAAATCTCATACCTGTGATTAACTTTACCTGCGCCTCACCTGTGCCTCTCACCCCACCTGCGCCTCTAGCCTCAGATTAGAAAGCTCTTCACACACAGTACTCATGTGATCCCACAACAATTAAGGAACATCATGCTGGGCTTACTGCCAACTTATCCCATTACAGTAGAGATAACACTATCTCTAGAAGGTTCTCACTTCAGCCACAAAGAAAGCCCTTCCCAGATTAAATCCTACCGTGCGTCCCTCCGCACCCTCCAGGCTTTTCCCCATATGCCTTTTTATACAGAGCGTATATTCCACCAAGTCCTAAATCCTTGGGTTCATCGTTATCTGCTACCCTCTCACCCTCCTTGTAAAGCAGACTTCCCGGTGCCAGGGACATTAGTGAAAGCTTCATCTCAGAAATTTGCTCATCCATCCCCAGGGCTCCCAATTGTTTAACCCAGTGCCATCCAATAGAACATAATGAGAAAGCCACTTATGCAATTTAAAATTTTCTAGTAGCCACATTTTTTAAAAATTCTATTTATTTTTTGGCTGCGCTGGGTCTTCGTTGCTGTGCATGGGCTTTCTCTAGTTGCTGCGAGCGGGGGCTACTCTTCGTTGCAGTGCGTGGGCTTCTTGTCGTGGTGGCTCCTCTTTGCTGCAGAGCACGGGCTCTAGGCATGCGGGCGCGCGGGCTCAGTAGTTGTGGCTCATGGGTTTAGATGCTCCGCGGCATGTGGGATCTCCCGGGACCAGGGATCAAACCCATGTCCCCTGCATTGGCAGGCAGATTCTTAAGCACTGTGCCACCAGGGAAGTGCTGGAAGCCACATTTTTTAAAAGTGAAAAGGAATAAGTGAAATCAATTTTTAAAAGTGTACTGTGGTAAAAATTCACCATTTTAACCATTTTTAACTGTACAATTCAGTGGCATTAAAGTTCTTGCACAACGCTGTGCAACCGTCAGCACTATCCATTTCCAGAACTTTTGCGTCAGCCCAAACAGAAATTCTGTATTCATTAAACACTAACTCTCCACCCCCACTTCCCCTAGCGCCCCGGTAATCTCTATTATACTTTCTGTCTCTATAAATTTGACTATTCATATAAGTGGAATCGTATAATATTTGTCCTTTTGTGGCTGGCTTGTCTCACTTAGCATAATGTTTTCAAGGTTCATCTCTGTAGTAGTGTGTGTCAGAATTTCATTCCTCTTTAAGGCTGAATAATATTTCATTATATATATCGCGTTTTGGTTATTGATTCCTCTGTTGATGGAAATTTGGGTGTGACCATCTTTGGGCTATTATGAATAATGCTGCTATGAACACTGGTATACAAGTATCTGTCTGAGTCTCCATTTTCAGTTCTTTGGGCATATCCCAGAATTAGTGAAACTAATTCTAAAAATATATTTTACTTAAACTAATATATCAAAAATATTACAATTTCAACATGTAATCAGTAGGAAAAAATGAGATACTTTACATTATTTTTACATTATTTTTTGTATGGGGTTTTCAAAATCCAGCGTATTTCTTCTCAATTCAGATGATAAATTTTCAACAAAAAATTGATCTGTTTAGATTTCATAAAATATATATTTGAAAAAGTAGATTCACATGCCCACATTGTTCCAAATATACTTTAGAATATGTAAATTAATTAAAATTAAATAGAATTTAAAATTCAGTTCCTTAGTCACATTTCAAGTGCTAAATACCCACGTGTGGCCAGTGGCTCCCATACTGAAGAGTGCAGGTCTAACCAACTGAGTACAAACGCCTCTTTTTGGTGCTATACAATCCACTCCATCCTACCTTACTCAGCCTGCCTCCCACTATTTCCCAACAACTGATCCTGATCATTAACTCGAGAAATATTTATTGAGCACTGAGAATGTTCTAACCACTGGATATAACGGGAAACAAATCCATGCATGGAGCCCCAAACCAGGTGGGGCCAGCAGACATTAGAAACAAGTAATTGCATAAATACGTATACATATATATATATATATATATATATATACACACACACACACACATATTTATAGTTATAAACCTTATGGAAAAAAAGGGTGTGATGACAGGACAAGCAGATGTCAAACAGAATCACATGAATAACAATATCTTAAAATTTTTGATAAGTACCTGGAGAAAAAACAGATCTGATGG
This sequence comes from Delphinapterus leucas, assembly GCF_059928025.1. Classification (NCBI taxonomy): domain Eukaryota; kingdom Metazoa; phylum Chordata; class Mammalia; order Artiodactyla; family Monodontidae; genus Delphinapterus; species Delphinapterus leucas. Next base: position 25,215,393 of record NC_143138.1, read on the forward strand.
GAGTTATAATAGTGGGCTTTATGTAGAAGAGAAGCTTCTCAGAGGAAGCAACTTGAAGCTGAGAAGGAAGGACGGATGAGCTGGGGAACGGGGTACAGAAGAGGGGCAGGGTAGTAAAGTGACAGGCAGAGGGTCAGCACGTGTGAAAGGCGTGGGGTGAGAAAAAGTTTCGTCTCTGAGAAACAGAGATGAGTAGAATGGTGCAAGTGTAGACAGCAGGGCCCCAAATGGGTACATAAGCAGGACTCAGTGTAGACACTGGGGAGGCTGGGCAGGTAAGCAGGACCCAGCTTATGCAGGTTTTTATATCATAGTAAGGATTTGGGATTTTGTACCAAATGCAACGGGAAAGCTATTAAAGAACATTTAAGAATGTTGGGCTGGCATTTCTTTTAAAGGCCACTTTGACTGGTGAAGAAAAGTCCTGACTCTGCAGCTTGGCTCTTAAATGGGCCCTTCTTTCCTTCTTCAGCCTTTTGACCTACGCTGCTTGGTCAAAGCTGAACCATAATTCTTAGCTTGTATTTATCTACTGTCATTGTACGTACTGCCTTCCTTTACTGCTATTCATACACTCAGGTCACTAATGCACCTCACCCTAACTGTAATCTTTTCCAGCAGGTGGAAAAGCTTCTCACCCATCTTTGTGTGTCCACAGCCTGGAGTATGGAGCAGACAGACCCAGTCAATCTGTTAAATTGGATTGAGGTCAAAGTCTAATCATAGTTTGCTACTTTCTCCCTCCAAAAAGCATTCTGTGACCTAATTAACTCTTTGATCCAACTTTTCTGTACTCTGCTTGCCACAAAGAATGAAGTCCCTGAACAAGACCTGGGCAGCCCTCCAGCATCCCGGCAGGCAATACTTAATTACAAAAAGGGGTTTTGTTTCAGGTCAGGCTAGGGTTACAAAAGACATCAGCCCATATGTGACCTAGCATTTCAGAGCTTCAAGGAACTCTCCTTCTACCCTTCAAAGTTCTGGCATGAAAACTATGTACTTGACAGAGTTCTCAAGAAATACAAACCCATCTCCAAGAAGTGCTTGCACACTGGGCTAGATGCACCATCCTTAGCTAAGGGTGCCAAAAGCATTAGATTCCTTTCTACCTTCCATTTATTGTGGATTCCATGATCCGGGGGTAAGAAGTGTGGAAAGGGCCCAAACTCTGTGATACACAAACTGTGATCTTGGTCAGATTAATCTCTGAACCTGTTTTGACATCTAAAACAGGTGATAATACCTATTACTACAGACTGGTTAGGAGGACTAGGTGAGAAGTGAAAATATCTAGCAGCAGTTTGCGGTCAAACTGTTTTCTGTGCCTTACGGTTTTGGGAGGGGGAGGAAGAAGGGAGTGACCTCTGCCACCAACAGAAAAGCCACTAGGTTTCCTCTTAATCCTTCCTGATGAATAAGACATTATGGTAGATAGCTCAGAAGAAAAAACAAAAGCCCATTTATGAAACATAGTAGGACAGATATTTTCAATATCACACAATTTTTGAAGATACAAAGAGTAAATATAATTTTACCTCTACAGAAGCAGCCTTTTGTTTTATCCCCACCCTCCGCAGCCTGGACAAGCATTAACAAAGTCTACAACTGCGGGGTAATTCCCGGGTTATAAAAGAGGACTGCGAGAGATGAGTAAGGACTTCAGGCTTCTCTCCACAGCCCTTCCCTAGCATCGCACTTGGGCTGAGCTGTCCAGAGCCACATTTTCCTGCTGCTTCATCTTCCCCTTTTCTCCTGCCCCACCCAGTTCCACCCAGGGCGCGGCTCGGGACCGGGAGCTTCCTACGCGCCAATCTGGATGCTCTGGGCTCTAGGTCCGAGGGGAGTGGGACCACTGCAGTCAAGACCACTTTCCATTCTTCCCGACCACCCTCAGATCCCAGGACTCCGCCGTCCGGCCCGCACAGCTCTCCGACCCCTCGCCCGGCGTCTCCCCACCCTCACCCAAGTGCCCGCCGGGTCAGCGCGAGGCCGAGGCAGGTCACTGCCCGGGACTGACCCAGGCCGCCCCGGGAAGGGATGAGCGTGTGCCCGGCGCGGCCCCGCCCCATCGCCAGATGCGGAGCTGTGGGTGCGCGGTGATTGGCGGGCACGGCCGCTGGATGAATGGGGTGACCGCAGCGGGGGAGCGGGGCGGGGCCGCGGAGGGCGCCGGGTGGTGGAGCGCGGCCGGGCGCGGGGCCGGAGTGGCACCGCCCTGCGCCGCAGGCGGTTAACGGTCCCCACGCCCTGAGAGTGGAGGAGGGGTCCGGGGGGCGGGCTGTGGTCCCAGGGCCTGGCGTGGCTGTAGGGCCTGGAAGTGATGGGGGCCCCGGAGGTGTTGAGGTCCAGACTCGGGTGCGGGAGGTTGGAGTGGGGGAGGAAAAGCCGCGCCCGCCCCTCCGGCCGGCGCAAAGGGCGTCCCCACCCCATGAGGATCCCTCCTGGGCTCTCGGAGCCTGTTGGTGCAAAGATGGCCCGGAGCTCTTCGGAGGACGAGCTATGACAGGAATCCATGTCCGGACACGCAGCTTTTTTCCATCCCTCGACCAGCACCCTTTTTTGACTTCGCATTTTACATTGGGTCATCCAGCAAATATCTGTTGAGCGCATACTTTATGCCTGGCACACCCCAGTGAACAAGGCGGACTTGTTTCTGCCATCACGAAGTCTAAAGCCTAATTGGGAAGGTAGGGATAAAAATAGCAAGCAAAACAGTCGCAGACTGTGTCAAGTGCTGTGCATTGAGCGTAAACTAGTGGCTGAGGGAAAGGAGGTGAGGAACTGATTTTAGCCGGGGTAATAGGGGAGACCTATCTGCAAAGGTGACTTTTAAGTTGAGACCTGGAAAAGGGGAGGTGGGAAGTTTTAAGTGGAGGGTATAGCCTTTGCAAAGGCCCTGCTGCCTCAAAACGCTTTTCTCATCCTCTCCAATACCTGAATTCCTGGGGCACCTTTTCCTGCACTTCTTAAGGTACATCACTTTTTTACCAAGTATTGTAGTTTTATTATCTCAATTCCTGACACACACCAGGTCCCCAAAGAACATTCAGTAAATATCAACGTAGCATTAACTGACTTGCAGATACCCGGCTAGGTGCCCAGGTAAATTTAAGAAGTGAATAGACTATTCATGAATGTTTCCTGAATATTCATTTTGTCTTTTTTGTGCTTCTCCTATACACTCACTGTAGCACCCTTTATCCCTAGTCTTTGGGAATTTTTCTTAATTTATTTAACCAGAACGCAACTTCCCAGGTTTTCACACTTTCAGAGCTTAGTGACTTTCTTTTTTAAAATTATTTTTTTTGTCTGCGTTGTGTCTTCGTTGCTGTGCGCGGGGTTTTTCTCTAGTTGCGGCTAGCGGGAGCTACTCTTCATTGCGGTGCACGGGCTTCTCATTGCGGTGGCTTCTCTTGTTGTGGAGCACAGGCTCAGTAGTTGTGGCGCACGGGCTTAGTTGCTCCGCGGCATGTGGGATCTTCCTGGACCAGGGCTCAAACCTGTGTCTCCTGCATTGGCAGGCAGATTCTTAACCACTGTGCCACCAGGGAAGACCCCTTTTCTTATATAAATTTATTTTATTTTTTGGCTGCATTGGGCCTTCGCTGCTGTGCGTGGGTTTTTCTCTGGTTGCAGAGAGCAGGGGCCACTCTTCCTTGCAGTGTGTGGGCTTCTCAGTGTGGTGGCTTCTCTTGTTGCGGAGCACAGGCTCCAGGTGCGTGGGCTTCAGTAGTTGTGGCACGCGGGCTCTAGAGCGCAGGCTTAGTAGTTGTGGCACACGGGCTTAGTTGCTCCGCGGCATGTGGGATCTTCCTGGACCAGGGCTCGAACCCGTGTCCCCTGCATTGGCAGGCAGATTCTTAACCACTGCGCCACCAGGGAAGTCCGCCATAACATTTTTAACTCAAAGCTTCTGTAGGTGAGGAATCGGGGCATCACTTACTTAGGTGGGTTCTCTGCTCCAGGGTTTCTCATGGACTATAGTCAAGATGCCCGCTGGGCCTGTAGTCATTTCAAGGCTGCACTGGGTAAGGATCCACTTTGTTGGCAGGATTCTGTTCCTTGTAGGCTGTCATATTGAGGACCTCAGTTCCTAGCAGTCTATTGGCTAGAAGCCACCCTTAGTTTCTTGTTATGTGAGCACCTCCAACATGGCACCTTGCTTCATCAAAGCATGCAAGTCAAGAAGCTATATGGAGAGAGCCAATAAGATAGAAGTCACTTCTTTTCTGCCTAATCTTGTAAATGTCATTCCATCATTTTTTTCCCATCATTTTTGCCATGTTCTTTCTATCTATTAGGAGCAAGTTACTAGGTCTAATCCATGGACATGAGTATCAGGTGCCAGAGATCATTGGTGGCACTTTCAGAAGCTGCCTACTGCATTATTAAAGAACATTAAACTGTTGAAATAAACTTGGGGCTCCAAAAGTCTTTCATGCATATCCTGAAACAGCCTACTATGTTTTATTTGCCATCCTTATCATGAAGAAAGTAAATGGTCTTTGAAAATTTGATTCAATAAACATTCATTGAATGCCTACTATGTATCTGGTATAGCATAATGCTAGAGGAACAAAGATAAATGACACATCTTCCAGCCTTGAGTTGGGGAAGAGAAGTAAAAGCAAATAATTACAATATTAATATCATAAGTGATAAAACAAAGGCCTGTACCGAGTGCTCCGGTTACAGGGAGAATAGGAAAGAAACATTCTGTTCTAGGTTACATTCAGAAAGTAAAAAGGGTGGGAGGAGGTGGAGAGAAAAATGAAAAGACAACATATAAATTAAGACAATGTAGAGGGCTTCCCTGGTGGCGCAGTGGTTGAGAATCTGCCTGCTAATGCAGGGGACATGGGTTCGAGCCCTGGTCTAGGAGGATCCGACACGCCGCAGAGCAAATAGGCCCGTGAGCCACAACTCCTGAGCCTGCGTGTCTGGAGCCTGTGCTCCGCAACAAGAGAGGCCGCGATAGAGGCCCGCGCACCGTGATGAAGAGTGGCCCCCGCTTGCCACAACTAAAGCCCTCGCCCAGAAACAAACATGCAACACAGCAAAAATAAATTAATTAATTAATAAACTCCTACCCCCAACATCTTCTGAAAAAACAAAAAAAGACTGGGGGCTTCCCTGGTGGCGCAGTGGTTGAGAGTCCACCTGCCAATGCAGGGGACGTGGGTTCGTGCCCCGGTCCGGGAAGATCCCACATGCCGCGGAGCGGCTGGGCCCGTGAGCCGTGGCCGCTGAGTCTGCGCGTCCGGAGCCTGTGCTCCACAACGTGAGAGGCCACAACAGTGAGAGGCCCGCGTACCGCGAAAAACAAACAAAAAACAACAACAACAACAACAACAAAAGGCTATGTAGAAGTTAATCTTCCTGATTAGCAAAATGTACAAGTAATAACATATTATTTAACTTGCTAGACTTTAAACAATTTTATGTGTATAGGGTATCTGACAGTTTTTTTTTTAAAATTTATTTATTTATTTATATTTATTTTTGGCTGTGTTGGGTCTTCGTTTCTGTGCAAGGGCTTTCTCCAGTTGCGGTGAGCGGGGGCCACTCTTCATCGCTATGCGCGGGCCTCTCACTGTCGTGGCCTCTCTTGTTGTGGAACACAGGCTCCAGACGCGCAGGCTCAGTAGTTGTGGCTCACGGGCTTAGTTGCTCCGCGGCATGTGGGATATTCCCAGACCAGGGCTCGAACCCGTGTCCCCTGCATTGGCAGGCAGATTCTTAACCACTGCGCCACCAGGGAAGTCCCAGTTTTTGTTTTTTGTTTCTTTTGTTTTTCTGGCCGCACATGCAGCATGTGGGATCCTAGTTCCTGGACCAGGGATCGAACCCCTGCCCCCTGCAGTGGAAGCGTGGGATATCTGACAGCTTTTTAAGTTGTATACCTGCGTCCATTCTGTTGAAATACATCTGATGGAGGGCAGTGCATTATTTAATCATTCAGATTAGAAGACAATACTATAAAGCTATTAAACCTGAAAGAGAATTGACTGAGTGAACCTGATATCAGGGAATATATGAATTTCAAAAAAAAATAAATGTGCTTCACCAACACATGCCAAGCAATAGTTTGCAGAAATAATAGAACTGCAACATACACTTGTAGATTTCACTTGACACTTAAGCTGCCACACTTACTCAGCGAAAAGGGAATTTGAGATTGTGAAAAGAAATGGCACTGCCAATTTTTGACATGTAATATAGAATGTCTAATATTGCAGGTGTACAGGGCTTCCCTGGTGGTTCAGTGGTTAAGAATCCGCCTGCCAATGCAAGGGACACGGGTTCGAGCCCTAGTCTGGGAAGATCCCACGTGCCGTGGAGCAACTAAGCCCGTGCACCACAACTACTGACTCTGCTCTAGAGCCCATGAGCCACAAGTACCGAAGCCCGTGCACCTCAAGCCCGCGCTCCACAACAAGAGAAGCCACCACAGTGAGAGGCCTGCGCACTGAAACAAGAGAAGCCACCGCTCGCCTCGACTGGAGAAAGCCTGCGCACAGCAATGAAGACCCAACACAGCCAAACATAAATAAAATAAAATAAATTGCAGGTGTACAAAAACAAGGCGTTTTATGACACGTTATGCATATAACTAATACGTCACATAACCTAGAATAATTAAACCAATTATGGCTAATATTTGGAAAACTTGTTTCATAAATAACAGCATTAGGGCAAAGCATATTCTGTGCTATATCGCCAACTCCAAAATCATCCAGAGCACTTATAGAACACACTGCTCGACCAGGACGTAGTCCACACAAGCATGTTCTTAACAACAGAACCATGTCACTACTCTTTGCCAGTTGCGCATAGCTTTTAGCCAGAATTTCGGTTATCATCTGCTTTTGTCTACTTCCTAGAATTCTTTAGCTCCTCCGTATGTTATAGAATGAAATATATCAATTGAGAAATTTCTCTTTCGATAACCAGCAAAGTAAAAGACACACTGAGAAGCTCTCCTGATTTAAGATCTTATCTTTGACAAAGCTCAGCCTGTGAAGAGATTGAGGACTGAGACCTGAATTCAATCTTAATTCTTCACTTACTGGCTTTGCAGCCTTGCGATGTCACTTAACCCTTCTGTGACTCAATTTTCTCATCTCATTATGGTGTTGAAAGGATAAAAGGAGAGTGTATTGGGAAAGGCTTTAGAAATTCATAAGTAGTAAGAAGAAAAAGAACTGGTGCCAAATTTGACTTATCATCTAAATAAATGTAACAGTCTCTATTTCAAGAGAAAGTGCTTGATATTCAAGATAACTGATGCAGGACTTCCCAGGTGGCGCAGTGGTTAAGAATCCACCTGCCAGTGCAGGGGACATGGGTTCGAGCCCTGGTCCGGGAAGACCCCACATGCCACTGAGCAACTAAGGCCGTGCGCCACAACTACTGAGCCTGTGCTCTAGAGCCCGCAAGCCACAACTACTGAGCCCCCCTGCCACAACTACTGAAGCCCGCGCACCTAGAACCCGTGCTCTGCAACAAGAGAAGCCACTGCAATTAGAAGCCCGAGAACCGCAATGAAGAGTAGCACCCACTCAACTAGAGAAAGCCCACACGCAGCAACGAAGACCCAACACAGCCAAAAACAAATTAATTAATTTTTAAAAAAAGGTAACTGATGCATTTATAGAAGAGTAAGACATCCCGAATTCATACCAATTTAAGACAATGGTATGTCTTTTTCATCGTAACCATAGTTATAGTCTTTCTTCTTTTATAGCACTTTATAAAGGTTAAGTATTCTCTTGGAGTGTGTTAACTTTTCAGATTTTAACATTTCAGAAAGGTGGCAGGAAAAACTATCATTAATGGGGAACAGAAAAATATTACCCATCGATAGTAATTTTTTAAATTATTATAGTTGTTATTTTATTTCTCTTAGACTTAATTTTTGGCCAAGGGGTTCCTAGTAAAAGCATATCTTACTGATCTGCATTTCAATTTTCCATTCATTTGTTCATTAATTTATCCATTTAATAAGTACTGACTGAGCTCCTACCAGGTGCCAGGCAATGTTCCAGGTGCTGGGGTTTCAAGTAGTGGTGAACAGAACAGTCTGTGCCCTCAGTGAGTTAACGGGGGGTGAGAATAAACAAATATTAAAAGTGAGCCTATAGGGACTTCCCTGGTGGTACAGTGGTTAAGACTTCATGCTCCCAAAGCAGGGGGCCTGGGTTTGATCCCTGGTCGGGGAACTATATCCTGCATGCATGCCGCAACTAAGAGCCCTCATGCCCCAACTAAAGATCCCGCACGCGGCAACAAAGATCCCACGTGCCACAACTAAGACCCAGAACAGCCAAATAAATAAATAAATAATTTTAAAGTGAATCTCTAGTACGTCTGACAGTGATAAGTGCTAGGGAGAAAAATAAAGCAGAGTAAAAGGAAGGCAAGGAGGGAGATATTACAAATTTAGATAGTGAGCAACAACTCTCCAAAAGATGACATTTATAGAGATCAGAGTGAAACAAGGGTATAAGCCTTGGAGATTTCTGGGTTAGATTATTCTAGGCATGGGGGAGAGTAAGTGCAAAGGCCCTGAGGCAATTCTAGTGCTTAGTGTGCTCAAGGAATAAGAAGGAGGCCGTTGCAGGTGGAAGACAGAGTAGCTTTAGAAGGTCCAAGAAATGACAAAGGTCTTATATGTTGTTTTAAGGGTTTTGACTTTTACTGAGTTAAGAGTTTGATAGATTGTTTTAAGTGACTTAATCTGGCATTGGTTTTAAGAGGATTGCTCAGGCTGCTGGGTTGTGAATAGACCGTAGGAGGAAAACACAGAAGTAGAGGTCAAGTTGGAGACTATTGCAAAATTCTGGGAAACAGCTGATAGTGACTTAAACCAGTGGCTGTCATAAGGAGGGTGAAAAGTAAACAGATTCTAGATATGTTCTGACGATGGACTAGGCAGGATTTTGCTGATGCGTGAAGATAGGATGTGAAAGAAAGAGGAGTTAAACATAACTCTAAGGTGTTTGCCTTGAGAACACCACAGAGGGAGCAGGTCTGGGGAAAAAATCAAGAGATCACTTTTTATTCTCAGTTTGAGATGCCTTTTAGATAGACACCCAAGAGGAGGAGTCATTAATAGGCAGTTAAGTATATAAGTCTGGAATTCCGGGGAAAGGTTTGGGCTGGAGAAATACATTTGGGAGTCAGCAGATTGTAGATGGAATCCAAAGCCATAAAAGGGGGATGATAATACACCTAGGAAGTAATATAGATAGAGGGAAGTGAGGACACAGATGCCTTTCATTGCCCAGTTGCTCCCAGATAGAGTACTAAAGACTATAAAAGGAAGTGGAGAAGAAAAGACCAGAGAATCCAGAAACAGGTGAAATTGTTCACTCATTCAGTAGATATTATGAGCATCCGCTATTTACCAGAGGTTCTGCTAGCCATTGGGAAAACAACATGGTAGACAGGCATGGGCAGTGCCTTTCAGTAGCTCACATCCATTAGGATGAACACTCAAGGACAGGAATAGAGATAAACCTGGTTACGTGTTGACCAGCAACAAGGAGGAGTAGCAGCAAAGTAACAAAGGAAGCATGGAAAAAACCCCAAGGTTGAGGAGGAAAGAAAACTGCCTTTTAATCTCTCTCTCTCTCCAGCAAGACAAGCCAGGCCAATGGGAGCCCCTGGCAACAAGATAACAGAAAACACAAATTAGAAAAGAAGAAAAAAGTAGGATCACGGGGAGGAAAAACAAAAGGCAGAGACTGAATAGTGTTACCCTTAGCATAAACTAGCTTATACTTGGTTTGTATTTTAATCAACATTCAAATGTCCAGAGGCAAACATAGGCTTGTATTTTATCTCAAAAGAGAGGTTTCATTGGGTTGTGCAAATACCTCCTAAACACATGTAGTATTTCATCTTTAAATCAAACAGCACTCATTAGAACAGCATTCTAATGAAACTTTCAATCATATTTCTTAATTCAACTTCAGATGCTACAACAATAGAACAAATCTCCCAATACTTCTTAATACTGAAGCAACCTTCTGATACAGTTGTAAGTGTATGGTTGGAGGACACCTGGGATCACAGAAGGGAGAATGCTGCCAGAATTTAAAAATAAAGAAAGAAAAGCAGGAGGAGGGAGAGGAGAAGAAATAAAATAGTTAACTATTATGTGAAGATAATTCAACAATCACTTCTCAGGGGACTACCATGGATGCTATAGGGCAGGGGTCCCCAACCCCTGGGCCACAGACTGGTACCAGTCTGTGGCCTGTTAGGAACTGGGCCACACAGAAGGAGGTGAGCAGTGGGTGAGCGAGAGAAGCTTCATCTGCATTTACAGCCGCTCCCCATTGCTCACATTACCGCCTGAGCTCCGCCTCCTGTCAGATCAGGAGCGGCATTAGGTTCTCATAGGAGCACAAATCCTACTGTGAACTGCACATGCGAGGGATCTAGGCTGCGCGCTCCTTATGAGAATCTAACGCCTGATGATCTGAGGTGGAGCTGAGGTGGAGATGCCAGCACTGGGGAGCGGCTGCAAATACAGATTATCATTAGCAGAGAGGTTTGACTGCACAGAGACCACAATAAATCAATTGCTTGCAGACTCATAGCAAAACCCTGTCAGTGAGTGGCAAGTGAAAACAAGCTCAGGGCTCCCACTGATTCTGCATCATGGTGAGTTGTATAATTATTTCATTATATATTACAATGTAATAATAATAGAAATAAAGTACACAATAGATGTAATGTGCTTGAATCACCCCGAAAGCATCAGGCCCTCACCCCCTACCCTGGTCTGTGGAAAAATTGTCTTCCATGAAACTGGTCCCTGGTGCCAAAAAGCTGGGGACCACTGCTATAGGGGAACAAGCAAGAGCTACAGGGCTGTGTACTGCACCTACTTGGGTTCTTTTTTTTTTTTTTTTTTTGCGGTACGCGGGCCTCTCACTGTTGTGGCCTCTCCCATTGCTGAGCACAGGCTCCAGACGTGCAGGCTCAGCGGCCATGGCTCACGGGCCCGGCCGCTCAACGGCATGTGGGATCTTCCCAGACCAGGGCACGAACCCGTGTCCCCTGCATCGGCAAGCGGACTCTCAACCACTGCGCCACCAGGGAAGCCCCTTGGGTTCATTTTTGACAGGCTGGTTGTAAGGATTGGGATGGCTCCAGCACAGGGTCTAGAACCCAACTGGCCAGGAATTTGATTCTGACACTCAGTAACACACTTTCCTTGAACCCTGGCATGGAATCCTAGGCATTCTCTTGATCTATTTTGAAAAAAAATACCCACAGTTAAGTTGAAGAGTCATTTCTTGCAACTTTATCCATGAATGCGATGGTGTTGCCATATGGAGTAACTCATACTGAAGTCATGGTAGTCAGTTTACACTGCAGGGTTAAGATGAGTTGTCTGGGGGACAGAAATTTCTCCCTAAATCATATATGTATTGGGAACCCTAAGTCTCTGGATGGGTAAAGAATGAGAACATGACCTTACTAACTTAGGTGTGAGAGGAGTCAATAGTCCTGGGACATAATTATCTGACAGAGGGTTGGAGTTCTGGAGCAGAAAATGGAAGCACCAATGTGACGATGGTGAGGGGGAGTAAGAGCTCACACACTTATTCAAAACATATTTACTAAGCTCTTATTATATATCAGGGACTGTAGTAAGATCTGGGGATAAATAATGAGCAAAATTCAACATGGTTCTCCCTCCAATGGAGTTTACAATCTAACGCAGGGCTCTTTAAAGTGAAGGTACAAGCACCCCATGGATTGAACAAGATGGGACAGTCAGGAAACTACAATGCAGAGTGAAAAATGCTCTAATGGAAACCAAGATACACAGACAATAACTAAGGCATATCTGTCAAGGGCATATGAAAAGGCGTCCTTTGTTTTTGTTTTTGTTTTTTGCGGTACGCGGGCCCCTCACTGTTGTGGCCTCTCCCATCGCAGAGCACAGGCTCCAGACGCGCAGGCTCAGCGGCCATGGCTCACAGGCCCAGCCGCTCCGCGGCATGTGGGATCTTCCCGGACCAGGGCACAAACCCGTGTCCCCTGTATCGGGAGGCGGACTCTCAACCACTGCGCCACCAGGGAAGCCCAAAAGGCATCCTTTGAAGGCTAGGAATAAAATAATAGAAATTTGTGTTTACTTTTCTCTTAAAATACGAAAAATTATTTAATATTTAATGTATGACTTGACAGTTATATAAGTCCATAATTAAAAATAAATACAGATATTTTGGTAGTATGGCCGAAACATTTTGATAGGTGAACACAGCTAAAACAATTGTGTCTGCGTAAAACTGGAGATTTTTGGAATATCAAGTTAAATTTGAAACTTTTAAAACCTGGAAGGATAGAACTTGTTAGGGTGATGAAAAGCTGAACCAGCTCTGGTCTTGAACTGCGGGCAGAAAAGTGAAGAATAAAGGAGATACATTTGCCCAACTCTTCTATGCCTCTGGCATATGCTTTTCACCCGCCCCTTGACAGACAGTTCTTCATTAATCTCCTTATCTTGGTTTCCATCGTAGTGTTTACCATTCTGCATGGTAGTTGTTTCCTGACTATATCATTTCACAGGGGGAGGGGATCCTTGCAGTTTTTTATTTCTAACACCTAGCATAGTATCTGTCAAACTGAAGTCAGTGTTTGTGGAGTTGAATGGCAATCGACTGTTAAAAATCTTGTTATGTGTTTATGTTTACATTATCTCATTTGTATATAGTTTGTACACCTGTATTCTTAAGGCAATGGGCAATGGCCGAGGTCCTGGAACGGCTGGCACATGATAAACATTGTAAATACGTAAATGAATAAACTTGCCTACATTAAACAGTTGACCATGTTGGGTCCGGGGCATGGGGTAATAGAAATACAGCCAGAGGGCACTGGGAGAAAGGCTTAATTTCTGGGGCTGGATATGGGGAAAGCATAGGATACTAGGATGATGAAGGCCTTAAGTTATCCAAATATCAATGAAAAACAGCAAGGATCTTCCACTTGTGCCCTGAGCACAAAGCACTTTGTCTTATATGCTTAAACCTGTCTAGCTGAAAATACGTCACTTGCTCCACTACATTTTCTCCTTCTACAAAAAGTCTTGAGGAGAGATGGAGTTGGTAGTGATCACTAAGGGAAAATCAGAATCCCTAAGAAAAATCACGGTAAATCTACCCACCAGGAGTTAAGCTATAGCATCAGTTTTGAGCGCTTTTTTGTTGTTGCCTTATCTTGTTCGCGCCGGTGACCTCTGCAGGCATTTAACCCTATCATCCAAAACCAAGAAGAACTGGCTCCCTTGCAGAACCCGCGAGGAGACTGCACCAGAGTGGGCTGCTGCTGTCCAAACGCGGCCACACAACCTCGCCACGCCTGGCACTAAGAGAATCAGAGTTCAGGGCACCGGGAACTTCACTGGTGCTATTGCGCAGGCTCTGCGTTCCACGCAGGCTTATTAGGAAGAAAGGGGATAAAATCGCCCAGAGACACGTGAACCGGAGGGGACCAACCCAGACCACGGTTCCCCACTGCGTCGGATTCTGGAATTTACAATCACGAAAGTTCTATTGTCTCGCGATTGGCTCCGGAGCCGCATGACATCATAGCGCTTGATTCGGCCTCCCGGCGGCGATTGGCTGGCCGCGCCATTGTGACGTCACGGTCAGCCCACGTTCAGATTGTAGATACCCGGAGCCTTCCTCTTCCCATCCCGGCGGCTGCTGCTGGCCCGGCACTCCCTCCCGCCTCCTCCTGGCTCGGCTGGCCCCGGGCGCTGCCGCCGCCGCCTCGCCGCTTCTTGGAGCCGCAGCCACCCTTGGCCTAAGAGGTAAGCGGGCGGCTCCAGGAAACTTCGCCCGGCCGCCGCTCGGCCATGACACCCGCGCCGGCGCGCGGCCCGGACCGAGGGTTGCGACCCACCATTGGGTCCTGAGCCCGGTGCGCACGAGCGACTGCCGGCTCGGCCCGCGCTGCGCCCGCGTGGCAGAGGAGTTCGGCAGCTCCGGGGGCGCTGGCCCGCTCCCGGGCGCGATGGCGGGCGGGGTGAGAGCTGTGCGGGCGTCTCAGGAGTTTACGCGCGGTGCTGTCTCACCTGTTCGGCGGTGGAAGCAGTCGGCGGGCGGTGTGCACGCTGACGGGCGCGGCGGGAACGCACCCGGCGCGCCGACGGGAAGTAGGGCGGGTGGGCTCTTGCTCTCGGGTCTGCCCGCCCGGGCGGGATGAAGGCGCGGCCGGAGGTCGGGGAAGAGCCCCGAGAGCGATCGCGCTTCCTCAGGGGAGAACAAAACCCGAGGGAGCTGGGAGAGCTGCCACGGGGTCGCAATGCGCGGGTCGGTGCGCGGCGCCTCCGGCCTTTCCTTTTCTCTCTTACCGTCCCGCCTCTGCCCCTCGGAGTGGGAGCCCGCTAGCCCGGGAACGCTTCGGTTTTTATTAAAACCAGATAACTGTAGCCCGCGGATCCTCGGGGAGGCCGGTGGGGAAGCGCGGGGGAGGGGACTGGAGAGCCACCTGGGAGACCCTAGCTGGAGTCTGAGCGCGGGGGCGGCCGGGGAAGCCCTGGGGTCGCGTGTGCTGCGAGTGGCAAGGAAAAGGCTCTTTTACAGTGTACACGCAATAAGACTCGGCCCCCACCCCATCCCCGCTGTCTGCACGCCCGCCTCGGGGTGGAGGGAGTCGTGCCTGGAGCAAGGCTTGTTCTTTTAAACTGTGTCTTGCAACCGTTCCGTGCCCTTGCACTTTTAGGTTGATGGTTTCCCCTGCTCACGATTGTAGTTCAGCTCAGCTCCTGGCTTCTTGATTGCAAATTGGATAATGCATTTGGTCCACTTTGGGGTGAGGGGTGAGGAGTCCCGTATGGAAGAATCCAGTGCATGACTTGTGAGCTGGGCTGCGGAACCTAGGCATGCGGCGGGAGAATAGTGGGGAGCGAGCAGCCTTAATTCTTTAATAGCGGGCCCCGTGGCAGGAAGTGCTTTCTTTATAGGGTAGGACGAAGAGCTAACGTTGCTTGTTAGGCTTTGTAACTTGTTCGCCTAACCATTCCGTAGATAACCTGTTGGTGTGCACTTGTTTTGCTTGCACCACCTCTCAGCCAACAGCGTTCGGTGCATAATCTCAGATAGGGACACAGCCTATCTGTGGACGAACACTTTAACTTTCCATCTGCTGTTAGGGATAAGCGGATCACTTTTTTAGTTCGTTCGGAAGCTGCCTGGGATTCTCCAAGGAAAGCTCCGTACTTGAAAGAGAAATGTCACTCATGTCCCTTTTAGATTCTTACCCCAGATTATAACTTCTCATTGCCAGGAATTTTTTCTGTACAGTTCCTCTTTTTTATATTTCTTTTCTGTTTCTAACTGAAGAGAAAAGGGAGAGTGTTATTGATGGTTACAGATGGTTAATTTTACAGAATATAGAACAGAACTGGGCTGAAAAGTGAAAGTAAAAAGTGTATAGATTTGATGGCCAAATTTTCTTCAAGAAAAGTACATCATAAGTTCAGACACTGTCCTCACCCTCTTGACTCAATTTCCTCGTCTGTCCACAGGTTTCACGTTGCAGAATTGTTAGGGATTCCAAGAGATGACACAGTTGAAAGTGCCCAGCATGGGTTTGATAAATGTTTCTTCTTCACTTATTTTTCTTCTTGGGGAAGGGGAAGTGAGGTTTAGGGGGTGTGGCCAAGGATACAGCTGGAGAATCTCAAGTAACTGGGAAAATATTCAAAACTAGGTTTTCACAGACACTAATGCCAGCATTCCTGCAAAGTCACTTTTGAAAATGAGGTGAGTTATCTCCTTCCCTGGGATCGACTGAGCTTCCTTTTTCTTTTTTTGTGCGGGAGGGGTGTCAGAATTCTTAATTTTTGGATGTCTGCAAGGATCTTTTTTCCACTGCCCCCTCTTTTCCTCTTAGCATAACAGTTGATTGCCCTCCTGTTTGTAGGAGTGAGTATCGGTACTTGGGTGTCTTATTTCCAACTTGAATTATACAAATCAAGGCAAAACTGTTTACTTTCCTTTAGGGTGACTTTGATGCCTAAGTAGATAGTAGAGAGTGTGAGTGATGGTTTTATTTCTTTCTTACTCGGGGCCACATCCTTCCCCTAAGAAAATTTGTAATTAAGTCTAATACCTCTTTTATGCCTACTAACTCTTTTACTGATGGGATAATCTTTCCATTAGTTAGTTCCCAAAATAGGTCTGTCTTTGCATGCATTCAGTTTCAGGTATTACTGATGTGAGCACCTTCCTATTAATAGTTGCTTTCCGTACATAATTCTTACAGCCTCCCTGTGAGAAGTGCTATCCCCTACCTCTTTTATAAAGAATTGAGAACTAAGGCCTAGAAATGCCAAGTGACTTGTCCAAATCACATAGCTCTGTCTTCTGTAACATACATGCTCCTTCCTCTGTCCTTGCTGCTGGGAGGATTTGGTCAGTGGGCTCTGCCCTTTATGTAACTCTGTTACTCTGTAACTTAAAACTCTAACCTCATGATTAAAGGTCCATCTTCGAGCCATCCAAGATTAACAATTTGCCATTTTTAAATCTGTGTCAAGTCTATTCCTTCCTTTTAGCCCACATTTGATTTACTCTCTTTATTAATTAATTGACTTGTCAGTTACTGAGTGTGTACTGTGTGTGTGTGTCTTGGGGGAAGAGGTTGTATACAAAGCTGAACGACAGTTTCTGACTCCAAAGGGCTTCCTGAATGAGTTTACACTTTAATCCTTTTATACCCATACTTAATCTGCACCTTCTACTAGAAGGGTATCAGAAGCAGATTTCCAGGGGGCTTGTCTCACTGTTTCTGGGAAAGCTTTATGGCAGAGCTCACCATGTTAGATGTATCAGTGCCTAGCACTGATGGGCCTGTTTTTCGTGCAAGAGACAGAAAACCCAATGCAGATGGGCTTAAATGACCATCTGACCTGAAAAGTCCCATAGGCAGAACTTTTGCTCTGTTTCTCTGAAGTCTCCTCAGATGTTGGTTATGTCCATAGGCTGATTTTGCAAGATGACTGCCAGCTAGTCTGGACCCCTTATTACCATATTCTCATGTGGGAACTTCCCTTCCCACCACCTTCCAAAGAGGGTCCTTGCCCTTGAGGTGATTGATTTTGGCTTTGGTTACTTGAAGTAATAACTAAAACAATGAAATCTGATAACCTGGGGCCCATCCCAAACTGAGGAAGTGGATTTAAATCTCATCTCACCTACCTGGCTGCTAACTACACTTTCAGGAAGGGCCTCTGTGGACATGGGGGGTGTGTCGGCTATAAGGGCCTCCAAGGATGTCAGGCCCCATCAAAGAGATGATTGGATTAAATGAAACAGAACTGAATCAATATTTGAATTTCACTTTACCCGTCATAGAGGAATCTTATGGGCGCACAGAGGTCAGAGGGTGGGCATTCTAGGAGAGGGAGTTTGGAGAGCAAACAAGTGAATCATTGGGCATTAAAGCAAGTAGCCCAGTTGCCTGAAGCTAATAGGGCAGAAGTGGAAAGAAAGGTTAGAAAGGCAAGTTGGCGCAGTGGTTGAGAGTTCGCCTGCCGATGCAGGGGACACGGGTTCGTGCCCCGGTCCGGGAAGATCCCACATGCCGCGGAGCGGCTGGGCCTGTGAGCCATGGCCGCTGAGCCTGCGCTCTGCAACGGGAGAGGCCACAACAGTGAGAGTCCCGTGTACCGCAAAAAAAAAAGGGGGGGGGGGCTAACTTTTATTAAACTTAGTACATATCAAACTCTGCATTGAGCCCTTTTATGTGGGTTTATCTCAAGTACTGTTAATTGGTACTGTGAGCATTCCCACTTAACAGATGAGGAAATGGAGGCTCAGAAGTTTTAGTCTTGCCCAAGGTCACAAATCATTCCAGCCTGGGTGGACTTGACCCAGTAGCCTGCTGTCTTTCCTGAGATGTTGGGTAACAGGACCGCTGAAGCTTTTGAACCAGAAGGAGTGCGTTGTGAATCCTGTGTTCCAAGAATATGAGTGTGGTCAGAGTACGTGGTGGGGATTGGCGAGGACGGACACCGGGGCTGTGTGGGGGTGGACTGGGAGGCTGTTGGAGGCCAGGGCAGTGGTGAGGCCTCACCTGGAGCCACAGCCATGAGCACAGACTGCAGCGAGCTAATCACATGAGGTTGTTTCTAGGACAAGATCTACGCAACTTGGAGACCAGCTGGATTGAGGGCCAGCAAGAGGAAGGGCGCTCTCAGGCCTGGGAGTTAGAAGAAATGCGGTGTCGTGGGGGAAGAGGGAGGAGGCTTTGTCCTCAGGTGGAAACATCTTAAGGGCCCACGTTCCATCCAGACAGGCCCTTTCTCCCCCTGTCGGGCCCGCGGTCCTCTTTGCAGCTGGTGTTTGTCCGCCACTTTACAGGTGTGTGTTTCCACCACATTTCATCCGTTTTCAGGCAGTTTTTCACATTTTCACATATCTGGGTAGAGATGCAGCTTACAGTCAGTGGCATGGTAAAATCACACAAGCCGTCTTTCGCATTTTAATATTACTGAAATCAGGATGCTTCCCAGCTTTTAATGACGTATTGTTGGTGAGAAAAGTAAAGTCTCAGTATTGCTGAAGCTCATGGAGCCAGTTGCTGGCAGAGCCAGGAGTGAGAACCAAGGCCTCTGGGTTCCTCTCACCCACTGAGTTACCTCAGCTTACGTAAGAGATACTAAAATAAACATTGCCTCCTAATACAGGATTATGGTAAAGCACACGCATATTTCTTTGTTATTAAAACGGAAGTAATCTGAGAGGTTTGGAAGGCACAGTGGTTCAGGTAGAGTGCCTCATCCTTGTATAGAGCCCGGCTGCCCTGGTTCCCTATCCTAAACTTGCCATCAGCCTTAAGAAAATCAATTCTGGGCATTGGTCCCTTTCTTTAAAAATAAACAGTTACACCAAGGTGATTTTCAAGTCTGTCTCAGAACGAAAATTTTTTATTTTCACTTTTGCCGAGAGCAAATCCTTTGTTTCTGTTTGACCAGGGATAGAGAATGAAAGTTGAAGTCATTTAGGTCTCAGTAAGGTAGATGTCAGAATCAGTGATGGAAATTACAGTTTTCTCCTTAAGAGGTTAATCGTAACTGCTGGAGATGTTCCGGCCTAGCAGAGTGAGTTGTTCAGGAAGGTAGACTGACCTCATTTTGAGTTTCTGTCATAGAATCCCTCCTCCCACCTGATCCCGATTTCAACCCCTAAATGTTATCATTACCAAGCTCTTTGATTCCCACTGGCATGTTTCCTCTACGGGGACACTTTTATTTGACTTATGCATTTGCTTTTGGAATTGTGTGGCCCCTGGATTGAAAATATTCATACTTGGTGAGTTTTTAGGAAGACTGAATCCTTATGCTTCCTATTTAAAGCACAGTTGTGTGCGATGTCTCAGTATTCCTTGTATCTTAAGTTAGACTTTGGTACCTTTTGTTTGATGAATGTTTTCTTGCTGACTGGGATTTAGGAAATAGTTTTTCACTTAAGATTTTTAGTGCTGGGACTCTCATGCTTTCTGCAGTTAGAATAACCATTTTCTTTTTTTTGCGGTACGCGGGCCTCTCACTGTTGTGGCCTCTCCCGTTGCGGAGCACAGGCTCCGGCCGCGCAGGCTCAGTGGCCATGGCTCACGGGCCTAGCCGCTCCGCGGCATGTGGATCTTCCCCGACCAGGGCACGAACCCGTCCACTGCGCCACCAGGGAAGCCCCTAGAATAACCATCTTCTTGAAACACCTGCAGTTTCAAAGGACAGTCCTAACACTAGGTTCACGCCCTCCTGCTAGCACACGCCCTCTGCCCATTTCTTTCCCCATTGTCAACAGTTTTACTGTGTCAGAGCTAATCTCTGATAAGTGTATACTAAACAGACCTAATTAAAGCCACACTGGAGAATTGGCCACTCTGGTCCTTATTTTATATGAGTTGTTCTGAACCCCAGAGTACCTGTTCCTTCTGTCTTGGGATAGCACACACTCCTACAGAGTAATTGTGAATTTCTCCTTCCCCAAAGAAGAGTTCTTATGACGCCGAATTCAATGATTATTCATTTGCTTCCCTGGGAAGTTTGGCCGTGCGCTGTACGTCCCTTGAGGGTAGCGTTCAGGGTACCTCTGCTTCAGGTTTTGGCAGAAGAAATACATTACCTTAATATCTACAGGAGTTGTTGACACCTCTATCTGCCCTGTTTGTGAGCTGATATGTACCTCTGTGAAAATTTGAGCTTACTTCTTACAAAACTTCCGAATGTTTAGCTTTACTGTGGATCTGAGGTGCATTTATTAAGAGCATCTACTGTGCTTTTTTTTAAAGTTAGCAAAGCTATAGGAAGGGGATTGGCAAAGAGGCCTTTCAGGTTAGCAGCTGCACAGGATAGGGACCCAGCTCTGCCCCACAAGGCTGGGCAGGCTCCGGCAGGCCAGTCACTGCACCTCTGAGACTTCTGTGTAGAACTTGCAGGTGATAATACCTGTGCCTCCTTTGGAGGGTGTCCAGACTATCGATATTATACATAAAAGTTAAGTAGGGGACTGACTTAATTTGATGTGCGTAGTTAAAAAATAATCCCTCTATTGGATAGGATGTTCACTGAAGCATTGTTTACTCAGCTGACTCAATCTTCTGTTATAATGTTCTTCAGAAGAATAAATGACACTGCAGTTGGGCAATGTTTGCAACTTATGAAGAGAATGAGGCTGTTCTGTGGGTGCTAAATACACTACATGCCAGGCGCTTTTCTAAGGTGCTCTACATCTGTCAATTCATTTTGGCCTCACCAAACTCCCCATGAGGTAGGTACCCCAGTTTTACAGATGAGAAACTAATACACAGAAAGGTTAAGTGACTTGTTCAAGGCCTCCCAGCTAGCAGGTGACAGAGGCCGGGTTCAAACCCAGACTGGTTGAGGGCATCCAGCGTCGGTTTCCTTGTCTGACCCCAGCGCAGCCTGGGTTTGATCTACAAGGTGTATAAGACCTGAGGGCTGTGGGTTGGGAGGGAAGGGCACCCACATCCTCCAGGCAGCCTCCATCTGCGGATTGTCTGATCTCCCTTGAGTAGAGGTGTACATCCTGTGTGTTTTGAGAACATCTGGGTCATTCTGACACAGGCCTGGTTAAAGGCTGCTTGTTCGGGCTGTTCAGAATAACATCTTCCCCAGCCCTTCAGTCCTCTTGGGATTCTTACTGTTTTAGGACTTCCTCGTTTTCTTTCTGGGTGTGGGTCACTAGGTCTGACAACATTATGATGGCTGTTAAGTACCATAATTCCTAAAATATGAGGATCACAAAATTCACAGAATTGTTTATATATTAACATGGAATGTTACCAGGTGATAAAATAACTGTTGGCTTTAGACACTCTGTAGAGGACATGATAGATTGATTGCTGGGTTGTGTTTGCTTTTAAAAATGCCAGATCGTACCAGGCTTTTTTCTTTTTGAAACACATTTTAACCCTGCCTGTTCCTCCCATTCCCACCCCCCCACACACACCTGAACAACAGTTATAAAATATGGAGGTTTAGATTGAGTTTTTAAGAAGAAATGTGTTTTCGTGTCACACCCTTATTTATGTTACACAGATTTGAATTAAAATCTAAGACATTTTCTCTCCAGGGGGGTACATAACTTATCTTTGTTAATTATATTTCTCCACCCTCTTTTAATTTCAACCAAGGCTGTAAGGCTGCCTTTGTATATTTTGTATGAATTAGCTTGGAGAACATGACTATTTATTTTGAATATTCAAGTAATCACGTCAGTTAATCAAGTAATCATATCAGGCTGTGGTCAGCTGCTTAATGTTGCTGAAAAGCCGCTTGAATGTTTGTCTCCCAGCTATCTGCAGTTGCAGTCTGATTTGTATGTTAGAAATGGGGTGGAAGTAGAGCTCGGCCTCTTTAAGCTGGGTCTTTAAGGGACCAGTTAGAGGCTTGCAGAGGATCTCATATCCAGATCTGTGCGGCCTTCCATTGTCTGCAAGTTTGTTTCAGCCAAGAAGGCGGTTGTCCTGTGAAACAGGTCGGAGCTTCTCCAAATACCCCCTTAAAGACAGTGTTTCAGGACTTCGTGAACCCAGGAGAATGCTGTATGTGCTGGGCTTGTTATGGCAGATCCTTTTTGTTTTCTTTGCAAGGCGCGGTAGGTTTGGAAGAGGCTCAGCGACCCAGAGGAAGGTGGCTGCGAGTGCAGAGTGAGGTGGGTGCTCTACATTGAGCCCTGGTACAGAGCTCCATGCTTGAGTTTACCATCTTTTAGGAAATGGGACTGGCATATTTTAAAGTGCTTCCCGAAATTCAAGATGTAGGTGAATAGTTGCAAAGTACTGTTGGAAAACCAATCTCAGTGGGTGATTTACTTAACCCATGGATTCAAGTATTCACCCACCCACCCAACCCATTGTCCATCTCAGACATTTCTTTTTTTTTTCCTAAATTTTATTTAAGAATTCATATAAAATACTCCAGATAGCTGAGTTTCAGTCCTCATCTTCCTCCTCTTATTCATCTTGATTAATCTAGAAGTAACGTTAACTCACAACTTTCTTTCCTGTTAGCAGCTGTGCATAACCGATCACGTAGATGATGATTCTTCAAATATTTTTTCGTGAGATATTTCAAATACTTTTTGGAAAAAGGCACCTCGGAAGTTACAGTGATTTTGCTTTTGCTTCTTTCGATTGTTATAACACCTCCTCTGAGATTCCCAGCTTTTCCATGCACTTTCATTCTTTCCTGAAGGAACTGCTCAAAATTGGCAGCATCCATGATTCCATCTTCTACAGGATGGGCACAGTCAAGAGTAAACTTCTGGACCTGCTTTTTCTTGCCCCCCTTCGCCACAAGCTTTTTCCATGCTTGCACTTTATTTATTTATTGGTTTTTAAATTTATTTATTTAGGGCTTCCCTGGTGGCACAGTGGTTGAGAGTCCACCTCCCGATACAGGGGACACAGGTTCGTGCCCCGGTCTGGGAAGATCTCACATGCTGCGGAGCGGCTGGGCCCGTGAGCCATGGCCGCTGAGCCTGCGCGTCCGGGGCCTGTGCTCCGCAACGGGAGAGGCCACGACAGTGAGAGGCCCGAGTACCGCAAAAAAAAAAAAAAAAAAAAGTAAATTTATTTATTTATCTTTGGCTGCGTTGGGTCTTCGTTGCTGCACGCGGGCTTTCTCTAGTTGTGGTGAGCAGGGGCTACTCTTTGTTGCAGTGGCTTCTCTTGTTGTGGAGCACAGGCTCTAGGTGCATGGGCTTCAGTAGTTGTGGCATGTGGGCTCAGTAGTTGTGGCTCACGGGCTCTAGGGTGCAGGCTCAGTAGTTGTGGCACACGGGCTTAGTTGCTCTGCGGCATGTGGGATCTCCCGGACCAGGGCTCGAACCCGTGTCCCCTGCACTGGCAGGCGGATTCTTAACCACTGCGCCACCAGGGATACCCCAACGCTTGCACTTTGACAAGCCTTTCAGAATCTGAAAAGACCTTTCCAAGAACACATCCTACCTCCCTTCATGTCTCAAAGAACTTCACCTAAAACTTGTATTAATTGGGTCAATTTTTCAAACATTTAGCTTTCGACAGAAGTCACTCTTTTTTTTTTCTTTCCCTAACATGTCTTCCTAGTAACAACCAAAAGGGCTGCTTTAAAATCTAGCCCCAGAAATACACAATCAGCAAGTAAAAGACCTGCCAGCAGTGGGCTCCATACCTCCCCCCATGGTTTTAAACCAAAAGTGTACAAACGCCTAGAAGCCTTAAAAGCCCACCCAGGCAGAAAGATGCAGGTGAGCCGACAATGTTAACAAGGGCATCCCAACAAAGGAGGAGGGTAGGAAGACTTTCTTACAGTGACCTGGGAGGAGAACGATCTGCAGCCAGAGTGACGTGAGGGCGCCGCACGGCCCAGGCCCAGCCTGGCTGAGAGCGAATGGAACTGGGCCCTCCCCCAACACCCAGAAGGGTCTGTAGAGCTGCACCCTGAAGATCTAACTTCCTCCACAGTGGCTAAAGGGTCCTCTAACCCGGGCCTCCCTCTGAAAACAGGCCGACCAGGTCTAACTTCCATGGACCTTCCCACTGGTCCCCAGGGATGGCGGGTCCCCACTTTCCCCGCCCTCCGCCCAGGTAACCAGGCCCAGGCCTTGGCTGCCTCACGCCGGCCGGGCTCCAAGGGCCGCTGACCGACCCAGGCTGCAGTCGCTGCCCCCCGCTGGCCACAGGCAGGGCCCTGAGCGCCAGCCATGGCCTCTGAGAGTCCCGGGTCTCCCCCTCACGTGGGGGCCCCGGCGGCCGCCCCAGCCTGGCCCCGGCAGGATGCTGCAGAGCACCATGTGCTGCAAGCTGTCAGCCACGCAGGGCGCGGGCGGGCGAGGCCCTCGTGCCTCCCCCCAGCCGGCTCCCCCCTCATGCGGAGTCATACTCCCCACCCCAGACTTTTATTTCTAATCCACTTCTTTCTTTTGAGCTCCAGGTTCAGAACTTCTCATCCGCTGATTCACCTGGTTGCCCTCCAAACCTGTCTCCTGTTGGCCAGCATGGCCAGGAGCACCGCCATCGCCTGTGTGCCCAGGCCGTCAGGCTGGCAGCACTGCCTGGGTCCTTCTCCTGTCAGCTGCATCCTTCCCCCGCTCCCTCCAACCATCAAGTCACCAGGTGTCCATTCGGGCTCTGCCCTGTCCGCAGCCCACCAGTCCTTCCTAGGTGCCTGGTTTCCCCCTCCTCCTTCCTGCCTCCCTGTGTTCTGCTCCCAACTGTGCTGTCACAGAGGTCTTGTGACAGGTTAATGGGATCATGCGCTCCACCCTAACACCTTCGTTTACTCCCTGTTAGGGCCACCCTTGATCCAGCATCGTTTCCTGCCGGCACTTTTCACTCTGCACACACCACAGACTCACATCTCCCCAGATGTGCCTTGTAGGCTGTATTTGGATGCTTCCTCAATTGCTCCGCACCGACAGAAACACAAAAGCAAAGCAAACTAAATAACAGAAAAGGCCCTGTTCTTTGTAAGTCAAACTCATACAGCCTAGAACCTTTGATGCTTTTGACTCGATTAGATGTTCCCACCCCTTCCGGCTTGTGTAACCTTGGTTATACATGACTAACTAACCTCTGTGTGCCTCAGTCTCCTCATTCGTCAAGTGAGGCTGACGAGTGCTTTCCTTCTGTCTCTGCTCAGCGTCTGGCACGCTCCCCGCGTATCCTTGGTACCTGTGTCCTGTCTGGCATGTAGTAGGTATCTGCCAATTATTTGCACGAATGTCTCTAAATATGTACCTTTCAAGTACGATAGTTCTGTAACCTGTGCTTATGGCTGTGTGAAGGTGAGTATGCCTCAGTAGCCTGAGAGGCCTGAGGCTTCGTAACACTGCACAGAGGAGGGGCCCACCTGGGGAAGCGGGCTCTGGGGCACTGGTTTCCCTGCTTAGGGTTGCTGTTCCCCCAACCAGGCTGAGGGAGTAGAGCAAATTGCTAGACATCCCACCTGCCCAGGAGCAGAGGATGTTTTTTTAATGTCTGTGTTAAAGGACCTTGCTTATTTGCGTATTACCTTGTAGAGCTTTTAGGTGGAGTAAGCCAGTGATAGAGTACACTGGTGACCCTGTGCCCGAGGAAGGAAGAGGATGAACTCTGGTGTCTAGGCTCTGAACTATTCCCTGATCAAGTAATGGTAGAAACTGACACTTTTTTTTTTTTTCTTTTTAATCGGGGTACAGTTGCTTACACTGCTGTGTCAGTTTCTGCTGTACAGCAAAGTGAATCAGCCATACGGATACGTATGTCCCTTCTTTTTTGGATTTCCTTTCCATTTAGGTCACCACAGAGCTCGGAGTAGAGTTCCCTGTGCTATACAAGAGGTCCTCATTAGTTATCTATTTTATACATAGTGGTGTAGACACTCTTTTTAACTTTATTTTGGTTGGCCGCAGCAGTGAGCCAAGGTTAAGGTAGCCCCGTGTAGCTTGGACTGAGTCTGTCTGCATCAGTAACCACGTGGTCATCAATTCATTGACCATCCCCACTTATTCACCGTAGAGGAGTTCTGTGTGCTGCCCTCTGCTCGGGTGCATGGATCCCGCAGAGACACATGACAGTACACCTACTGACAAATAGATTATAATCCAGTAGAAGAGGTGAGGTATGTACTTGATGCAACAGATAATTACTGGTGCTGTGGATATGGCTGTGTGTGTTGCAATTAAATTTGAGTGCAGGCGACAGGGATTCCAAAATAATGATGGTTCCAATAATGGCATCTCAAAACAAGGTATTGTATTTCCCATAAAGGGCTGGAGAAAGGTACAGGTATGACCCAGCTGTAGGCTCCTAGCTCACTGTGTGTAAGGCTTAGAGGCAGCAGGATGGAGGGAGAGACAGAGGCAGAAAGGACAGAGGATTCATTCGTGCTTTCTCTTAGGGAAGTTCCCAGAAACTGCCCTTAGACAATTTTGCTTATGTCTGCTTGGCCAGAACCTTAAACGTGCAGCCACATGATGCTGCAAGACAGACCGAGAAATCTCATCTTGATTCTGGGTGGCTGTGAGCAGGTCCTTCTGCTCTATCCAGAATTTGGGTGACCACCCCCCAGTCTGTACCTAGGGTGGTAGATGAGGTTGACTGACGGTGCTGCCCGTGTGGAAGTTGCAGTCTGGAGGATCCTGACGGGGAACAGACACTACTACCACGGTGATGAGAACGGAGAGCGTAGTGTGGGGTGCTATGGGCGCAGACAGGAAGGACCCGTAAATCAGACCGGGAGGGCCGGGGAAGGGTGCCTGGAGAACAGGCAGACATCTGCCTGGTGGAAAGAGGAAGTAGGCATTCAGGCAAAGGCACTGAGGTGAGGAAGCAGGTAGCACATGACGAACTGATAGGAAAATCGAAGGAGGAAGCAGGGGTCTGGGGCCACCCTGAGGAGTTTGGACATTTTCCTAAGAGCCTTTAACTGGTTTTGAGGTGAGTAACCTAGAAAGATGCTTTTTGGGGAGTGGGGAGCAACGCAAGGCTGGAGTCAGGGACCCTCTATCGGGAGGGAGTGCACTAATCCAGTTGACGTGATGGTGACCTTGATTGGACAGTAACTTTGGGGGTTGAGAGAAATGGATACAAACCCCCCCAGTTCGTAGAACTGGGAACGGATTTAGACTAATTTGGGCTGCTTTTCACTGACAGATCATGAAAGCAAGGCTGTCAAGTGGCATGCCCGGGCCACACAGCTGGCTCAGGGTCATCCCTCTGCCTGAACCCTTTGTGTCACTGCTGAATGGCCAACTGGCGCAACAGGGCTTTGTGGGCATTCAGGGAAGGCAGAGAGAGGGCAGGTGGCATGTGAACTGGAGCGCGGTGTGCGTGTGGCTGTGGAGCAGAAGCCGGTGTGTTGGGTGCTCCCGGTTCTGCAGGTTGAGGACAGCGCTAGGGTACTTCAGGGAAGTAGTGTGAGATAATCCTGCAGGAGTGTTTCGAAATCATGGAAGGCTTTAATAGCAAATTAAGTGGTTTAGGCTCAATTCTTTTTTTTTTTTGCGGCATGCGGGCGTTTTGTGGCCTCTCCCGTTGCGGAGCACAGGCTCCGGACGTGCAGGCTCAGCAGCCATGGCTCACGGGCCTAGCCGCTCCGCAGCATGTGGGATCCTCCCGGACCGGGGCTTGAACCCGTGTCCCCTGCATCGGCAGGCGGACTCTCAACCACTGTGCCACCAGGGAAGCCCTAGGCTCAATTCTTTAAGCAGCGGGAGTCAGTTAACAGTTGGTATCAAAGGACTAACACAAGCTTGACAGCCAAGTCTGTGTTTAACCTTTGCCCCTCCCGGTGCCTTGTATCAGGCGCTTATGGTCAGCAGAATAAGGGCCCCCAGAGATGTCCGTGTCCTAATCCCCAGCACCCATGAATATGTGGGGTTATAGGCAGAGCAGCATTAAGGTTGCAGACGGAATTAAGGTTGCCAATCAGCTGACTGAAGCAGGGAGGGTCCTAGGTTATCCAGGTGGGCTCAGGGTAACCCCCAGGGTCCTTAAGTATGGAACAGGGAGGCGGGAGAGAAGTAGAAGGGTGGGGTGTGAGGAGACTTGGCCCAGTGTTGCTGGCCTTGAGATGGAGGAGGGGGCTGTGAATGGAGTGATACAGGCAATCCCTAGGAGCTGGAAAAGGCGAAGAAAAGGATTCTCCCATAGAGCCTCCAAAAAGGAACGCGGCCCTGCCCACACCTTGGTTTTAGTCCATTGAGACCCGTTTTGGACTTCTGACCCCTAAGATGCATTTGTGGTGTTTCAAGCCACTAAGTTTGTGGTCCTTGGTTATCTGATACAGCGGTCAGTACTTGTTTGCTGAGTGAATGAGTTGTGCTTTAAGATATCAATGTGACAGATTCATGCATTAGATGGACTGGATGAGGGGAGGTTCTGGAGGCCAGGGAGTTCATAGAAGATGGTTCTGGCAAAGAGGTGACGAGGCTGAGGCAGGCCGCGGTGGGGGAGTGGGTGACTGGAATCGCAGGGCCTGTTAACAAGCCTGAAGCCCTGGCTGGCCTGGGATCCATGCTGCGGGGTGGAGTGTGCTTTCAGGGCTGGATTCCTGGGAAGGTGATTGGGCAGGAAATCACCTGGAGTGAGTCAGGAGGAAGGGAGGCTTGGCTTGTTGGGTTTAAGGTTCAGAAGCATCTCATGTATGTAGGTGGAGAGAGCAGATGGAAACTGGCCCTTGAGCGTGGAGTTGGGGATACAGGATTGGGTGTCATTGGTCATGATTTATCTGTACCCTTTCTTTAAATTTTTCTGGTGAAGAGACTCAGCAGCCCTTTTGAAGAATCCAGTATGTTACATTCCTTAAAATTAAGAAGTTTTTCTTAGTGTTTTTTGCCTAAATTTTTTTGCGGCCATTTGAATTCTGTGACTCTTTTCTCCCCCGCTCCCATTTATTTATTTATTCATTCATTCATTCATTCATTTATGACTGCGTTGGGTCTTTGTTGCTGTGTGCGGGCTTTCCCTAGTTGCTGCGAGTGGTGGCTACTCTTCATGTGGGCTTCTCGTTGAGGTGGCTTCTCTTGTTGCGGAGCACGGGCTCCAGAGCGCAGGCTCAGTAGTTGCGGCTCACGGGCTT
The DNA here is from genome assembly GCF_059928025.1 of Delphinapterus leucas. NCBI lineage: Eukaryota > Metazoa > Chordata > Mammalia > Artiodactyla > Monodontidae > Delphinapterus > Delphinapterus leucas. The sequence goes on from NC_143138.1 coordinate 25,244,503, forward strand.
AGTTACTCTGCAGCATGTGGGATCTTCCCAGACCAGGGCTCGAACCCGTGTCCCCTGAATTGGCAGGAGGATTCTTAACCACTGCACCACCAGGGAAGTCCAATTCTGTGAATCTTTAAAAGATTTTTACTAAATAAAAATAAGTTAATACTAAATAATTGTTTTAAAAAACTAAAAATAACATCATCCATGACCCTTCCTTGCATATTTCACCCTGTGCTGCAGGTCATCTTCCCAGAAGCCTCTCTGGCTCCGGTTGGTCTATCACCCAGCTGGTCATCAGGGTCACACGCTTACCTACCCACCCCCAACCTGCCCCCGGGTCCTGACCCTATCAGATCTCACCCACTGAACTGGGGAGGATAGAGCCCTAAACAAAACTTGGCTTGTGTTGGAAAAGGGAAATGGATGGTACTTGCTAGAACATTTCCACATCTGTTTTTTAAAAATATCAATTTGCCACTGAACTATATATGTACTTATTTTAGACTTGGTTACTGAAAGTCCTGAAAGTTCTTGGTTTTTGAATTCCTTTGTTCTTCATAATGAACTTGGTTGTAATGATTGAAGTTACAACCTGTTTCCTGAGAAATGGGAGAGGGACCATTTCCGAGGAGCTGTGTAGAGTGTATTGACATTAGAGGTGTTTTACTTTGGCACCACATTGCCTTCCTACCTGTCTGTTGCTGCCGTCTTAGCACTCTGATCACTGTCCTTCTACTTGGTGGCAGTGTATCGAGTAATATAAGTTTAAAAGTTTTCAGTGAAGATTGTACTGAATATAAGTAAAAAAAAAAGCCTTTGAAGATGAGTTATGACTAATAATGATGTCCATAAACCACACATGAAAATCAGTTTAATTTCAGTGAGTTACTTACATTTCATTCTCAGAAAAAAATAAGATTAACACGAGATGTCATTCGTTCTAAGTTAACCAACTAAACTTTCTGTTCTCCCTTCCCTTTGCTCTTTGATTTGATTAAATAAGATTTGTGGGTGCTACCTGGTGAGTTGTCTTTCGCATCAATTGGTATCCCTGTAAGACAAAGGCCCCACAGTATCCGGCAACCAAGTGCAGCAGGGTTAAGCCGTGTTGAGCAGGAGGTGGGGGAGGAGGTGTTGGTCTGGACCCCAGTGCCCATTATTGACATTTCAACTGTGCTGTCCCCAGGAAACAGTCATGATTTTTTTCTTTCTTGAAATCAAGTTGTTTCCCCTAATGAGACAGACCGCTTGGCCTACAGGCATTTCTCTGTAATGTTTTCCAAACTAAGAAAGCAAATAGAGAAAACATTTTGTAGAGAGAAGCCTGCAGATAACTGCACTGTGGCCGTGACCTAAGGTGAACACCCTGAACTCTTGTTTGAAAGCACTGGGTTTCTTCACGACGGATGGGAGGACATAATACACCTTTATAGCAAGTGAGTGTTAAGCTTCACACAGGATTTGTTCTCCCGTCGACACTGCTCTCTGTCAAAGGAATAAATGAGGCGGGGGGGTCATGCTTGGAGCTCTGAAATGTCACCTTCAGATTCTTATTTTGGAGAAAGGAGTGTCCTGTGATTTTCTCCCTCTTATTCATATTCATTCTGTCTGTCTCTGCTGACCTGCTTTTCTTCCTCCAGTGGGGACTCTGCTTTCCTGTTGGTAATTATATTTCTGTGTCATGTCAGGGACATACCTGCCACTGACACCCCATTTAGAGGGAGAAGGAGGTGAGCCCCTGACCGGGCAGATGTGCTCCCCTGAGCAGGCTGCACTTTTAAGTTTGGGGAAACCTCCTGCCTGACGCTCTGTTGGACTCATTAGCAACATGAATCAGAGAACGGAGGACCCAGTGACAGTTGGACAACTGAGGCGATAGTTAAATGGAAAGTGTGGTGTTTTAAAAGATGTTTTGTAGTGGCCGGAAAATGAATTTTTGATTGATTCTGAGCCCTCTCTCTCTCTTTCTCTCACGTGTGTGTGTGTGTATGTATATATGTATATGTACATAAGCACTTCAGCATCTGTGTACTGGCTGGTGAGTTAATAGCATTTTAGCTGCAGCACTACCTAATGTGACTTAGCTACAGGATACTTAGGCCTTATTACTTATGACTTAATTAAGTTTTAGGTTTTGGTGAGTAAGAGTTTCCACGAGGAGTATCTTCATCTGAAAGGGAAGTATCATGCTAAAGAAACGTTCAGAGGTTTTAGCCCACATACTAATGTGAAAATCAGCTCATCCTGCTGTATATAATTTGAGTTACTGGGAAACCGGTAAGAATGTAATTATTTCACAGAGTGCTTTAAATTAAAATGTATTCATTGTACGTTTTATTCATTACTGCTAGCTGGCTCTTTTTGAGGTATATTTGGGAATTTTGCCTTTAAGTTGAGAAGCTAAATTAACGTCTTTTTAGAGATAAAACCTTACAGAGGGGAAAAAATTCTGTATGCGGTTTTTAATACAGCAACTCTGAGACTTTTTGGTCTGAGGACCTGCACTTCTAAAAATTACTGAGAACCTCAGAGCTTTTGTTTATGTGGGTTATATCTATTGGTATTTATTCTGTTAGAAATTGATTTTAAATTATTTTTAAATAATTTTAAATAGTAATACATCTAAAAGTAATAATTAGCCCATTATATGATAACATTGTCTATATTTTTATGAAAAATATTCTTTTCCAAACAAAAAGAAATGAGTGAAACCAGACATTTGACTGTTTTTGCCCATCACTTTGGTATCTGGCTTAATGAAGGACAACTGGATCCTCTTCTCTGCTTCTGCATTCAGTCTTTTGAGATATCACACATTATGTAGCCTCTGGGTCACTTAACAGTGAAGAGAGAGATGAGATTGAAAAAGTAATCTCTTAGCAACATTACAAAAATAGTTTTGATCTTATAGAACCCCTGAAAAGGACCCAAGGACCTTCAGGTGTCTGGCCTACACTTTGAGAACCCCTGTTCTAACTAGAGCCTATTGTATTTTTAAATAAGGACCAACCTTCTACTTGGCTGTGAAAACATCCTTCATGGGGGTGGGTGGTGGTGTCTTACTTCATCAGCTATTGCCTCCTGAGTCCTTCTGCCTGAATAAATTTCTTGATTTATGTCACAGGAGGATCTCTGAATGTCACCTTTGTACGTGAACTTCATCAGGTGGACTGGTTTTGGTCATTTTATCAAATAAATGTATCTGTAGGTCTGTAAGTACCATACTTCGGTAGGATAATATTTAAAAGTAAATTTATGTCGTCTGAATATGCTGGTTGCTTGCATAGGTGCTCTACTGGAGGACTGTAGTGTTCAGGGTTTTTTTGTTGTTTTTTTTAAAAATTAATTTATTTTATTTATTTGGGCTGTGTTGGGTCTTTGTTGCTGCACGCGGGCTTTCTCTAGTTGGGGCGAGCGGGGGCTACTCTTCCTTGTGGTGCATGAGCTTCTCACTGCAGGGGCTTCTCCTGTTGCGGAGCACGGGCTCTAGGCACGCGGGCTTCAGTAGTTGTGGCTCGCGGGCTCTAGAGCGCAGGCTCAGTAGTTGTGGTTCGCGGGCTTAGTTGCTCCACGGCATGTGGGATCTTCCCAGACCAGGGCTCGAACCCCCATCCCCTGCATAGGCAGGTGGATTCTTAACCACTGCGCCACCAGGGAAGCCCTAGTGGTCAGTTTGTAAAATAAAAATCCAGAGCAGAAAGGAGTTAATCAAGAGTAAGGTCTCAGTGTGGTGTAAACACCTTTTTCAAAATTTTTATTTATGTATGCATGCATGCATGCGTGTATGTATGAATGCATGCATGCCACATGGCGCGGCATACAGGGATCTTAGTTCCCTGACCAGGGATCGAACCTGCGCCCCCTGCAGTAGAACATGGAGTCTTAACCACTGGACCGCCAGGGAAGTCCCGTAAATACCTTTTTAGATGTTCGAGATGTTCATTTCTTCCCCCCCCCCCGCCGCCATTCTCTTTGCCATCTATACATTATTGTATTTGGGCCTTCAGATTGGCTGTCTTTTGGAACAGTTTTAAAAATAGCTAATTTCCTTTTTGTTCATGCCTGTTTGATAGATACTACTTAACTTTCTTTTTAGTTACTGCTGATTTTGGACAGTGCTTTTGCTTTAATAAAAATTTGCTGCATCGCGTCCCCACATCACCTTGTTCTCTTTAACCATTTAACCTTTACATTCTTGTGTTACACAAAGGTTCTTCTGGCGTTTTTTGTATGTCTGATCATGTAGCGTTCTGCTCTGGGGACTCGTCAACCCAGCATCTGCCTCCCCTTTTCTTTACTCTAGGGACTTCTTTCAGGATGTTTATAACCTCAGGTTCTGTGATGTCTGAATGAGGTGCCAGTGCACACTGAGCTGCTCGCTTCCAGATGCTGAGGTGTTTCTCTGGGATATGTTTTGCACTGTCCAGTATAGTAGTCACCAGTCACAGAGCACTTGCAGTGTGGCTAATGCAAGTGAGGAACTGAGGTTTTTCATTTACTTTTACTTAATTTACATTTAAATAGCCATGTGTGGCTCAGGTCTCTCTAGACCATGCAACTCCCAGGGTGTCTGACAGCTTCCTTTTACTGACTCATGCCCGGCTCAGTCTTGACCTCAGAGTCTCTTGCAGGTTCGTCTATTCATTTTTATAAGTTTTGTGTATATTTTATCTGTCAATTTTAGAAGTAGCACATAGGTTTCAGCATCTGTAGACTGCCTTACAGCCGGAAACAGAACTAGAGGGAATATTGGAGCTAAAAAAGTGAAGGCTGTTTGATGTTGGCTGCTTTTTATGAGATCGTGAGGTGGTTCTAGGTGAGATTCAAGGGTAAATAGGGTTAAGGGGAAAGATTTTAGGTTGGGGAGACTTGAACAGATTTGTCAGCTGATAAAAGGATCCTACAGAGAGGAAATTGAAGGTAAAGGGGGAAGTGGAGTTGAACAGTCAATTCTTGAAGGAGGCAGGAAAGTAGGAGATGCTCAGCCTCCCTTTATGAATTGGGAGGGGAAAGAGTAGGTTGTTTTTCGGGTTTTTTTTTTAAGTATTTGATTTTTTTTTTTTCCAAGCAAAAGTCTACGAAATCAACCTTTTTTTTTTTTTTTTTTGTTACCGTGCAGCACGCGGCATCTTAGTTCCCCAACCAGGGATCAAACCCATGCCTGCTGCAGTAGAAGCGTGGACCATCAGGGAAGTCCCTGAAATTAACCATTTTGAAGTGGACAGTTCAGTGCATGTAGTTCACCCACAGTGTGGTGCTCCAGCCACCTGTGTCTAATCTTGAAACATTTTCATCCCCCACAGGAGACCCTGTGCCCATCAGCCGTTCTCTGCCCGCCCTTTCCCTGCAGCCTCTGGGCAACACTAATCTTTCTATCTTTGTGTATTTGTTTATTCTGCATATTTCATATAAACAGAATCATACAGTATGTCGCCCTTTGTGTCTGGCTTCTTGGCATAATGTTTGGAGTTTCATCCACTTGTAGCATGTAACAAGCGCCTTGACATTTGAAGGCGAGGGAGTTTCCGGGAATTCATATTGACAGCCTGAATCTCAGCAAAACGAGTCAGTTCGGCCAGTTGGATTTACCGAGGATTAAGGCTCCACAGGGGCAGATGTGGCGTCAAGAGTATTTGTGGGATGACCGACTGAGGTCCAGGCTGAGGGGAAACACACCCCAGGAGCCAGCGCTGGGGGGGATGGACATCGAAGTTCTAGATCAGGTGATGGTAATCACCACAGCGAATTGGCTGCCAGTGGGGGCAGGCGGGGGAGGACCCTCCTTTAAGAGGGGGAGGAATGTCCTATTTCCGAGTGGGGTAAATTTGGGACCCTGAGTTAGAGCCTATCTGCAGCGGAGGGAGCCTCTTCTGCCTGCAGATCAGGGGGCACCGTGCCGCCTGCTGCATGAACCGACCAACCGCACGTCCGAGGCAGGTGAGGTGGAAGCCGTGTCCTCCTGCCCCGCTGGGTGGCGAGGCAGCCCTGCTGCGCTGGGGACTTCCTCAGAAGCGGGGGGCGGTGTGGGGTGGGGCGTGGGAAGCAGCCCCAGCCTTTCTTGCTGCTTTCTTTGATGAAGGTCATAAAGGGAGTCAGCCCCTCTGGTTGCTGTCGGGAGCAGTGATGGAGGCAGCAGCGTTGCTGGCAAGGCTGCCTGGGGCCCCGGCTGTTTTCACCCACTGCTTGTGGAATAAAGGTCAGAGGACTTTCAAGGTCTTCCCCATCTTGTCCCCAGTCTGCTCTCCAGCCTCTTGACCCTGCAGCACTCATCCCCCAGATATGCAGTGGGCACCCCCGTGTGCCCAGCACCGAGCTGATGGTCCCTGTGAAGCAGACACACACAGCCCTTGTCCTCGAGGACTTAGGTCCTCAGTGTTCGTTCATATCTGGGCTGTGATTAGAGTGTAAACAGAGGGACCTCACCAAACCTGGGGTTTTGGGGAAGAGGAGTCAGGGAGGGTTTGTCTGAGTGAAGGACCTTTATGCAGAGGTGAGGTCAGAGGGACCTTTATGCAGGAGGCTGAGGGAGCTTTCCCAGCACAGGACGTGCCTGCAGAAAGGAGAAGGTGGAGGGAGGTGGGTGTGGTCGGGGCAGGGGAGGGCAGTCTTGGGCTGGAAGCAGGTGTGAGCCAGTGATGGAGGGGCTCTAAGCAAATGAGGGATTGTAGGTCGTATCCAGAGAACAAGGGACACCACTGTTGAAAGGCTTCAGGCAGGAGTGGGCCTGCAGATTTTGGTGGCTCTGGTGCAGTGTGTGGGGGTGGATGGGAGGGGACAGGGCTGGATGCTCGGGACTCACCAGCTGGGAGTCCACATGGAAGAACACGGCCTGGGCTAGTGGTGCGGATGGGAGAGGTGGATGTATATAAGGTACTAGGGGAGAGCATCAGCATGCTCAGAGATGATGTTGTTGCCCAGGTGCGCTGCCCCCTACCTGCCGTATCCTTCCACGCTTCTACGCCTCCTTTCATGCTGTGCTTCAGCTTGAAACACCCATCAGCATTCTGCCTCCTAGGCCTTCCACCTGGTAAAAACCCTTAATAACCTGGCCCCATGCCACTTGTGTGAAGTCTGCCCTGATCCACTGCTCGGAATAAATTCATTTAACATTTATGGAGCATTCACATGTTTTAATGTGTTTTAAATCATTGCCGACACTTTTCTGGTGAAGGCGGAATCATATCACATGCCAGTCAGGCACGTGACCGCTTCATTCTTCCCAAAGTGTGGCGACCCCCTTCCCCCTCTGCTCCTTGGATGCTGTCCTTCATTTGGAATACCCTTCCCAAATCCCTTGGCCTACCCATACCTACTGCTCTTTTAAGGGTTGGTCCAAGCCCCACTCCTCTGGGGAGTCTCTCTGGGCATCCCAGCCCCAGATCTCTCCCTCCTCCCCACAGTGCTCAGTGCTTTGGTGCTTCTTCTCTTTTACTGGGTGCTCTTGTGGTATTAACTTTCTATGTGTGTGTGATTCCAGATAAGTTAGACAGTTGTGGACTGTTTCCTGTCCACTCCATCAAGAAGAGTGCTTGTGCATAGTTGGCACACGTATGTATCCGTAGCGGGCCCATAACCACCCTAAATTCCTGTAAGTGATAGATAAGATATGGGTACTGAAATGGATAGATGTGACACTTGGATGTAAGTATCATATGCTGGTTTATGACACAGTAATGGGTATCTTGACCTAGAATTTGTTTTGGATTGAAGAGTAAATACCCACATGATTCTCCTCTGCTGTAGCTTTCCATACATTGTTTTGTTCTTGGACAGGACATCCAACCCGGAGGAGGTTGGTCGGTGGTAAATAGAGTGCGAAGCAAACGGCATTTTTGGAGGATGAGCTGAGCACTGACCTTCCTGATGGAACTTAACCCCAGGATGGGATCCTCACCTTGGAACTGGGCCTAGGGGCGGGGCAGAGTCAGGAGACCCAGCAACCTTTGGCACAGTGCCTTTCTACCTTTTTCAGGCTGTGTGGGAATGGGGTTATCAGCGTCCAAAAAAAGTCCTTGGCCTCAGGTTAATCTGTACTCCCAGCTGTTGGGTGAGGGGAGGCGCTTATTTATGCAATATCCCCACAGGCCCTCTCTGGTGTTTGTACTCTCTGAAAGTTCTGTGTCAAACCTCAAGCTAATGCTTCTCCTTCTTGATACTCTTTGGAGTTGGAGACATTCTGATTTTATGATAGCCCATTCCGCAACTTTCTGTCTTGGTTTAAGACTAGATTGTTATCCCAAACTCATTGCCATGGGTCTCTTTATTTTTTTAATCTTTTAACTATATATCTGTGTTCTAAAAAAAAATTGTGTATTTTTAATCACATCGGTTGATGTAATATCTAGAGATAGAGATAGATCCATACTGATTTAATTATATGCTGCATATCCATATTTTAAAGGGATTTGGGAGCTCATTTCATTACTCATCCTGGCTCTAGAAACTGACCAGTGCTCTACTTGGTGGACACATTTCTCGTTCTGTATCATGTTATCCTCCAGGGCACTTAAACCAGAAGTTTCCACTTGAGATTCTTTTCAGCTTATAGCCTCACTGAAATTACATTATCACCATTATTTGCTTTTCTGTCATTTCTAAGCAGGCTTGCCACCTGAGATTTAATATGACTTCATTGATGCTGTGAGCAGGACACCAACCTTCTTTCTGACTCATTTGAATGGGGAAGAAAAACCAAATCAAGTGTATGTTCCATAAACATTGTAGCCAGTAGTAACCATGGGTCCAGTGACATTCTGTTTTGTACACCATTGTCTTGGTGTTAGGATGCCTTGGGCATAAATCGTTCCTTACAAAACCTTAGGTTGTTACTTAGAACCCAGTAGTGTGTTATAGGTATTTGTAGGTGGCCAGTTGGATGTACTTTCATTTTTCCTAGCAGAGTTAAACTTAGTCAGGTTTTAGCATGAGAGGCAGCTAAGAGCTTAGTTTGTTTGAACCCCCTGAACCAAGTACAGGTTCTGTCATCGTGTGCAGCACGTACCTTCTAGTACGTGAGCCTCCATTTCCTTCTCTGTAAAGTAGGGAAAAGACCCTTTACAAGGTTACTGAGAAGATTGAATTAAGTGGTGCACGTGAGGGTGCCTGGAGTGATACTTAGCACACACTGAGCGTTCAGTGTTAGTTACTATTCAGATAATCATCATTGTGTTTTCGGTTTTTAATGATCTTACCACCCTGAAGCCAGGGATTCTCTAAAGGAAGAATATTATGATTTCATAACGAAGTCTTCTTAACTCATTAATGAGGCATTACAGTCTGTAATGATCTGAGATTTGTTTGATGCTGGGATAAATTGGGCCAGAGTTAATGCCATTTCATCCTGTTAGACTTTGTATAGCTTATCTCATTGCCTGCCTGACATTTTGCTGATCAAAATTTCCTTTCCCCCGATGGTGGACCACTTGTCGTTATGAGGATTTTTATGATCCAAGTAGCAGTTGGTTGATTCTAAATTGAAGCTTTGGGTTCAACCTTTTTTGTTCTGGATGCAGGTGACTGAGCTGAAAAGTGCAGGCGAGAGGACACCTTGGGGTTTCTCATTTGTATCTTGTGAAATGCATATGAACTTTCTCTGTGAACAAGTCAAAATATTTTTATAACTGCTCACTCAGTGCCTCCACATGGGATTGGAAAAACCAAGCTGTTTTATGATGCTTTATTGATAGTAATACTAATGACATAAACTGGATTTGGCTGACTTGGCTGCTGCTGAGCAAACAATGCCCTGTCTTCTGCAAAATGTTACGTACACAGTTAAAAACCACCTGGAAGCATCATCTTAATTCAAGTTCTTAAATACAGAAAACATTTGGCTTTTTAAAAGCTAGTTTTATGAGCCTCTGTTACTAGAACCGGATTTACTGTTGCTTTGCAGGGCTCCTTCCTTTGTGGTTGGGTTTGTAGAGTCCACTTTTTAAAAAACAGTCCATGGGCTTCCCTGGTGGCGCAGTGGTTGAGAGTCTGCCTGCTGATGCAGGGGACACGGGTTCGTGCCCCGGTCCGGGAAGATCCCACATGCCGTGGAGCGGCTGGGCCCGTGAGCCATGGCCGCTGAGCCTGCGCGTCCCAAGCCTGTGCTGTGCAACGGGAGAGGCCACAATGGTGAGAGGCCCGCGTACCGCAAAAAAAAAAAAAAAAAAAAAAATGCTTGGACTGTGCTTTTTAAATGCATGCTGTCCTCAAGGATCACTATTGTGTATGTAAGACGAATGCTTCTCTTAGAGGTTCAAAAATTGGTAACTAGACCGAGTTCCTGGGTTTGAGGGGGGATCTTTGTGGAATGCAGACAATTCCATTTACTAATAGCCTGAGAGGAGGAAAAACTCTTAACATAAGTGACCAATTAAATTGCAGCTTATATTCACAAGTCAATTTTTAAGTAGAGGATACACAGAATTTATTATTCATTTTTCTTTTATGACCATTAGCCAGAAATGACTCTTTATACATTTATTCAATGTTTATTCAGCTGTTGGGCTTTCTGTATGATTTATATTTCTAATATATACATAGAGCATTTTGTATTAGACTAAAAAATAAAATCTCTTTTTCCTTCATGACGTTACCCAGTCCTGGCCAGGGTGCAGTTTATATAGGCTGTTCACATAGTCCCTGCTGGTAGGAATGTTAATCAGTGAAAATGTTTTGGAAAGAAATTTTGCCATATATATTATATGAAGACCCTTAGACATGATTGGCCAATTTCTGGGAATCTCATTCAAGGAAGTAATTTAATATACAGCTAAAGTTTTACGTGCAGAGATGGCCATCACAATATTATTTAAGAGTAGTAAAAACTTGGACGTCCCTGGTGGCGCAGTGGTTAACAATCCACCTGCCAGTGCAGGTGACACAGGTTCAAGCCCTGGTCTGGGAAGATCCCACATGCCACAGAGCAACTAAGCCCGAGTGCCACAACTACTAAACCTGCGCTCTAGAACCCGCAAGCCACAACTACTGAGCCTGTGTGCTGCAACTACTGAAGCCCGCACACCTAGAGCCCGTGCTCCACAAGAGAAGCCACCACAGTGAGAAGCCCGCGCACCGCAACAAAGAGTAGCCCCCTCTCGCCGCAACTAGAGAAAGCCAGTGTGCAACAACGAAGCCCCAGCGTGGCCAAAAATAAATAGATAAATTTATTAAAAAGAATAGTAAAAACTTGGAAACAGACTAAATGACTAATAATGGGGGAATAATTAAAGCATTTATATAAATATTGCTCCAAAACTCAGATTAGGTTCATGAAGATAGTAATTGCTGCAGTGTTGAAATGCAAGATTATACAAGTATATGCTTTTTAAAAGCATATAGGATAGTGGAATATATTTTATTTATATATTTATTATATAATACTAGCATAGCTCTGTGCTAAATGCTGTACACGAACCACTTCATCTGAGTATATAGGTATTATTTTTACTCCCATTTGAAGGGAATATTTCAGGTGAGGCAGCTGAGGCTTTCAGAGGTTAACTTGCCCAAGATCACACTGCTTGTAAATGGCAGGAGGAGGGACATGGATTCTACCACACTCTCAGAGGCTTTTTGTTTTTTACCTTAAAATGAAACCAAAAAAAAAAAACACCTATTTTTTCAAGTTCCTGCAATAAACATCCCTTTTTATTTTCAGTGTAACATAGGAACTAGAGTGCAGTGGTTAAAAGAGCAGGCTGTGGAGTGACTCTGCCTGCTATTGGCGTGACCTTGGATAAAGGACTTAGCTGCTCTCTACCTCAGTGTGCTCACCTGTGAAAAGGGGACCTGTGAAAGGGCTGGTGTGAGGGTCAAGTGAGATCATCCTTGTAAATTCATAGCAGAAAGACTGGCACGTAGTGAGGACTGAGTGTTAGTTGCTCTTGCTATCATCATGATGCTCTTCAAAGAAAAGGACTTGAAAATAAGAAAAATCATTTGAAATGGTGGCCTGCGCTGTCCTAAGTGGTTTTCAGATTCTCGCAGAGAGATGTTGTGATGGGAGAGTGACTTTGGAAAGCTTTTTTGTGGCGGTCATTAGCAGACCATTTAGTGAAGGGAAATAGCAATTTGCTAAATAAATAATTCAACCCCCTGAAGTGTGTAATTCATGTTGGAGTGTAGCTGGCTTAGTGTTTTCTTAGGACAAGAAGAGCATAAATCCCTAAACAAATGCGTGGCTCAGGTCCTAGCTTAAGCTTGAACTTCTTATACTTAACGTTACTCACTCATTGCACAGTTCATCTTGCAGATTGTTCCCTATAAGGGAACACATCACTACAGTGAATGTTCACTAATTTGCACTCCGGTAATTCACAACACATGGCCTGCCTGTTGACTCAGCAGGCACGATGCGTCGATGATGAACAGAATCGGTGGCCAGGCGGTACATTTCTAGATGGTCAGAACCTTCCCTATTCCCTTCTTCCCTCCTACTTGTCCCTGTGCTCCGTGACTCATAGGATAGCACTGCGTGCAGGGTGCAGAGTCAGAACCAGAATTGGGGCTTCCTCCTCTCGCTCCCCTCGCCTTCCTGCCACCCCTCCTGTGGCCCCTGGTTCCCTCCCCTGCCGTGGCCTCACGGTGTCCTCCATCTCCTGTGTGGACTATTGTGGCAGTCTTCTGACTTGACCTTGATATCACTCTCTTTCCAGCCTCCCGCCCACCCTCACTCTCACCCCCCACCCCCAATCTAAAATCAACCAGTAGAGCCCTTAGCTGCTTCTCCAACACGGGTTTTCACTTTTCTCTCCCCTCCGCCTTGTCCCGTCCCCCACTGGCAAGCCTTACACGTGACTGTGACCCACCGGTCCCTACGTAGAATCGGTACGTCCTTTGTCGAGGCATCTCCCTCAGCTTGCTAGTTATCATTTCTCCCTAGTGAGACTGACTTCTCCGGAGGTAGGTGTGTGTCCTGTGGCTCTGTGTCCCAGTGCTTCCCACGGTGCGGTGACTGTGCTCCAGGATCATAAAAGCAGCTGCCGTGAATTGAAGTGCCCCTGCGTTGCCCCAAGCGTGTCATATCATCTCACAACAACCCCGTGGGGTGTAGGCATCATTACACACGTGTTTAAAGTCCAGGGAACCGGGGTCTGTACAGCTTACCAAAGATCATATTACAGTGTTAAGTGTCAGAGCCCAGAGGGTAGTAGCTCACGTTATACATATTACATGAAATTATTTTCGTGTAGAAATAGTGAGAATCTATACTCATAGGCAGCACTTCATTATGAGTTAAGTAGTTTAGGGCCCATCTGGAGATCTGTCAACTACTTATAGCTAGGGTTCTTAATTTGGGGATTGAGGGTCCCTAGGATTTGGGGGAGTTTGTCAATTTTATCCAAATTCTCTGTCATCTGGGGATAGAAAGAGGGTCATCTTCACTTTTTTTTTTTAACCTTTGCTTTAATCATATTTTTACAATTGGAGTGGGATCCCCAAAAGGTCCAGAACTGCTAATTTCACATTATTTCTATGGAAAATAGAATACAGAAAATAGAATTTTCCAAAGGCCAGATGACTAGTTTACAAAGTAACATCTGGAACACAACCCTTTTGTAAAGTAGAGATTATATGTTTTGATAACTTGAGGGAGTAAATGAATGAAAATGATTCACCTTAGAGACTAGGTTTTCTAAAAGTAGCAATTACGGTCATCCCCTTTCCCTCTCAAAACCACCCTTCTGTTATACACTGAACATTTGTGTGCCCTCACCCCCCCATTTCATATGCTGAAGCCTTAACTCTCTGTGTGATGATGTTTGGAGGTGAGGCCTTTGGGAAGGGTTAGATGAACCTTGACCTTGGTCTTGCCAGCCCCCAGAACTGTGAGAAATAAATGTCTGTTGTTTAAACCACCTGTCTATAGTATTCTGTTACAGCAGCCCAAGCTGACCAAGACACTCTTCCTTTCCTTCTCCAACCTGAGGGCGTATATGAAATTGTTCATGTATATGAAGAAAAGTATTGGGGAAAACCGTAATACATTTTAAACATGTCGCTGCTTCTGTAGTCCCGTTAGTTTTCTTCAAGTTAAGTGTGTTTATTTGGTTCTGCCTAGGAATATGTGATAGCTTTTCCAAATCAAAGTAGGATATTATGTATCCTTTTATATCTGTCACCCCCCAATTAAATGTTCTTGTCTTGGAACATTTGTGGGGTTTCTTTGGGGGGGGTTATTTTTATCGGCGTATAATTGCTTTACAGTGTTGTTAGTTTCTGTTGTATAGCAAAGTGAATCAGCTATCTGTATACATATCTCCCCTCTTTTTAGGATTTCCTTCCCATTTAGGTCACCACAGAGCATTAAGTAGAGTTCCCTGTGCTATACAGTAGGTTCTCATTGGTTATCCATTTTATACGTAGTTTCGGAACATTTGTGTTTTTAAGTGAGCTAAGAACGTGGGTTCCAGCTGGGTGATAGATTTCTGAGTTTAGGGGGAAGGACCACATTCCCTATCTCTGCCACCTACCGTAATGCCTTAAAACACATTTGCTGCTCACGAAAGGCATGTTGTTAAACAGTATATGCCGGTTTATATGCCTCAATTCTTTTCCTAAAATTTTCACCTGATAGACTTCTTCAGGAAAGATGCCTTACTAGTTCTTTTTTTTTTTCACACACGCACACTGTATTTTATTTTTACAAGAGATAAATAGACTGACACCAAGCATTGTAAATGGATGTCCACAACAAAAGCAACGATTGCAATTACCAAACACGAAACACACTCATACTGTGTCATAATATTGACATTCAGTCCGGGAATCCTCCACGGTAACAGCTCCTTTACTTTGCAGTGCCTTACAAGTTCTATACGTAAATATTTTTGCTCCTCCTAACTGTGTCCTTAATTTTCATTTTCAGATCTGTTAGTGTCTCTCCCTCGGTGTTCCAGCTGTAGGTGGGCACCTAATTTTCATGCTAATTTGATCACTGGCTTGCCTTTCTTCGTTTTGTTATGGCAAAATGGCTTTTATGACAGCTTGGAGTTGGATATTGGTACTTGGGGAGAATTGAAATGAAGGGAAACTCTTGTTATCAGCCAGTCAGAATATTCATTTACATTAATGTGACTTGCTAAACTACTTGGAGTTCCACTAAAATGTAATCACTTTAGGGCCTAATTCTCAGCTATTTCACCTTTAATGGTTGTCAAGGGGGTTTTAAACACAGTGGCACAGTTGTTGAAAGTAGCACTAGGTGAAAAGGAGAAAAGCTTTGCTAGGAAGAGATCTAATCTTACTGGAGAATTTTGAGAGAGGGTTACAGAAGTCCCCGCAGCCCTTGCTAGACAGTGTCTGTGCTCTGGGCAGCTGTGGGCGTGGAAGGCTCCTTCCCGTCCTGAGGGCAGCAAGGCCCCCTGCAGGGCACAACTTGTGCCCACACTGCACACACCCAGGAAACCGGAATCACAGAACGGTAGGACTCCTCCACTTTATAAAAGTGCTGCTTCGCCACTTTCTGTTTTTCATTGGATTGACAAGAAAGTGACCCAAAAGGTAGAAGAAAACAGTTTTTTATTTTCCATAATGAAGTAAGCTTTTCTTCATATTTTTCATTTATCAAAAAAACATCTAGAATCTGACAACTCAAAACTATTGATGATGCCTAAAGTTTTCTATGTTCTGTGTAGAATAGAAAGCGGCACGGAGATAACGGATGGCAGGAACTTCTTATTTAAACCAGAGAGGCGGAATAGATTTACAGATTTATCCCAATTATCTATGCCTGCTCCATCCATGGTTCTGTAAAATGGGGTTGGTTCAGACTCTGGAACACTTCAAGATCACAGAATGCCCCTGAATCATCAAAGCTTTGATTTTATTCGGGAAGATTTTATTTGATACGTTTAATGATTTTCTTACTCTCTGAAAACTGGCCTATGTGAGAGGTGTGGTCCCTTGAAGTCAATCAGAACATTAGGCTGGTCAAACAGTATTCCTGTCGCCTGAGTAGTCTGGGTAAATAAGCGTTTACTGGGAGGCTAAATCAGACAGCTCTGAAAATTAAAGTAGTGAAAACTCTAGCATTTAGGTGAAGGGTTAAGCTTTCATGAATGAGGTTATAGTTCACACTATTCCCTTCCAGCAGAACTCATTAACAGATGCCAAAAAGTCACAACTGTGTGTTAGTGGGAGGTGCAAGGGGGGCGTGAGGAGATTGAATTTTTTAGAAAGTCAAATGCTTAGTCTTGTTTATTGGTTTGTTTTCCACTTTTGTGGATTTTTTTTTAATGTAACTTGTTATTTTGAGGTAATTTCAGGTTCATAACTAAGAAATAACACAGAGGTCCCAGATCCCAAGTACCCTTTACCCAGTTCCCCCTCCCTGGTAACATGGTGCAGAGCTGTAGTTTGGTACCACAATGAGGTTGCTGACATTGTTACAGAAAAGATACAGGACGTTTCCATCAGCACATGTTGCCCTTTTATAGCCACATCTGCTTCCCTCCTGCCTTCACTACATCTCTAACCCCTGGTAACTGCTCATCTCTTCTCCATCTCTATAATTTTGTCATTTCAAAAGTGTTATATAAAGGGATTGGCTTTTTTCCACTAAGTCTCTAGAGATTCATCCAGGTTGTTACATGTATCAGAAGTGTGTTCCTTTTGTTGCGGAGAAGTATTCCATGGTGTGGATGTACCACTATTTGTTTAATAATTCACCTGTTGAAGGGTATCTTGGTTGTTTCCAGTTTGGGGCTATAATAGATAAAGGTGCTGTGAATATTCACGTATAGGTTTTTGTGTGCATGTCAGTCTTTTCTCTGGAATAAATGCCCAGTAACTTTATTTTAATGATGGCATACTGTTTGTATGCCTGTACCATAATTTGTTTAGCAAGTTACTTTTAGATGGGTATTTTTCTGCTGCTTATATCACTGATGACAATTTTATAATTAAATCTTAATGCACATCTGCTTTTATTTCCTTAGTATAAGGATTTCTACAAGTGAGCTTGAGTGTGCAGAATTTAAAAGCTTTTTTTTAAGTATCTCTCATTTTTTAATGTTTATTTTTAATTTAAGTGCATCTGATTCCAGAGCATTTTCATTACCTCAAAAACCCCATACACCTCAGCAATTACTTCCCATCCTCCCCTCCCCCAGCCCCTGGAAACCACTAATGTACTTTGTGTCTGTATGGATTTGCCTATTCTGGACATTTCCTATAAAATAGAATCGTGTAATATGTGACCTTTTGTGTCTGACTTCTTTAACGTAGCATAATGTTTCCAAGGTTCATCTATGTTTTAACGTGTATCAGTACTTCATACCTTTTTATGGCTGAAAAACATTCCATTTTGTGGATGTACTACCTTTTATTTATTCATCAGTTGGTGGACATTTGGGTTTTTACCCCTCCCCCCCCCTTTTTTTTGGCTAATATAAATAATGCTGCTGTGAATACTTGGGTACAGGCTTTTATTTCTTCTGGGCATATACCTAGGAGTAGAATTGCTGGGTCATATGAGAGCTCTGCGTTTCACTTTTTTAGGACCTACCAAACGATTTTCCACAGCAGATGTACCACTTGACAATCCCAAATGATGTATGAGTGTTCCAATTTCTCCATATCCCCACCAACAACTGTGTCTTTCTTTATGATGATAGCATTCCTAGTGGGTGTCATATGGATCTTTCTAAAAGAGAAAGGGCCAGAGCTGTTGGGGTAACACTGCCTTGCTGATAGGTGGCCACCTGACCTACCAGCTACGGAAAGCCCTCGGGCACTGCTAATATGGAGTTTCCCAGTGGTGTCAGTGGGCTGTCTCTGGGCTTCTGTAGAGGAAGAGGAGATTGTAGCCCTGACGGTGCCTCATGCCAGAGCCCCTGACTTGGATGCAGTTCAGCGAGGGCCCAGGAAGCTGGGCGGGGTGGGGGTTTACCTACTCATCCTTTGGGGACCCAATTGCAGAAACTCTGAGGCTGAAAAATTTCCTTTCTAGCTTTTATCATAACAGCAATTGTTTTACTCATTCTCAGGGGGAAAAAAAACACCCTTTCTTGGATCCTGTGGGTAAAGGCTAGAAAGGCTTGTGGTTTCCATTTTCATAGGTGACATTTCAAAAGTCATTGCAGGGCTTCCCTGGTGGCGTAGTGGTTGAGAGTCCGCCTGCCGATGCAGGGGATGCAGGTTCGTGCCCCGGTCCAGGAGGATCCCACATGCCACGGAGCCGCTGGGCCCGTGAGCCATGGCCGCTGAGCCTGCGCGTCCGGAGCCTGTGCTCCGCAACGGGAGAGGCCACAGCAGTGAGAGGCCCGCGTACAGCAAAAAAAAAAAAAGTCATTGCAGATCACAAGCTGCCAAAATGATAGCTTTAAAATGTACTTTAAAAACAATTCTGTGTAGTAGTTTGCAGAGAGCACAAGATTTGTACATAGTCGGGTAACTAACTCTTCCCAGTGTGCCTGGGACTTTCCTGACTTTTTTTTTTTTCCCTGATATTGAATCCCAGGAAACCAAGTTCCAATAAATCAGGACACTTGGCCACCCTAAGACATATAAACCTGAGATAACGAAATGGACCTGCTTGTTGTTTGGCCAGGTTTCTTAAAGTCTCTGAACTTTAGTTTCCTCATCCGGAAAATCGGGATAATTCCTTACTGAGTCTTTGAAAATCTGGTATGTAATAGACGCTCAATAAATGTTAGCTCCCTTGTCTTAAGCTTCAGACTAGCAATGAAAGTTATATTCTTTTTATAACCAAATTCTATATTTTCGATTACAAGCCTTTTCATTTCCTTCCCCGTTCCAATTAAATCAAGGGGGTGTGTGTGTGTTTATTTTTTAGGGCCGTGCTTCTAATTGGTGCCTTGGTTGAGTGTAGTAACCAGCAGGAAAGCCAGCAAGGGAAAGGGGAGTTGGCTTTGAAGAACCCCCTCTAACCGCCCCCAACCTGTTAATTTAGTCTATTGCTAAGTAACAGATTACTGCAAAATTCAGCAGCTTTAAACAGCAAACATGTATTATCCCACACAGTCCCTGAGGGTCAGGAGACCCAGAGAGGCTTAGCTGGGTGGTCCTACCTCAGGGTCTGTGCTGAGGTGCCGGTGGGCCTGCAGTCCGCTTCCTCACTCACTCGGGTGTTGGCAGAGGCCTTGGTTTCTTTCTGCCTTGCCCCCCCATAGGATGGCTCACGACAGGGCAGCTGGCGTCCCCCGAAGCTAGTCATGTGAGAAGCATACTGACCATGATGGAAGAAGTCACAGTGGTTTTTATAACCTCATCCCAGAAGTGACACACCATCCCTTCTGCTGTGTTCTACTGGCCCCACACACAGCCCTGGTCCAGTGCAGGAGAGGATCCCTGGGGACCACCTTAGAGGCTGCCTTCCACAGATGCTAAGTTCACATGAAGACACCTCTGTCCTCTAATCCAGGGACTGAAGCCGATAGGAAGTGGCTCAGTGTAGGACTGATAATAACGGGGCCTGAGCCAGAGCCCACCTCTTGGCCAGTGCCCGGATGCTTCCTGTCGTCCACCTTGCCTCCTTCCAAGCAGTACGTCCAGTTGGCTGTGGGCAGGTATGTGCTGTGAGTTCTGGCGTTGGCAGCCACTTGGTGGCACCTCACACGTCCCCAGCTTGGTATGACCAAGCCTGCGGTTACTAAATCCCTCCTGTGTCCCGAGAACAGCTGCTGGGGGTGACACAGAGCAGGATAGACCCTCCCTCGCTGCGCTTTACAGGCCTGGCCTCCATTGACACCTGTCAGCCTGGGAAGTGCTGACAGAGGGTAAGGGGTCCCTCCTTATATTATGTTGTATTCCTTACAACAACATTCCAGAGTGGAGGAAGGGCTTACACTACTTAATGCCTGCTGGCTATATGTTATATGTGCTATGTAACACTGTGTTTAAAAGGTAGGAGAACTGATCTCTGACTTAATGAGGTTTATTTCAGCTTAAGAGATGATTCCCCGCGCCCCCCCCACCCCCACCCCCACCCCCACCCCCGCCGCCCCCCGGCTGATGGAGTTAGAGCAAACAGGGAATTGTAACCTAATTTGTAGGAATGAAAAACATTTTGTCCTTGACCCCTGTCCTAGTCTAGGCTCTTGTCATTGTAATACAATACATGGATACTGTCTGCAACAGATTTCATTAGTCCCAAAGCCCAGCTTATGTACACAGCAGTAGTTCCCAAAGAAGCCTGGCTGCCCATCAAAATTACCTGAGGAACTTTTCAAAAAAAAAAAAAAACAAATTTCTCAGCCTCTTGACTACTGAATCAGTTTCTAGGAGTAGGTCCCAGAAATCTGTTTTTTAAAGCTTCTAGGTGATTGTGAGATGCGGACAGATTGGAAGACCCATTGATGTGAAACTGAAAGACGTGAAGGCATTCATTCATTCATTCATAGTTTCAGCCGGTAACCGGCAGTCTGTCAGGCACAGGTCCAAGCTCTGAAGGCACAGATGGGAACATCAGAGGCGCTGCCCTTGAAGGCTTGGAGCTTAATGGGGCTTATGAACAAATGAGCAGATAATTACAGTATAACTGACAATCACAGCACTTTAAACATAAGCCTATAATTTTATCACTGATTGAGATGGTGGAAGTGATGATGGGCGTATGAAAATGAGGCCAAGGAGGATTGCCGCCCTTTTCCCACTGACTTCCCAAATAGGTCTTAATATGGAGATTCCTAAGGTCTCTCTTACCAAGCATCATGAGTGAATACAACTGGTTGTTTTTGGTTTTTGTGTTTTTTCATTTTGTTTGTTTTTGGCTGCATTGGGTCTTCGTTGCTGCGCAGGGCTTTCTCTAGTTGCAGCAAGTGGGGGCTACTCTTCATTGTGGTGCGCGGGCTTCTCATCGCGGTGGCTTCCCTTGTTGCACAGCGTGGGCTCTAGGCACGTGGGCTTCACTAGTTGCAGCACACGGGCTCAGTAGTTGTGGCACTCAGGCCCTCAAGTAAGCATGCTTCAGTAGTTGCAGCGCGTGGGCTATAGGGCACGCGGGCTCAGTTGCTCTGCGGCATGTGGGATCTTCCCGGGCCAGGGATCGAACCCATGTCCCCTGCATTGGCAGGCGGATTCTTAACCACTGTGCCACCAGGGAAGTCCCTACAACTGATCTTTTAAAATTTTAATTGAAGTATAGTTGATTTACGATATTGTATTAGTTTCAGGTGTATAGCAAAGTGATTCAGTTATATATTTTCAGATTATTTGCCATTATAGGTTATTATAAGATATTGAGTATTGTTTCCTGTGCTATATAGTAAATCCTTGTTGCATATCTATTTTACATATAGTAATTTGTATCCGTTAATCCCGTAGTACTCCTAATTTATCCCTCCTCCGCCCCCCTTTCCCTTCTGGTGACCATAAGTTTGTTTTCTACGTGAGTCTGTTTCTGTTTTGTATATAAATTAATTGCTGTTATGTTTTAGATTCCACATATAAGTGATATCTGATATTTGTCTTTCTCTGTCGGACTTACTTCACTTAGTATGGTAATCTCTGGATCCATCCATGTTGCTGCAAATGGCAATATTTCATTCTTTTTTTATGGCTGAGTGATATCCCACTGTGAATACAACTGGTTTTGTTTTTGTTTTTTAACCTGATAGTGTTATTTAAAATTAATTCTGCATTTATTCTCATGGATAAAGCTGTGTGAACTCAAAACCACTCTTACATATTGTCACCATCCTCTTTACAATGCTCTTATGAACGTGCCCCTTGAAAGGCCATACCGGGTATTTTAAGAGAGGTAGGTTGTGGGGTGGGAGACTTGGCTTCAAACTTTGGCTCCACCCAAAGTCTGTGACCTTTGGCATCTCAGCCCCCTCTGCAGCTGTAGTAAATGAATGGACTCATTGGGCATCTACCATGTGCTAGTTGCTAGGAGTACAAAAGGCATGTCAGGTACAGACTGACTTCTGCTCTGTGCTGATGGTATGAACACTGATCTTCTCTTCCACTCAGAAGTCAGTGACCAGTGTCCCCTTAACATTCCAGAGAATTTATCTAGAGACTTAAAAGTCTCCTGGATTTGCACATATTATGTCATCCCATCCAAAGCAGAGAATGCCAGAGCTGTGAGGTGTGGATGTGGGCAGGTTTCATTGCCCATGGACTTTGCAGGGGACCCCAGTCTATGGCTTAGCAAAAACTCTGATGAACATTGAATGTGAAATTGGTCAGCGCCAGAGGTCTTTGTAATGATGATGATAACGCAGATATGTTTGCATCTATTGTGTGCATGCATGATTGTAAATATTTTACATATGTTATTGACTCATTTAATCCCACAGAGAAGGCACTGTCAATGGCCCTTCTTTTACAGGTGAGGAAATTAAGTAGCTGGCCCAAGGTCACACAGCTAGTAAGTGGTGGAGCAGGGGCTGGAACCCTGGCTGTCGGGCTCCTGCCCAGTGCTCGCCACAGGGTCTTTGCACACTGCCAACCACTGTGTTTCAGGAGGGCAGAGTGATGTCTGTCTCCGTCAGTCGTTTTCCTAACGAGCAGTACTGTATACTGCTTGGCACATAGTAGGCGCTTGTTAAATATTCAGCTGCCTTTCCGACGACTGGTAGCATGAAGGGCAGTCACAGCATCACCAGGAGCACAGAAATAAAACCAGTCATGGGAAGACCTGATTCCGGCACTCGGGTCTTTCACCTTGTCTCACCGCCTCGTGTGGATTGATGAGTTACTAGTTACTGTCAGCAAAGCTCTTTGTGGGAGCAGAGCTCTCCGTCCGTCCACAGCAGTCTGGCCTTCATCCAGCGGCAAGGGGCTTTCTGTGTCTATATTCGCTTCGTCTTCTTCCAAATGACAGTGTGCTTCAACCGAAGCCAAATGTCACTGGTTTTATTCTTCTGATTTCCAATGAGAATTGAGTCGCCCGAGAGTAATTTTCTACAGTGAACCCCTCTCCAGATGCTTGTGGGGTAAGTGGGTTGGTGTGTGGGGTCTTTACTGGGGAAGAACTTTGATGATATGTTCTGTTCCTTAGCTCTGAATAAGAATTCCCCTAGAAGCTACTAGAGGCCAAGGGGGAGTCACTTGACACCTAACCTGGGACTTGGAGAAAAGGTTGAAGACAGAATGAACAGGGAGGAAGGACCACAGATGATTCATTTAAGAACAGAGTGGGTGTGACCCTCCACCGCTTTAGAAGAATAGAATGTCCTTCTTCGGCAATGGTTAGAATAGTGCTTTTCAGTTAACTGGTGGCAACCAAGGAGTTGGAGGTGACGTGGGCTTCCCTTTCAACCTGTCTCATCTAACTTTTGGATAAGGGAAAACTTGAGTGTGGCAGCATTTACAGTCCCCGCCCCCCCCACGCCCCAGTTGTCCATTACACCAGAACGAGGGGCTCAGCCTTTAACCGCAGCGCTGACCTATAGCAGGACTTGGTGGTGCCTGGCGGTGCCCCAGCTTTGCAGTGACTGGCCTGAAGCCCAGCCAGAGCTGTGTCCTTTCTCACGTGCTTGCTGTACAGTAGGAGAGAATGACTCCATCAGAGTATTAACGAGAGTTGGATGTGCCCTTAGAATGAGGGTAAGAAAGTATGAGAAGCTTATGGGGGAATGAGAGTAAGCACAGATTCCTGGATTGTCGGAATGAGGGGACCACACCAATTATCTATTGATGTGGCAGATAATTTCTCCCGAGCCAAGATTTAATCCGGAGTTATCTTTTTTTTTTTTGCGGTACGCGGGCCCCTCACTGCTGTGGCCTCTCCCGTTGCGGAGGACAGGCTCCGGACGCGCAGGCCCAGCGGCCATGGCTCACAGGCCCAGCCGCTCCGCGGCATGTGGGATCTTCCCGGACCGGGGCACGAACCCATGTCCCCTGCATCGGCAGGCGGACTCTCAACCACTGCGCCACCAGGGAAACCCCGGAGTTATCTTCTTTTTAAGTGCCAGCACTCTAAAGGGATTCTCTTGTCAACTTGCTTTCATATCTGGAAGCTTGTTAGTGCTTAGATGTTTTTCTCCTTAGGGTCTCTATGACAGTTGTATATTTTAACATTTCTGAGCAGATGTGGTCATTTTCCTCCTCTTATTCCCAAGCTGATTTTCTCCAACCAAGAAAAACCTTTTTAAATTCAAGAAACAGTGTTGTGACTACCAAATTAAAGCACCATTTAATGTTTTGTGTTATTGGCAGCAACTTGGAATGTTCCCATGCCTGCTTAACAGGAGTTGACTGTTAAGGGGATGAATGGGTTGGAGAATAGAAAGTGGAGGGAGATTTCCTCCTGACCCCTTGGAGCTGGAAGCTCAGTTTAGCTGACTCATTTTTAGATGAACTGTGACAATTCTAAGTGAATAAATAAATAAAACAGGACACGATGAGGAAGCTAACAGTAGTTAAATGTCTGCAGTAAACACATCTTTAAACCAAAAGCAATGTGACTTGACTGATTTCACAGGAAAGGGGGCTTTCAAAGCAAGCTGACTTCTCCCTGCCACCATTGCCTTGGCAGCAAGAAAAACCAGGGCTTGACCCTGAAAATCAATTGTCACTGCTAAGCTTGAGAGTCAGCAAACAGCCTGGTTGTGGGTTTAGGTAATTAACTTCCTTTAGGTAATTAACTTCCTTTATAATTTTTTTAAATCTTACTATCCTTTAAAACAAATTTGCCTTAAGATCTCAGTACTTTTCACGTGCTCAGCAGCTTTCTCACTTTCTTCTGCTCCAGGTATAAATGGCCAAGATGCTCAGCATTTGCGCTCTTACCAAGACCAATAACTTCATCTTGAGAATCGCGGTGGGAGCAGCTTTCCTTAACCCCAGCGACCTTCCCTGTGGTCACCCCACCACCCCATTTGCTCACAGTTTGTTGTCTCTCTTGGGGGCCGCGTGGAAAGGGGGGGCACTGGTTTGCCGTAGAGCTTGTTGTGTCTTGTTTCAAGCCTCCAGCAAATTCTGTGTGATACTAGATCACAGTGAAAACGAATGCTTGTTCAGCCTCACGCAGATGACTCACCTGGGCCTGCTCCTGGGGAGAGCCAACTCATGGACAGATGGATCTTCCACAGGAGCCCTGCTCTCTTTGGGGGATTCGGGTTTTGCCCTTTTGTGCCCTGTTTTCATCAGTATTTCCAGGTTTGTGTATTCTGAGCTGTGGTAGTTTGAACGTTTCTCTTGAATTTAGGCCTGAGGCTCACGTAGTACACGTGCCAGGAACTTGCCGCGTCACAGAACTAATCCTTGATTTAGATGAAGGTGTACTGAATGCTCTCTCATCCTCTTTTAATACAGGGTAATTACTGGCCCTAGTTAATCATTTCTTTTCTTAGTGAGATACTTAACAATGAGGCGCAATTGTAATACAGCTGCATGGTTACCAGAAACACTCCCGAATTTGATAGTGGGAAGTGGCTTTCAACTAAGAGTGTCTTTTGGGAAATGTGCGTACAGAGGAGTTCTTTAAAATCTATTCTAATTTACCTGCCCGTGTTCTCTACCCTTATCCTGTTTTCATTGTTGTCATTTTCTGTGTGTGGCCCTTGAACTCGTGAAGAGCTTTTGGATGCTGTTGTGGTTGGAATTTTCCTTAATGTATCTGATTACTCCCTGTCGTGACCTGTCATTCTGGGAGGCCCCGTAGGTTGAGCGAGTGCCAGAGACTCCTGGTTAAAGAGGGTGGGGAGGCGATGCTTGGCTAGGTGTCAGCGTGATCTGGCCCCTGGGAGGTGCTAACTCTCCCTTTTTCCTGTCTGAGTGTGGGGAACCAGTCACATCAAAGAATGGCTTATTCTTTGGCTGCACTCAGGACCAGAGCTCCTCTTGCGTGGGCCCAGCACATGGGCTTGGTCCCTGCTAGTACAATTGTCCAGAGCAGCTGTGTGCCTGAGTGGCCCAGCTCGCCCAAGCTGCCAGTAGGTTGCCTGGTTGTTAAGAAGTGACGTTCCCAGCCCACGTGCAGCTTGGAAGATGGGGATCTGCCACAGTCAGGCAGGCCACAGACCTGGCCGTGCAGTTGGACACCTTGTGCAAAGTGGGTCATGCCATTCCCGTGATCCCAGATCACCAGGCAGAGTGTCAAGGGCTTTGCAGGGCCCCGTGCCTCTCCCGTTCCTTTAGAAAAGTACAAAAGAGTACGGCTCAGCCCACAGGCTGCTCAGCAAGTGCACAGTTCGCCCAGCAGGGCGGGCCGGCCTGGCGGGAGTTCACTTGCTGGGACCTTTTGTCCTGTTCCTGCCAGGCGGGCCAGCCAGGGAGCTGCGAAGGGGACGCGGGGACCGGTGTGAGTGCAGCTAAGGAGCCGCCTCCCCTGCCAGCCGGTGGCCACGAGCTCCCCGCGCTGTGGGGTTGATTTCTGTGAACCCCAGTGGGCGGGGAGGGGAGGACAGAGGGGAGATGGCCCCAGGCCCCTGCCCCCAGCTGGCCCTCATACTGGAGTGCCCTTTCTCTCCGCTCTGTGGTCACCATCTCCGAGTGGCGACTGCATTTTCCAAAGTAAATTTTTGCTCCGTGATCCCGTCCCCTTTACCCTGCTTTATTTTTTCTTGCTGACGGTCACTTAACGTACCATATTTTACGTGTGTGTTCCTGCCCAGCCTGGAATTTTGTTTCCTGCTGCACCCGTCAGGGCCGTCCTGCCTCTGCTCCTGGCACGGGGCACGTGCTTGGTAAGCGTGTGGTATGAATGAGAAATGAATCCATGGTATTAAGGGACCTGGACGTGTGGCCGGCTGGACAGGAACTCAGAACTGTGCTGAGATGATGAAAGCAAACCTTTGCTGGAGAAGCCTCCTGGTGACCAGTGTAAAAACAGCCCCTTCTGAGCAGGTCACGGGACGTGTCCAGTTGTGGGCGTGGCCCGGGGAGAGGCTGGGGGAAGCCATGAACGTGGCCGCGTCCAGCCCACAACCAGGCCTCCGATTCCCCGGCCAGGGACTCTGCTGGTTAGGGCCTCATGTTCCCCCTTCTCAACATAGACGTTTCAGGAATTATGAGCAACTCTCTCTGAAAATTACTACTGTTGTGATTGTTTGGCTAGCTTTTTCACGTGTTCCCAAGTTGGATGGTGAAAAGTTCTGCAAGCCTGAGAGAATTCTCAAGCTGAGAAGAAATGTGGTCTAAGAACAGCTGGGCCCTTACTGGCAGAAGCGTGTGGAGATGTTCCGTCTTAGAATGAGCCCCTGTGCTGCCACCTCCTGCAGGGCTCAGGACGGGTTCAGATTCGGATCATTCAGGACAGATGGCCTGTAACAGAAGCCTTCAGTATCACCACATACTAGATCTCGTAGTCTCGTCTGGGGGCCTGCTGCTGGGTTCAGTGCGATTGGACTGAAATTTTGCCTTGTGTTTAGCCAGGCTGCTTTTCTGTTGCCATGATGTCAGCATTGTCATCTTTGTAACGATGGGTCATTTATACCCATTCCTAGGCCTCATTTTTTCCCTAAGTCCACGAATGTTCTCCCCCCACCTCCACCCCACAGGTCTGTTTCCTGTCATTTTTGAGCATTCCTTTACTTCTGTTTCCAGCTTTTCTACATCCTCCCTACATAGAAACCAAAACTGGTTACAGGCTCCCGTGAAAGGGCTCTTAGTTAAAAATGAGAAGCGTGTTCTTACTGTTTTCGTCAGGTGTGTTCCTGACGTTAGATCCCAGAATGCTGTTACTTGCTAGGACTTTTACAGCTTGTTGTTAACGCGTATGTGCATCATTTCCAACATCTGCTTGTTGGCAAACTCGGTTGGTTTTGGTGTTCAGCACGTGCCTTCTCCCCCATCGTGAAAATCTAGTCTGTTCTAGGCCTCCAGGCGAGCTCTTTGTGTTTTTCCCTATTCAACAATCCTTTGTACACAGTAGGTTTAGTACGTTCATTTCAGCCTCATCTTTCATGCTCAGATAATGCTTCACGCTGACAGGTGCCTCCCTCCTGAGATGTTGTCAACTGTCCCACCTTCCATTGCTGCCCCCTGCGGGTGTTAGGACTTGCATTGGATGTTGTGGGCTCACTGGTGGGAGTTTAGTGGGCAGGGCACACGGACGCTGGCGGTATCCACTGTGGAGTGGACCCTGCGGCAGACACACAGCAGGAAACCTTTATGGGAGGGCTTTCTGCGCGCCAGGCACTGCTCTAAGGACCTTAGGCGTATTGATGTATTAGATCATTTGCTCTTCTTAACAGCCTGAGGGGCAATTATTATTTCCCACATGTTACAGGTAGGAGGCTAAATAAGTTGTCCAAGGCCATATTACTATTAGGTGGAAAAAATGGGTTTCAAACCCAAATTGTCTGATAAGGAGCCCAACGTGGAGCCTCTTAATCACCTGCCAGCCTGTCACGCTTTTCTACCTAGTTGTGTAACTGTTGAATGACAAAGGTGGCATATCTAATTGTTGGCACTTGGGTGTGTGGGAGCTGGTGGCTTCTTGGCTGAGGGAGTCCGCGCCCTGCAAGTCTCCCCCCAGGGCAGGACAGATGCTGGAACGGAACCCTGGTCGCTGCTGCTTTCAAGGTGTCATCGATGGCAAAGGATTAACTGCCTAGTTGATGAAACCAATTTTGCCTTTGCCCTTGGAAGCAAAAATATTTGTGGTTATTTCTATGAGAGTAATGACCAAGACAGTTAAACGTATGCCTCCGAACTTTAATATAGAAAATCTAGTCAATACACAGATGAAAAGATGCTTTGCTACCCTGTAAATGTAAATCTTAAATGGGGGGAAAATAGGGAGTTTTAAACTCTTAAAGATGGAGGTAGGTCTGTAACCAGTGATAGGAGATCATCTCCAAGATGTTGTCAGTGAAAACAATCAGCAATATTTTTCCAAGCCTTTTTTTTTTTTTGCAGTTACCACAGTAAGAATATATTTCACATCGCAGCTGAGTACATCATACTCATAAGTACGGTACAGTAACACTGAAGATTCGTGACATTCATTCTCACTAACGGCAAAGCACTGCGATAATTATGATCAGTTTATTATTTCTAATGCGAAGTTGACTTGATCATCTATTAATGGGTTGTGACCAACAATTGTAAAAACTCCCATTTGGCATGACTTCTTTTGTGCTCAAAAGAGAGAAATCTCTGGAAGTATACCCAAGAAATGGTACCAGTAGGCTTCTTCTAACAGTGGGGTGGAGGGATTGTGTTGGAGCAAAGTGATGAGATTTTTCTTACCTCCTCTTTTCATTTTAAATGTTTGAATTTTTTTTACTATGGACGTGAGTTAAGACAGTAATTAATAAAAGTACCCAGCAGAGGAACTGTCTTCTCCCTGTGGCGGTCCTATTTGCCCTGATGGGCTCTTCCCTGTCTGCCTCCTTTCTATCCAGTTCCATCCTTCTCCTCACTGAGATTTCAGCTTCACGGAGAGAGTTTTTACAGAGCTGAGAAAAGAAGCACAGAAAACTGGCGCTTCATTTATAAAGTGAATTCGCGGGATTGTGTCTTTTCTTTTGATTTTCAAATTAGAACTTACCCCATAAGTTACTTTTGTGAGTTTAAAAAGAAATTGTTTGTACATGAGGAACTTAACCTTGTCCAGAGCATGTTCCCTGAAAAGAATTTGTTCTTGTTGTTTTATGAAAAAATACAAAAAGCATTTTGAGTAGAGATTTAATCAATGTCTCTTTTTCTTAATAGGTTTTAAAATGGAACACTTTGATGCATCACTTAGTACCTATTTCCAGGCATTGCTCGGCCCCCGAGGTAAGGTGGTTTTGGGTTTTGCTCCCCCCTCCTTCCCCCCAGCTCCTTGTTACAGGCACATGTAAATATTGCATGAAGACATTCTAGAAAACATGAGCATTTTCCAGTGATTAGACTAACGCTTTGTCCTGGATACCAGGGGCTTGGAGTCCTCTGAGGTCCCCTGGCTGCTGGGGCAGAGACACAGGTGCTGTGACCCTCTGCTGACTTTGGCTGGAGCTCAGCTTTGCCGTCAAGCTTGCAGCCTGAGAATGCCACAGATTTCACCACTACTGGTGACATGGTTTCCTCAGTTCTTGTGAGTCTTCAGCTGAAACTGACTTCCAAAATGCACTGCTGCAATAGGAGTTAAAAACTTTTCCCCTTTTACAATTCTAAGGGCTTTTTTTTTTTTTTTTTTTTTTTGCGGTACGCGGGCCTCTCACTGTTGTGGCCTCTCCCGTTGCGGAGCACAGGCTCCGGACGCGCAGGCTCAGCGGCCATGGCTCACGGGCCCAGCCGCTCCGCGGCACGTGGGATCTTCCCGGACCAGGACACGAACCCGTGTCCCCTGCATCGGCAGGCGGACTCTCAACCACTGCGCCACCAGGGAAGCCCCTAAGGGCTTTTTAATGTCCTTTGGTGTTGTGTCACGTCAATGGCTAGATATATACACCTGAGCTCTTTTGCCCTTCATCTTTCATTACCTTTTAGGAAGTAGGTCAGCTCCGTATTACACCTTCTTCTAATGTCATCTATAATGTCTTAGTTGTAAAGAAGGAACTTTGGGAGTTCCCAGGAAGATTCTTAGGAAAACTACAAGAGGCTTTTAAACAGATGAAAAGATTCTGTTTCACTTGTGGTTTTTAAAATACAAAAGAAAACAATAAAAGGAACTTCATCTGTTAGTAAGGCAGAGATGAATTAAGGCTGATACCATCTGTGATAATAGTGAGGGTGTAGAGAAAGAGTCTAACTTGGGGTGACCTCTCTGGAGGGCACTTGTGGTTTCTGTTGAAATTAAAATGCTCGTGTCCTTTGACTCAGCAAAGGTATGTATAAGGAAGGTCCTTAACAGCATCGCTTGTCAAAACTGGAAATAATCTAGAAGCCCATCCATAGGGGACAAGTCAAATTAGTGTGCAGCCCTTGGAAAAGAACAAGCCAGATGTATCTCTGTGTGTGCTGGTGTTGGGACGATGCCTTCTTTGAGTGTTGCTGGATCAAAAATCCAATTTTAAATGGCTGAAACAATAATAAAAATTATTAGCTTACATGATGTGACCTGAGTCACTTCAGGGGCTCCGTGATGATACCCAAGAACCCCGTTCTTGTCATTTCCTACCTTGCATCCTCGGTATGTCAGCAGCTCTGTCCTCAGGATAGGTTTTCCCACCTTTCGTGGTTGCAAGGTGGCCGCTGCAGCTCTAGGCTGCACCTCCAGAGGAGGAGGGAGAAGTCTGATCATTTGCACAGTTTTAAGAACACGTAAATTCTTCCCCAGAGCTCTTCACAAGCTGTCATCTCCTCAGAGTTCAGTGGCCACAGTTGCTCCACATGCTTATGTCTGAGCCAGCCCCCAGGGAGTGGGTTAGGTCTCCACAGTTGACCAGATCCCTAAGGATTTACTGCCTGGGGTTGGGGCCAGCCACCCAGGAAGTACTTGGATACTTGGTCACATAGAAGAATGAAGATCTGTGATAAAATTTAAAAAGCATGGTGCAAAACAGCGTTAAGTAAAAGGAAATGGGAGGTTTTTGTGGGCGCATTTATTATGTTTGTGATTATGTACACATCAACATTTGTAACAGTCTGATGTTAGTTGCTGCGGAGGAACTTGTTTTCTCAGAATTGACCGCTTCCAGCCCAGAGCTGAGAACAAAAGGGGTTAAGAATCATCTTGTTAAAGTTCACTGGGGGGGCCGCTTCCCTGAAGGGCTTCTGAGAAGCACAGTTCGGCAGAAACTGGCAGCCACCACCCTAGCATCACTAGTGGGGAGAGGGTGGAGGGCGTCTCCCTCTAAAGCCAAGAGGAGAAACACTGAGGGAATTTAGGGTGTCTGCAAGAAAGGAGACTGACAGTGGTTCCCCAAGCGGATGTATGCTCCACTTAACCTGTGCTTGTCCTACAAGGTCAAGGGAGAGAGCATTGGAGAGAGTAGCAAGATGGTCCAGCCAGGAGCTCAAAGAAGGGGCTGAGACACTGTCCTCACTTAGCTGCTGCTGCTTAGAGGATACGGAAGTGAAACCAGCATGTGCCTCTGAGCTCCACAGTGGGGGGGCCTTGGAGGGTATGTAGAGCGAAGGGCAGGCTACAGGTTTGGGGGCTCACTGCAGCAGGATGCAGAGGGGGACGTGCTGCAGAGGTGGCTTCCTAGGAGTCAGCCAGAGGATGGAGTTGAGTCTTGCAGGGGACATATAACACCCAAGGGATCCGGCTGCCAGGGAGTTTGTTCCCAGCCACGGGAGGGCTGTCAGGTTGCCGCGGGCAGCCACTTGGAGTGCATTTTTCCTTTTCCTCCTCCTTCCTGCCTAGGAGAGGGGAGGGGAGCCAGGGAGGTCCCTCCTGTGCCAGTAATTTCCTTGAATCAGTATAGGTCTTCCCTCTCAAGCTTCTGTTCTTCACTTACCTGGTCATTGCTGCTTCACCCTCACTTTTTAAAATATCATCCCCGCTGCTGTTGCCCATGGCACTCGTGGCAGACGCTGCCTGTTGAATCAGACGATCTCTGAGCTGGCTGAGTGGCACGTCTTCTGAGCCTGCGCACGCTGGGCAGACTGGCTGACACTGGGCTGGGATGGAGGGCTTTGGAGCTCAAAGACTGCCATGTCTAGGGTTTCCTTGTCCCATGCATAATTCAGCAAGCCTGGTTAATCAATCCAGTTAATGGAAAATTGAGCTTTCTCCTTGGTTTCTTTAAGATTCTTTGGAAAGGATTTTTAAAAATTATTTAGCAAAACCTGTGAATAATAACGCATGTTGTTATTCAGAACATGAGTGTGAGCCTCACCTTGAGGCTGTATATTGAAGACTCACAGTTCCTCTTCCAGTTGCTTTGCTGGCTTGGGAAATTTTAATTAATGTTTTAATGTTTGAAAAACATTGTTACTATTTTTGTATCTACTTTGTTAATCACTAAATGTTGTTTCTTTTAATATTTTCCAGATCCCAGAGTAAAAGGATGGTTTCTTCTGGACAGTTATATCCCTACTTTGCTCTGCTCCATCCTATACTTGCTAATTGTTTGGCTGGGACCCAAATACATGAAGAATAGGCCGCCGTTCTCTTGTCGGGGGATTTTAGTGGTTTATAACCTTGGACTCACGCTGCTGTCTCTCTATATGTTCTGTGAGGTAGGTCAGAGGTTAACACAGCTTCCTCTCACTTAAATGTACTCGTGTCACCGTCCTGAATTGTGCTCCTAAGTGGAGAAAGGCAGCTGCGTGGGGGGAGAGAACAGGGAGGGCAGGTACAGTAATGCGTTTCGAGGATGTTATAAAATCGATGTTTCAAAACGCCAGAGTTATTTGCACAAATGTGCCTTCTGGGCACATCTATCTAAAACAGAAGGCTTTGCTATGGATTCTTTTGTTATTTATGTTCTGCATTATACTCAGAATTAAAATTAATATTTTCAGAAATACTCTTACGCAAGCAGAACACAGAGTAGAAAATGAACAGAACGCAAAGAACAGATCTGTGAGCATTTTATTATGAAGCATTTAATAAATGCCTGGTTCTTGTTTGGAGGCAGCCGGGGAAGGAAGTGGGTGGAGTCTGCGTTTGGTATGTTTGTGGTCGGTCAGCCCTCTCCATCCTGATCTGATCACTGTAGACAGCTTGGAGCTTTGAGAGGTTATTTTTTTCAAA
The DNA here is from genome assembly GCF_059928025.1 of Delphinapterus leucas. NCBI lineage: Eukaryota > Metazoa > Chordata > Mammalia > Artiodactyla > Monodontidae > Delphinapterus > Delphinapterus leucas. Next base: position 25,277,972 of record NC_143138.1, read on the forward strand.
GCTAAGAAGAATAGATAGTGAGGTCTGCGTTTAGGGTTGGAATGGTCTAAGTTCAGGCCAGATTATTTTTTCTATAAAACAGTGATGTTGAAAACCAAATTTGATGATCTTGAAGGCTTAAGGAAGAGTGAAAGACACATCGGAATCAAAACTTAAGCCTCCTATTTTGACAGTATAGTCACTTAGCCTTTAAAGCTAGAAGGGGAGGAAAGCTCCCTCCGTGATAAGTAAGATTTGTATGCATTTTTAGGGGCAGAACTACACTGTTCAGGTTTATAGCACAAAACTACTGCTAAATCTCTGGGGCTGAGACTCAAGCCATACGTAAAACAAACACTTGCAAGTACTCCTGTTTGGATTTTTAACCTTTCATTTTGGCTTCAATTCTCCAAGGAGTAGTAAAAGAGAAGAAAAGGGGAGAAATCAATACGAATCTTGCAGTGAATTCCCCAGCAGCCTCGGACTGTGACGGGGGTCTCCCCGTGTGTGTGCGGGGGTGTGCGTGTGATGCAGGAGCTGGTGGGAAGCATGTGTCTGATCGTCAGAGGCACTGCCGCTGGGAGAGGTTTGGGTCTGGTCCCCCCCCCACATGTATTTCATAAGCCAAGGTAAAGGTTTTATGACTAGGCTGGCAGATGCTACTATCATCGCTTTTATGCCTGACAGTCTGTGAAATGCTCACAACTCCTGTTTTCCTTCCTTTCTGGCCTGTTCTAGAGCGAAAGCAGTTTAATTAGCCTCCGAGGTGGAGATTGCGGGCCTGGAGGCAAGGGCAGTGCACAGGAATGGGCCCAGCACTGTGCTCATCTCTGTGTTCCAGGGACAAAGCCGCAGCAAGCTGTCAGGTGTCTTAGAGCGAACCGTTTACTTTCCCCTACTTGATAGATGGTAGAGCCATTTCCTTAAGAAGGCTCTTATAGAGTTTATTATTACGCCTAGCAATATTCTAGAGAAAAAGTATTTAAGACTATTAAATCTTACAGAACTTAAGTATCTACCTGTCTCATATGTTTCTCAAGCCCTAGAGATATAATTACAACTTCATAATTAACCTCTCAAACAGGTAATTCCCTGGTAAAGAGGGGAAGAAGAGTGCTGGGTAGATCGCTTCCAAGTGCATGTGGCTGAATTTGGGGGGTTCTAAAAGCATTGTAATAGGAAGTACAGATTTCCCTCCAAGACAGCTTGGCGAAAACATTGGAAGATGTTGAGCAGTATCTAAGCCCTGAATAGAGAGATTCAGGAAATAGAGGAGGAAAATAACGTGCTTAACCCACAATTTAGAGTACATAGGGAAGTAATGGATGAGGGGGCAATAATCTTTAAATTAAATCAAGTTTATAAAAATAGGCTCAGATCAGATATTCCCGAGTTGAAAATAAACCCTAGTACCCACATTAGATGATATTTCTTTTTGATTTTTGTCTGACTTTTTTTTTTTTCCTGTACTTACATAAACCCCTCAGGAATAACCTTATAACATATCCTTCGTCAAGTTTTAAATTTCATTTTAGCTACTGGCTTTTCCTCTTTTTTTGCTTAGCATTTATAGTCCAATGAGTACTGAAACACGGGGCAGTCATGGCATTTTACAGCAGAACAAACTGAGGGGACCATGGAGCCCAGCTGGGCCCCTCACTTCAGGGAAACATCCCAAGAGTTGGAGCCATTGCCTGTGGTCACACCATTGGCATGGTCACAACGATTAGTCTTTATTTACCCACCTGCTTATCTACATATTTGGGTCTGTAAAGAATCTTAAAAATAAATATGTAGCCATTGATATTTCTGTTTGTTTAATCCTGTGGTATGAATTCTCAGCTGCCTTGGCAAAGTTTTAGGTTAATATAAAGAAAATTAACTGTTGCAAGGAGAGAAGAGAAATCTTGAAAGAGGGAGATAAAAAGGAAATGAGAGAGGAGTCAGGAAGTTTTAAAATGACTGGAAGAAGAAAAGTAACCAAATGACTGTCTTGTAACTGTGAAACTGAGTTTAAGGTATAGAAAGAGCTTGGTCATAGCTTCTGCACTTGGTAGAAAGAAAATTAAAAAGAGAGACAGGGCTTTACTTCTAATTGCCTCATAAACTTGGTGTTTATTTCTGGGAAAGAGGTCATAATCCCTGAATAGAAGTATGTTTGAAAGTGGTATGTTTTAGATTAGGAGTAGAGGACTTCACGGCAAGCATTTTTTTCATTTATTAAATTAGGTGTTGTCTAAGATCACAGTCAGTGGTAAAGCCTCGAAAATAAAATGTCAAGTTATAGAAGAGAAACAACTTAGTTTGCATTACTCACTCAGCTTTGTAAAACGGTGTCCTCATAGCAAACATAAACATCTTGTGTGCCGTTCTACCCACACCCCTACTCCTCCAGCCCCCCCCTTCCCCCCCCCCCCAGCTCCAGGGCATGTTTCATCTGAATGGAAGCCCCACTGTGTTTTCAGACTATCCACACATCTTTCCCTTTGTCCCCAAGATTGAGAATCCCCACCCACCAGATGCCAGATTGTGACTTTTCCCTCATTGTGCAGGGTGTACCTGGGCTGGACTCAGGTTTCCCCTGGCTCACCCAGTAGTATAACTCCTTAGTTAACATGTCAGACACTCAGGGGGCTGCTCTGTCCTGACCTGGAACTTTTTTGGTATATCCGCCCTGCTCCTGGCCTCTGGCCTCTCGTCAGCAAAGCAGGGAGGATCCAGTTGCTTGGTTTGTCACGGTCCGGAGGGGAGCATCCCTGTGCAGGGATCGCGGGTCTCAGCAGTAGCAGCAGGAAGCAGGGTCAGCACGCACAGCACGTCAACCTTGAACTTGAATGGAGAGAACTGCTGGCTGCCCTCCTTAGCAGCCTGCCCCAGTGCCCCATCCACTCAAACCCCCAAGACCAGGTTCTTCCTTTCTTTGGGTCTCTGCCCCACCTAGAAACTCCATTTCCTTCAGACCTAGGCCTGCCTCGGTTTGACAGTCCCCGTCTCCTTTCTGAGGACCCTTCTCAAGGTCAGTTCCTCTGTGACACCTTGAGAGAGCTTGGCTCTAGAGCAGTGATCCCAGCCTCTCCTGCCTCCCCGTGGTCCCGAGGAGCCTGACGCCTTCTGTCCCATCACGGTGCCCCTAGGGGTGCCCACGGTGCCTCCAGCCTTGCGTCTCTCACACACACCTCTCTGGCTGTAGTTACAATGTTCCTTCCACATCTTTTCCGTCCCCTTGTTAGCATGGCTTCGACATTAAGACATAAAAAAGCAAATGCCAGAATGACGTTTTACTTTATTTAATAAAGATAAATCACAGATTACAAGCAAGATTATTTTGATTGTTTATTCCCTTGCAGTTAGAACTGTGTGTTGTGAAGTAGTGTGAGAAAATTCAGTGAAATGATTCAAACATTCAGAACATTTAAAATGTAATTTTAGAGAATGATTGATAGCTAACTAGATAGGTGATCTGAATTGGCATAGATTCAAAACTTATTGTTTCTTTCCCTTTGCAATTTTTACTTAAAATTGTAAGTCCAAAACTACTTCAGAATATGGAAAATAAAATCATAGAAATATATTTATCTATGTACCTAACAAATATTGACATTACTGGTTTGAATTTTTTGTTTAAAGAGGAAATGACAAAAATGCATCTAAAGCACAGCCCCTTCACAGATTTGACTTTCTTCTGAAGTTCGTTTCTTTTCTGGATATGTTTGGGGTGTTTTTTGTTTTTTTTTGTGGTACGCGGGCCTCTCACTGTTGTGTCCTCTCCCGATGCAGAGCACAGGCTCCGATGCACAGGCCCAGCGGCCATGGCTCACGGGCCCAGCCGCTCCGTGGCATGTGGGATCTTCCTGGACCGGGGCACGAACCCGCGTCCCCTGCATCGGCAGGCGGACTCTTAACCACTGCGCCACCAGGGAAGCCCCTGGATATGTTTTTATACTTTTACTAAACATGTATGTATATGTGACAACTTACAGAATATTCTGAGACAATTTTTTTAACTTACATAAATGGTGTACAGTTTATACTCTTTATCAAATAGCTTTTTTCAGTCAGCATTATATTTTGAGAATGTATGTTGAATCTTATGGATTTCATTTCATTAGTTTTAACTTCTCTGTATTATTTCAGTGTTAGAGTTTATTATGCCATTTTATCCATTTTTCTTTGGATGGACATGTATGTTATTTCCAATGTAACAATTTTGCATTGAGGTCCTTGGAGAATTATCTCCCAACACTATCTTTCTCCTTTGCAGAAACTTCACTCTTGTTTTGCATTTTGCATTTTTTAATGTATTACAGAAACAAAATTGTATTATTTTCATAGTTATTCTCCAAAGCAGCAATTCTCATGTGCTTTACTAGCTAGAAATAAATGTATATGCTGGCATTTGAGGTAAAAAGCTTTTGCAGTTAAGAAGGAATTAAAAAGTATGTTTTTTTCTTGATCAGAAACCTTCCTCCCCAAACAGAAACAATGTTGCATTGAATGTTATTGGACATGTCCCTGTGTGCAAATTTTATTTATTTATTTATTTAGGCCAGGTATACACTTAGGAGTTAATGACTGAATCTTGACACTCTCTTGTCTTTTAGTGGGGAAATTTTAATCCATTTTCATTTAGTATAATCGTTATATTGGAATAATTTCTATCACCTTTGTGTGTATGTGTTTGTATGTTTTCTTTGCTCTTTTTTTATTCCTTTCCTGCTTTCTGTTGCATTTTTTTTTCATTTTACTGATTTAAAAGTTATTCTAATTCTATTATTTAGTAATTACCTATAAGTTTTTAACATGCACCCTTGACTTAATGAAGTCTAAAATGAATTACTGTTTCTACTCCTGAACAATACAAGGACCGTAGAAGATCTGGGCTCTGATCCCCCATCTTCCATGTTATTGTTGGCAGGTGTTTCATTCCACCTCTTTCTGAGGTCCTAAACAGTCATCATTACAGTCTGTGCTTACTGATTTTCTCTGCACGCTGTTCATTTGTGAAATCCATTCTTTCCTTTGAGGTTCAGTTTTCTTCTGAAGTAGTTCCTTTTCTGGGAAGGGTAAACTCAGTCCCTGTTTGAGCATCATTTATGTGACTTTATGCTTGAATAGTATTTTAGCAGGGCGTAGAATTCTAAATTAGCAGTTATTTTCCCCCAGCACTTTGCAGATTTATCAGAGAAGTCTGCCGCACTCCCATTTTTGTTCATTTTGTAGGTAGTCTTTTTCTTTCCAGATATTTCTAAAATTGTTTAAGAATGAAACAGAGTGTGCCTAGATAGTAATCCACTTTTATTTATCTCACTCAGGATTGTGTGCATCCAAGCTGAGAATTTCTGTGTTTCTGAATTTGGGAAAGTCGTCAGGCATCATATCCTCGATGCTTCCTCCTCCTTCACCAGCTCTGGCTGGAGCTCCTATTAGACGTGTGTTGGACATTCTCACCCCTACGTATTCTCTCTCGTGTTTTTTGCATCTTTATGTCTCTCCTGCATTCCTCTAATTCACTCGTATTTTCAGTTGTGTCTATTCTGCTCTTTCAGCCATTTTTAGTTTCAGTTACTATACAGTTTTTATTTCTTTATAAAAATTCACTGCTTGTTCTTTTTTTCACTTCATAACATGGAAACATTGGTTTTTTTCCTAGTTAGATACAACTGTGATCTCAAACTTAACCATTTGCTGTATTGCTATTTGAAAATATCCTTTAAAAATTTTTCTTCCAGCTATATCTGTGAGGTCATGCCCCTGGGAATAATTATTATATCAATGTTAATTTTTTTTTTTTTTTTTTTTTTTGGCCACACTGCACAGCATGTGGGATCTTAGTTTCCCGACCAGAGATCAAACCCACGCCCCCTGCATTGGAAGCGCAGCGTCTTAACCACTGGACCGCCAGGGAAGACCCTATGTTAAATTTCTTTACCTTTTTCAAAAACAAAAACAGGACAGTTTGTAGGGAGTCCCGTGTAAGCATCCCAAGCTAGTATTGCTGGGGTCATCTCAGGTAAACGTGTCTGCCCCAAACAAAAGGGATTTTTAAAAGAACTTGAATGTGAGCTCACGTCCTCTTTTCTGACTTACTTTATAGGGGAAGCCTCACCTTACAGTCAGGCATCGGTGGTGTTGGCGTTTCTCTGGTGTTTCATATAGCATTTCTGCCTTGTGTTAACGGTGGGGAGGTGGCTCAGCTTTCGCGCGGTTTGCTGCGTTGCCAGGACCAGACATCAGGGGTTTTCTTCTTTGAATCTTCTCTTGAAGATTTCCGACGCTGCTTGACGCGGAGGATGAGAGAAGTTGAGCATTTGACGGGAAGGGTGTTTTGCTTGTGCTTTCCGCCCCCTCTGTAATTGTGGCCTCGGTGCTGTCAGCACGTCTCCCCAGGCCCCCGACAGCACTGCCTCCCCGGCTCTGGCTTTGAAGGTCCTCGACAGAGCTGCAGAGCAGTTGCTCTGGAGACATTATATTCTAAACGGTCTTGTTTTTCTTTCCCTTCAGGCTTTCTTAAAATAGATATGTTATTGTGGAAAAAAAAATAGGATTTGGAAAAACACTTAAAGGACCTGGCAAGTAATTACTGAATTTTATTTAGAAATGATTTTGTTTCCCAAAATACTCTGAAAAAGACATTTAGTACTATTCTGCCTTTCCGCATTGAACAGAGGTTGAAACTCTGGTGAGATTAATACTTATAGGAAAGGCCCAACGATTGCCTAAAACACTTCTCCCTCGCAGTTCCCTTACCACTGAAACTCCTTGCTCAGAAAGAAGCTTCTCTCAGGGAGAAGCAGCACCTCAGTTACCTGCCTGTCCATTTACCTGGCACTGCCCTGAGGGAATGCCTGCAGTGGGAAGATGGAGAGAAGGATTCAGCCTTCTGACAGACAGCCTTCCCCTCAGCGACACTCCCAGGGGACAGGGAAGGGATGCCTTCCAGTAGAGAGGAAGCTTTGGCTTTGGTCCAGAGCCAGGCCTGACTCCTCTAAACTGACCCTACAGACCTTGGTAACTGAGCCTTACAGCTGGTGTAAAAAGGAACCAGTCTACAAATCCTCAACTAAAGCAGACTCAGTTTGTAAAGCAGGAGTCAGTAGGTAAGCTGGAGGTCTCTCTTTGTTTTTGTTTTTGTTTTTGCGGTACGCGGGCCCCTCACTGCTGTGGCCTCTCCCGTTGCGGAGCACAGGCTCCGGACGTGCAGGCTCAGCGGCCATGGCTCACGGGCCCAGCCGCTCCGCGGCATGTGGGATCTTCCCGGACTGGGGCACGAAGCCGTGTCCCCTGCATCGGCAGGCAGATTCTCAACCACTGTGCCACCAGGGAAGCCCTGGAGGTCTCTCTTTAAATTCCGCAGAGGATGCTCTGGTGGGGCTTCTGTATACAGTAGGAGCAGCAGCAGTGCAGACCTAGTCACGCGCCTTCAAGCGCTGGGGCAGAAAGAGCAGACATTTGTGTAGAGTCATAGCAAAGACTTATATATACAGTGCCTGCCTTATGCCAGGTACTGGGTTCACTCACTGTTCATCACACTGTCACTGTCCCCTTTCTGCACAGGCAAAGCCCCGGGTGGACCTGGGATTCGAGTCTGTGCTTCAGGCCATCGTGCGTCACTGCCTCAGAACACTGAGCCTCAGCTTGGGTTTTCTCTCCCAGCCAGTCCCATAAAATATAAAATGAGTGTTTCTTGTGGGGTATGTGGAAGCAATTTACCAGAAACCACCTCTCAGGAGGCTGAATAGTGAGACAAAAGGACTGCCAGCGTAAGTGGACAGGGCCCAGGGTTGAGGGAAGAATGCCAGACATACCTGTGTCAGGCTGGGCTGAGGACAAGCTGTTTCTTTGTGCTTTGTTCTGAAGCCTTCTCTAGTGTACAGAGCCTGGCCTTATGACGTAACCAAGAGTATTGCAGTCAGCTGTAACCCAAGGGGTTCCTGGGCCTCAGTGGAAAAAAACACTGTGGGAGGCCACAGGTATGAAATTATCTTAATGGGCATCCTTCTGCTCTGGACAGGAAAGGTTTGAAATTCAAAACCACATGCTTTGACTTGACCCTGTTCCATAATGGCACTGCCAGTATTGGCCAGCTGAACCTTGGAGAAAGGGGTGCTTTTAATTTGGGAGTAGCTGATGGTTCATTTGAAACCAAACATCTGCTGACGATAAACATGCAGCGAAAGGTCTGCTTTTCCATAGAATTCTTCATGAATAGAGTATCTCCATTGTGTTCTTACTAAAGACACAAAAACAGACAAAGAAGGTCAGAGGAGCTTGGAAGTGCTGTTAGAGACATTGCATTTGGACCAAGAGTCAGGATTCCTAGGTGCTGGTCCCAGCAGTGCCACCGAGAAGCTGTGTGACTTTGGACCAGCCATATCACTACTCGTCTCTGTTTCCTTAATAAAAAACATGACCTTGTACCGGTTCTAAAAAGTACACGCTTGTAGATGCCCACAGGAACAGTCAAATCTGGGAAGATGTCAACCTCACACACTTTTGGTGGTGGTGCTTATTTTAGCAAAGTCCCTCGGGTCCTGGGATGGTTGAATTTCAGCATGGATAGTGTCTGTTCCCGTTACCTTTCATTCCATTTCTGCTTAGGGGGAAATAACCACACAGCTCATCAAACCCTCATCACTAAATCCATTAGCCCCTTTTGGAAAGGGGTCACCTTACTGCTCTGACATCTTGGGTTGTTGGGGTGAGTGAACTGATAAGGGCCACACAGGATGACATTTTTCTGCTTAAAGTGTTTCAAATGATCTTGTTTCTTGAGATGCTTTTGTGGCATTATAGAAAGTGCCTTGGAAGTGGTTATCATGCTATAGGGTATACATTTGTGGTTAAATTGTGGTGTTAGTTGAGAAAAGTCAACTCTCGCCTAGACAATCAACTAGAGATGAATCACTCCGTGAACTGCATCATCCAGACCCAGCTGTGATATTCACCTCAGTTTTCTTCTTTAAGTGAAAAGATGCATGAAACCACTTTTGATTATTGAATTTGTCTCATAAGGAGAGAAGAAAGCTTCTAGCTAGGCTTTAATTATAGCTCTGCACATGCCCATGGCCTAATTGAAGTTTGCTTTACTCCAGAGAAGGAGTGGTGGTTCACAGCGGTGCTGTTTATGTCTTGGTTACTGGGGAGAAGCCAGGTGTCGGGTACTTAGTGCTCCCTCGGCGGTTCTTGGAGTGGCCGGTGGGATCCGGAGCTGGGGCGGTGGTGGCCAGCTGCTTGCTGTGGGCTGCTTTTCCACTGGAGCACGGACCTGCCCTGTCGGGGTGACTTCCAGCAGTCAAGGTAGAGCCCTGCCCTCACTTCCAGTGCCTCCCCTTTGGTCCCACCTCCTGGGCCCTCCCTGGGGCTGCAGTGTGATGAGCTGCCCAGAGCAGCTTTTGGAGGGAAGGCCGGGCCTTGGCTGAGAGCCTCCAGGGTCTGTTACTCAGACATGCCGTTTTTTTCTGATGGGAATGGAGAGAGCAGGACCCTGATACTGGCCACTTGTATGGAGGGTGGCTGAGAAGCCTAGGTGAATAAACTTGAACTCGGGTGCTTGATCCTCGTGTGTTAAATATCCTATCCCTTTTGAAGCCAAGGATATTTAAGAATTAAACTCCATGTCACCAGTATGACATTTAATGAGGACTGGTTTTCATCTTGTGAACGGAAACTTTTATTTTCCCCTGCAAATAAAACATTGGGCCTAGATTTAAGGGGCAAGAAGCAGCACCTTGAACACTTTGTTTGTTGTTATCGAGCAAATATTTGTTCAACATCCCTTATGTACGAGTCCCCGTTCCATCTCCCCCCACCCCCGTGATGGATTCTGTGGATGCAGACGTGCAGACACAACCTCTGAGAGCTTACAGAGGAGCTTCAGACAGAGCCAGTGACGGGTCTTAAAGGAGCATGTAAGCACATAGGTGTAAGTCACGGCACCTAGGCTCAGAGGCAGGAGACTGGCTTCAGCTGGAGTGCTCAAGGGAGCAACCATGAAAAACAATAAAATTTTAGCTGACCTTTGAAGGATGAATAAGATTTTGAGAGCTGGAGATGGGGGTCCATGGGTGTGGAGAGCACTGCAGTTGAAAAGGATAAAGTAATGGTCATTTCTAACAGTTGCTGTGCTTATCCTCTATACCAGGTTGGGTGAGATAAGCATTACACACATTTTGTTAACGTCTCACGGCAGCCTGAACAGGCCAGAGTATTATTTTTATCCTGTTTGAAGAGTAAGGAAAATGAGGCCTAAAGAGCTGCCATCTGTTTTTGTAAATAAAGGAACAGGAATGGTTTGCTGTTTCATAGTATTTTTTGTGCTCCCTCCCTCCCATTGGTGATGTAAAAGAACTACAAGTTTCTGTTTCTAAGGAAAGGCTTCTGTGAACAAAGATTTTACATTCTCTTCTGGTGTTTTTGAAAGTTGTTTCCCCTTTTTTACTGCCAAGGGGCAAAAGCAGATGTGCTTAGAGGGGATGCCCAGAAGTGGTGACGCGTTTGCTTTGAAGTCTTCACACTGTCTCTCCTCGTTGCTCCTGTGACCAGAAACACGGAAGCATGCAACAGCCAGCTGGGCTCAAGGGGCGGGACTTCCTACAAGGGAAGCAGATTTTGCACTTGGAGAATGTATCTCACCTGGGAGAGGCTCACACCTGTGATCTAGACTTCTTTATCTCCATCCTTTAACCCAGTGGAGTTCCAAAAAGTTCTTTCTCTGTACCCTCCAGCCACAGAAGAAAATTTATCAGCGCCCTCATGGGGTAGAAGGAAGGGCAGCAAAGAACATTGTGCCAAGATGACACCTCTCTTCCCTCAGGTTTCCACCCCAGCGCGGGCACACACGCACACACACGCGCGCGCGCGCACACACGCACGCACACACACACACACACGCAGTCCACTTTAGACTCAGGCTTTGTATCTTGATGGTTGGGACTTCTGGTAGGTCTGCATGCAGTGTGCTTAACTGGCATGACTTTAGGAAGGGGAAGACCAGAAAGATAATATACCTTCCAGTAAATTACCTATGGGTCTGGTTTTTCAAAGATAGTATAGTGTAGTTTATGTGTGGTCTGTTTTCAAAAAAATCTTAGTAACTGTAGAAAATTAAAACAGAACCTTTGGAAATAATTTAATACAGCCTCATCTGCTTACAGTAAAGAATGGCCAAGGTGCAAGGGAATTAGCTGGCGTGTCCCAGGTTGCTCACTAGCCCTGGTACTTCTGCTCCCTAACCCTGCGTTCTTTTCATCATAAAATGATGGGCTGGTCTTTGGCCGCAAAAACCGTGTTAGCTCTTAAAGGAGTTAGTAGAAGGAAAACCAGATTGAAGCAGGGTGTTGAGTGTGCTGGCTTTTGTCTCTGAGGGTGGAAGTTTAACCGTTTGTCTTCAGACCTTTGTGATCAGCTGATGTTCCCTGAGGGTATCTGTGTGCCGCTGCCCTCCCCCCCAGCCAAACTCTGTTGGAGGACAGTGTAGGGGAAGGTGGTCAGTGCGAGGTTCTAAAGTCCTGTGTCTCAGTTACATCTTTCATGCAGCGCTGGTAGGTGAACCATTTCTTACGTGAATCAGGTAGCATGAAATCAGTGGTTCCCACTCCTAGTTTCACACTGGAATTGCGTTGCAAGCTTCTGGTTTAATGGTCTGGGGGAAGCCAGGCATTAGCAATTTTTTTTTTTTTTTTTTTGCGTGTACGCGGGCCTCTCACTGTTGTGGCCTCTCCCGTTGCGGAGCACAGGCTCCGGATGCTCAGGCTCAGCGGCCATGGCTCACGGGCCCATCCGCTCCGCGGCATGTGGGATCCTCCCGGACCGGGGCACGAACCCGTGTCCCCTGCATCGGCAGGCGGACCCTCAACCACTGCGCCACCAGGGAAGCCCCCATTAGCAATTTTTAAAAGCTCCCCCGGTGAGCCTGTCCTACAGCTGGAATAGGAACCACAGCTTAACAGTTCTCAAACATCAGTGGCATCAAAAATCACCTGTGAAACAACCGGTTTTCACACCGCAGAGCTTCACACCCAGAAATTTCTGATTCAGTGGGTCTGGGGTTAGGCCTCAGATTTTATATTTCTAGCTAACTCCTGGGTGATGGCGCTGCTGCATCGGGACCACACTTTATAAACCACAGGATTGGATTCTCTAGGGTTTTGGCTCTGAAGCTCCAGGCAGGGTTCAGGTATTTGCATGTGTTTTGAGTTCCCACATGATGCTGGTGCAGCTGGACTAGGGAACACGTTGAGAACCACACTTGGGGGCCCAGTGGCCGGTTCCTCGTGTTGGCTCCCCAGATGAGCTCAAGCACGACAAGACAGACCACCTGAGGTTTCTCCTCCCATGGCCCCACTTGACCACCAGAGGGAGAGCCACCGGGAACAGTTGAGGATGCCAAGGCTTCAGGAGATGGTTGTGAGCTGCGGTCTCCATGGAGAAAGGCGCATCTCGTGGGTGTCTGGCTGGCTGGAACATAGTGGACACGCACAGGGTGGTCAGATCACACCCACCTTCTGGACCGTTGGAGCAGGTCCTTAGGTCTCCCCCTAGCCGGGCATCACCCTCGTGTGGGTGAGGCAGCTGAGGCCCTCGTGGAGAACTGGTGACCCTGCAGCTCTGCACCCCAAGTCCGGGGTCCTCGCTGTGCCACCACAGTGCCTACTCGGCCGCAGGCGAGTTCCAAGGCGTGGGCACAGTTCCTCAGTTTGCAGAGGTCTCATTCATGGATCTGGAGATGACACAGCAGCGGGAAACAGTGAAGAGGCTCAGGCTGGACTCGGTTGCCCCAGGCTTGCAGCAGGGGGGCTCCAGACCGGCATCAGGATCACCTGGGAACCTGCTAGAAGTGGGAATTCTTGGGCCCCACCCCAGACCTGCCAGACCAGAAACACTCCCCAGCAATCTGCCTTTCACTGTGCCCTTGAGGTGGTTCTGGTCGTACACACTCAGGTTTGAGAAAGCCTGTGGTTTCCCCTGAGGCCGTGGCAGGGCAGGACCCAAGCCCATGATTGGAAAACTTGGGCCGTGGAATTGGCGAGGTGCCTGTGATGAGCCCAGGGGAACTGAGGGTTCTGGAGAGAGGCAGCCTGGCAAAGCAGGGCCTGCCCCTTGTGAAATTGAGTCCCTAGTCATTTAAACCCCCCTTGGTTCATACTCCCTTGTCATTATGGTTTTTTGCCCGGAGCAAACTTGCCTCAGCACAGCCCAAGGTCAGTCTGCACAGATTCTCAAATTAATGAACTTTAATTGAATAGGGCTTCTCCTGGTTCTTATTTTGTTGGTGATTAGCTTTTTCCCTTTTTCTTTTTTTTTTTTCCAGTTAGTGACGGGAGTATGGGAAGGCCAGTACAACTTCTTCTGTCAGGGCACACGCAGTGGAGGAGAAGCAGACATGAAGGTATTGTCTTTTTTTTTTTTAAAATAACTAAATTGTCCAAAAGACAAGATGGCCGTCCAGGTAATCCCTGTGGACATTTTTTAAAGAACTTTAAAAGCAGTATGTGCACATGGTATGAGAACTTAAGCAGCATGAAAAGTATAGAATGGAAACTAAAATCTCCCTCTCTGCAAAAAGTAAGTCCTGTTAACAGCTTCCAGGGAAAAAAATGTGCATGCATTTATCAGTATTTGTGCTCTATTTATATAAACAGGATCGGAAGGATGTCTTAAGTGTTTTAATTATTCCTCGAAGTGGCCTCTGAGTGTGGTCTGCCGGTTCCAGCTTCCACTCTGGCGTGTTTTTTGGGTTTTGTTTTTAACAAAACGCTGCAGTCTACCCTCAGCGTGGCAGTCATTTCCTTAGAGACCCCGTGTGGCACGTTTAATTGGGCAGAACCTGGCACTGGATACCCTGATTCCTTTCTTCCTCTGCCTCGTGTCTGTCACCTGCCCCACGCCAGCCCCTGAAAGCAGAAGTGCCTTTCATGTGGTTTTCTTCCTCCGATGGCTCTGTAGGCTCCTTCCAGAGGGAACAGGAGGCCGGCAGGGATCTGTTAAGAGTCTTGAAAGGGGTTGGTGGACCTTTGAGAGCTTTCCCTGCCTTCACTCCCCCCAGCCCCCCACCCAGCCCCCGGTGTTCTGGCTAAAGACACTGCAGAGTGACTCGCTTTGGCAGGGCCAGTCGGGGGGAGCGGGGGCGGTGGGATCCTGGGGTTGAGCGCAGAACCCAGAAGATGCTGACGGCCCCTTCCTCCTAGATCATCCGCGTGCTCTGGTGGTACTACTTCTCCAAGCTCATTGAGTTCATGGACACCTTCTTCTTCATCCTGCGCAAGAACAACCACCAGGTCACAGTCCTGCATGTGTACCACCATGCCTCCATGCTCAACATCTGGTGGTTCGTGATGAACTGGGTCCCCTGTGGCCACTGTGAGTCGGGCATCTTTGGGGACAGGTGTGAGCGGAAAGGCTGAGTTGAAACTAAGGCTTTGAGAAAAGGTGTTGTTTCTGTAGATATCTAGGTCAAGCCTTTGAACGTGGTGTCCAGGTTGCCTTTAACGATAGTCTGCGTGGCCTGTGCACTCAGCAAGCTGACAGAACCTTTTTCTAGTTTGGTGCACATCCTGTGCTGATTTGGCAAGATGAGGGAAAGACCAGATTCCCAGCCTGGGGCACATGAAGAAATCAGGACAGAATTCTCTATTCCAGATTGTCCCTGATCCTTGTTCCCCTATAATTTGGAAGACGTTTGACTGACAGGGACAGACCAGGAAGATGGAATCACACCATGGAGTGGGCACCGGAGAACAAGCTTTAGCTGTAGTACCTCAGGGAGTCTGCACATACTCTGATATAGTGACCCTCCCCTTCCTGAAGCGTGTTTAGCTGAGCAGCTTCTGTGACAAGCACCAACATTTGAAGTAAGTTCTCTAAGAAGGATGTGGACCGCTTGTAGTCTGAAGTGTCCCGTAATTTCCAGAGATTTAAGTTGTCCCCGTCAGTTTCAGCCCAGGAGTTCTAACATGTCCCAGTCAAAATTTCTGTCATCCATCACCAACAGATTTTGACCAGGACCCCTTGAGTCTATTCACAATATGTTTTTCCCCAGGGTAGCACCACCCTTGATTAACTTGGCCCACCAGGATTCACATAGAGGAGTTTAGAACCAGAAAGGACTTTCCAAGTACAGCTCCTTCTAGTTTGGGAGAACCCTGAGACAAAAGAAGGGTTGGTAGAGCTCACACCTCATGGCCGTGGGTTACCTGACTTAACTTTCTAATAGAAACGGCACCTCCCCACATTAGAAGAGGACTTTAAATGTCAAAGATCCCACAGGATGACAGATCATCACCAGCCCCACCTGGCCGATGAGAAACAACCAGAGAATGGACGTGACTTGTCCAAGGTCATGTGGCCAGTTACTGTCATAGCCCAGCCTGGTGTGTCTGACCGCACAAGGGGGAAAGCTGGTAGCTTTGCTTGATTGCTTACCGTGGGGGCAGAGGGCAGAGAGTCTGAAAAAAGACCTGCTGGTTCTACTGGAAATTATAAATTAAGACATAAATAATGGGTCTCTCATCTCTAAGGAACGAGGCTCTGGACTCTATTATTGATAAGAATATATGGCCTCCACACTGCAGTCCTGGGGAATAATTAGGAGGTGATTTCAAAGACCTCTCCAGACCTCAGCAAATGTGTAGAGGCGGCCAGCTTTGAACGTACCGCCCATCGGCTGTCTTCCCCACATCTTCAACGCAGCAATCAGAGGCACTTGGGCAGCTGCCTCTGGGAGTCACTGGGGGCCTGGCAGCAAAACCTTTAGGTGCCAGAGTGGGGCAGGTGGTCTCCTGACTCCTGTGCTGGATGCCCACCTGGTAGCTGTGCAACAGACCCTGGGCTTAAAGCATCATGACGACTGCCTTCCCTGGGTGGAAATTGAATTCTGATTGCATGCCCGTGCAGTGCCAGATTGCTGCCGCGCTGTCTGCTAGCCCCTGTTCAAAAACACTTTGTTGTTGTTTTTTTATTTAAAAGGAATCTTGGATTTTATTTGTGACCTGTTACATATAAAACATTGAGGCATCCTCCTCCCCAATTCCCTCTGTTCCTGCAGCTTATTTTGGTGCCACACTTAACAGCTTCATCCACGTCCTCATGTACTCGTACTACGGTCTGTCGTCCGTCCCTTCCATGAGGCCGTACCTCTGGTGGAAGAAGTACATCACGCAGGGGCAGCTGGTGAGTGACGTGGCCTCTTTCCCCCAGGACTTGCCACCTGGGGAATGCCACGCTCTTCCTGGGGCGCTCTTGCTGCCCTCCTGGCTTCATTGTTGTTTACTAACACCTAAGATGTGGCTTTCCCATCCTCTCTCTCTCGGTCCAGTTAAACTCCTTGAAGTGGGCAGAGCAGGGCATCGTGTTCATTTCAGTCGATGGAGAGGCCGTGCCTGTGAGGGGGCGGCTAGTTGGATTGCGGAGCAAGGATTAAATCGAACTCTCTGACTGCAAGTTCAGCCATTTGTTCTGAGTTTGTGCACAGATCGAACTCTCTGACTGCAAGTTCAGCCATTTGTTCTGAGTTTGTGCACAGATCGAACTCTCTGACTGCAAGTTCAGCCATTTGTTCTGAGTTTGTGCACAGAGCATATGTGTGTGCACATGTTTTCTAATCAGAACCCACATCCAAGGCGAAGTCTGTGTATGTGTTTCCAGGATTTGCTGGGAGGAGCGTGAGCCCAGGGCGCTAGCTTATTAGGCAGCAAGGATGCAGGTGCCGGGCGACCTCTCAGCCTGTGTGGTGGTGAGGGTGGCACTGCTGTGCCTCAGGTGACGGCCCCCTTCCTGGGCCCACGTGCCAGGGCCACCCAGCAGCTGTTCGCACTTGGTGGTTATTTCCCACCGTCCTTCTTAAAGCTTTCCTCAGCTGTCAGTATATTATACACCCTATTCCTCTCCCTTCCTGATTTCTTTCATAAACTAATTATTAACACTATTACTACTCACGTTAAAATCCTGACATTTGTTGAGTTTACTACGTGCCAGGCTCTCACGTCAAGTAAGCAGTTTTACATGGATTGTCCCAGTAGCCTGATTTCGTGTTATTACCCCTGTTTTATAGATGAGGACATGGGAGCAATAGGCCAGAGCTAGCTAACCTGTCGATATTAGGTATTAAACTCTTGGCCCTGGCCTTGCCTTATTGGTATATTTTTTTCTAAGGAAACCAAGCTGATTCAGATCCCTCCAAGCCAACTGCAATTTTTCAATATTGAAAGATAACCTTCTGGGAAAAAAAAATCCGAGGAGACCTTCTGAGCTGCTTATGTGTTTGGCGTTTCGTTATCATCTCTTTGCCAGCGGCTGGACAGTCCTTGTTAATTTTCTCCTTACCCACCTGTGAGGAAGGATAATTGTTCTTCAGCCTCCCTGTTACGCTTGAGAAGCGACGCAGAGATCGATTTGCTCCACGCAGCATGGCTCTGCAGAAGCAGAATTTAGAGCAGCCTGGAGAGTTGGTTTCCCATTAGGCTCTGCCCTTTGAGGTGGAAGATGGCACCCAGGTCGCCTAGATTTATTCTACACACCACTTACAGTTTCTTCTCAGTCTAGAATACTTAACCTTAAAAAAGGAAACAAACAAAAACCAGTTCCCTACATGGAAGCACTGAAAGGCGGGCCCGAAATCCAGTGGGCAGAGCCCTGCCCTCCGCTGTTAACTCCTTAAAGGAAGCAGCAGCCACGCCTTATCTTAGCCCCTTCTCCCCATTTCCCTCGGCCCTTCCCTTGCTTCTCAAGATTGACTTGTCAGAAATAATCTAAGGAATTAGCATTATATGCCAGTCAGAGTATAAGTCTGTCTGCCAGCCTCAGCCTTCACCAACCAGAAGGTCCACGGATAAGGATGGGGAAAGTGTCCCGTGGGGTTGCACGTCCTGCGGTGAGGTCCCTGGTCCCTCTAAACGTACACCCCACGCCCATCCTTCCTTTACAAAGAAAACAAAAAACAAAACTCTTGCATCTCCTATACTGTATTCCTGAAGTGTGTGTGTGTGTGTGTATTAGGTTTTTTAAACACGTTTTCCATTTTTCCCTCCAGCGTCATTGAGATATAATTCACATATAGTATCGTGTAAGTTTAGGGTGTACAACGTAATGACTTGATATATGTATCTGTTGTGAAATCTACCCTCAGCAACTGCCGAATGTACAACGCAGTGTTGCCGGCTGTTCCCCAAGGTTCAGAGAAGATGGTTTCAGTAGTTGGAAGGGGAGGAGCGTATACATAGGACCCATTCAGACGTATAACGAGTTTGAGTACGTTTAGCATATGCACCATGTTTTTGAAATGACCTCTGTACCTACAGAAGGGTTAATAAAACTTGGGGGTGCGGGGTAGAGCGCCCATCTGGCGGATGCCTTGACCCTGGGCCGTGGCCGCGTGCTCAGCTGTGTCTCCTCCCCAACCAGGTACAGTTTGTGCTGACCATCATCCAGACCAGCTGCGGGGTCATCTGGCCGTGCGCCTTCCCTCTTGGTTGGTTGTATTTCCAGATTGGATACATGATTTCTCTGATTGCCCTCTTCACAAACTTCTATATTCAGGTAAATCTCACTCTTCTGTGGCGGTTGAGATTTGGGGTCCTTGCAGCCAAGGCCCTCATTCGTTCCTTATGGGGAGCCCCTGCCTTGGTGGGGCCGGGGTGGGGGTCACTGCCAATGTAGGAGGAGGTACTGAAGTCTGTCCAGGCCTCTGGAGTTCCAGGTCTTCGATGAGGGAGGCTCGGGGTCCCTGTGGGAAAGCAGAGCTGTCCAGCAGGCCCCGTACCGCTTCCCTCGTGGCCACTGCAGACCCGCCATAGGTGAGTCTCAACGCCATGTCCCTCAGCCCCACTGCCCTGAACTTTGGGGTTTAATTAAATGTCTGAAGAAATTTCCATCACAGATCCCAGTTGTAGACAGAAATCAGCCTTTCGTCCTGGTTTTCTTACACTTTCTCTCCCCGCTGCTCAGGTTTGGGGGTGTGGGTCGTTCCCATGTGCATGATGTGATGTAGGTTTTTGCTCGTGGAAGGGTCTGTTTAGGGCAGGTTACCTACAGGGGAGCCTGACCTTTTGCAGCCACAGTTGACTCCCCTGTGTCCCGTCATCCCTGGGGCTCGTGTGTTCGTGCTCCATGGGCAGGGCCTGGTTCTGGGCAGGCATATAGGGGGTGGTCAGGAGCAAGGAAGAGGGAGTAAAGCCGGGTCACATTGAGCATCCCTCCCCCCCCGGGGGGCGGAGGGGCAAAGCAGCATGTTTGCCCCTCCCTGCGCCCCATGCAGGCAGACACCTTTCCCCAGACACACCTGGGGTGGCGGCTTTGAGTTGCATTCACATCTTGCTGGGCTGGTGGTTCGTGCTACACTTTGGGGCAGTCACCAGGTATGAGGGAGGTTAAAGGATAGGGCCCGACGAAGCTGAAGCCACACCTGTTTTGACTGCCCTTGTGGCAGAGCACTTTGTACGTAAAGGGCCGAAATAGCTGCTGAAGTCATGAGGCAGTTTTGAAGGCAGAGCTGAGTGGAGTGTAAATTGTGTTTTCTGTCTAACTCTCAGATAACATTGATACAGTGAGCCTGTGACTCACTGAACTTACCCGGCTGAGCCTCAAAAAAATGGAAGAGTGAGCGAAACCAGTGGCAAAAAAACATTTTCCTGGTCGCTTGACCACAGACGTTGCTTCTTGATATGATAGCACTGGTCCCCAAAGGCTCTAACGTTAGGGATGCAGCTGGGCCCCCGCCGTGGTTGCCATCTGCCCTTATGCCTTGCAGACCTACAACAAGAAGGGGGCCTCCCGGAGGAGAGAACACCAGAACGGCTCCGTGACGGCCGTGAACGGCCACACCAGCAGCTTTTCTTCTCTGGAAAACAGTGTGAAGCCGAGGAAGCAGCGTAAGGACTGAGGCCCAAGGGCTGACAGCCTCTGAACCCCGTCGTCTGATTGTAAGCACAAATGAATTGTGCCCAATGCTCGTTAACAGCTGCCGTAACTAGTCGGCCTACCATAGTGTGACTCACGTAGGACCTCCTCCATCAGTTCCAAACCCCTAGGAAATGTAGACAGATTACCCAAGTAGGCATAAGATTTTTAACATTTCTGGGCTCTCACCGACCCCTGCGCTAGACTGTGGAGGGCGTGTTGTTGTAGTACACGACACTGCTGTTGCCTTATTAGTTATAACATGATAGGTGCTGAATTGTGATTCACAATTTAATAACACTGTAATCCACACTTTTTTTTTTTTAACTGTAGACCATGCATGTGATTGTAAATTTGTATAATACTGGTGTTACAGTAGAGAAACACACATGCCTTAAAAGTTAAAAAACAGGGCCCAAAGCGTATTCGTTTAAATTAGGGTATGTTTCAAGTTTTTATTCATTTCTAATAGCTCTGTTCAGAAAAATCAAAGACCATGACTTATGAAACTATCGTGTGACACGTAGTTTCAAGTGACTTGTACATGTGAACTTGGCACCTTCAGTTTTGTAATATCGGCTTTAAATCAGGCAGGTTCAAATCTAGTGGAACAGTCAGTTTAACTTTTTAACAGATCTTATTTTTTTATTTTGAGTGCCACTATTAATAATGTAAAAAGGGAGGGGGGTTCTAAAGCAGTCTTGATGAAACTTAAAATATATATTCTTTGTCTTCAGGATTTTAGGAAGTGTGTAGGATGAGTAAGGCCGTTTTAAATTTCAGAATTGCTTAAGTGTTTTTATACAGGAAACAAAGCCCATTTTGCTTTCCACTTGTGAGAGAAGATTTATACTTTTCAAGAGAGATGATTAAATGTTTACCATTTGACAGAGTCCCATAGATGAGCAGTGGGGGAACTGGTTGCCAGGGTCCAAATTTGGGTTGATTTCTGTACTATTTGTTTTGGCACAAACTTCCTTTGAAAATGTGCCTAGCTTACCAAAATGAATTAAAGGTGGGGAAAGGACCTTAGAAAAACTTAAGGTAAAATTAAACAGATAGCTGCAGCATGAGAGAACTGGGGGATTGGATAGAGATGGTTTGTTTAATGTAAATCTAATAGCACCTGTAATTTTTTTATCGTGCTTCAAATCTAAAGATTTGTTTAGAAATACTTGTTTAAAAACAAGACTGCTTATCATAAAATCATGTCTCACACCCTAGAGGCAGTGGTCAAACAGATAAGGACTGTTGTGTGTGTCATCTTAAAGTGCTGGAATTTAGCCTCGGAATAACCTTCTCCGTCTGGAGGAAAAAAACATTCACTGAACCACTCGTGACACATCTGAGAAGGTCGTTGACAATGTATGAACGAATTGTTGGTTTAATATTTATGTAAATACCAGTTTATCATGCTTTAATTTTGCACATTCATACTATAGGGAGCCAGTTGGTTCTCTTAATTAGTCTTGTGGGATTTCTGTTTGGAAGGAGTCACAGCATCTGTTTACATTTACCTTATCAAATCTAGAATGTGTATATTTGTAAATGTATGTCTTCCTAGGTACTAGTTTGCAAATGTCTACATATTTCAATACAGAAAGTATAACATTCAATAGTGTGCTGTCAAAGTGTGTGCTTTAGCTCATCTGGATATACCCACAATGTTAAATAATGTCTAAACATTAATCATTAAAATGTTTTTGATTACCTGTGCTTAGTTTTACATTGTTTATATGCTGCTAATTCTGAATGACTGGAGAAAAATTCGCTTTCTTTACCATCTAGGAACTCACCCCAATAGATGTAAATAATTCAGTTTGGAAGGTTATATTGTGGCTCAGCTCACAGGAGGAGGGATCGATCCCCACATCGTAAGACATGGTGGTGGCTGAACCCCAATTCCTTCCTCTAAGCCTTTCCCAGTTTCCCCACTAAAGGCCCCAGCTCGAAGTCCACTCCTTTTTCCTTCCTCCCTCCCTGCCCCAGGCTATTAGAGTTACTTTCCTAGATCTAGACCAGAGGTCTGCACATTCTTTCTGTAAAGAACCAGATAGTACATGCTTTAGGCTTTGCAGCCCACCCTGTCTCTGTCCACACTGTTCAGCTGCCTTTCGTACAGAGCTCCAAAGCAGTCACAGGTAATATGTAAGTGGGTGGGCGTGGCTGTGTTCCAGTAGAACTTTATTTGCAAAACTGAAGGCCTGTGGCCATAGTTCCCTGACCCCTACTCTAGAGTAATGAGGGCCCACCTGTGTCACATTCTTTGCCAAAGACCATTTCACGTCCCAGGCCCTGCCCCCCCGGGCCTCCCCCATTCTGACTTAGCAGGTCCGTCCACATCCACGATGGAAATGAGGACACGGACAGCCCCTCTTCCTTCCCTCCACTTCATACCACAGAATCCCCAGTGCAGGCATGACCCTGGCTTTGAGTGTGTTCTGGTTTATCAATATCACCTTAAAAATCTCATCAGAAACTGAATTTAGTATTAGGGATATCACCTGAAAAATGCAGAGGACTTTGGGGTTTGGTGGTGAAGATTATTTATATCCTTGTCCTTCCCCTCTGGGTCCAGAACGAATTGAAAAGACGTCAAAAAACCAGACTGGTGGAAATCAGAATAGCTCATCTGTCACTGAGAAGACTGGTTGGTGATACGAAGACCACGGTAGGGCTCTGAGAATACCCTGGTTGCTGACCCTGTTGACGTACCACGGTCGGCACTGGCACACCAGTGGTTTGTGGCTGCCCCCGGTTTGTTGGTCTGGTGATGAACTGATTATTAAAATATTTTGAATATCAGTCCTGGAATTTACCCACCTTCAACTGCAAGCTCCCTTGCAGTGTCAGGTTCTGCCCTGATGACCTTACCTGCTCAGTAGTATCTCCCAATCCTGGCAACCAAAAAGACGCCCTCCTCCCCTCAGAGAAATGAGTGGGTAAGAGGGCTGAGCGAGGCCAGACGTGTTCCCACCCTTTGCTCTCTCCTGTATGGAAGTGGAAGGGCAAGTTCACACACCCGTGTGGAAAAGGGAGGATTCCCACTTCCCCTCTTGAGCAGCCTTGCCATTTATAGGAAAGGCAGTGTAGCCTAATGTGGGAAGCGCAGCTCGGGGGCCACATTGCCTGGTTGGAATCCTATCTGTATGATCTTTAGGCACATTGCTTTAACTTCGCCTCAGTGTTCCCATCTGTCAACTTGGAATAATGTTAGTACCTACATTACAGGGTCATTATGACGGTTAAATAGACTAATGTATACAAAGCTCTTGGAACCACATCCAGCACGGAGTGAACTCAGTGTTAGCTGCTACCTCAGTCCGCCTAGCTGGTCTCTTTAAAGGAGCAGCTGTTGTTTTACTGTTACTTCCTTGATTAGTTGCTCTAACAATCCTATCAAAAAGGAGAGGAAGTTATTTGTGTTAAATCAAGAGTTGAAAAGAAGGGGCTTCCCTGGTGGCGCAGTGGTTAAGAATCCGCCTGCCAATGCAGGGGACACAGGTTCAGGCCCTGGTCTGGGAAGATCCCACATGCCGCGGAGCAGCTAAGCCCGTGTGCCACAACTACAGAGCCTGCGCTCTAAAGCCCGCGAGCCACAACTCCTGAGCCCACGTGCCACAACTACTGAAGCCCACGCGCCTAGAAGCCTGTGCTCTGCAACAAGAGGAGCGACCGCAATGAGAAGCCCCCGCTCGCTGCAACTAGAGAAAGCCCCCACGCAGCAACGAAGACCCAACGCAGCCTAAATAAATGAACGCATGAGTTGAAAAGAAACCAGCAATTGTTGGGAGTCAAAACGTGTGTGACTATGTTATTCCAGATTTTGTCAGAGTTTCAGAATTTCTGGAATCTGCTTTATTTCCTCTCGGGAAAACAGGACAGGTTCATCAGTCTCTGGTCTGGTGCATTATTCCTCCAGATCCCTGACAGCAGTTCTGCGATTGCATCCGCAGACACAGCGTATTTCTTGTGAACTGATTTTAAACAGGTGTCTCCCACTATCCCCACGTCAGTCGGAGATTTCAATACTAAGCAGCTTCTCCTCTTCAGTATTAACTTGGAGAATATTGTCTTCGGTGGAGAAGGAAGATGGCAGCAGAATAGTGGTTGCCTTAGTTTGCGTTCTGCTTCCACAGCATTGCGTCACCAGCCACTAAGTCTCATTCCAGACATAGATTTAAGACTCATCTTTGTCGCCCTTGACATTTTTATAAGCTTCATTTTCCCTCCTTTCCAACATATTTATGGCACTCACCCAAAGCGAGAAAGTTCCCAGGCTGACGTTTGCTATAGTTTGCACCCAGCTTGTGGAAGACAGCTTGGGCTCCGGGGCAGAAGTTGTAGGAACAGGCAGAGTAGGACCCAGTAACTGGTGATGTAGTGGTGGCAGAGAGCCCATCATGGTGGTCAGCGGCTGTCCCCTTTCTCAGATCATTCAGACTCTCCTCAAGCGTGCTCACCATCCCCTCTGTTGCCCGTGTATGTTTATTGTGTTGACCACCTGGTTCACTGAGCGCCTGGTGCAGAGGACTGAGTTAGGTGTATTGGGCAAACAGGGATCCATGAGAAAAGACTTCAGTCCCCAAAGGAGCCTTTGTTAGACTGGGATCAAACATACACACAGATGACTCCCACACAGGGTGGTTTGTGGTGAGAGCATGAGATTGACGCAAATCGTAAGAGTCCAGGGAGAGAGAATTCTTCTAGCAAGGTGATGAAGGAGAGTTCCTGCAATCTGAGCCTTCAGAGATGACTTGGATTTCTACAGGTGGTGGCTGAAGGTTGCCGGGGAGACAGCATTCCAAGTTCGGAAAACAAATGCAGCAAACGAGTAGAAGGCTGGGACAGTGAGACACAGCACATTTCACTGAACTATTGGATGTGTGGGAGAAACTGCTTATTTTTAAATTAAGAGGTAAAGTGGAAAGTCCTTCCTCCCTCCCTCCCTCCCTCCCTCCCTCCCTCCTCCCTCCCTTCCTTCCTTCCTAGTAATTAGCCTTGAAAGAATCATCTGTAGCTATGCCTCCTGCCCAGATGACCTCCTCCTCTTCTCCAAGGGTGACTGCAACAAGAATTGGCACTCGTGTCTTAGTTATAAACTGATGGGAGTCATTTATCAGATGGGGCAGACTCAAAGGGGCCTCAGCCCTTCTGAAAATTCCTCGGAACCAAACTTGGGGCACCCAAGGGTATGGATCGTGGGTAGGATTCCATGTTAGCGTGTAAACAAAAAATTCTTTATATCAATAATATTACTACTGGCATTCTTTATTCAGATAATGGGTATAGATGTGGATTTCCCTTGATGGTTGAATTTCACAATGTTTCAACCAAGCTAGCACTTTTTAGCAAGTTGTGTGCCTTCCCCTTGACGATCTTCCCAGTGAAACAGCTGCCTCTTTGTAGCAAACCATCAACACCAGGCTCCAGCAACCTCGTGTCTCCTGTGTCCCCTCGTGAAGTGCCGAGGTGGTCCGTCCTTTGTAAGGCCACGTGACTTGGGGTGACCAAACCGTGCCTGCCTGCTCACCCTGCAGTGCCGCTCACGCAGAGCCAGCACCCCTGGTAAAATGTATTTTAAGACCAAGGCCCAAAGTCGGGCCATGCCCACACAAGGGAGCAGAGGGGATCCAAGTCTAGCTTTCCTCAGGACTCCAGAAGAGGAAAGTCATGACCCCAAGCTAGGTCCTGAATCCCATCCTTATTTTAGAACTGGGTGTGATGGGGTACGGGCACAGTGTCTTAGGCCACAAGCAGTGCCCCTGTCTGCTGGAAGTGGTCCAGCACCGAGTACATGTTAGAATACAGGCTTTGCTGTTGACTGTGGGACCGCAAACAAGTCACCTCACTTTCCGGAACCTCAGTTTCCTCAACCGTGAAGAGTGCTGTGGGTGTGTGACAGATGGCTGAGGTTAAAGGCAGAGATGAGATTCAGAGTGTTTGGCACAGGGCTTTACAGTAACAACCACCTATTTACTATCAAGGATGAGAGACCATATAGGTAAGGAAACGAGGAAATGTTGCACGTTCATCAGATTTTAGAATTCTGTTGCTCAACACAAATTATTTCCACTAGATTATCCTTGGTTGAAGCTCAGTTAATACTAGCTTTTGGTAAGGGAACTCAAATTTCTTTTTTTGATTTTTTTTTATACAATTTTTAAAAGTAACTCCATTTACAGTTTTTACAGAATACTGGCTATATTCCCCATGTTGTAGCTTGTTTTATACCTAATAGTTTGTACCTCTTAGTCCCCCTACTCCTATATTGCCCCCCCCACTGAGAACCACTAGTTCTCTGTATCTGTGAATCTGCTTCTTTTTTCATTATATTCACTAGTTTGTTGTATGTTTTCCACTTTTTTTCCACTTTTTAAATCAAAGTATAGTTGATTTACTGTATTTTTTAATCAGATTTCAAAAGAAGTAAATTGGATGTCTTAAATTTAGTTGTCTCACCAAATGATTTTAAGTAGGAGAATTTGTCTAATCATAAGTGGTCACTCAAAAACAAAAATTATCCTTTATAGCACTAACTGTATCTAATTCTGGTAGGACACATCATAAGTCTCTGGGTCTCATCTATAAAAGAGAGGGTTGTAGGAGTGTTCTAGGCCCTTCCATGGAACATTCTGTGATTCCAAAACAGAACTCAGACAGAGCCCCTTGCCTCCCCAGGACACTGACATGCTTCCTATGCATCTCTAAGGCGAGATTTTGAACACACAGTGTACAATGCAGAGAATCCTGCACACAGTCAACCTCTCCGGCTCTGTGGGACCCTGGGCGGCTTGGAAAATACAGCCCTGAAGAGGAATAGTCAGTGTGAAATTCAGACCTTCTTGTCTGGATTTAACATAGCATAATTTTATTTGGCCTGTTTTAGATTCATCCCTAATGTTTGGGGAGTATATTTGAGAAAGAACTTTATGTTTTTTACAGTATGTTTTAAATGTATCTCAATACAGAAAAGAATGGGTGGGAGGTGATTGAAATAAGGCCCTTTATGAAAGGAGGTCAAGGGATTCAAGAACCTCTCAAGTGTCCACACTGGCCCAAGATCCAAGCGCACATGGCCTGTGTCCCAGGACCTGTAGTGGGATTTGTGATGAAGTTTCTGAAGAAGCAGAGGCAGGAAAAGAGGGAAGTACCACGTTCAGATAAAAGGAAGAAGACAGGAACACTGATGGAATAAAAGCACCAGAGAAGGAGCGCTGTTCTAGAGGCTTCTCTTCTCCTTTCTATTTTGTTGGAGTCTAGTTGATCTACAGTGTTGTGTTAGTTTCTGCTGTACAGCAAAGTGACTCAGTTATACAATTATATACATTTTTAAAGTATTCTTTTCCGTTATGGTTTAGAATAGGCTATTGAATTATAGTTCTCTGTGCTATACAGCAGGATGTTGTTTATCATTCTCTATATAATAGCTTACATCTGGCAGCAGCTTCTCTTACGATCTGAGCTGAACAGCTGCGGTGCCCTCACCAGCCTTACAAATCGCTAAAGGGACTCAGCTTGGTTCAGGTGTTCCAGAAGGGAGTCAGGTGTGGAGCGGTGCCGTGGTCTGCATGTTTGTGTCCCTGTTAAGTTCATCTGTTGATACGTAATGCCCAAGGCGATGGGATTTGGAGATGGGGCCTTTGGGAGGTGATGAGATCATGAGGGTGAAGCCCTTGTGATTGAGATTAGCGCCTTTAATAAAGGAAAGAGGCCCCAGAGAGCTAGCCAGTCCCTTCTGCCAGGTGAGTTTATAGGGTGAAGATGACCATCTGTGAGGAAGCCGGGACTCACCAGTCACCAAATCTGCACCTTGATTTTGGACCTGCCAGCTTCTAGAACTGAAAGCAATAAATGTTCGTTGTTTATAAGCCTCCTGGTCTGTGGTGTTCTATCACAGTAGCCCCAACCGACTGAGATGTGTGCCTTGTACCGAGCGCCCACTGAGCGCGAGACACAGGTGCTTTCCTCCCCGCGTCAGGTATTAGCGTCTATCGTCTCCACCTCACAGATGAGGAAGCTGAGACCCAGAGAGCATGCGAGACCTGCCCAGGTGAGTGTGACACCAGAGTTCAAATGGGCCCACCTGTTCCAATCTGATGAGCTCACCCTGCAGGGAGCCGCCCAGAAGGCAGCCCCTCAGACCAGCTCCTAAAGTACAGGATTACAGCTCCATTATTCCCATGCTGGCTGCTTCCCTTCCAACCAGGGTGATAATTTACCTCCACGCTTACATCAGTGTGATTGTAAATTATTTGGAAAGTACACATTATCTAATGAGGGGTTTCAGTTAATGGATTAGAGATGCTGGGAGAATTGTACAGAGATCCCCAAATATTAAACCATCTGATTTAATGCTTTGTCATATTTAAAGGACTTTTACACTCATGTACTATCTCTTCCTTCTGTGATGCCACTGAGTAAAAGAAAGCGCCAAGTCGTAAAAGGTAACGCCAAATCATATCTGTAAATTTAATAAAAATCTTTGTCAGGGGACTTCCCTGGTCGTCCAGTGGTTAAGACTCCGCCCTTCCAATGCAGGAGGTGCAGGTATGATCCCTCGTCAGGGAACTAAGATCCCATGTGCCGTGCGACGCAGCCAAAAAAAAGGGTTGGAAAAATAATCACATTTTGCATTCATTATTCTGTTTTTAAAGAACTGACAGTAGCATATATTTACTTAGATATCAATATAGCACTTACTGCATCTGCATTACAGTAAAACATTTGAGTCGGTTTCTCTCAGACACTGAAGACAGTTCCAAATTGCTTTGGTCACTGGTAAGTATCTGGCGTCTCAGAAACTTGCTGTTTCCCCCAACTCCTGCTGAGGTTCTGGGCATTTTGCCAGTTGCTGGGGAAACAGCAATGAAAAGATAACCTCATCCTGGAAGAAAGACAAGAACAAGCAAACCAACTAATTACAAATTATGATAACTGTTCTGAAGGACATAAGCAGGACACTGACATTGAGAATAATCTCAGGCACTGTTATACTTGAGATGGTTTGAGGCATATGGAAGGATATTGGAGTGTCTGTGTATGTGTTTAAATTGGTACTTATTGAGCTGAATAAGATATCACTGGAAGTTTCCCACCTTCTCTAGGAAGCTGTCAGGAAGGTCTTGATAGACCTGTCTGTTCTCCACCTGAACGGTGGCCCTTCACCCAGCACGAGTGAGCCCCATGCTGGGCTCTGACAGTTCTGTGAGTATCTGGGATTCCTGCTGCTCTCCACGTGACGGGCAGGCTTGTACACTGATATCTTGTCATTTCAGCCCTGCACCATAGGGTGATCTCTTTGAAGACTTTTTTAAGCAACAATTAAGGATTCAAATATAAGCAAAATTCAACTGTGAACGGTAGTACCAATGTCATCCGAGGACACAATGGGTCAACCACTGCTTTTCATGCCTGGCAGTGGCGCATCCTGCCTAGCAGTTGCCAAGGTCCTTTAATGAGAAGAATAAGACAGATGTCCATTTCAGAAAGACTAAAGCTGTGTGGGTGGGTGGGTGGTGGAGACTGTGTGTTATAATCTCACTCCATTCTGGAAGATGCCAGTGTGGATTATAAACAGCCCATTCGATTCTAAGACACTTGAGGGCAGGAACTGTCTCTTATTTGTGTCTAATCCCTAGTGTGTGCCCAGCACAGAACCAGACACAGCAGATGTTCAGTAAATGTTTTGATGAATGAATGGAGTAATCAGGAAGGGCTGGACAACACCATGTGCAGTGAGAAAAACAGGCTTTCCAGCCAATTAGATCCAAGTTTAAATCTCACCATGTGTCATGGACTGAATGTGCACCCCCAAAATTCATATATTGAAACCCTACCCCTCAGTGTGATGGTATTAGGAGATGGGCTTTGGGAGGTGATTAGGATTAGATGAGGTCATGAGGGTGGAGTCCTCGTGAATGGGATTAGCACCCTTCTAAGAGTGGCAGGAGAGCTTGCTTCTCTCTCTCCATCATATGAGGATGCAAGAAGTCGGCAGTCTGCAGCCCGAAGGAGGGTCTCACCAGAACCTGACCATGCTGGCATCTAATCTCAGACTTCCAGCTTCCAGAACTGTGAGAAATGCATTTGTTTATAAGCCACCTAGTCTATGGTACTGTTATGGCAGCCTGAACTAAGACACAATGTGACCTTGTCAAATTACCCAACCTCCTATAACTCAGTGTGGCTGTCCAGGATTAGAGAAGACACACATAGGTCACAGGATCTGCAGGGGGGGACTCTGATACAAATGAACTTCTTTACAAAACAGAAACAGACTCATAGACGTAGAAAACAAACTTATGGTTACCAGGGGGAAAGGGGGTAGGGGAAAGATAAATTACGAGTTTGGGATTAGCAGATACACACTACTATATATAAAGGAGAAAACCCACAAGGACCTACTGTACAGCACAGGGAACTACATTCAATACCGTGTAATAACCTATAATGGAAAAGAATCTGAAAAAGAATAGATACATACATGTATAACTGGATCACTTTGCTGTACACCAGAAACCAACACAACATTGTAAATCAACTTTACCTCAATTGAAAACAAAAAATCCCTAAATGTTCCCAGCTTGTTGGGACCCAAGGTGGGAACCCCTGCGTTCAAGGACTCGAGAGTCAGCTGTGAATTGGCATTTAGAATAGCGCATGGAAGAGCTGACCCAAGGTCCCCTCGGGGTCACCAGCTTCCCTCACCTCAGGGCCACTTCCAGACAGTTGCTCAGCAGCAAATAAAATCCTGGATCTTTCCATGGCCTGCAGGCTCTTCCGGAGCTGTTCCGGCCCCCTCAGACCTCCCCGCCCACCCCCGGCTCCTGGCTTCAGCCACAATCCTCTTCGCTGGTTCCCTGTAGCCGAGCTCTGCCCATCTTGAGACCTCGTCCGTGCGGCTCCTCCCCAGATAAGTTATTTCCGTGACTTGTTCTGCACTTAAATGCCACCTCCCTAAATTTAGAGGCCTCCCTAAGTAGCAGGTCTAAAATACCTCCCTACACCCTCCTCACACACTCCTCTCTCTTACTTGGCTTTGTTTTCCTGTGTAAGAGTTTCATTCTCTTATGTATTCATTTGTTTGTCCCCCGCCTAGAAGACAAGGGCTTTTTCTATTGCCTGGCACATAGGAGAGTCTCAAATGTGTGGGTATTTTTGTTTGTTTTTTTTGCAGTACACGGGCCTCTCACTGTTGTGGCCTCTCCCGTTGCGGAGCACAGGCTCCGGACGCGCAGGCTCAGCGGCCATGGCTCATGGGCCCAGCCGCTCCGCGGCACGTGGGATCCTCCCGGACCGGGGCACGAACCCGTGTCCCCTGCATCAGCAGGCGGACTCCCAACCACTGCGCCACCAGGGAAGCCCTCAAATGTTTGAAAAAATGAATTTGTGAATGAATGGACAGGAGATGATTATCGTGGAGGTCACTCACACCCTCTGGTGGGGGGTGTGGGGGGGTGGAGAGCTGTGACCTTGTCTCTCATAAGAAGGGCACCCTGGTAGAAGAGAATGTAAAAAAAGAATGTATATATTTATATGGATATGTATATGTATAACTGAATCACTTTATACCTGAAAGTAACAGAACATTTTAAATCAGCTATATTTCAATAAAAATTTTTTAAAAAAGAAGGGCACCATGGTTATCAATAAGATATCTTAGTCATGTCAGCAAAGCGGGCCCAGATATATTTCGGAATCGAGCATATGATGGTGAAGAGTCATATCCCACCAATGTTAAGAATTAAAGAGCTGTCTGTTCTCTTATGAACTTAATGTATAAATTCTGCTGCTCTGTGCCCTTCAGATTTAGAAGTGAAGATGAAAATAATTGTGAAGATGAGGGATGGGGCTGGGAACTATTTTTAGAGCCTGCAACCAACGAGATTTTATTTAAAGACGCCTCAGTTGGGCCTTATTTGATTTTATGACCTCTCTTCATCTGTTTTCTTGAATTACAGCTTGGAAATAATGATCCATCCCAATTGTTCTACTTGTTATTAGAACTAACAAACTCATGGTGCCTGATGAGAAGAGAATGGAAGGATGTTAGGCCCAGTGAGGGAACGAGAGAAACCCAGAGGTGGCCCCGTTGTTAGTTACCCCTGAGCTTCCCGCCCCTTGCCAGGGCAGCTCTGGCTGGCCGTGGGCTGCAACCACAGAACCGTGCAGTGATTTGCCAAAGAGCTTTGTGGGCATGACTTGTGACAAGGATCCCTCAAGGACGTGCTGACCTTAGAAATAACTTTTTGGGCACTGAGTCGAGACACAGAAAACATTTATCAACAGCCAGGGCGACCAGAGGGTCTGTGATGGGAGCACACCCACAGGTGGGGACAGGAGGGGAGCAGAGGATGACAGCTGAAAGCAGTGGCAGCTGCAGCGGAGGCCGAGATGATACATAGTGTGAAAGCCACGTTAGAGGAGCAGAACTGAGAGCACAGGGGAAGGAGGGGACCTTTATAGAGGAGACACCTGAAACCTGTGGCCTCACTTTTCTCCCTTCTCCAACTGACAAAAATCATACCCTATTAACTATCTCTATGTCTGCCCTCATTTTAAATTTTTGCCAGCCAACGCCCAGACAAGATCACTGGGTGACTTTACATCAGTAAATTTTTATAAGACCAAGGATGCCCATTGTGGTGGTGTTTATAGTTTAAAAAAAAAAAAATTGTGGGGCTTCCCTGGCAGTCCAGTGGTTAAGAATCCATCCTTCCAATGCAGGGGGCAAGGGTTCAATCCTTGGTTGGGAAACTAAGATCCCACATGCCTTGCAGTGAGGCCAAAAAAAAAAGGTAACAACCTAAAAGTCCGCATGGGTTAAGTAAATTAGGTACATCATTCATAGGATAGTATGCAATGGATCAAACGTGCTTTGAAGGGCTTCCCTTGTGGCACAGTGGTTAAGAATCCACCTGCCAATGCAGGGGACACGGGTTTGAGTCCTGGTCTGGGAAGATCCCACATGCCGCACAGCAACAAAGCCCGTGTGCCACAACTACTGAGCCTGCGCTCTTGAGCCCGCATGCCACACTACTGAAGCCCACGCTCCTAGAGCCCGTGCTCCGCGACAAGAGAAGCCACCGCAATGAGAAGCCCACGCACCACAACAAAGAGTAGCCCCTCTCTCAGCAACTAGAGAAAACCTGCGTGCAGCAGCAAAGACCCAAAGCAGCCAAAAATTAAATAAATGAATAAATAAAGTTATTAAAAAACTTGAAAAAACTTGAATCATGTGAGAAAAATGGTCGTGGAAATATTAAATGAAAAAGTGAGTTATTAATCAGTTTATACCACATTTTTTCCAATTTGTTAAAATATGGTTCTATGTGTATGTAAAAAGACAAGAAGGATACATATCAAAATGTCAACAGCGATTGTATCTGAGTGGGAAGATTACAGGTGATTTTTATTTTCTCCCTTGTGTTTTTCTAAAATTTCCAAAGTTTCTGCAATAAATACTTATTATTTGTATAATGGGAGAGTCATTAAATTTTTTTGACAGAATCAGTCAGTCCATTACCCAGAGATTCAACCTATCTGAAATGAGTGCTTTGCAAAAAATTGAAGACACCCTCTTTCCCCTTGAGGATACTGCTCTTGATGTCTAAACCGTGGTTTAATAGAAAAACAACATTTTGTTTTAGAGGCAGCAAGAAGCTATGCGATCTTGCATGAGTCGTTAGATAATTTCCAGGTGAATTGACAGCCCCTACTGTGTTAGAAAAGACCCAAGTCCAAGGTCCAAGTTCCTGCTCATCCCCTTGAAACCTGGGGCAAGACGGTCCGTTTGTAGTCCGTTTCCCCATGTATAAATGTAGAGTATGCTTGCTTTTCTGTTCACCTCACAAGAATATTTTTGAGTCCTAAACCCCGACATTACATGGAAAGTAAGGCAGGGCCATTCTCACAGAAATGCTGTCAGGACTCCTTTCGACACCGGGCAACTTTTACTGGAAGGCCAGAGGGGAGGCTGGTTCAGATCGATAAATCCCTGCGGAGATGAGCCATGATTCACTCGGTGAGTCACGGAGGCCAATGGCAGAGGAGGCAGGAGACCGCCAAGGTCTGCGGCAGGAATGCAAGTTCAGCCTTTTCCCAAACAGTGTGGGCTTCACAGTAAATATTTTGACTGCTCTGCCATCTGGCAGTTCACAGCCAGCCTCGTTCTTCCAAGAGATTCTTGGCCATCTCAACAGAGATGGGGGGCGAATTGCTTTGTATTTCTACTCAGCCAACACTCAGCTTCAGGGTCACAGCTAGGCGAACTGGTCAAGCCTCCGGCACTTGACATCAGCACCCTCAAATTTCCCTTCTTTATTCTTTCCCCATCTTCCCTTGACCTACATGCTCTCTCCGTCCTCACTTTCAAAACACTTTCTAATAGTCATTTACACACTAGTAAGAATTTGAATCCCCGAATCTCTTCTACCAATAGCATGTTAAGCTCATTTCTTATGGTATAATAAAAGACTATCCAGTGCTAGGAAAACTGAAGACAGTAGTGAATGGGTGGAAGGAGATGGGGGAGGTCAAGTGAATTTAGGGGAGATATTGCTCACTTTCCCTCAGGCCAGGGTCACCTATGTTACTGAACCCAACTTAAGTCCTCTTGCCTGATGTGCAGTAAAGCGAATCTACTGACACCAGGTTGTGATGAAGGAAAGTACCGCGTTTATTGCAAGGCACCCAGTGTGGGACCAAGAAAGGAGGACTGGCAGCTCATGCTAGAAAGACCTGAACACCCACATGGCTTTTGGAGGAGGGTTTTTTTTGGTTGTTTTTAAAATTTTTTTTTTATTTTTGGCCACACCACACGGCACGTGGGATCTTAGTTCCCTGACCAGGGATCGAACCCATGCCCCCTGCAGTAGAAGCGTGGAGTCCTAACCACTGGACTACCAGGAAATTCCCTGGGGAAGAGTTTTTAAAGGTAATATTAGGGGTGAAGGTTGCCAGATCCCTGATCAGCTCGTGGGCATCCTTCTGACTGGTTGGTGGTGAGGTAACAGGGTGGTATTTCAGGAGTTAACATTATCAACCTTCTGGTTCCAGCTGGTCTGGGGTCTACATGCTGGTGGTCAGCAATTGATTTCTTCCACCTGGTGAGGGTTTTAGTATCTGTAAAACAACTCAAGGATATGGCTCAAGATATTATCTATAACCCTTGAGGAGGAACTGAATGTCCTTGACTTTGTTTTATGACTCAACTATTTTTATTTTGTCCTGCTTCATCGTTTTCTTTTGTTTCTGTGTTTTCTCATTTCTCTGATTAAATTTGCTCTTTGGAACTCAGGGAAGGACAAGGAGGCTAAAGCTTTTCTACAAACAAGAGGCAGGGGACAAGGGGGTCTGTCCCCAAGAAGGCCCTGCAGAATCCTGCTCAGTTTCAACTACTCTCCAGTCCTAAAATCTGGTCTTAGAGCGAAGTGAGTGGCACCTGTTATGGAAAACACAATACTAAACTGGAGTATTCGTGAAAATGCATAATTGCAGTACTGAGAGCTCTCCTCAGACTTCCACGGATCAGAATAAAATGCAAAGCTTTCACACTGGCCTGGGGCCCACGTGATCTGGCCCCTGCTCCCCTGCATGAGGTCATCTCTACCACTGTCCTCCCTGCTCCCTCGAATCTGACCACGGAGGGCTTCCTGAGCAAGCCAAGCTCATTCCTGCCTGGGAATCTTTGCACTCCTTGTTTTCTATCCTGGAACACTCCTCCATGGGGGTCCCAGAGGAGGAGAGGTATTACAGGATAAAATGCAGGATACTCAGTTACAACTGAATTTCAGAATAATGACAAATACTTTAGTACATGTAGTACATGTATGCCTCCAAATATTGCATGGGGCATACTTATCCTGGAAAAGTTTTCATCATCGATCTGAAACTCAGACTTAGCTGTCTGTCTTGTATTTTTATTTGCTAAATCCGGCCACCCTAAATAGAAGTCTCTCCTTACCCCTCATCTAGATACCCCTCCCCCGGGCAACTGCCCTTCAGCTCCAACACCCTTGCATCTCCTTACCTGTTTTATTTTCTTCAGAGCACTTACAACCACATGAAATTATGTTTATTGTTAGCCTCACCCACTAGTTAGAGAGAATGTTCCATGGTTCCTTGTGTAGAGAGACCTCAAGTATCTTGTTTCTGGCTGCCTCTGATACATGGAACATAGTAAATACAATTGCATTTGGATGAGTGAATGGATGAAAGAGTAAATGGGTTGAGTTTTACATACACACTTGCTTTTCTTGAATGTTTTATTTGAAGGGAAAAGCAGATAACTTCCAACATGAGTTTTCAGTTCAAGGTGTTTGATGCTCACATCTCAGCTCCCATCACCTCTTTTATCTGCTGCTAGACCCCTTCTCCTGACTTCGCCTTCCTTTCTGAAAATGACGTCCTGCTTTCCCACTCATTTTCCTGCCCACCTTCCCCTGCTGCACTGCCTGCCCCTAAGCAGGTCCCTCCCCTCTTAGCTAATTTCTTTGACTCTGACATTGCACAGAGACCAATCACTTTTGCTTTAAGTCTTCACAATGCAAATGCACCCCAGAAGATAACATTTGTCCATTCTTCTTGATGCAAATAAATTTATCAGATGCTTTCCTGGAAGCAGGTTTTGGTTTAGAGAAATGAAAGAGGAGGGAAGCTCCCGGAGCCAGTGATTGTGTACAGGAGCCTCGAACAGAAAAAAGTGGTTCAGAAAGGTGAGATCAGGGGTAAGTTTTCATTTTATTAAACCAGAGCCCTCTGTCTGCACTAACGCTTCTCAGCTCCCGGCTGCCTTAAGGATTGTGGGCAGTCCCGGCTCTGTCCTTCCCTTTCACTATCAACCCCCCAAAGGGGCCAAGAGGACATTTTGGTACTTGATTCAAACCTCTATCAGCTGCTGTTGGTAGGCACAGGAGAGGTTAGAGGAGCATCTCTTTATGGCTCTGGGTATCTGGCAGAGATAATGACCCAGGGTCAGTCCCGGGGCCTGGCACTGGACTGGGGTCCCCTCTGCCCTGTCCCCAAGGCAGGGCCCTAACTGGACGCCACATGAATCCCAAGGGATGGAGCCTTGCAGGGGCTGAGACACAAGACTCGCATTCCTGTAATCAACCAAACTGCTCCTGTGGGGCCTCCAGACTGATTGTAGTTTCCTTTGTGTGCAACTTAGAATCCGTGCTTCATATTTGGGTCAGAGCAATGGGAGGGGCACATGACTTACTTTAAAATTAGCCTCAAAATTCATTGTATAACAGCTCCCATTGTCACTAAACGGAAGGCTTCCTGGGAGGATAAGCCAGCATTTGTAATTAAGTCTGTCTGGTGGAGTTATCTTGGAGAAAACCCTTTCAGTGTACCAGGACTCAACGTTTCCACCTGTAAAACGGGGTAGCTTTGTGTGAAAGAAAA
This sequence comes from Delphinapterus leucas, assembly GCF_059928025.1. Taxonomy (NCBI): domain Eukaryota; kingdom Metazoa; phylum Chordata; class Mammalia; order Artiodactyla; family Monodontidae; genus Delphinapterus; species Delphinapterus leucas. The sequence goes on from NC_143138.1 coordinate 25,315,253, forward strand.
GAAAGGGCAACAAGAGTAACCACTTCATCCAGACCCCCTTCCCCCAACCACCACCACCACATACACACACACAAACACACACACATATACACACACACTCACACACAAACTCACACTCACATATACACACACAAACACACTCACATACACACACACACACAGAGACTCACACACATACACATATACACACACACTCACACAAACACACATACACATACACACACAGAAATTCACACATACACACACTCACAAACTCACACTCACATATACACTCACACACACAAACTCACACTCACATGTACACTCACACATATACACACACTCACACACAAACTCACACATATACACACACATACACATATACACACACAAACACACACACACACAAACACATACACACACATATACACACACGGTTATCAGGGTCATCAGCAGATAGAGAAAAACATCCCATCTAGTCCCCAAAAGATAGGACAAAAGCAGAGAAGGAAAGAAATGCTCACTTCCTAGATCAGGCCATCAGCAGAGTCCAGTGTTGATGCTCCGATAGTTTAGTGAGCTTGGAGAATATAGTTTAAGTCTTAAGAAAATAAACTTTTCTAACTATTTCTCCTGGGACAGGGAGATAGTCTTCACACAAATTCAAAATCAGCAAAAAGAAACTAACATAAAAACATCCTGGCGGCTCTCTTTCTCCAAGGACAGATAGCTTCCCCAGATCTCTGATTCATCTTGGCAACGTCTGCAAATAAACCCCAATGACCCAGAGGCTAAAGAGGTACAAAGAACTACGTGTGACTGTGTGTGCCTAAAGTGTTTCTTTATAGCAGGAAAGGGTGTTCCCATGATCCACTGAGTTAGAAGAATACCTCACTTCTGAGGTGGTGATAAGGAGCTGAAGGTTGGGGGAGAGGGTGCTAAAAGAATTGGGCCTCTTTTTTTTTTTTTTTTTTTTTACATTTTACAGCCTTTCATTAAGCACATAAAGCTGTACTATTTAATATATTTCTCCATGAACATTCTGTGAAATTCAGATCGCAGCATATCATTTAAAAATCTTTCGTCTTTCTTCTGATCATCTACACCTTTTGCACAGTTCTTGAAAACAACATCATCATCCCACCTTCTTTTAACTTTGAAGTTGGCCTGAGGCTGGGATGGGCCAGTGAGATCAAGGAGAGGGTTTCCCCTCAGAATGTTTTCCATACGAATCCTTCCTTCTTCAGCCTTTTGTTCTCCTTCCTTCCTGGCCTGCTCTTCAGCTCCTTCTTTTTTAATTTTTTCCAGCTCCGCAAGAAGAGCTGCAGTATCATCGTCATCACTCTCCTCTTCAAAATCTTCATCTTCCTCACCTGCTAGAGGGTCGTGCGCATCGAGGTTGGCAGCGGGAATCTGGACCAACCAAGGCTTCTTTGACACTGAAGAGGAGGTTGTATGTTCTCGGGTTGGCCGGTCTCTGTTTTTTTCTCTTGCAGCAGCTCTCTCTCTCTTCCAACTCGCTCCTGAAATCACGGTTCCGAACTTCTCCAGGGGCATCCTGAGTGGTCTGTCTATATTTTATCTTTGCATGAGAGGGTAGGTCTCTGCTTGAATATTGCTTTGAGAGTTGGCTCAAATCACCTTCTCCTTTTCCTCTCCCCCCTCTTGCAGGTTCAAAAGTTGGCTTAGCTGCTGTTGTCATCTTCTACGAGTCTGCTTTCCTGCTGCCGCTCACTTTGGCAGAGCTCCGATGCAGTTGCCTCAGGAGATCATACAGACGCCATTATAACTCTTGGCTCCCAGAAACCTCTGCGCCGGGCCTCTTTTTAAGTATGGGGACAAAGAGCACGTGACACTCAGCCAGAAGCCACCCGCCTGGATGAATCAGGCAGGGAGGCTTCCATGAGTGCTTAAAGGAGGTCTTTGTAGTCAGAAAGACCTGGGTCCAACCCCAGCTTACAAGACATGCAAGCTACTTTGCCTGTTTTAACCTCACTTTGCTCATCTGTAATATGGGGATAATAAAAGTACGTATCTTATGAGGCTGTTGTGAGGCTTAAATGAGATAATGCTGGAAAAAATAAGTGGGGGGAGCTTAGCAGAGTGCCTGGCACATAATCAGGCCTTAATAAATGCTCAACATATTAGTAATCATTGAAATGAGTTCTAATTTCCTAGGGCTGCCATAACAAATTACCACAAATGTGGTGACTAAAGACAATGGAAATTATTCTCTCACAGTTCTGGGGGCCAGAAGTCTGAAATCAGATGTTGGCAGGGCAGTGCTGCCTTTGAAGGCTCCAGGGGAGACTCCTTTCTTTCTCCTCCAGCTCCGGATGGCTGCCAGCATTCCTTGGCTTGGGGCTGCATCACTCCAACGTCTGCCCCCTGGTCACATGGCCTCCCCTTCTCCTCCCTCTGTCTCTCCTCTGTTTGTCTTATAAGGACACTTATCCTCTCTCACCCCAGGCCCTGCAAGTGTCAGCAGCTTGCCTGACTGTGCTTCTGGGTCTCCATCTATAACACAGGGAAACCTCTGTGCTTAATGAGAGTTTTCTTGATTTAGAATGTCTTTCTTGGGACCTCCCTGGTGGCGCAGTGGTTAAGACTCTGAGCTCACAATGGAGGGAGCCTGGGTTCAATCCCTGGTCAGGGAACTAGGTACAACGTGCATTCCACAACTAAGAGTTTGCATGCCACAACTAAGGAGCCCGCCTGCCGCAGCTAAGACCCAGCGCAACCAAATAAATAAATCAAATATTTTTTTAAAAAAAAATTATAGAATGTCTTTCTTTGTCCCTTTGGCAGGATGACACCTTGCCCATCCAGGAAGAGGATTAGCACTGTTGGTCTTCCAGGGTCCTCGAAGGAAGTTCACAGAAATGCATGCAGCAGACCATGGGTAGCTTTGGGGAACGGCATCTCCTAAACTAGCAGCCTTGGGCCATTGGTGCTTGAAACTTAGGAGAGCCCTCAGAGGTCCGCCCTCACTCGTAAAAGCGCACAGCTTTTGTTCACCTCTGCGGCCCCCTCATCATCTAGGTCCTAAAGTTATAAATGAACAGGCTCATCCAGCAAGATGCACAGAGGCAGCTAGGTACGACCTCTTCTAACTGTCCATTTTACTCTTTCCTTTCCTCACTTAGAATATTTCTAAACTACCTTTCACTCATTCCTACAGAATCATTGCCTTTGTTTTCGACCATGTGTTGTATGAAATGCTGATTCTGCTGGTATAAAGTTTAGGATCTCTTGGGACTCCCCTGGTGGTCCAGTGGCTAAGACTCCACACTTCCAATGCAGGGGGCCCGGGTTTGATCCCTGGTCAGGGAACTAGATCTCACATGCCGCAACCAAGATCCTGCACACAGCAACGAAGATCCCGCGTGCCTCAACTAAGACCTGGTGCAGTCAAATAAATATTTTTTAAAAAATAAGAAAGTTTAGGATCTCTCATAGTTAGGGACTCCCCAGTGCCGCATCTGAGTCCCAAGGTTTTCACATGTGAACGTCTGTCTCCTGGAATACGTGGGATGCAGAGTGGGAGGTGGAGATTGGCCTCCCTGGGCTGGGCAGCTGCTCGCTGGGCTCCCTGCTGGGTGGGCCCAGGGCTGCAGATCACATGCCATCTGCTCTCCCAGCCCTGCTCCTGACCCGCCCAGAGGGACGCGCTATTCTAATTCACCCACCAAAGATGCACTCTTTCCGATCTAAACAAACTAATCTGTGTCGGCTTGACGTGGCCCGGCTTGGGTCCCAGAATCTCCACCGTCCTCCTTTTCTCCCTCCTTTACAAACCAGGGGTCAGAAGAGCTGGCAGTGAAATAAGATAATAGATCCTAAGCTGTTTATACTGCAAACAAGCCTGTCACCTGCCCAGGTGAATTGCCTTTTAAAGCCTGTGCTTGTAACCCCTGAACAAATGATCCTGAGCTCTCCTGACCTGGAGGCCAAGTTAGAGACCAACATGCAAACCAGCTGGACTCTCCTCGTGGCTCCTTGATAGCCCGAAAGCTCCAGCCAAAGGACCTGGCAAAGGCTCCCTCACTGAGGGTCCTGGCAGGCTGAGAAACTCTGCAGGTTCTTGGGCTTCACCTTCTGGCTCGCTGCTTCTCCTCGCTGGTTTCCAGTCTACACCAGTGGTTCTCAACTAGGGATGTTTCCCCTCAAGGGACATTTGGCAATGCCTGGGGACATTTTTGGTTGTGACAACCTGAGGAAGGGTGCTCCCAGCATCAGATGGGTATAATGCAGGGATGCAGCTAATCTTCCTACAACACACAGGACAGCCGCAGGATAACAAAGAGTTATCTGCTCCCAAACGCCAACAGTGCTGAGGCTGAGAGAGACTCCGTGTATACCTGCACTTGGATCTGTTTACTGGAATTTGGTTCTTCCTGTCTTATTGAAACCGAGCAGGACCCTGTGGGGCTCCTGGGCGAGGAAGCCTTTCTGTTCTCCATTTTCTTGTTTGTAGGGAACAGAATCCAGCCTCCACGACCTTCCCTGAGCTCCAAAGGGCGATTCGAACAGTTGCTAATCAAGGGGAGAGCAGCCAGGAACCACCTGAGGCCAGGAACCAGAGAAGCTCACCAAGAAGATTACCTGTGACCAGATTAGAGGAGTGCAGGCCCTGCACACACCCTAATCCTGTCAGCAATCCTACCCTTGAACTATTGCTATAAAACTCATCAAATCTTCCCACAGGAGCCCGCTGTGGCCCCCTTTGCCTGGAAAAGCAGTAAAGCTATTCTTTTCTACTTCACCCAAAACTCTGTCTCTGAGGTTCCATTCGGCACTGGCGCATAGAGGTCACGTTTTCGGCATCATTATTGACCCTTGGACTGATGCTTCGGCCACCCTTGGTCCCAAGCCCACTCTCACCTTGGATGTAAATACCAAGTACCTTTCCATTCCACAGCCCGAAACCACTAAACAAAGGCAAGGCTGCCCTCACCACACCGGGTTCCTGTAAATTCTTCCAAACGCTGTCTGGGGCTCTGTGATGATTTCAGACCATGCTTGGGGCTCCCCCTACAGCCTTCCACCCCTGAAAGCCAAGCAAGGCCCTGCAGCACTGACTTAGTTAATGCTAATACAGTCTTGCTTTTTAAATGATGTGAGTTTTAGATGTTTAGTTCTGTTTTGTGAAGGGATGATACGTAACAGAAAAAAGCAATCCCACGCTAAGCCTCCATTCTGCTCAGTGCTTCTAACACGGTTAACTAGTGTTGTCCTATTTTTGTTCATGTTGTCACTTATCTCCTTTCTTGGATTTTTTTTTTTGTATCAACTCTCCCTACCTCTTTGTACCCTGCAAATTATTAAGACTAATTTCAATTTTTCGTAACATCCTTTAGTTTCTCAACCCCTGCACTTCTTTAAACAATAGATTTCATCCATATGGTAGGCAGAATAATGCCCACCCCGACTCCCAAAGATGTCCACACCCTAATCCCCAGAACTTGTGATGTGTTACCTTACATGGCAAAGCAGCAGATGTGGTTAAGTTAGGGACCTTGGGGGGTGGTAATCCTGGATTATGCCCAACCAGTGCCCAACCCAATCACATGTTTCCTTAAAAAGGGAGACCTTCTCCCAGCTGTGATCAGAGAGGCAGATGTGACAGGGGAGGGTGGTCACTGAGATGCAGTGTTGCTGGTTTTGAAGATGGGCCGGTGGGGGGGTGGGGGGGAGCCACAAGCCAAGGGGTGTGGGCAGCCCTTTAGAAACTGGAAGATACATGGAAATGGACTCTCTCCCAGGGCCTCCAGAAAAGGATACAGCCTTGCTGACACCTTGGTTGAGCCCAGTAAGACCCAAGTCGGAGCTCTGATCTCCAGGACTCAATTTGTTGTTGTTTTAAGCCACCAAGTTTGTGGCAATCGTTAGGCAGCCATAGGAAACTAAGGCAATCCCACATTTTCCATCCTTCTTATTCATTAAGGTATTCCTTTCCTCTTAAAACTATTCTTGACTTCTAAAAGACTTTTCTATCTTAAGCCTTTTTATTTCTTGTCTCCCATTAGCAAAGAGTTATCCAGAATTCCTTCCTGATGTTTCTAAGAGCTGTGAAGTTGCAGGTTTTTAGTTTGTTGGGGTGCAGCCTGGTGATAGCCTACAGATCTCACTTTGCAAATGAGAGCAGGAACTTCAGAGAGGGCAAGCCCTTGTCAAGTTCACTCTGTTATCAGACAGCAGACCAGAACCACACCCCATGTCCTGACTCACCAACTCCTCCTATTTTCATTTCTTTCCCCATAGAAAAAAAATTGGACTATCTCATTGATTCGAGAAGGGCATACTTACTTTTTCTGACTATGGGGGCTCTGAAAATATGCTCCTAATTGATACTGTATGGATCAGGGTTTCCTGGCAAAAGTCCCATGGAAATTAGTTCAGGGAGATACTCCAGGAAAATTGTTTTAAAGCTTCTGCTGTCAAATAACTTGGGAAACACAGCATGTTTAAGCTTGTCTTGGAAAGTCATTATATACGTAAGCATAATAAAACTTCACAGACGTCCCATAAAAAGAAACAGGTTCTGGGGCTTCCCTGGTGGCGCAGTGGTTGAGAGTCCGCCTGCCGATGCAGGGGACGCAGGTTCGTGCCCCAGGAAGATCCCACATGCCGCGGAGTGGCTAGGCCCGTGAGCCATGGCCGCTGGGCCTACGCGTCTGGAGCCTGTGCTCCGCAACGGGAGAGGCCACAACAGTGAGAGGCCCGCGAACTGCAAAAAAAATAAATAAACAAAATAAACAAGTTCTAACCCAGAGTTTACCCTTTTCGTATCATACCCATTTGCCTTCAACAAGAAATGCTGGTGTGGAAAGTCTCTCCATGTGCTTCCTTTGGCCCTTCAGCTATTGTGTAGTTGGTTTAGTTCAGGATGTGGACTTGGCCTGAGTACACAGTGTGGGATCTTTGGGAGTTGAGCAGGTGAATGCTGAGACAGACTGCTGGTTACCACCCATTCTTCTTTCTTTCCTTATTAACTGGACCCCATTTTATTTGGGTCAACAAGTGTTGAGCTAAAACTATGATTGCTCTCAGACTCCTTCGAAGTTATATGTGGCCATAGACATAGTTCTGGCCAATGAGATGGGAACAGAAGTCTATAGAGGAACTTCCAGAAAAGCTCCCACATGCATATCCTCTTCATCTTTCATCTTCTTCCTGCCTAGAGTACAGAGGCAATACCTGGAGGTGCAGCAGCCATCTTGTGACTGTGAGGTCAATAGCCATTTACCAAGGGTGGCAGAGAAAAAAGCTAGCAAGAGCCTGAGCCCCTGGTCATGTGGAATCATCTCACCAGCTTTGGGTAGCTTCTGGTCTACTGGAGAATGTGAGAAAATAATAAACTGCTATCAGGTTAAGCTTCTGTGGTCAAGTTTCTGTTCCGTGCCATCGAACATCTTTCTAACTGAATCATGGTTCAATATTTACTTCTGAGTCTCATAGAATTTTGCTCTGTGAGTATAGTCTTGGCTTTCTTTATGAAAGGCAATTACTGGGGAGAGTATAAGACACTTACAGAGCAGTCCAGCACCAGCGTCAAGTCACCCAAGTCAGTGGTTCTCTAAGTTTGGCCCCAGACTAGCAGCATTAGCCCGACTTGGCATCTTCCTAGAGATGCATATTCTTGGGACTTCCCTGGTGGTCCAGTGGTTAGGACTCCATGCTCCCAATGCAGGGGCCCCGGGTTCAATCCTTGGTCAGGGAACTAGATCCCACATACCGCAACTAGAGCCAGCAAATCGCAACTAAATATCCCGCACGTGGCAATGAAGATCCCGCGTGCCACAACTAAGACCCAGTGCAGCCAAATAAATAAATAAATAATTTTTTAAAAAAAGAAGAAAAGAAAGAAATTCACATTCTCAGGCCCCACCCCAGATCTGCTGAATCTGAGACTCTGGGGGTGGAGTCCAGCAATCTGTGTTTTAGCAAGCCATCTTGGCGATTCTCAGGCACACTGAAGTCTGAGAGTCACTGACAAGTTAAATATGTTACCTTCAGTGAGTTCAAACCCAAGGCAGGAAACACTTTGAACAAAACAATTGCGTCTGAACAGTAAGACCCATGCCAACAGCTAACAAATCACAGGCTTTCTGGGAAGAGATGTCCTGCCGTGCCCTGACAACTCAAACTGAGATAGAAGTAAATGTAACGACACAAAGAAGCACCACCACTTGACAGCAACGTTAATCGTGGCTCATGTCAGGGTACAAAGGGGCCACAGTTGCAATTTTGACAGGAAACCTTCACTTTTATTTTTCTTAAATTTTTATTGGAGTATAGTTGATTTACAATGTTGTGTTAGTTTCAGGTGTACAGCAAAGTGATGCAGTTATACATATATATCTCCACTCTTTTTTTCTTTTTTAGATTCATTTCCCAGTTAGGTCATTACAGAGCACTGAGTAGAGTTCCCTGTGCTATACGGTAGGTTCTTATTAGTTATCTATTTTATATACAGTAGTGTGTATATGTCAGTCCCAATCTCCCAATTTATCCCTCCCCCATTCACTCTACTTTTCTTTGGTTACAGATTATTCTCTTGCCTCCAACTCTGATTGCAACCAGATCAGAGCAGAGATAGGATTTACATAAAGCTCAGCAATTTAAAAAAAAAATTTTTTTTTTTGGCCACACTGCACTGCATGTGGGATCCTAGTTCCCCGACCAAGGATGGAACCCCCACGCCCTGCAGCGGAAGCATGGAGTCTTAACCACTGGACCGCCAGGGAATTCCCTAAAATGTGTATATGCATTTAAGAGCAGGGTTGGGATGAGTGTGTGATTGGAAATGATCAGTGTGTCTGGAAATGTTATGAGGATGCTTTAGGGTCTAAGTGAGATCACTTTCAACTTGAGATCTCTAAACCCACCCTGTGCTGTCCCAAGGTACCTACTTTCCTCCTTCAGTTAAACAACCAACAATACTGATCACTCGCAGTTTTCCAAAGACTTATACTCTTGTTTCACGAGAGTCCCAGGAGGCTGGTCTTTGCAGTGGACATGTGTTGAATTCTTGGAAGCAGAGGGGACAGGAGGTTCCTCTGCTGTGGAACTTTCAGGGCACAGAAGCAGTTGAGAGTTACTCAGAGCGACAGCGTGGTGCTGAGAATTCAACTCTGGCAACAATACCCAGTGTCCAGTGGACGTGATGTCAATACCAGTTTCCCAACCAAACCCATCCTGAGGCTTCAACCTTGCGTGACCTTTCTTGCTCCCAGGCCTCCCTTGATTCCTACGCACCTTATCAGCCTCAGTATATGGCCCTCCTTTCTATTATGTGAATTGCCCCAAATTCATCCAATAAGTTCCCCTCTTGCCTAAGTAAGCCAGAGTCATTTTCTATTGCTTGCAACCAAGAAGTGTGACTAACGCAATATCATTACCATCTTTTTCAGATGAAGAAACCAAGACCTGGAGGTTAAGCAACTTCTGAAACATGTGGTAACCAGCCTCCAAGACGGTCCCCAATGATCCTTTCCTCTTGGGTGTTCATACCTTTGTGTAGTCTCCTCCCACACTGAATCAATACTGATGTGTAGAGTATGACACAGGTAAGCCTGCTCACCCCACCTGCCTGTTCCTTCCTGTGGAAACCACAATAAAGACTCTTGCCCACGTGTTTCCCTTATAACCTCTGCCTCCTGACTGACCCAGTGCTTTCCCATGTAGTGGAAGTACCCCTCCTCAGAATCTGTAAGTATAACAAGCTATCTTTTCATTGGCAGTCATCTCCTGATCTGTTGGCCTTGCCATACCTAAGTAATAATAAAACCTTTATTTAAAACCAAGGCCACTCAAGCAGCCCCGGGAAGTAGCCCAGGTGAGAGGGGCTGAGGGTTCCCTCCAGCCCCAGGTGAACCTTCAGATGAACAGCAGCCCTGGTCAACACCTGTTTACAGTCTCCTGAGAGGAAGAAATCTAAGCCAGAGCTGCCCATCCAAGCCAATCACCAATTTGCAGCCCACAGAAACTGAGAGATAATACATGCTTGGTGTTTTTTTTGTTTGTTTTATTTGGTTTTTTTTTTTGTTTTTTTGCGGTATGTGGGCCTCTCACTGCTGTGGCCTCTCCCATTGAGGAGCACAGGCTCCACACGCGCAGGCCCAGCAGCCATGGATCACCAGCCCAGCCGCTCCGTGGCATGTGGGATCTTCCCAGACCAGGACACGAACCTGTGTCCTCTGCATTGGCAGGTGGACTCTCAACCACTGTGCCACCAGGGAAGCCTGAGACATTTATTTTTAATGTTGTTTAAATAGGCTTTCAAGCTTCATCCTTAAAACATTTTATCTGGTATTTATCAAAACAGGCCAAAAGTCCAGCTAATAATATTGTCAGCCGCTTTTGTTGCTCTCCAATAAATTACATAGAAAATTATTGAAAGTAATTCTCAATTTTCCAAGTGACTGGAACAATTAGGGACTTCAAGTCTCCAGTTCAAGAGTTCATTGGACTCATTACCTCAAAGAGAGTAGAAATAAGCTTCCTGGGATTATCTTTCTAAAATAACTCTTCTAACAGCTGACTTGCAGAACTGACTTTGTACTCAGATCCACATGACTGGGTGCGATGGACTTAGTGGTCCTGGAAGAATATTCCGAGTTTTGGCTTCTTAGAGGATTTTTCATTCTTGGTTTCTCGGTTTGTTTGAAGGGGTCAAAGGGGAGCCTCATATGCCAACTGAATGGGTATATTTATCATCATTTTCTGTCGCTTTCCTTTACAAGATTCATTATGACTTTGGAAATGTGCTAACATCTGTCTTAAGGGACTCTATTTAATAAAGATGAAATCTGGTAAGTGGCTCTAGGGGACTGTGTGTGTGTGTGTGTGTGTGTGTGTGGTGTGTTGGGGGTGGACAGGGTGGGGGAAGAAGATAAATTTTGGAGTTGCAATTGTAGCCCTTGGAACAAAAAAGGATGTTTAGCATATACCCATAATAAATGTGGTCTTCATTATTTTAAGTTATTATTATCCCAAGAAAAATAATTTAAAGCATTCAATTCACAGGTTAAATAAATGATCCACAGAAGATAAACAAAGGCAGTCTGTTCGGTAACTATCATTACTTCCCCCACTAATTTTCAGGTTGCCAAATGACTATCAGGAAAATAGTTTTAAGGACTTCCCTGGCAGTTCAGAGGTTAAGATTCCGCACTTCCACTGCAGGGGGCACGGGTTCAATCCCTGGTCAGGGAACTAAGATCTCACATGCCACACAGTGTGACCAAAAAACATATATATATACACACACACATATATACATATATGTTAGTCAAGCAAACTATTTAAGATTTATTTGTCCTCACCCATTTAGGCACACGAGTAAGCTAAAGTGGGCTAGAAACAAGATGAACAACAAACTCTGATTAAACAATTCATTCATCAAACGCGGACACTTGCTATGGGACAGGAGCTTGTGCTACTATAAAAGACACAGGAAAAGGAAGAGTCTTGATTCAGTGTCACACTGTAGTAGAGCGTGCATGGGAACACACCTGTGAGGTATCAATCCTGGTTTGAGCAAGGAGATAGTCCAGGAATGTTCTCAGGAGGAGGTGACATTGAGCTAGAAGCGGAGGGACTGGTCAGTGTTAGGCAGACATGAAGGTAAAGGGAGTAGGAAGAATAAAGGTTTGGAGGTGCAGGGGTGGGGCAGGTTCCAGGACCTCAGAGTCAATATGAGGCATCAGGACGGAGGGAGGAGATGGATGGATGCAGGGGTCCAAGGGCCGGCTCCTGCGGGGCTGCACCTGCCTTGCCAGACCAGACTAAATCCTGAGAGAAGTGGGAGCTATTGAAGAAAGCATTTCAAGCAGATAAGGTTTATTTTGGGTTTACTGGCAGAGTGGGGAGGTTGATGTCTGCGTGTGTGTGTGTGTGTGTGTGTGTGTGAGATTAACCTTGCACAGTCTTCTTAAGTTTAGTAAATACAAATACAATACAAGGTACTTAAGATGGAAAGCACCAACACACCGTGTCATACACTATTGCAACATTCTCTTCATTCACATAGCGCATGAGGGTGAATGTATTCTCCCCAAATATCTCCTTCTTTAACATGTGAGCAGAGTCGTTGTTTGGTGGGAGAGAGAGAAAATAAAAGTGATGCCAAGCTTCAATGACCTTCTTTTTTTAAATTTCATTTTATTTTATATTTTGAGGTTTCACATTTTGCTTTTTTATTATTTATTTATTTATTTTTGCGGTACACGGGCCTCTCACTGTCGGGGCCTCTCCCGTTGCGGAGCACAGGCTCCGGACGCGCAGGCTCAGCGGCCACGGCTCACGGACCCAGCCGCTCCGCGGCATGTGGGATCTTCCCGGACCGGGGCACGAACCCTTGTCTCCTGCATCGGCAGGTGGACTCTCAACCACTGCGCCACCAGGGAAGCCCTGCTTTTTTATTTTTTTAATTGACGTATCGTCAACATACAATATTATATTAGCTTCAGGTGTACAACATAGTGTTTCGACATCTATATGCATTAGGAATTGGCCACCGGGATAAGTTTAAAAATCATCTGTCACCACACAAAGTTATTGCAACGTTACTGTGTTCCGCATGCCGTACATTACATCCCCATGACTTATTTCTTTATTTTCCAAATGGAGGTTTGTACCTCTTCATCCTAGTTTGCTCCTCCCCCACCCACCTCCCCTCCGGCAGCCACTAGTTTGTTCTCTGTATCTCAGTCTGTTTCTGTTTTGTTATGTTTGTTCTTTTGATGTCTTAGATTCTACATATAAGGGAAATCATACAGTATTTATCCTTCTCTGTTCAGTGACCTTCACTTGTCTCAAATGTGGTTTCACCGCTGATGTTTCATCCCAGCATTTCACACTGGCCTCCTCAAACTTTTTTTTATCAAAGTCTTAACAACCATCATGTCGAAGTGACCTTAAAAACTGTACAGAAGGCACCTTTTGGGGACAATATGTTCATGGGGAAAAAAATCTCTTTGTCCCCCTTCTCCCCACCCATCTGTGCTTCTGCCTAAAAGCATTTGTATTTCAGAGCCGAACACTCTGTTCTTTAGATCTTAGGTGCCAATTTTCATTTTCAGAAGCCATACCAGAGAAACTGAGAAATCCCTTTTTTGACTTGACTCCTTAGAGCTTTGTAAAGAATGAATGTCAGATTCAGGCTTTATTTAAACCCTGCTTTAGTTCATTAAAAGACAAATTCTGTCTATTTAAAATTTTAATCATTACATGTCAAGAGCCACCATAACCAGACTCAGTACAACTTTAAAACATATCAGCTGATTTGGGCAGGGTCACCAAATGCATCCATTTTTCATTGCATTTAATCTCAAATATCTTTTAGATTTTGCATTTAAGGGTCACCAAATGCATCCATTTTTCATTGCATTTAATCTCAAACATCATTTTTGGCTTTCTTTTTTTAAAATTTATTTATTTTATTTATTTATTTTTGGCTGCATTGGGTCTTCATTGTTGCACGCGGGCTTTCTCTGGTTGCAGCAAGCGGGGGCTGCTCTTCGTTGCGGTGCGTGGGCTTCTCATTGCAGTGGCTTCTCTTGTCGCGGAGCATGGGCTTTAGGTGCGCAGGCTTCAGTAGTTGTGGCTCACGGGCTCTAGAGTGCAGGCTCAGTAGTTGTGGCACACAGGCTTAGCTGCTCCGTGACATGTGGGATCTTCCGAGACCAGGGCTCGAACCCATGTCCCCTGCATTAGCAGGTGGATTCTTAACCACTGTGCCACAAGTGAAGCCCCATTTCTGGCTTTCTTACTGGTCACCACAGTCACATCTTAAAAAAGAAAAAAGAAACAATACATTTAATCAGATAAGTCAATATTAGGAACTATTCACTAGTCACATAGAGCATGTTTTTATGTTGTAGGCACAAACATTCCCCAAATGTAACTATTTGTGTGTAGTTTTCTCTTAAGAAAATTTACCTGAAAGATGATCATAGATTTTGAACTCCATGAAAGAAAATTCTAATTTTCCCTCTGAGATTTTTTTTTAAGATTAGTAAAGAATGTTTTAACAAAAATGAACCACAGAATGAAGTTAGATTTTTTAAGTATTTTTAAGATCTGTAAGTAAACAGTGACTTCACCTGCCTACTCTATGAAAGACCGTGAAAGTTTTAAATGAACCCCCCAATGCTGAGCTGTGTGTCCCTTTATCCCTTTACCCCAGCCTCTGCATTTTAATGACGTAAGTCAAGTAATGCTATCATCTGTTTGAAGATCCAATGATGTCACTTTTTCTAAACAAAGGACGAGTTAGACTGGATTTTAAACATTACTAGAGGTTTATCTCACAAGGTTCTCCCAACCTAATGGTTCTGGAGACCTAATGGAGCTGATTTTAATAGGAGGGGTGGAGGTGGGGGCAGAAGATGGAGAGTTAGGGTTCGGGGAAGGAGGCGGATTGAAAAGGATAAAAAAAAAAAAGGACATGTGGTGTCTGTCTGGGTTGAAAGTGCACTCGCTTCTTGCCTCCCCAGAAACAATTGGAGAGGAAACATGGGTTAATGTTAGGGAGACACTAGGAGTTAATCATTCAGGGTACAGATGAAAGCAAGAAGGAATTTAAAAATTGTGCCCTCCCTTTCAAAACTGAAGCTGTTTGCAAGAAGCAGAATGGAAGAGCTTATTAGCTTGACTCCTTTGCCCTCTGCAGCAGGTGCTCCCAGGTGAAATCCTGGCACTTCGTAAAATGAGAGTTCGCTCTGCAAAATCAGAAGAATCGAGGGCATCGAAGAACAGCCATCAGGTGAGTCTGGCACAAAACTAAGTCAAAATTCCACGTTTGTGTCGGGGGCTCCTCGACCTCCCGCATCCTCGTTGCCCTCCACAGAGGTCACTGAAAAGAAGTCAGACAGACAGAGCTGCCACTGACAGAGCTGCCGTCCTCATGGGCCACTGCTCTGTCATCCTGCAGCATCAGTAGCTTTGGGAGGAGCAAGGGAGGGTTGCCAAGGCATTCGATTGTATGTCCACTTCCATTCTATTTTCAGTGCCCTTTATGCAAAAGAGGCCCGGCTGCAGCCCCACTTCCTCTTAAGAAGCTTGCCACCCAGATCCACCCTGCGCCTTTCCACAAACCCTGCGAATTGTTTTACTCCCTATGGCCGACCGACCCCATGGCTAGTGCTATGAGGTGGATCCCTTCCTTCTTTCTTCTCCTCCTTCCTATGTCTTCCTGCCCTCAAACAATTTCAGCCCTGTACTTGATGCTAGAGATACAAGGAAGACCAGAACATTCCCTGCCCTCAAATCCTTCTCAGTCCAGTGAAGGAGACATAAACTGAGGTCTGAAAACTCTGACTAATAAAGCAGCATGTCGCAGAGTTCCAGCTCATATGGAAAGTAGAACTGACGTCTTCTGACTCATAGCAAAACCTCCATCACAGCGCCACATACGAAACAAGCTATTTATACATGGATGAGCTCCATTAACAGATTTATCATTTCAGAAAAGGCCATTGGTGCCAAGATAGCAGCATTTCAACTACTACCTTATCTTCCTCCCACTTGCTAAAGGAAGACTTTTTCTGAAAGAATATGTTCCCCCACGGCTAAAGAGGCTGCTCAAAGGACACAGGCTTTTCTTACCGACAGGTGTGCCGCACATGTGGGTAAGGCCCTTCCTTCAGCATAGGGATCACACCCCACACTGTCACTCATGAGCTCCTGAGGCAGATGGAGAGGCAAGGCCTGGCCAGCCAGTGCCACCTTCTGGAGGGGCCAGGGCCTTGCAGGTGTTGTTGTTGGTGGCGCAGTAGAAGCAAATGTCAGGCCTTCCAGGAAATTCTTCCCTTTGTATACAACAGAGTGTCCTAATGCAGCTGGGCTTTTAGCGGTTGGGCACATAGCAGCATCAGGAAATTCAATTAGGGGACGGATGCCAGAGACCAGGAGAGGTACCAGAAACACCAAGAAGCTTACAAGTTTACAGATAGCCTGGTGACACAAAATCAGAGAAAACATTAGGGATCTTTATTTAGTTCCTTATGAAAAACTCTCAAATCTTTCTGATTTCAGATGTTACAAATTCATCCCACCAACATTGGACCTGTGAGTCTCAGAGAAAACAAGTCTCCATTGCTTGAGGAACGACTACTTCATTTACTGTCTTTCAACCCTACCCTGCTGCAAACTGTCAGGTCCCTACCCCTTTCTCTTCCTTACAGATCCAAAAATGGTTCTATAAAGCACAGCTTGAAAACCACTGCCATGGTACATTACTGGGAAATTTGTTCATGTGTTAAAACTCAAACATCACTTCCATTTCAAAGATCACCTCCTCAATGTTTTGGTTAGCTATAGCTGTGTAACAAACTACCCAAAACATAGTGGTTCAAAACAACATGGATTTTATTTGCTCCCAGCACTGTCACTTATTAGCAATGTCAATGTGTATGATTCCATGAGGCAGGAATTCAGGACAGCTCAGTGGAATACTTCTCCTCTATGTGGGGTCAGCTGGGGTCATCAGGTGGCTGGGCTGGGCTGGAAGGTCCAAGAAGTCTTCACTCTCATGGCTGGTGCCTGGGTGCTCCTCCAAGTGGCTTCTCTCTATCCACACGCCTAACGAGCTTCCTTACAACATAGTGGTCTTTGGGTAGTCAGTCCTAAGTCCATGATGGCTGGCTTCCAGGGGAAAACATTCCAAGCATCAAAGGCAGGAACTGCAGATCCCCTGCCTCAGAAGTTAGTGTCCTGCCTCAGAAGTTACATGGGCTCACGTCTGCTGCACGTCGCAAGACCAGCCTAGATTCAGAGGGAGGGTAGGTAAACCTGCCTCTCTGTGGGGGAAGGGCAAAAGAATTTGCAGCGACCTTTAATCTACCACAGTGAGGGCAGCCTTTCCAGAACTCCAGTTGAAGCCTCAGGCTCTATTATGGTCTCTCCTTGCCTCTTGAATTTCTGTGTCATAACATTTATCATAAGTTAGTTATGTGATGAGCTGTCTTCCTCATCAGGAACCTTATGGCCAATGAGGGCAGGGAATGAGGTGACTCTGTTAGACTCACCATTGCATACCCACTGCCTGGGGCAGTGCCGATGCATCGTAGGCTTTTGGAAAATGTTTGTTTAGAGAATAGGATAAACTGTTACCAGGAAAATAGAAAAACACACTTAGGGAAAGTCAGAACAACATAATGTAGTTCATGTGATATAGTTCTATTGGAGGAAAAAAGATAAAATAATGCTCCAAGTCTTTGAAATCCATCTTTTTGGGTAACAAACTTCTCATTAACCACCTAGAAATCTCATACTTCCTATCTTTTCCACCACGGAGGAAAAATCTAATATGTTCCATTTAAGCACATCTGTATATGAATTTTCCAGAGTATCTATATATTTAAAAAAATTTTTTTAATTGTGGAAAATACACACACAGAAAGTTTACCATCTTAACCATTTCTAAGTGTATATTTCAGTGGTGTTAAGTATCTTCACATTGCTGTGTAACCATCACCACCATCCATCTCCAGAACGCTTTTAATCTTGCAAAACTGAAACTCTACCTATTAAACAACTCCCCATTTCCCCACCTCCCCAACCCCCACTTTATTTTCTGTCCCTATACCTCTACTCTATAGATACTTCATGTAAGTGAACTCATACAGTATTTGTCTTTTTGTGTCTGGCTTATTTCACTGAGCATAATGTCCTCAAGTTTCATCCATTTTGCAGCACGTGTTAGAACTTCCTCCTTTTTGAAGGCTGAATAATATTCGGAATCACCTATATTTTTAAACCAGGTTTTTTCTTGTAATTGTGAAATTAATTATATCTATTCTGAGAAGGTGTAAGAGAACGGCAGTGCCTTGAAACACTAAGCTTACCTACCCATGCACACCGTGTAGCCTTATTATTTTTTTTTAGAGTCGCTTTACAATATTTTGTTAGTTTCTGGTGTACAGCAAACTGATTCAGTTACATATATGTATTCTTTTTCAGATTCTTTTCCACTATAGGTTATTACAAGATATTGAGTATATCAACAGATCCTATGCATTTTAGTTATTCCTCATCTTCTCCGGAAGGTGTCGCTAGTCCTTGAAAATGGAAGGTCACATCTGGCCATTAGGCAATTAGGTGATAGATTTTCCTTCAAATAATTTCTACTTGGCCAATCAGACAAAGCTGTGCTGAGCATACCTAGGGAATGGTGCCCCTGACATCCTCCCGTCTGCCTTTTCAATCTTTTTTCTTCTTGTTACAACCTCCCTACCCCATGCCCTGCCCCTCCTCCCATCTTTTAATACTGACCTTTTCCAGGAGTCTCTCTCCTGGCCAGTCACCTTGGAGTTTAGTAATCCCCTTCTCATCCTGCCAGACTCGCCTGCCATGTCTCTTGTATCCCAGAGACCCTTCCCAGTAAATACCCAAGTGTGAATAGGATCACAGATGATATTTGTGAGTGAAAGGTTTATAGCTGGGTTTTTTTTGTTCCTTTCTTTATTTCCCAAGCTTTCTTTGAATTGGTTACACATTTTATAATGTAAAATTGATTTTAGGGACTTCCCTGGTGGCACAGTGGTTAAAAATGCACCTGCCAATACAGGGGACACAGGTTTGCACCCTGGTCCAGGAAGATCCCACAGGCCACGGAGCAACTAAGCCCATGCACCACAACTACTGAGCCTGCGCTCTAGAGCCCGCGAGCCACAACTACTGAGCACACGCACCACAACTACTGAAGCCCATACGCCCTAGAGCCCTTGCTTCACAACAAGAGAAGCCACCACGCTGAGAAGCCGGTGCACCGCAACGAAGAGTAGCCCCCGCTCAGCACAACTAGAGAAAACCCGCGCACAGCAACAAAGACCCAACACAGCCATAAATTAATTAATTAATTAAATTAAAAAATAAGTAAGGGCTTCCCTGGTGGAGCAGTGGTTGAGAGTCCGCCTGCCGATGCAGGGGACACGGGTTCGAGCCCTGGTCCTGTAGGATCCCACATGCGCGGAGCGGCTGGGCCCGTGAGCCACAGTTACTGAGCCTGCGCGTCTGGAGCCTGTGCTCCACAGCAAGAGGCCGCAACAGTGAGAGGCCCACGCACAGCGATGAAGAGTGGCCCCCGCTTGCCACAGCTGGAGAAAGCCCTCGCACAGAAACGAAGACCCAACACAGCCATAAATAGATAAATAAATAAATAAATTTAAATATATATATATAATTCTAAAAATAAATAAATAAATAAGTAAAATTAATTTTAAAAAGTTAAGTCAAGTTTTTACTAGGTCAGCAGTGGCATAATTCTACTCTGTCTTTTACACCTGATCTTCCCAATTTTTGCCATTACTGAGCACAATCTGTGTTATTATTTGCAATTATTTTTATTTATTTTTTTGTTTTTCATTGACGTATAGTTGATTTACAATGTTGTGTTAGTTTCTGGTGTACAGCAAAATGATTATATATGTATATATGTATTCTTTTTCACATTCTTTTCCATTATAGGTGTTATTACAACATATTGAATATAGTTCCCTGTGCTATACAGTAGGACCTTCTCGTTTATATATTTTATATATAGTGGTTTGTATCTGTTAATCCCAAACTCCTACTTTATCCCTCCTGCACCCCCTATCCCCTTTGGTAACCGTAAAGTTTGTTTTCTGTGTCTGTTTCTGTTTTGTAAATAAGTTCATTTGTGTCATATTTTAGATTCCACATGTGTGATATCATATATTTGCCTTTGTCTGACTTACTTCATTCAGTATGATAATCTCTAAGTCCACCCATGTTGCTGCAAATGGCATTGTTTCATTCTTTTTTATGGCTGAGTAATATTCCATTGTATCTTTATAACACATCTCTTTATTCATTCATCTGTTAATAGACATTTAGGTTGTTTCCATGTCTTGGCTATTTGAATAGTGCTGCTATGAACATAGGGGTGAGTGTATCTTTTTGAATTATAGTTTTGTCCGGATATATACCCAGGAGTGGGATTGCTGGATCATGTGGCAACTCTATTTTTAGTTTTTTAAGGAAACTCCATACTGTTTTCCATAGATATTTGCCTAATAACTTTTATTAAACTTATTCACTTTTCTACAAAATTAAATATATCTTAAAAGATAATTTTATGTGACATTCTAAAATGGAAAATGCATTTGCCACAAATATAAAGTAACCATATAAATAAATACAACAGAAATAAAACAATATTCTCAAATCTACTTTAAACCATTGCCTGCTGGAAGCTGGGATCCTTTGTTAAAAGGGTGATTAGCAAGTGTTAGGGGTCTTCTCCTAGGGGTAATCAGATTGATTGGAGGAGCACTGAGTCATTGTTAATTAGTACAATGGGCCTCATATCTCTTTAGGGTTCATTTGCACTTTAATGAAGTAATCTTGAAGACTACACCTTGGCTGGAGGGAAAGACTTTCTCAAAGTTGTATTTCAGACGTAGGGGCTGGTGGGCGTGGAAGAGGTGTGTGTGCACCCATTAGGGTTAGGTGGCCTTGTCCCAAAGGTGATACCCCCTGGGGTGCACTAAATTGTTTGGCCTGCACCCAGGCCCCACAAACAGGGATTAAGGTACGAAGATGATAGAGTCATCTACCAGGGCCTGACCGTAGCTCCTGTACTCATACAGATATTCAAGCAGGCGAAAGCATGCTTTTCTTGTTTTTTCGACCATGAGCCTTAATCACAAACAGGCAGAAGGAAAAAAATGCAGCAAAGCTGAGAGCAAAGTGCTGCAGAAATAGACTTCCTGCAAAATTGTCTTTGCAGCTTTTTCCCTCTTCAATTTAGTCTTTGCTCATTGCTACAGTTATTGTCAAGTCACTAATTACAAGTGAAGACCCAAACACTAGATAAATCTATGAATATTAGGCTGTAGTAAAAGAGCTCTAGAGCTGGAAGTAGGAAACCTGAAATCCAGTCCTCTTCCGGCACTTCTTCTCTGTATCATCACCAAGACCCACTTATCCCATCGCTCATCACGTCTCATCTGCCATTAAATCTTCAATTCCCGGGGCTTCCCTGGTGGCGCAGTGGTTGAGAGTCCGCCTGCCAATGCAGGGGACACGGGTTCGTGCCCCGGTCCAGGAAGATCCCATGTGCCGCGGAGCGGCTGGGCCCGTGAGCCATGGCTGCTGAGCCTGCGCGTCCGGAGCCTGTGCTCCGCAGCGGGAGAGGCCACAGCAGTGAGAGGCCTATGTACCGCAAAAAAAAAAAATCTTCAATTCCCTCCCCCTTATTTGAATGAATTAGGATCTGAGGGCTCCAACTAGAACCTCTGTAAGATGAGAACAACATCTTATCCCCACCGTGGAAGGCTGGGGACTGGACCAGAGAATCTCTTGTAACGACCAGTTTGGAGGTCATAGAATCCTATGAAGTAGCAAAAATCAACTGTACACCTGTGCCTACTTCTTGAGCATGAAGCAAATACAAGATATACCAGTGTCTGAGATGTCAACAGCGACAGGTATGTATAGATAGCCAACGATGCACACACAATAAGGTTGATGAAGATATGTAATTTTTATTGAATCCTCACAACAGCCCCATGAATTCGTTTCTATTACTATCCCCATTTTAAAGGGGTAGAAACCAAGGCACAGAGAGTCCAAGTCATTTGTCCATAGTGCACAATCAATACGCAGGAGAGCGGCTTTCGAACAGAGGTGGTCTCCCACAGGAGTTGTGCCCTTAGTGCTAACATCACACCACTTAGGCAAATAGGAGGAAGAAGATATACAAACCACTGCCTCACCCTCAAAGCCTTGCACCCTAAAGGGGGCGGGCACAAATGCAAGCACTAAGCCAGGTAGAATGCAGTCAGGGGCAAATACAGCTGTTAGGAGAAAGTATTCCTTCTGGATGGGTGTGTAGGCGACAATGAGGGGCAGTGGGCCTGGTGATTCCCTGGGAGGGAACACAGAGGATCACGCAAATAGAACAGCACAATTTTCAAAAGATGGCCTGATGGTCCCCTTCACGCCTGGCCTGCCACCTGTGTTCTGACATCAGTCAAACTTAGCATCACTAATAGGGACAGCAGGCAAGGGTCCCCGATGGGATGGACAGGAAGCCCACTGCCCCTCGGAGGAAGGAGTCTTGCTCCTGTTAAATCAGTTAAACAAGGAGGCCATAGACCCGAGGTGGCTTTAACGCCATGGCGGCCGGAATAAGCAAAGCAAAACCTAAGCCTGTAAATGCCTCAAGGTTACGAAATTGAAACCTAAGGACAACCAATCACAAACAGCCAACTAGGCTTTAAGCTACAGCCAATCAATAATTTCCACGCTCTGTTTCTGCCTTTTCTCTCTAAAAGTCTCTCCCAGCTCCTGCTAGTGGAGGACTCCTAACCAGCCCTGGTTTGATACTGCCCAATGTGAAATCAATTTTTGCTCAGATAGACTTAAAAATTGTAATATGCCTCAGTTTATCTTTTAAAACTCCCAACAATCTAATGATGTCGTCAGAGCTAACTTACATGAAGTGCAGGAAACAGAAGAGAAAGTTAAATGATACCACAAGGAAGCAAGGCAACAAATCCAGAATATGGAGACATTCTGTAGGAAAACAGACCTGTTTTCTGTAAGTCAGTGACATGGGAGGTCAAAGGAGAGGGGACTAGTCTGGATGAAAACACTAAAGAGCAATAACAACGTCATGTAATATGGACCCTAACTCCAAGAAGCCAACTGTAAAAAGACATTTTTGAGATAATCAAGGAAGTCTGATTATGGGTGATGTAGTGGATAATACCAAGAAAAAGTCAGTTAGGAGTAAATGTGGCATTGTGGTTGTACAAGAAATTGTCATGCTTTAGAGATCTGTCATGCTTTTAAGGATTTGATATGATTTCCAGCATCTTCTTTAAAATATTTTAGCAAGAAAGAAAAAAAGTGATAGATATAGAAGACACGGCACAATTTTTATACTATTGAGTTTCACCAATGGGGGGGGGTCACTCCACTGGTCTCTCTCCAATTTTATGTATGTTTGAATATTTGTAACAAACTATGAGTACACAGCCCCAAGCTGGAAACAAACCAACTGCCCGTCCATCAACAGGTGAATGGATAAACCAATAGCCATACAATGGAATACTACTCAGAAGTGAAAAGTAATAGACAGCTGATACACAAAACAACATGGATGAATCACATAAGCATTGTGCTGAGTGGAAGAAGCCAGATTCGAAAGGCTGTATGCTCTATGATTCCATTTATAGGACATTCTGAAAAAGACTAAAGGGACAGAAAATTGATCAGTGGTTGACAGGGCCTAGGGTAGGAGGATGGGATTGAGTACAAAGAGGCAAGAGGAATTTGGGGGGTGGGGATGGAAGTGTTCCATATCCTGGTAGAAATGGTCTATATCTTGGTGGTTATGTAACTGTATACATTTGTCAAAATTTATAGAACTATGCACCAAAAAAAGGTGAATTTTACTCTAAGTAATTATACTTTAATTACTTTAATATACTACTCTAAGTAGTATACTTTAATTAACCTGAGTCTAAAAACAAATAGAATGAGACCAAGAGCTAAGGAAGAAAGGGAGGGAGGAAGGGAGGAAAAGAGAGGATGGGGGATCCTCTGCATAGCAGGCTTGGAGCCTGGAGACGGAGCAAAACTCTTTGCAAACACTGACCAGTGCAAGGTCAGAGACATCTTGAGAACCACTGCTTCCCTGTGACTGTTTCCACAATCCCAGGGAGAAAAACAAAAATATATAAATTCTGCTTCTCTTTTCCCTTCGTGTTTGTTGGGCTGTGCTTCTTTTCCTCTGCTGTGGTCCCTTCTCCTTACCTTATTCATACTCTCTTAGGAAGACAGTCTCCCCATAGACTCAAGTGCTGGCTGATGAAAGCAGGACTGAAACATTTGATCTCACCTTGATTTAACTAGAACAGCCTGTTCCGGGGATGGAACAAGCAGTGACCCAGAGGTTTTTGTTAAAGAATCTGACTGTATTGATCCAAGTAAATGAAAGAATAGATAAGTATTTTTACTGCAGCCGTCTGGCTAAGAATTGATGGGAAAATGTTCATGAAGAGTTAAATAGAAAACAATGGCGTTCTCTTGCCAGCATGCTTTTCACCTGGTGGAGAATTCATTTCATTTTTTTTAATTTAATTAATGAATTTATTTATTTATTTTTGGCTGTGCTGGGTCTTCGTTGCTGTACGCGGGCTTTCTCTCTTTGCAGCAAGCGGGGGCTACTCTTCGTTGGGGTGCGTGGGCTTCTCATTGTGGTGGCTTCTCTTGCTGTGGAGCACGGGCTGTAGGCGCACGGGCTTCAGTAGTTGTGGCGCATGTGCTTAGTAGTTGTGGCTCGCGGGCTGTAGACCGCAGGCTCAGTAGTTGTGCACAGGCTTAGTTGCTCTGCAGCAGGCATGTGGGATCTTCCCAGACCAGGGCTCGAACCCATGTCCCCTGCATTGGCAGGCGGATTCTTTTTTTTTTTTTTTTTTTTTTTTTATTTATTTTTTGGCTGTGTTGGGTCTTCGTTTCTGTGCGAGGGCTTTCTCCAGTTGCGGCGAGCGGGGGCCCCTGCTTCATCACGGTGCGCGGGCCTCTCACTGTCGCGTCCTCTCCTGTTGCAGAGCACAGGCTCCAGATGCGCAGGCTCAGTAGTTGTGGCTCACAGGCTTAGCTGCTCCGCGGCATGTGGGATCTTCCCAGACCAGGGCTCTAACCCGTGTCCCCTGCATTGGCAGGCAGATTCTTAACCACTGCGCCACCAGGGAAGCCCCAAGAACTCATTTCAGATTTCCATTTTTAGCAAATATGTCCCATATCTCCCTAGGCTGGAGCCCCTGACCCTCCTCGGGACACCTCTCAGACAGGAGAGTTGCCTAATCACAACCTGTTTATTTCACCCTAAATTTTACAGTCCTAAGTCCTTTGCCAAGCTGTCATTTTCATGAGATCAAAGTACATTTGCTTTAAGAGGTACAAACTACTATGTAGAAAATAAGTAAGCTACAAGGATAGGGAATATGGCCAACATTTTATAATAACTATAAATGGAGTATAACCTTTTTTTTTTTTTTTTTTTTTTTGGCCTCTCCACACTGCTTGTGGGATCTTAGTTCCCCAACCAGGGATCGAACCCGGGCCCTTGGCAGTAAGAGCAAGAAGCCCTAACCACTGGACTGCCAGGGGAATATAAGATTTAAAAATTGTGAATCACTATGTTGTACACCTGAAACTTATATAATATTGTAAACCAACTACACCTCAAGAAAAAATAATAAAAATAAATTCTACTGCTAAAAGAAAAGTACGTTTTCGAAAGACTGAAAATTGATTGATTAGCAAAATAATAAACTGTCTAATCATTTCTTGACGAAGTATTGTCTCTTGTAACAAGAATTTTGGTGACCATCAAGAAATCAAACTATTAGAATTTTTTTAAAGTGTTACTTTCATTTCATATCTTAACCTTTTATTTTTATTTTAAAGTTTATTCTTTAAGTGTTAGAATGGGTAATCCATTCCAATGGTTGAAAAAATAAGGAAAAAGTAGAGTGGAAAGTTTCCTTTCCTCAGTTGTCCCCATTTGCCCACTACTCCCTCCCTAAAAGTTTCTTTTGTATTCTTCTAGGGATTTTAATGCATACGAATGTGAATATTTACTTACTCCACTTTTAAAACCTAAACTTTCTATTAAAGTATATATGTCTGGAGGAAAAAGTACACAAATCATAAGTGATCAGCTCAATATTTTTTCTCAAAGTGAACATACTCATGTCCTCCTAGATCAAGAAAGAAAACTTTCTCAGACTCTCATGGGCCATGAGGCTCTTACCATGAGACTCTTAGTAAACAGGTATTCAGGTCTTTTGCTTATTTAAAAAAACAGGTCGTTTATTTTTTTTTTTACTGATTAGTGGTTCTTTACATCTCTGGCTATGAGTCCTTTGTTTATTACATGTACTGCAAATAACTTTTCCTCTCTGTGGCCTCCTTTTGACCCTTTAAATGGTGTCTTTGGATGGACAGAGGTCCTTAGCTTTAATGTACTCCAATTTGTAATTTTTTGTTTGTTTGTTTGTTTTGACCAAGCCATGCAGGCTGCGGGGATCTTAGCTCCCCAACCAGGGATCCAACACAGGCCACCTGCAGTGGAAGCATGGAGTCCCAGCCACTGCAACACCAAGGAATTACCTAAATTTTATTATTTTATGATTACCACTTTTTACTTCCTGTTTAAAAAATCTTTACCTTCACTAAACTCATGAAGATATTTATCTATGCTTCTTCTATTAGCTCAACTGTTCTATGTTTTCAGACCTCCAATCCATCTGAATTGATCTTTGTGTATGTTGTAAGCTAGGGGAGTCCAGATTCATTTTTCTTCCCATTTGAATATCCAGTTAACTTAGCACCATTTTTTAAAAATTTATTTATTTTTGGCTGCGTTCGGTCTTCATTTTTGCACGTGGGCTTTCCCTAGTTGCAGAGAGCGGAGGCTACTCTTCATTGCGGTGCGCAGGCTTCTCATTGTGGTGGCTTCTCTTGTTGCAGAGCATGGGCTGTAGGCACAAGGGCTTCAGTAGTTGTGGCTCACAGGCTCCAGAGCACATTCTTCCCTGCTGTTGCACTGGTTAAGAATCCGCCTGCCAGTGCAGGCGACACGGATTCGAGCCCTGGTCGGGGAAGATCCCACATGCTGCAGAGCAACTAAGCCCATGCACCACAGCTACTGAGCCTGTGCTCTAGGGCCCACGAGACACAACTACTGAGTCTGCGTGCCACAACTACTGAAGCCCGCGTGCCTAGAGCACATGCTCTGCAACAAGAGAAGCCACAGCAATGAGAAGACTGCACACCACAACGAAGAGTAGCCCCTGCTTGCCGCAACTAGAGAAAGCCCTCGTGCAGCAACAGAGACCCAAAGCAGCCAAAAATTAATTAATTAATTTAAAAACAAACAAACAAAAATGTTGCCTATATTCCCCATGTTGTACAATACATCCTTGAGCCTATCTTACACTCAATAGTTTGCACCTCTCACTCCCCACCTCTATATTGTCCCTCCCCCTCCCAACAGGTAACCACTAGTTTGTTCTCTAGATCTGTGGGTCTGCTTCTTTCTTGTTATATTCTCTACTTTGTTGTATTTTTTAGATTCCACGTATAAGTGATATCATACAGTATTTGTCTTTTTCTGTCTGACTTATTTCACTTAGCATAATACCCTCCAAGTTCATCCATGTTGCTGCAAATGGCAAAATTTTGTTCATTTTTATGGCTGAGTAGTATTCCATTGTGTATATATACACCACATCTTCTTTATTCATCTCCTGATGGACACTTAGTTTGCTTCCATACCTTGGCAATTGTAAATAATGCTGCTATGAACATTGGGGTGCATGTATCTTTTCAGATTATTGTTTTGTTTTTCTTGGATGTATACCCAGGAGTGGAATTGCTGGGTCATATGGTAATTCTATATTTCTTTACTTTTTTTTTCTCTCTCTCTTTATTTTCTTTTGTTTTCTTCTTTTTTAAATTTTATTTATTTATTTATTTTTTCTTCTATTTTTTGTTTTTTGAGATACCTCCATACTGTTTTCCACAGTGTCTGTACCAACTGACATTCCCACCAACAGTATATGAGGGCTCCCTTTTCTCCATAGTCTCACCAACATTTGTTATTTGTTTTCTTTTTGATGACAGCCATTCTGACAGGTGTAAAGTGATATTTCATTGTGGTTTAGATTTGCATTTCCCCGATAATTATTGAGGTTGGACATCTTTTCATGTGCCTATTGGCCATCTGCATTTCCTATTTGGAAAAATGTCTATTCAGTTCTTCTGCCCACTTTTTAATTGAGTTGCTTGTTTTTTTGATGTTGAGTTGTATGAGCTGTTTATATATGTTGAATATTAACCCCTTATTGGTCATATCATTTGCAAGTATTTTCTCTCATTTAGTAGGTAGATTGTCTTTTTGTTTTGTCAATAGTTTCCTTTGTTGTGCAAATGCTTTTAAGTTTAATTAGGTCCCATTTGTTTATTTTTGCTTTTATTTCCTTTACTTTACTTTCCTTTACTTTAGGACACAGATCCAAAAAAATATTGCTGCAATTTATGTCAGAGTGTTCTGCCTATGATTTCCTCTAGGAGTTTTATAGTATTCAGTCTTACATTTAGGTCTTTAATCTGTTTTGAGTTTATGTTTGTATATGGTGTTAGACAATGTTCTAATTTCATTCTTTTACATGTAGCTGTCCAGTTTTCCCAGCACCTTGATGAGACTGTCTTTACTTCACTGTATATTCTTGCCTCCTTTTTCATAGATTAATTAACCATAGGTGCGTTGGTTTATTTCTGGGCTTTCTATCTTGTTCCATTGATCTATATTTCTGTTTTTGTGCCCATACAATACTGTTTTTATTACTGTAGCTTTGTTGTATAGTCTGAAGTCAGAGAGTGTGATTCCTCCAGTTCTGTTCTTCTTTCTCAAGATTGTTTTGGCTACTGGGGTCTTTAGTGTTTCCATATAAATTTTAAAATTATTTGTTCTGGTTCTGTAAAAAATGCCATTGGTATTTTAATAGGGATTGTCTTGAATCTGTAGATTGCCTTGGGTAGTATGGTCATTTCAACAAAATTAATTCTAATCCATGAGCACAGTATATCTTTCTATCAGTTTGTGTCACCTTCAATTTCTTTCATCAGTGTGTTACAGTATTTCAGAGTACAGGTTCTTTGCCTCCTTAGGTGTATTCTTAGTTATTTTTTTCTTTTTGATGCAATGGTAAATGGGATTGTTTCCTTAATTTCTTGTTCTGATAATTTGTTAGTGTACAGAAATGCAACAGATTTCTGTATATTAATTTTATATCCTACAACTTTACCAAATTCATTGATAAGTTGTAGTAGTTTTCCGCTGGCATCTTTAGGATTTTCTATGTATAGTATCATGTCATCTGCAAACAGTGACAGTTTTACTTCTTCCTTTCCAATTTGGATTCCTTTTATTTCTTTTTCTTTTCTAATTGCCATGGCTAGGACTTCCAAAAATAAGTTGAATAAAAGTGGTGAAAGTGGGCATCCTTGTCTTGTTCCTTATCTTACAGGAAATGCTTTCAGCTTTTCACCATTGAGTATGAAGATAGCTGTGGGTTTGTCATATATGGTCTTTATTATGTTGAGGTATGTTCCCTCTATGTCCACTTTCTGGAGAGTTTTTATCATAAGTCAATGTTGAATTTTATCAAAAGCTTTTTCTGCATCTACTGAGATGATCATATGGTTTTTATTCTTCAATTTGTTAATGTGGTGTATCACATTGATAGATTTGTGGATATTTTAAAATCCTTGCATCCCTGGGATAAATCTCACTTGATCATGGTGTATGATCCTTTTAATGTACTGTTGGATTCAGTTTGCTAGTATTTTGTTGAGAATTTCTGCACCTGTGTTCATCAGTCGTATTGGCCTGTAATTTTCTTTTTGTGTGATATCTTTGTCTGGTTTTGGTCTCAGGGTGACGCTGATGCTGGTCTCATAGAATGAGTTCAGAAGTGTTCCTTCCTCTGCAAGATTTTGGAATAGCTTCAGAAGTATAGGTATTAACTTTTCTCTAAATGTTTCATAGAATTCACCCATGAAGCCATCTGGTCCTGGATTTTTGTTTGTTGGGAGTTTTTAAATTACTGATTCAATTTCATAACTGGTAATTGGTCTGTTCATATTTTCTGTTTCTGCCTAGTTCAGTCTTAGGAGGTTGTACCTTTCTAAGAATTTGTCCATTTCTTCTGTATTGTCCATTTTATTGTCATATAGTTGCTCATAGTAGTCATCACTTCTCGTATTTACCTGATTTTTTTCATGAGAACATTAAGTTCTACTCTCTTTGTAAATTTCATTATAGTATAGTGGTATCAACTAGAGTCACCATGTTATACACTCAGTCCTCAGATCTTACTCATCCTATAACTGAAAGTTGGTAGCTTTTACCAAACTCTCCTTCTTTTCCCCACTTTCCAGCCCCTGGCAACCACTTTTCTAGTCTGTTTAATAAGTTTGACTTCTTTTTTTCCATTATAAGTCTTAATATTTGGTAGTCTAAGTCCTTCAGCTTTGTTCTACTTCAGGATTGCCTTGGCCCTTCACATTTCCATATAAATTTTAGAAGCCCTTCCCTTCTAAAATTTTGTGCCCCTTCCCTCTTTTTTTTAACATAAATAGCAGCATGCCATGCATGCATCTTGCTTTTTTCCCTTAACACTATATGTTGGAGGTCTTTATATAATTGTACCTAAAGAGCTTCCCTATTTTATTTCTTGAAAGCAGAAGAGTATTCTAAAGAAGAATAAGCCATAATTTATTTTATCAGCCCCTACTGATGGACAATTAGGTTTTCCAATCTTTTTTTATCATTCGTATGTCTAATAAAGACATTAAGACTTTACACAAATTGTTTTTTTTGGGGGGTCATAAGTGGAAGTTGTAAGACATTCGTAAGTTGTTCTTATTGTTCACATACTGGGAAAATATAACAATATAGCATATGATCAAAAAGTCATATAGAGGGATTGGGGAGACCTCTATATTGGCTTTTGGCCAATATTGGCCATTTTAGCAATTATAGTAGCTGATACCAAACATAACTAACATTTTTACAGAGCTCTTGTATCATAGAGTCACTCAATAGTTATCGCACACACATTCATCTCACCAGTGAGGCAAGGATGTATTATCATTTTCACTTTACAGATGAAATGCCAAGAGGTTAAATGACTTGTCCAAGGTCTATAAGGAGAAATGAGGTGGAGCAGCCAGGATTTAAGTTCCAGTTGCCTGACTTGATGTCTAGCATAAAGGCAGCCGAGCAATTGTTTCATTTAGCTCTAGGGTGCATTAGAGCTCGCTCCACCGTGCAAGCTCCATGCCATAATCGTTTAGATTAATTGCTCAAAACTAAAGCCAAGCTTTCCAGTGATAATGACTTAACTTGTTAAATATAACCATGACCCTCGGGAAAGTAATATTTTAGATCTAACTATCTTCTTAACTTGGATTAGGTAAGCAACTTTAAACAGGTTTGAAGCAAAAACATTCTATTGATCCACTGTGGGTCAATAAATAGACATTTGCTAAGGATCTGATTCAATTGATTTCTTCCACATCAGGTACAGGGTGGGCCAGAACCTAGTTCTCAGATTACTACCCACTCATTTTACTAAGTGAATGCTTAATTACATCTTTGGATATTTTGCTTAGCTGTGTTTACTAGGTGGAGCCATAGGGGATGTGGCTCTAGCTTCTGGAGATTTGTATTTAAAAAACAGATTGGGGACTTCCCTGGTGGCCCAGTGGTTAAGGCTCTGTGCTCCCGATGCAGGGGGCCCAGGTTCAATCCCTGGTCAGGGAACTAGATCTCACATGCCGCAACTAAAGATCTCACATGCCTCAGGAAGATCCCTTAAGCAGCAGTGAAGAGCCCACATGCCATAACTAAGACCTGGTGCAGCCAAATAAATAAATATTAAAAAAAAAAAAAAAAAAAACAGACCAGGACCCCAGCTCTTGGTGTTATGATGGAGCTTCACATTGGTAGAAAGAGTTGCACAGGCTTCTCCTCCACAACCAATTCATGAGCTGGGACTAGTTTTTTGTTTGTTTGTTTGTTTTCTTTGCGGTACACGGGCTTCTCACTGTTGTGGTCTCTCCCGTTGCGGAGCACAGGCTCCGGATGCGCAGGCCCAGCAGCCATGGCTCACGGGCCTAGCCGCTCTGCAGCATGTGGGATCTTCCCGGACCGGGGCACGAACCCGTGTCCCCTGTATCGGCAGGTGGACTCTCAACCACTGCGCCACCAGGGAAGCCCCGGGACTAGTTTTGAGTTAGGGGTCATCAGAAGTCGTCCCAGGCTCATTCCCTTGGGTAAGGGCGCCTGGAAAGCCAAGCTGGGACCCACGCTGGAAACCCGTTAACTTCTTTTTCAAAATTTGGAGCCCTTGAAGCGCAATCCTCTTGGGCAAGAAGGGTAGTTCAGGCTAAATGGCTCTGACCCCACATCCTCTGATTCCATTCAGTTTTGTGGCCACCTGCCTATTGTTGTTTCTATCTAAAACAAGTAAGCTTGGGAAGTATGAGGAAGAAAGATGGCTAGGGCTCTTACTTGTGTAAAACAAGTAAGCTTGGGAAGAATGGGGAAGAAAGATGGTTAGGGCTCTCCACTAAAGGGTCCTATCTATTCTTTTTACATCGCATTATTAATGCAATGACAAGGCTTACTTAGTTATGGGCAGCATAAGATTTTTAAAAATGAATAATACGGACATGGCTAGATGGACGCTTTTTGCATTTAATTATTATTAACTGGTAGAGATTCTGCAGTTTTAATATTTATTTTACGTGAGAATTTATGGTGACATAGAAAGCTGTCTCCCTCCCGACTCCCTACAAATCTTAGGGCCAATTCCAGCCCTATCCACACATTGGGGTGATGAGTGTACTCTCAGGCACAGCTGGTCGCCAGTCTCCCAGGTTTCCCAGCCTCGTCCTCCAAAGCTTCTAATGCAAGTCTGAGGGCTTCTGAGGGCGGAAGTGGGAGGAGCTTAAGTTTGTGATTGAAAACCCTGGGGATGAGAAGGTAGTAGCTTTTCTACTGGTTTTCTTTTGATTTTCTCTTCTAGGTAAAATAATCTTGATCTGGACTAGAGCAGTTGGTTCTTCTGAGTACAAAAGACAGTGCATGCTAAATAGTGTTTAGATTTTTTAAAACAAAGACAAGTTCTCTGAGAGTCTCATCCTCTAAAGGTCTAGGAAACATCACCTGTCCAA
Organism: Delphinapterus leucas; assembly: GCF_059928025.1. Lineage (NCBI taxonomy): Eukaryota > Metazoa > Chordata > Mammalia > Artiodactyla > Monodontidae > Delphinapterus > Delphinapterus leucas. The sequence continues at coordinate 25,348,028 of NC_143138.1, forward strand.
ATTATTTAGGTAACTTTTTTTTCTCTATTTTTCCCATCTTCCTTCACTCTTCTTATTCTCCATCACTTCCTCTTGTCCAAAACCTCCAGGCAGGCGTCAGGTCAACTTGATTCTCTTCAACTGCAACTTCATCAAGGAAGACTTTAGATCCCATAAAAGTAAGTGATTTGTTATATGTTTACTTCTTCATGTATTTTTAAAATATTCCTACCTATTTAAATAATTTAAGTTTATGTTATTTAAATGTGTGAATTATTTTAGGAACAAATGGAATTATAATTACGAGCAAGTGTCCACTCCTAACTTTTCCTTTGCTGTTATTTTGGGAAGTTCTGCTTTGATTTACTGAAATTTGTTTTCCTCATGGCCTCCAAGACTGCATACATGGCGCGAGTGCCCTTGTCATGCCTTGGATTCTCACGACAGGAACACGGGAGGTAGGCTTTAGAAAGCTGGAAACAACACTATTTGTGGGGTGAAAAAAGACTGAGGTCCTCAATTTCACTTTTCAAGCTAATAACCTGTGATCTGTGCAAGTGACTTAAACGTTTTAAACATTGCTATCCTTATAGGTTATTAAAATAGAAACTGAGGTGTATTAAAAATTTGAAGAGTTTATTTGAACAAAAGCTCATTCAAATCAGGTGACACCAAACTGGACGTGGTTAGGAGAGCTCTGCTGACAGAAGTAGGGAAAAGACATACAGAGAAGGTGCAAAGCATAGAAAGGAAATTGTGGGATTGGCTGTAGCTTAAAGCCCCATTGGCTGTTTGTGATGGATTGCCTTTAGGCTTAGATTTTTCTACTTAGACATTTCAACCTTAAGTTTTGGTTTGCATAATTATGTAGCCGCCAAAGCTTTTGGGCCACTTCACTCCACTGTCCTCCTTGTTTAATGAATTTTATGGGTAAAATGGAGATAACACATAATTTGAAATGTCGTTGAAAAATTAAGTACAAAACGAAGGCAGAACCATCTAGCAAGTAGACATTCAGTTCATTCATTTGACAAATACTCATTGAGAGGATTTATTGTCAAGCACCTGGAACTAAATAATTGAAGTGGACAAAACAGACAAAAATATATTGCCTTGTGGAGTTAACATTGTAGGCATAATAAGTACGTGGTATAATACGTTAGAAGTTACAGGGCAAGGTCATACTGGAGAGCAGGGCTGAGGGATCAGGAAGCCAGGTAGGTCACACTGCAAAGGTTACATTCAAGCAGATTTGAAGGTGACAGAGGTTCCCCATGCTGCTGTCTAAGGAAAAGCATTCAAGGTAGAGGGAACAGCCAGTGCAAAGGCCCCAAGTGGGAGCAGCCCTGTCTTGTTGCAGAAGCAGCAAGCAGCCCATGCGTTGTGCTGAGTGGGTGAGCGGGCAGATGACCGGAGATGGAGTCAGAGACGTGAGGGATAAGGAGGCAACGTCAAGTGAGATTTGTAGGCCATTCAGGGACTCTGGCTTTCCCCTTGCTTTCTTCCTTCTGAAGTATACTTGATGGGTGATACCATGTGTTACAGGTGTACAGTATGGTGATTCACAGCTCCTGAAGGTTATACTGCATCAATAGTTATTATAAAATCTCTGGGTTTTGCTCTGAGTGAAACGGGGAGTCAATGCAGGGGTTTGATATGACTTCCATTTAACAGGATTTTTCTGGAGGCTGGGTGGAGACAATATCAGACAAGGGTGGAAGCAGGGAGAACTGTTAGGAGGGTGTTGCCGTAATCTAGGCGAGATGATGAGGTGGTGAGATCCGTGAGACATGGTCAGAGACGCTGGATAAATTGTAAGCGGAGAGCCAACAGAATCTCCTGACCAATTCTAGGTGGAGAGAAAGAGGGTGATCAAAAGGATGTCAGGGATTTGGGCCTGAAAGGAAGGATGGGGTGCCAGTAACCGAGGGAGGGTTGGGATGCTGGGGAAGGTGACGGACCTGGATTTCACCCTGGACTGATGCTTGGACTGGGATGTCGACTCTTTGGTGTCTCTTAGATGTTCCCGTGGTGATGCCAGGCCGGCAGTGGGTAACGAAGCACGGCAGGGGAGAGGCCTGGGTGGTGGTATTTATTTGGGAGTCATAAGCCTGAGAGATGGGCTTTAAAACTGTGAGTTGGGAACAGCCTAGAAAGGTAAGGGCAGGAACAGAGCGAGGAGGTCCTGGGGCCCCAGCGATAAGAAGGGAAAAGAGGAACCAGGGGAGGAGGCTATGAGGAAGCATCCAGTAGGCAGGAGAAAAATCCAGAGGGTGTGGTGTCTTGGAAGCCAAGTGAAAGGAGAGCTTTGAGGCCGAGAGCGATCCCGGTGTCACCGCTGCGCAGCGACCAGGTAAGATAAGCCGGGAACGGCCGCTGGCTTTAGCTTCACAGGGGCTGTTGGTACTAATGCGAGCAGTTTCGGTGGAGTGACGGGGATGGTTTAAGAGAGATTTGGGGAAGAATCGTGGTCCTCAAGCGCAGGTACTTCTTTGGGGGTTTTGGCTATGGAGGAGAGCAGTAGCTGATGGGGGCAGAAGGAAGGCTGGGAAGAGGTTTTCTTTCTTTCTTTTTATTTTTTTAAGATTGGAAAGATTACAGCTTTTTGGTGTGCAAATAAGAGTGATTTAGTAGACAGAAAACCTGATAATGCAGAACTGGGTAGAATTAATGGGGCAAGCATCTTGAGCACAGGAGAAAGAATGGGATTAAGTGGCTTTGGATTGGAGCACAGAAGGTGAGGGGTCAGCAAACGCTTTCTAGAAAGGACCAGATAGTAAATATTTTGGTATTTGCGGGTCCCACGGTCTCTGTCACAACTGTTCTGCTGTAGCTCTAAAGCCGCCGTGGACGATACATAAATGAATGGGCATGGCCATGTTCCAATAAAACTTCATTTCAGTTCATCGAAATTTTAATTTCATATAATTTTCACATGTCGCAACATATACTCTTCTTTTGACTTCCCCTCCTTCGACCATTCCAAAAGTTAACGGCAGGCTGTACAGAAACGGGCAGTGAGCTGGATCTGGCCCCCAGGCCAAAGTCTGCCAACCTCCAATCTATGTACCTGACAAGAGTAACCCAGATGGGTGCAAAGAAATTGGATAGAAGTGGTGAGGGGAATCTGAATTCTCCGGAGTGCTTCAATTTTCTCAGTGAAGTAGGACCCTGAGAATGAGGATGAGTGAGAAAGTATAGAAGATTTGAGGAGAGAAGCAAAGACATAAAATACAGAGTGTGGATTGACCAGGAACATCTAAGTAGAACGAGTCTCCCTGGAGCTTTAAGTCTCCCTGGAGCCTTAAGTCCCCTGCGGTCTTGAGTCTGAAGTCAGATCTCTTCAGGGGAGGCTGTGTTTTTCTGCAGCCACGATACAGAGTTGTCACAAAGTTGGGCTTGAGAAGCTGTGGTTCTGCCAAAGGAGTTTCAAGTAGGAGGAAGCGAAGTTAAGAGTTTTCATCTAAGAGGTTATAGATGATTGTAGGCTTATGAGAGATTTAACAAATAATAATACAGGACACCCAGTTAAATCTGAATTTCCGATAAACAACAAATACGTTTTTAGTGTAAGCCTGTCCCACGATTAGGAGGAAGAGAGAAGATAAAGCAGTCTGGGGAGATGTGCAAATTGGGACATCAATGGATTGGAGGTCTTGTCCGGGAACGGGTGCTGGGGGGACCACCAGCCAGGACAAGGTAGAGTCGAACGCCTGACCTTGAGATGCTGAGCAGTGGCAGCTACCGGTCATGACAAATGTTCAGCCACGGGAGCCACTGGAGGAATGAGTGGCATTGGGTGGGGGAGGAGATCATTGGAGGTAAGGAATTCAAGGAACTGTTCAGGGGGATCGTATACATGGATAGCGCCATGGATGACTAGCAGTTCACACTCACCATGTGTCCAGCCCTATGTGAGGACATGAAATAAAGATTAATCAGGATTCCAGTCCAGCGTGACCTAGAAAGGGCATTTAGAGCTAGCTCTTGGGCCCTTGGATGTGATGCTAAGAACTTCGGACCACTGGTTTAACATCCCTCCCCTCCTGTGTGAAGGAAAGTAACAAATCAACGAAATCAGTGTGCCTCACCCGATTTGACATACCTGAGTATGAAAGTGTTTAAAATCCTTGCAACACACTATGTTATGATATATATATATGGGGTTGGGTTAGCTGCAGTTAGGTCTCTTGTAAGCTTTCATAATCTTCTGATTACTTTTAAATGAAAGTAATTTAGAAAATACTTGAAGGACATTCTTTCTAATTTGCCCGGAACAAGTGAGTAAAATTAGACTGAATAAAAAGAGGAAGGTTGAACCCTAAAATATGCCTGTGGTTGATGTTGCAGGGTGGGCTTAAGGAGGACTTAGGGAGGAGCCAGCAAGGGGGTTGTGACCCGAACCAGGTGTAAGTTCTGACCTTCCAGAAGAGGGAAGAGGCAGGCAACCATTTTCTGCTAACTCATGTCCCTGGTCCACTTCAGCGTGAGCTCACAACTCCCCTTCCCCTTCGCACACCCAGGTGGTCACTGGGATTTGGAAACAAAAGCTCCAAGGAGACACAAAGGGGCTTTAAAATTTTCAAAGTACAGTCCACTCGGCAAGATGTTGGCTAAGATGTGTGGCCACCTCTTCAGAAGGTGAGCTCTTGTTATCCAGTCAGAAATGAAAAATGATTCGGTTATTATGATCATGATAGAATAGGCTCAGGAAGAAAATACAGACTCAGTAGAGAAGCGGCAAACCCACAGCAGCTACAGAGATCCTCAATGGGCTCTAGAAGGGATGGAAGAACGGTACGGGAGAGGGACTGGGTGATGGTTAGAAACCCTCTTACCTACCTCTGGAGACTAAGTTCCCAGGGAGCAGAGAAGGGGTTTGTGCCCTCAATTCCTAGAGCAGCTCCTGACGGAGAGGAGATGAATAATACTTGTCGAGTGAATAAATGAGTACAGAACAGTGAAAGAAAACCTGGGGAATCTCCTCAGCTACCTTTGTCCACTTAACCAGATGTGTGGCCTTGGGCGAGTTAATTAGCATCTCTGAGCCTCAGTTTCCTACACCTCCACACCTTTGCAAAGCAGAAATGAGATAGCGCTTAACTTTTAGGAATAGTGGTTGTTGTGGGTTACTGATAGGAAAAGAGATGGGGCGTGGTCTTTGCGTGGAGGGAGCATTTTTTTAGAACTAGCTTGAGAATTTTATTTTATTTTTTAAAAGTTTTTTTTGCGGTACGCGGCCCTCTCACTGTTGTGGCCTCTCCCGTTGCGGAGCACAGGCTCCGGACGCGTAGGCTCAGCGGCCATGGCTCACGGGCCCAGCCGCCCCGCGGCATGTGGGATCTTCCCGGACCGGGACATGAACCCATGTCCCCTGCATCGGCAGGCGGACTCTCAACCACTGCGCCACCAGGGAAGCCCTAGCTTGAGAATTTTAAAAGGGGGCGGTACTTTAAAATTTTGGGAAATCCTGGAACTTAGAAGAAAAATTTTCAAGTAAAGTTAAAAAAATTATTTACTTTCTATTATATGTCAGCTCGTATGGAAGACAGTTATATACATTATCTGCAGAAAATCCTTGGGGATAGGCAACATCCTAGGAAAAAACATAACAAGTGTGTAAATAGCTAAACAGCAGCATGTAAACAGGGGGAACAGGGCTTCAAACCAAAATTCAGGTTTAAGTATCTTGGAATGTTAAAGGCAAATTTAGAGGGTTAGTCCCATCTCCCACACAGGGCCCAAATCTTCTCTGCAATAGTGAAGTCTAGATTTGGAGCCAGAGTTAGACCCCTTAAGACAGTCCAATTCATTCTGAATTAGTCGAAGGTTTTTCCTTCCAAAACATTAAAGCTAGTCTCGAGCAATTTCCCCTCTCTGGCCCTGGCTCTGACCTCTGGAGCTGCCTGCAGGAAATACAGACCAGCCAGAAGGACAGGGGGCTGTGTCCTTCTCACCATCGTTACTGCTTCCCACAGCCGCGCACGCAGGGGACACTCAGGAAATGTTTGCTGCATCGAACCTGGCTTTGCCTTTTCTCGCAATGACGCCTAAGAGACGAAATAGCCCCAGTCTCCAGCCCTCCAAGATCAGTGCTGCTCTTGCCCTCTGAGATCCTGGCTCCAAGCCTTGACCTGAAATCCCCCTGGGAAGATAGGTCTGTGCTCTCATTAACTCAGTCGGTCAAGAAGCATCCACTGAGTGCCTACTGTGTACCAGGTGCTGTTGTAACTGCTGGGAACCTATCTTCTAACAAAACAGGCAGATTACCCTTGTATCTTCTGTGTGAGAAAGTAGAGAATACACAACGAATATAAGATCTTCCAGAAAGTGATAAGTGGTAGGGGGAAAAAAATAGAAGCAGGTAAGAGGAATTGAGAGTGTCAGTGGTGCTTTCAATGTAAGTGGGATGGCCGTGTCAGCCAAGAAGGGAGGTGATGAAAATGTCCATGAGATCATTGTGAGGGGGAGTGGCAAGGGAACAGGCTGTGTAAAGTGCGGAAGTGCCAGCCTGCATGGTGAAGGGGAGCAGGGTGAGCTCGGGGGAGCAGGGGGCCCGTCACAGAGATGCTGTCAGGCAGATGCAGGCTCGGGCTGCACTGTCCCCAGTAGGAGCCTCCAGCCACGTGGGGCTACGCAGCTCCTGAAATGTGGCTATGACCCACTACGTTTCAAAGACTTTGAATGAAAACAAGAATGTGACATTTCTCAATTTTTATGTGGATTCCATGTTGAAACGGTAACAACTTAGAGATACTGTGTTAAATAAAATATACTATTACAATCATGTCACTCGTTTCTTTTTTTTACTTTTTTATTATGGTTACCAGGAAATTTAAAACACCACATGTGGCTCCTAATCTGTGTCTATTGGATGGTATTGGTCTAGGGTCTTGCACACCCTTCTAAGGACTTTGGCTTTTATTCCAATAGAAATGGGGATCCCTTGGAGAGCTTAGAGCAGAGGAGTGACAGGATCTGGCTTTGTACAAAAAGATCACTCTGGCTGCTGTATTGAGATTAAATTGCAGGACGTCACTCATGGAAGCGGGAGCCCCTTCAGGAGGCCATGGCAGTGATGCAGGGGAGATAATGGTGGCTTAGCCCAGGGGGGTAGAGGTGGAGGCAGTGAGATGTGGCTGGAATCGGATGTATTTTTGAAGGTAGTGCCTACAGGAGCGCCTGCAGGATTAGACGTGGGATGTGAGAGAACGGAAGGAACCAAAGGTGCATGCAGTGATTCTGGTCTGAGGAGCTGGCCATTCCCTGAGGGAGGAAGACGGTGGGCAGAGCATTGGACTGTCAGGATGTCAATTTGGGTGTCAATTACAGTCACGTGGAGATGCTGAGACAACAGCTGGGTGTTAGAGGACAGCGCCCGGGGTGAAATTTGGGAACTGTAATATCTAAGTGGTCTTTAAAGTCAGAAGACTGGAGGAGCTCACCACGGGAATGCAATAATATTGAGAAGAAGGCTAAGGACTGAATTTAAGAATATGAGGTTGGGGAGAAAAGGTGGAATCAGCAAAGGACTAAGAATGGAGGAGGCAGATGGTGGTGACCTGGAGCCAAGGAAGAATGTGTTTCCAGGAGAAGCAAGAAGTCAGCATGTCCGGTGCTTCTATGGACAGTTAGGATGAGGATGGAGAGTTGACCATTGGGTTTAGATGATGTGGAGGTCAGGAGTTTTTTGGAATCATCTGAGCAAAAGCCTGATAGCAGTGGGTTTGCCCGAGAATGGCAGGAAAGACTTTGGAGACAGCGAGCATGGATAACTCCAGGAATTTTACTGGAAAAGGGAGGAGAGAGATGAGGCCATAGCTGACAGGTACTTGGGGCCGGAGAGGGATTCTAATTAATGATGGGGTAGATAACAGCTGGTTTGGGTGCTCGTGAGAATAACACAATAGAGAGAGGAAAACTGATGATGTCGGGTAAAGGTGGACCATTGCTGGAGTCAGTTTCCCATGGAGATGAGAGGGGATTCCATCCAGGGCACAGGCAGCCTTGCCTGTAGGAGCCACGGCAGTTCCCCTTCACTAACAAGTAGGAAAGCCAACTGTAAGGGTGTGGATGCAGGTGGGGATGTCACGGAGGGTCTCTTCCAGCTGCTTCATTTGCTCAGAGAAGTGGGAAGCAAACCCATCAGCTGGGAGAGGCTTTGGAGGTCTTGCAGAGTGAGCTCAAAGTGTAAAATAGGTGTCCAGGAGAGGGTGAGAGAGAAAGCGCTGGGGAAATAGGGACTGACGAACGCACCCCCCCCCCCCCCCCCCGCCAACCTTGGTACTTTTCGGAAGTGGGTTTAAAGTGAGAGCAGCCTGGGCATGGTGGTGTGTTTTCTCTAGCCACTTTTCACGGCAAAGGGCCAGGAGTAGAGTAAGCCCGGGGCTGTGGCACCTGCCAAGGTGTGAGCGTGCCCTCAAGGGAGCGATCCTAATGACTGACCACAGACTTGACTCGTTCAAACAAATATTTGCCGAATGGCCGCTGTCATCACAGCAGTAAGGTAATAAAACTGCTTTTGCGCTCAGCTTACGTTGTGGTCCTGTCGCCAAATCAACCGCCTCTCTGGTGACGCTGCGTCTTGCACTGCGTCCCCGTGGCCGTGGCAGGAACTGCGGCTGCTGAGGCACCAGATGAGACAGGGCTGCCGCCTCCTGGCCAGTTTCTGCTACTGCAAATACGCCAGGACCACATCTACAACTAGCTTCTCACTGCCCTGGGCTGGTGAGCGGTAAAAGCAAGGACCCGACCAAAGGCTAGCGCTGGGCGCCCAGGACCTCTGCTTTTCCCCACCCCTCCGTCTTCCATTCTCATTCTCAGTAAGGAGCAACGTAATCCCTACTAAAGGACGCCCCTTTCCTGGGAAGGTTTCCACCTTAGCAGACAACTTTAAGTATCCAAAAGCCCTCAAGCGCCAAGGAAATGAAGCAGTCATTGAATTTCAAGCATCTGTGGAAAATCAGTGCAGGAAATATTTGAGATGCAAAAGTCTGCCTTGTGGCTACTCGTCCACATACTACCATATAGATGGTATATTAGTATTTTTGTTCTCTTTGACTTTGGTTTCACTCTCTGGTTAGTAGGTTTTGCTGATTTCACTTTCCTACTTGTTATTAATTTTTCATTTCACTGTTATATTTACAATTTCTCAACTATACTTCAATAAAAAAGAAAAGAAAAAGATAGAAAAGAGTTCACTGTCATGGAAAACCATCACATAAAATATTAAGATTAGAAGGACCTTAGGATGTTGTCTAGCTTATATTTCTGTGCCTCACAGTGAAATTGTACTCAGGAAGTGACTTCTAATGCTCATCACAACTACGGACGGGCAGTGTGGACAAAGGGACAGGGTTGAAGCTGGTGTTGTCAGACCGCTGGTGGGGTGCCTGGTACCCCCCACCTGGTGATGAGCTAATGGCTGAAGTTCTCACCTTCTTCCTCTATAAAATTGCACAAATAATCACCCTGCCCATCTTGTAAGATGGTTGTAAAATCACATGTTGTAATTCAGATCAAAATAGTTCATTAATGGCGTACTGCATTGTGTATTCAAAGATGTTTATGGATTTTGCCAGGAATTTTGCTACACGTTATGTGGAATGTTCAGTACCTTCAATCCTTCTCTAAATTCAGAACATTCCCTGATCTTATGAAACTTACAATTCAGTAATATCTCTTTAGAGAAGAGGGGAAAACAACAAAGACAAAAATCTGACTTTTTTTTTTTTGAACACTGGAATTTGCTTCTCGAATTTGAAATAACTCAGTGCATACTTCTCTGATCCACGTCTACTGCCATTAGCTCTATTTTGCTTTTATCTTGGCTGATGTATTTTCTCTACCCTTTAAATGAAGGCTTGAAAAGCTTAAATGCAGTGGAAACATCCCAAATGTCCATCAGTGGATGGATAAGCAAAATGCGGTATATACATATAATGGACTATTATTCAGCTTTAAAAAGAAATAAAATTCTGAAACATGCTACAACACAGATGAACCTTGAGGATTTTATTCTAAGTGAAATATGCCAGAGACAAAAAGACAAATACTGTATGATTTCACTCATATGAGGTACCCAGTCAAATTCATAGAGATGGAAGGTAGAATGGTGTTTGCCAGGACCTGGAGGGAAAGGGAAGTTATTATTTAATTGGTATAGACTGTCAGTTTCGCAAAATGAAAAGAGGTTTGGAGGTGGATGGTGGCGATGGATGCGCGACAGTGTGAACGTACTTAATGCCACTGAACTGCACACTTAAAAATGGTTAAAATGGTAAATTTTATGCTGTGTATATTTTACAACAACTTTTTTTAATGGGAAAAATAAAGCAGCCTAAGTGCATTGTAAGTGTGTAAATCCAGTAGCATGCCCAGAATTAAAAACAGCTGTGCATACTTTTCTAGTCTTACACATCTGCCACAAACAGTAAGCATTCCATACACCTGTGGGGCTTGTTGAATTGCCCTGGATTTCTGCATATCAACTTTCAAGCGACCTCAAAGAATTTTTCTCAAGGTTGAGCTTTCTGGACGAAGTTCGAAGGCATTATAAGAAAGATGACTGAAATAGCTTTCAATAAATACTAAGTTTCAAGTATTACATTAGAGAAAAAGAAAGAATTACAGGGAGTCACTTTCAAAATGAGTCCATTTCAGCCGAATAGTGTTTGCAGCCCTCTGAATGACTGGGATTGCTGGTAAATGTCAGCCCTTCCATTAGCAGGGACCTTGGGCAATCATCTGGTCCAGCCCGTGCCTTCGGGCAGGTAAGATATCATCATCCCATTTTGCAGATGTGGCAATCCTTGTGCCCAGAGAGGCAAAGAAACTTGTGTCAAGTCACACAGAAAGCGGAGGAGTGGTGTCCAGAACTTGGGGCTCCCGCCTCCCAGAACCTGTGCTTATTTCTGCTGCATCATGCTCTGGTTTATGTAACTTCTCTGCGTCTCCGTTTTCCCACCACATTCTAGAGTGAAAATGTATCCGTTCTGATTACTGTGTAAAAATTCTTTGGGTGTCCCAGGCTGTTGCTTATCTGGGAAAAGGTGGGTGGTTATCTGGAATCAAGTTCTGGATTCAGAGTCTAAAGACAAGAATCTGAGCCTGTGATCTTGGATGAATTGGTTAACCTCTATGAATCTGACTATGTCAATTCAAAGTGTTTTTGAAAGAGTCAAGTGAGGCTTGTTAGTGCATGTATTTTGTATAGTATAAAGAAAAGAGTTTTCAAAGAGTAGCCCATGAAGACTTGGGGGTTCCCCAGACCCTTTCAGAAGGGTTCCAAGAGCAAAACTATTTTCATGATAATACTAAGCTGTTACTTGCCTATCTTCACGGCAAATTTCTCACAGGTATGCCGTGGGGTTCCCAGAGGTTACATGGCAGGTGGTATTGTAACAGATTGAATGCAGGAGCAGAAATGAGGTGTCCAGCTGTCTTCTATTAGGTTAGATAGTAAAAAAAAAAATAGGCAGAAATGTTAAACAATGTGACTCTTCTCAATTTTTTGTTTTGAATATAGTTATTTTCATTAAAATGTTATTTATGTTAAAATGTAATGGGTTATTACTATTATTTTAGATGAATTAATAAATGTTTCAAAATTTTTTCAGTTCTAATTTCTAATATGGTAATATTGACAGATATAACCACATACACAAAAGCTCTTTGAGGGTCTCAATTTTTCAGAGTGAAAACTGTCCTGGGAGCCAAAAGTCTGAGAACTGCTGCTATAAAGTACTGTACAAATAGTAGATATTTTTACTTTATATCATTGACCTTTAAAGAAAAGAAGTATCACATGATAAAACAAAAAAGGATGCATGCCTCTTATGGAAAAGTTAGAGAATTATAGATAAATAGAAAGAAGGAAATAAACAGTATCAATAATCCTATAACACAAAGAACAACTGTTACCATTTTTGTTGCACTTTTCTCAGTATTCTCTCATTGTAAATATCTAGCCTGTGATCTTTACAGGCTTCGTCAGTCTTCAGAGTTTAAATTGGGGTGGCACGGGGAGTTTGGGGCGGTTATTCGCCGGCCCTCGGACCACCAGCAAGATCTCGGCTCCGCCCCGGTCATCTCTGGTTGTTTCATCGGGTGGTGTCTCGTGTTTGCTCATCACTGAGTCTTTGGTTACAACACGTCCATCTTTTCCTTCCTCTTCTGCTCTGCCGCTTCGGAGCCGGGGATGCTAAGGTCCGCACAGTTCGCCGCCTCCTGCGGGTCAAGCATCTCCATCTCCGCGGGGCGTACCCCCCACTCCCCCATCCCCCCGCCACTCCAGTGCAATGGGCGGGAGCTCCGGGGCTACGGAAGTGGTGGGCACTGGGTCTGCTGGAATCGGTCCTGGGTGCCGAAAAGCCTGGCTGTGGGCAGGGCCTCCCTCCCTCCTTGAGCGGTATTTTGTCCGACGGGCGCTGATGCTGTGCAGTTTTACCGAAAGCATCTTCTTCCTCGTCATCTCCCTTCGATTCTTGCCCACTTTCTAGTCCTGAGCTAGGAGCCCCGTGGAGGGCTAGAGATGGGGCAGTTTTCACACTGAGCTCTGAATATCGCGAGAAAGAGCCTCCCCCTGACGGCCAAGTTGCAGAACTTTAGGACTTGGGACTTCATAGCGGCAGTTCTCAAACTTTCGGGTCTCAGGACCCATTTTCACTCTTAAAAATTGAGACCCTCAAAGAGTTTATGTGTATGTGGTTATATTTGTCGATATTTACCATATTAGAAATTAGAGCTGAAATTGTTTTTAATATTTATTAATTCATCTAAAATAACAGTAACAACTTATTACATTTTAACAAATACTATTTTTATGAAAAATAACCATAACACCATATTTTTATGAACTATAAAAAATTTTTATGAAAAAAATTGGGTACCTCCCTCTTTCATAGAAATCGTGGGATCATATTCCTTCTCCATTTGATCTGTGGTTCTTAAGTTTTTCTTTTAAAAAGTTGGTGTTGGGCTTCCCTGGTGGTGCAGTGGTTGAGAGTCTGCCTGCCGATGCGAGGAACACGGGTTCGTGCCCCGGTCCGGGAAGATCCCACATGCCGCGGAGCGACTGGGCCCGTGAGCCCATTTTTGGGGGGGTTGACACTTGGGTTTGTGCTTGTGATTTTGATATTACGTACACGTATGTTAGTCCTCATTTCTATGGGCAAAACAGTTCTCAAGTCTTTAAAATTTTTAAATTTCACAATATTTTCCAAAAAGCACCGTGACAGCTAGGGGCTTTCCCACCTGAACCACCGACTATAGATCTCAACAGCAGACCATGTTTGTCTTGTCTGCCCAGAGATTTGGAAGGAGAATGCTAAGTCAGCCTCTTCTTTCTCAGAACAGATACAGCTCAGAATCCACTTTAAAATGATGCAGGTTCTCTATAGAACTGAGGTATTTAGACAAAACTTGGAGACTCTCCATGTGAGAATCACAAATGGCTTAAAATTTGAGAAACCCTAAAGGAAAAATCCAAAGTTCTCTTTTACACAGCACAGAAAAGCGAGCTCTGAGAGGTCCCTTGGCTACTTGCTTTAAAGCTGCCTGTGCTACCTAAACGTCTCATTGGGCGAACGATGGCTGTTCCCTGGGTCCTGCACATTGACTCAGGTGAGACATTAACAAGCATTTTCTGATTTTAAGGGGTATCAGACAAGTGCCTTAGGGTGTCCACCTTTAGAAGCATAAATAAAAGGGACAGTGCTTTATTTTGAAGTCTGGGCTAATTTCAGGCTTACTTAGACGGGAGATGTGTTAGTACATCTCTAACAGGTGCAAGCTGAAACTGCTCATCTTTAAGGGGTGAGAGTGTAGATGGTCTTTGGGGATCGCGTGATTGGGAAGGAGAGGTTAGGGCTGGCCTCGGGCTTGCCTGCATCCAGGTTTCTCTCCTTCCTCTCCCTTTGTCTGTCTCTCTCCTCTGCTTTTCGCTCCTTGTTGGTTTCATCTCTCAGATCTGTCATGTGGCCGCGGAGGTGACCACAGCAGCTCTGAGGTCAGGCTCACAGTTTGGCATCTGAAATGAAAGAGCAATACCTCCACCTCTGATTTGGAAAATTCCAGGGAAGAACGGTGTAGGTCAGACTGGGTCCCATGCCAGAAGGGACAGAAAATTCTGATAAACAGCCTTGGGGGAGGAAAGAAATATTCTGAAAAATGGTGAGGTAAGGAAGCAAGAGAATCTTGATGCCAGAAGGGGCTGGTATGTCAGACAGACTTACTCTATCAGGAAGGGAATGCCTTTTAACGTCATTCTTCTCTAGTTGATATTTCTTCTTTGACCAAGGTCAGTTTGCTGATGCCAAGAGATTGGTTACTCCACAGTCTCATAAAGATCAAGTTACTTAACCTTCCTCATACTAATATGGCTTAATAATACTATATCTCATGAGGTAGTTGTGAGGCCTACAGAATAGCATCTACCTCACAGGGATGCTCTAAGGACCAAGTGCTCAGCGTGGCACCTGACACACAGTAAGTGTTTGGTCAAGGAAAGCTTTCGTAATTACCATTGTTATTAATAACAATGACAGAGGAGATCCAATTAGGAGAATTTGGGCAAGAATGTAGGGCGTGGCCTTAAGAGACCAGAAGTGCCATCACCTGTCTGGGACATACGGTCAGAGCTCAACCAGAGTGTGAAGACGGAGCACCTTCGTTCCCCCCGTGTCAAGGGACAAGGCTGGATCAGCTGCTGAGGCTGGGATTCCAGCAGATCCTTCTGTAAAGAGAAGAAGAGTGGAAGATACCAACCTCACCTCGAAGGAAATAGCAGCTTAGCAGGGAACTAGTACTAACGGGCATCAACAGTTAAAGCAACAGTACGTACAGTCGTATTACAATCATGCAAAGTAAGACCTGCATTTGGTGAGGTATGTAGGAAAACAAGAGCCTGAAAGGAGTGAGCCAAATGTTACCTGTGGGAATCTCTAGGAGATGGGAACATGAGTTGTTGTTCTTGTTTTTTAAGATTATGAATTTATTTTGTAATTAAGAAAAAAAAGTGCTAGTTTTAAGTGATGTAAGACAACTTATAACTCAGTTAAGAGTTCTGGAACACCACTGAAGTGAGAAATCCTGTGCTCCAGACGAACATGGGAAGACATCATAAGGGGTGACATTTTGGGGACTCCTGAAGGATGGATGGGGTGTACATGTATAGAGGGGAGAAGACAGCTCTGGCGAGGAGCCCTGAGCAAGTGGATAATCATGGCAGGTTCAATGATCACCTTATTGCCTCTCAACTCCACGTCCACTCTTTGCTCTGCTTCCTGATTCTGGAGTTGGACCCTATGGACATTTCTCTTTGGCCAGCTGGCACAACGCCAGGCTCTGTCCCGCTACCATTGTTCAGGGGGTGGAGAAAGATCCTGACCAAGGAGGGCCTACAAAGAGCAGACCGAGATTAGCCAGAAAAAGCACAAGAAAATCATGCAGGGTCTTTACCTCCAGATGGAGAAGGAGTTCATTCGTGAATTGAAAGCCTAGTGAGACATCTTCCCAACGTTGCCAAAGGTCTCCCAGGGCCTAACACAGCCGGTGAGGCTTCCCCAGCATCTTGTCTTCCGGCGTGCTCGTTCCTCCTTCTGATGGTCTGGACCTTCCTAAAGGTACCGACTTCTCATCAGGCTGAGCACACACTTGTCATAGCACTTTACTGGCCCATGGCGTTGCCACTACCTAGAGCAACCTCTTTTACTCCTTGATGCCTTGACTATTTGTCCTTCAAAAGGCTGATCAGGCATGCTATTGGTGTAAAAAGTTTCCCCTGAGTCTCTTCCCTCCAGCTTAAAACCTTCCCCCTGTACATCCTTCTAGACTACCTCTGTTCCACGCATCATGTTAACTTAGGCTGATTCAGTGTCTGTTCATCTTTTCCACCACTGAACTTCTTCATGGCTTTAATGATCCCCTGTATCTCCAGAGACTAGCAGACTGCCTGGAACATGGCAGGTGAACTGAATCAATGTGGGCTGCGCCCCGACTGCTGAGAATGTCTTTTGAAGGCAGGATTATATTATTCTGGGAGATTAGAACACTCAGAATTAGTGGGGCATCATTGTTAGGGGCAGGACAGCATTTTAGTGCTTCTGATTTGGGAGATGTTGGTTAACCAATATCTATTCCAATAAATTCCATCACTGTCACGTTTCTCTCTGTCTGTCTTCTCTCGCTAGTGTACACATGCAGAGGTAGATGGTGGAGGAATTAGAATCTACCATTAATCAGTCTGCCTTGGGCTCAAACTTTGAAATTACAAGAAGGAAAACATCTGGACTTCCTCATGAGAATCTTTGCAATGTCCATTTCTGTTAAAATGCCTTTTTGACATAAACAAAGGGAAAGTTCATAGGCGTACTATAGAATATTCACAACATTGCTGGCATTCTGCAAAGAATTGGGCTGGTTAAGTGGCTCCCAGGTCACTCTTACCTATCCCAAGCTGAGAGCATCTAGATTTTGATTGGATTATTGCCAGAGCTCATTAGCATAGTGTACCTTGACCTGGATTAGGGAACAGCAGCTTCTGCAGAGAAAATGATCAGAGCTTGCTGGGACCTGAACCAGAGATGAGATTTTTATGACACAGTTTTGTCTACATCTCCATAAGAAGTCAGAGGTAAGGAAACCATTACAAAGTTTCAGTTGTAAGATTAAAAAAAAAAAATGGGGAAGTAATATACAGCATAGGAAATATAGTCAATAATATTGTAATAACTTCATATGGTGACAGATGGTAACTTATGATGATCATTTTGTGATGTATAAAAATATCGAATCACTACGTTGTACACCTGAAAGTAATATTGTAAATCAATTATACATCAATTAAAAAAAAAAGGTAAAGAAGCCAGAAATCCTGAGGAGAGACAAATGTAAGGGATGTGATAATGGCCACCTCATTTCTACAGGGTTTCATTTCTTCTGGTCGGTTTTCTGTAGAAATAATGAAACTTGAACAAGTTTCAAGCTTGGCCCAAGTTGCTTTGAAAAAAGAAAGCCTTGACAAATGGACTTTTTTAATCCTAGAGGAACACTGAATTGGCTTGTTTATGTTTTAAAGGCTGTAAACCATCTTTTCTTCTCTCCTGTGTTTTGGTCTTAACTTTCAGAGAAATATTAAGTTCATGTTCATTCATTTGTCAAGAATTTATATCAGAAAAAAATCGAAAAAGCAATGTAGTTTTTCTGCAGCAGGATTTTTGATTCCCCTTCCCTTAATTTAAAAACAAAAGAATTATATCTATTTACATTGCCTAGGCTTAAAACAATGTCTTTGATTTTTTGAAATGTGAATCTTGTTATTCAAGGTTTTTTAAAAAGGTCAACCTGTTCCAGTTAGCTGTAACAAATTTTAGACCATCCAAGTTACTGTTGTTAATGTTAAAGAAGTACATAAAACCGTTGCTATCACATTTATCCTTGATATTTGCGTCTGACATACTTGTTTAAGTCTATGGCATCATTTCTTCAGTAACTTAGTGTTTATTTGCCAAACATAGAATTTGATTTAAAACTCAATGGGGATTTAATCTTGCACATCAGTGTTTGAACTGGGGGGCAGGGGTTTCATCTTTTTGAGTCTTGGACCACTAAGTTGTAGGTGAGTGTGGGTAGGTGCATTAGGGAAGGAAGAGACTCCTATTAGATTGTTATTTAGTGGCCAAGAACTTCATTTACATGTTCACGTCAACAGTCTTCTATATCCATACACTTGCCCTCAGTACATCTCAGTGAGTGACAAGCATTAGGGTTACATAAAGCTAAGTAACTGAGGAACAGAGTGCATGGGACTTCCTAAGGTTGAGACTATTAAACTAACTTGTGGTTTGAGTGACTTTTAAGTAGTTCTATGTAACATCATTATGGCCCTTGTTTTTTACTACTTTTTTTTTTTTTTTTTTGCGGTACGCGGGCCTCTCACTGTTGTGGCCTCTCCCGTTGCGGAGCACAGGCTCCGGACACGCAGGCTCAGCGGCCATGGCTCATGGGCCCAGCCGCTCGGCGGCATGTGGGATCTTCCCGGATCGGGGCACAAACCCGTGTCTCCTGCATCGGCAGGCAGACTCTCAACCACTGCGCCACCAGGGAAGCCCATGGCCCTTGTTTTTACTAGCGCACCAGCGAATGGAAATGTCACACACGTAAACGTGTTTTACCTCATATTCTGCTAACAAGCACATTTCATCTCAAAATGATTGTCTTTTTTTTCCCCCAGACTTGAACACTTTTAATTTCTTTCCTTCTTTTATTTTTTCTTTTCTTTTCTTTTCTTTCTTTCTTTCTTTTTTTTTTTGGTGGGGGGTAAATCCCCTTTAACCAATTATAACTAGAAACTAGTATTTCTCATGGTGGAAAAAAAACACAGTTTGCACAAACATTTTTGAACATCTATTGTTTATACAATACAATTTAATCAGAGTAAAGTCAGACAGACTTTTCTTGTAGGGGGCAGATTGCTAAAGATAAAGCCAGAAAGTCTTGAAGGGTGCTTTGAATTAAACAAAGTTGAGAAACACTATTTTAGAGCAATAGTTCTCAAACAGTTTTTACCCCCAGGGGACATTTGGCAATGTCTGGAGATATTTTTTAACAAGGAGGGGTGGGTTGCTACTGACACCTAATGGGCAGAGACCAAGGATGCTGCTGAACATCCTACAATGCACAAGGTAACCTCCACCACAAAGAGTTATCAGGTTTGAAATGTCAATATCGCCAAGGTTTTAGAGGAGTCTATCGTTTGATGATATTTGAAGATATAAAATACATACTGGATTGTTCATCTCTATGGAAATTTAGATTTTAAAAAAGACTTCTAGACACATCTGGTTGTGATGTTCCCCTCTTGTAACACACCCCAGGTTAGCTAATTTATGAAGGTGTATCCATGGAAACAACTCTAAGCCAGCTATCCCTCCTGCCCCAACACAGGTACACGGAGGATAAGGTTTTAACCATTGGCTACAGGTGACAACGGTCCTTACTAAGGCCTTCCTGCTTGGGGCTAGCAATGAGGAAGGAAGCCTAAATCTGAGAGTGAAATTGATGATCTCCTTTTGATTTCCCAAGGTCAAGCTTTATTTCAGCAAGGTCACTAAGGGCTCCTACATTTTGTTTTTGTTTGTATGTTGATTCTTTGCCAAAATATCAATGAAACAGGCCTTTCTGGCAGACGAGCACTGATTTTTATCACTTTAATGGTCAGTATTACTGTCATTTATTTTTTAGTGTCAGAAGACAGTCTACTGGTCTAAACTGCCTGGGCGGACTAATCCAACTGTGTTAAGAGCCTTTGAGAGCAAAATTCTCAAGCACTCCTGAGGGCAGTTGGACAGACGGAAACCTGTGGGCGACCCGACTTTATCATGGAACTTGAGAACGTTGATTCTGAGGACAAAGAGACGTTAAGCTGGGATATTAATGATATGAAACTGCCACAGGTATGTACTTGCTTTAACACCGGCTTCAGCATTTGGCTGTGAAGCCTTGACCGGTAACTTGCTAAGACCTGGAAGGAACTTGGTGAGGGTCCCAGCTGGGTAAACACCTCTCCTCCAGAGCTTCGGCTGGACATCTGACTGAGGACTTTTGAGAGGAGGTGCTAAGATCTATGAATTGAGCAAGCCCTTACCAACCAGACTCACCCGGTTACAGACAGAAGCAAAGAAAATGTTACTTCCCTTCTCTTTCAAAGTTGGCTTGGCTCAGATGGCACCCGCCTGCTAGCTAGTAAAACAAAATCCACGCTAATGTGTTTGTCCATAGATCGACTCTCTGTAATGCACAAGCTCCCATACTACCTTATTTGCTATAGTCATGGGTTTAACCTAAATCTGTCACTGGAATGTCCTGGTGAGAGTGCTCTTCTAGACCTTTTGTAACTAGTACACAGTCCACAGACATGGGGCTCCTCTCCAACTACAGAGTGACTTTCATTTCATGTTTTCTTTGCTTTATCTTTGGCAATTGCCTTTTTTTTTGGCTGCCTCGGGTCTTAGGTGCGGTGCATTGCATGGGCTTTTCGTTATGGTGCGAGGGCTTCTCTCTAGTTGTGGCATGTGGGTTTTCTCAAAGTTGTGGTGCGAGGGCTCCAGAGCATGTGGGCTGTGTAGTTTGCGGTACACAGGCTCTCTAGTTGAGGCTCGCGGGCTCAGTAGTTGTGGTGCGCGGGCTTAGTTGCCCCAAGACATGTGGGATCTTAGTTCCCTGACCAGGGATTGAACCCACAACCCGTGCATTGGAAGGCGGATTCCTTACCACTGGACCACCTGGGAAGTCCCAGCAATTGACATTTTTAACTCTTAATTTGGTGGAAAACATTAGTTGTTTTAATTTTTTTTTTTTTTTTTTTTGTTGGCCACGCCACATGGCATGTGGGATCTTAGTTCCCCAACCAGGGACTGAACCCTGGCAGTGAAAGCACCGAGTCCTAACCACTGGACTGACAGGGAATTCCCAACATTAGTTGTTTAAAACTGACTTTCTTGAGCTCCCTTTTTGGCCTTTCTTCCAGTGAAGAATGTTCCAGTGAAGAATGTTTTCACTGGAAATTTTTGGGAAAGGTGGCTGGGAAAGCTAAGACTGGGAGACCACCAGTACCATCTAGTGAAAGGTCAAGCTCATCTGCCTGATTCTGGGGAACAAGAAATTTGAATTATCCCAAGCAGGGGAGAGGGAATGGAGATTCCACAGTCTTGATTTATAATCATTCCAAATTTCACTCTAATGAAGGCTTCCAGATCATTCCAAATTTCACTCTAGTGAAGTGTTTCTTTTATAGATTTTTTTTTTTTTTTTTTTTTCCCAAGCCCTGTGGTATGCGGGATCTTATTTCTCTGACCAGGGATTGAACCTGTGCCCCCTGCCATGGAAGCTCAGTCTTAACTGCTGGACCACCAGGGAAGTCTCCCAAGTGTTTCTTTTGTTTTTTTTTATGTTTACCCTTAAATCTCCTCCCGTATTATCTCTGGGTAGGTCTTAGAAAAGCTGGGAAGCACCAAGTATGCCCTACTTTCCATCCATTTAAGGATGGTTCAATACACTACAGCTAAATCATGCAAATATCTATTTTAAGGATCTATCTTTGTAGTTGCTTGTAATTGGTTTACAATAGTTGTAGCTGTTTTAGAGGAAACTTTAAGGTAAATTTTAATTACTCCTGGCTCAGGGACCCATATTCCTAGTTCATGATTGCAGCTCTCAAATAGAGAAGATGGACATCCTCAAAAACAAGAGTTGAAGGAAGCAGGCACATAGATGATTTTGCAAAGTCACATCGTAGAGTAGGCGCTTTAATGGGGTCTAAGAACCCTCTGACATGGCGGGCAACACTGTACTAACGTTTATTTTTTCTGGGACAGAGGATTCATATCATTCATCAAATCTGTAGACAAAAGGAAGAAACACTTCCCTGGAGGGGATCTCAGGGCTCATAAAAGTTCATGTTCCAACATGAATTTTCCAAAACTCAAGCATTCTCAGCTACCCAAGACATTAAAATGAGACATTTACAATAAAAATACACATTCAATTTTGGAAGTGCATCATTTTTAGTTCGTAGAAAAAGTTTGATTGTTCGTGGAAATAGGTAAGTGTCCTTCAATTCATTAAATATGCCAGGGAAATGATTAAAAGAGCAAAATATTCCTTAGTAGTTTCTGAGCAGAGTCAACAACATCCTCATCTGGGTTTATGCTGGCTTTGGAATCGTATCAAGACCTAGTTGAGGTGAAAGATAAAAGGTCTTGGAAGGATTTCCAAGCACAGTAGATTTTATACTTCAAGAGAGTTTCTGAAGGCAGAGTGGTGTATGGTGAGAACAGGGCTAGGAGACCAAGTCCTGGCTTTGAATTCCAGTCCTGCCTCTTTTTATTTGTAGAATTTCACGGGGTGGTTTAGCTTTTCTGAGGCTCCCTTTCCTCTTCTGATAATGAAGTGCTTGCACTAAATAGTCTCTTACGGACCCTTTCAGTTCTAAGAGTCTAGGATTTGGTGACCTGAGATTTGGAAGACAGCCTGCACCCTAGAATGGGGGCCGGGTGCCAACCACAGGGCCTGGTACGTGTTAAACACAAGCAACAAATACGAAATTCACGAATGATTGGCTCTATGGCTTATCTGTGTGACTCTAAACCAATCTATTTTCTTAAGTCTTCATTACCTCCTCTGTAAAATGAAAATAGTAATTCCTTAGATACCTTTCTTAAATGTCTAAGCTGTTTAGAACAAATGTGTTCCCAAAATGTGTTCTGTAGTGTGTAAGTTACAAGGAATTTTCATGGATGCTGCGAAGGAAGAAAAGGACTAAGTTTAATGAAGTTAAGCCAATTTTTTTTTTGGCCACACTGTGCATCATGCAGGATCTTAGTTCTGACCAGGGATCGAACCCGTGCCCCCTGCAGTGGAAGTGCGGAGTCCTAACCACTGGACCGCCAATTTCTCTACTGCCAACTTGGTGCCTTTCTTACTGCACTGGCGGCTCTCCCAAGAGGAAGTTGTTGGCATTGTTGCCCTATCATAGTTTTGACTACAGAGCCCTTTTTCATGGAGCCCCTTGGGCGATGAGTGTGCCTCAGACCATCTGTTCGAGCATTAAAACATATGTTTTAAAGGATTACATCTATAATAACATGCACTGGCTTATTACTATTATACATTTCCCCAATTCCATTCTTTTTCCCACCCATACAAAGAATTTACAGTTTATTGTTCATATTTTTATATTCTTGCCAGGATTCCTGCAAATTCCTGTAGCTTGTAGACAAATTCCTTTCTTATTAATGCACCCCACTGCTTCAAGTTTTGAGATGGTTACAAGAGTGCTCACTGCATCTTTTGGTCCTGGGAACTCCATAGCCCTTTATACATCTCAGATAGATCACGATCTATGGGTTAATTTTTGGCAACAGTGAACAATGACATCCTTATCAGGATAGCAGAGATTTTTGAGTGCCGGGGATGTGCCAGACACCATAGCAGGCTCAGGGATACAGGGGCCGTTAAGCTATGCTAACTTTCACGGAAGGGCTCATGATCTTCTGGGCCAGTGAAGCAATACCAGTGTCCAAACAGAGAATCGATACCGTGTAGAAAAATGCCGGAGGCGCTGAAAGAGGACGTACATAATTCAGCGTGACGCAGGCATGAGGAACAAGGCATAACATCTGGCAAAAGTCTCTCTGGACACATACATTGTAAAAGGTGAGAGGATTAAGGCAGGTGAAGATAAGAAAATCCAGGCAGAGTAGAGCACTTTGAAGACTGTTCAAAGGCTACATATGGGGAAGCTGTGCACAGACAGCAAGGGGATCTGGGAGGCTACCGGCGTGAAAGGTGGTTTGGACGCAGGCTATCCTAAGATGATTCAGTTATTTTATTTTATTTTATTTTTTAAATTTTTTTAAAGCATTCTTTTAAAAAAAAATTTATTTAATTATTTGGCTGTCCCAGGTCTTAGTTGTGGCGCATGGGATCTTCAATCTTCTTTGCGGCATACAAACTCTTAGTTGCCGCATGTGGGATATAGTTCCTTGATCAGGGATCGAACCTGGGCCCCCTGCATTGGGAGCACGGAGCCTTAGCCACTGGACCACCGGGGAAGTCCCAATTCAGTTTTTTGTTTTTTTTTAAGGCAGTGGGAAGCCGTTAGGCTTGTTGAGCTGGAAAGCATCATGATCAGGTCTAGGGCTTGGACGGTCTCTTGCCCTCACTAAATCATCCCTCCCTGGATTTGTTTCATGTGTTCTTCTCCCTGCTTTAAGCTGCATGTATGTCTTTATAAATCTTCATTCACTCATTTCTGATCACTTGCCTAGCTTCTGGTTATTTTGATACCACTTCTCCTTTATCCAGCCTCCACAGAGTCAGCCCAGAACTTCAGGCACTTAACTTACTCAAAACCATCATTGATAAAAGCCTCTTTATTCCAGACCAATGTAGTACACTAATTTTGCTTTCCCTTCCTATGCTATTAAACTACATTTGCATTTTCAAAGTTCAAATATAATTGCTTTAGGGTTTGCTTGGTCCAAGCAGCAAATGTCTGGGGTTGGGTTAGTCTTACCTTTATTAAAAATGTTCACTACATGGTTCATTACACGGATACTTCTTATTAATACTGATTGTTAATACTTGGGAGCCATGAACCCCTAAGAAATTTATTTATTTTTTTCCTGGTTGAAAATCAGGAAGAAAACCAATTCCTTGTTCTCCTAAATAGTACCCACTGAGCAGGGAGATGGAAGCAGCCACTCTGCTCCCAGCACCTGCAAGTTTCTCTGAGCAGAAACACAAAGTGTTTCAATAGCCCCACAGCAGACAAACACCCCGAATCACTCTGTTCATGAACATGAGCAGTTTCCAGATGAAACCCATGACCAAAGCCACACCAAGCCATTAACTCACACAATTCCAAGGTTTAAGTATACTTTTTGCAGAGAAAACCTAAAACCATACATAGGCTAAGCATAAATACAGGGCCACCTGCAGCCTGGGGAGTCAACCCCAAAGAGGCCACGTCTCTGATGAGTTCATTCCCGGACCGTGATTTTAACCAGTACAATTTCCTTTGCCTCAATCTTAGGAGCAGCGGTGAATCTTTGAGCTTGTACTGTGAATTTGTGTGGTTAAATGTGATCAGAACAAGCTAGTTGTAATCAGATGTGTCTTGGCGCTGGGGAGCTAAGGGGTAAACCAGATTCTGGATTTCTGGTCAATTATTATCTGACTGCACGATCAGGTCACTTTGTTGTTGGTCCGACGGGGACACTCGTAACTTTGTCCTCTTTGTCCAGCATTGTCCTTGATCTCAAGGTCATTTGAACTCCCTGGGACAGTTCCACGTATATTGACCCCGTGGTCATTGGGTCCCCCCACTTTTGAGACCAGAATTCTTCTGCTACCCTGTGCTTCTGGGGTCGTGGGGGTGGTAACAGAGACTCTCCCTGGGTGCCCAGGAGGTCCCTTGCTTAGCTGGGTGGAGTTGGAAAGGAAAGGGAGAAAAGAAAAGAGGGGGTAACAGAGTTTGAAAGCTGGGGCACTCTGTCCCACCTTAGTGTTGTCTGAACAAATAAGGAACTTTTTCTCCTGCATCTTGACCCTTTAACAAAGGTAGGAAATTGCAAGATTAGTCAAAGGAGTAATGTTTAACTCAAAAGCATTTTGTTGATGAATTTCTCCCTTTGAAAACACTTGGAGTTTGGTTTCCAGTTGATTCGGAGAGATAAGTTCCTGAAAAGTTGAAGGTAAATCAAAGTGCTGGAGGAATTTTTTTTCTGTATTCCATAAGTAACATCTAATTTTTTCCTCTCTCTGGTTTGCTTAAACGTGTATCTGTTTGCTAGCCCGGTTTTATTTGGAGACATTTATTTATAAGGAATTAATAAGCTATTCTTATTAAAGAAAACCTGGCAGATAATTGCTTTACATTAGAATAGATTATATTCCAAGGGAAAAATCAAATTTAATATAATAACATGATAATGTAAATATTTTTGATACCTTATTTCAGAATTTTGATTTTAATTCATTAGTTTTATGTAATAGTGTATATTTAATTCTTAAGTTACCCTATTAAAACTTCAAGTAGTTAAATAAATTAGAATGAAGGCAGGATGAAGGGTGCTCTGATTGCATAGGGCAGCGGTCCCCAACCCTTTTGGCACCAGGGACCGGTTTTGTGGAAGACAATTTTTCCATGGACAGGGGTGGGGGGTGGGGGGCGGGTGGGAGTGTGGGGATATAGTTCAGGTAGTAATGTGAGCGATGGTGAGTGATGGGAAGCGGTAGATGAAGCTTTGCTCACTCTCCGGCCTCTCACCTCGTCCTGTGCGGCCCGGTTCCTAACAGGCCAAGGACCAGTACCGGTTCACGGCCTGGGGGTTGGGGACTCCTAGCATCTAGTTTCAAAGATTTTGAGTGAGTTAGAGGATTAAGTCTCTTAGGGAAAGGAATTGCATACGTAAGGCACAGAAATATTCATTAAACCCCCAATGATATTACCCATGAGATTATAAAATATAAATTTGCTATATTTACGTGTTGGAGACCTTAAGAATATTCCCTTTAAATTATAAACTTCTTAACCAAGAGGAAAAACAAAGAGTTACTCATGAAAAGTTAGAAATTAAAATAAATAGAAGATCTGAAAAGAAAAAAATGTTTTGTGGGGATTTGCTAAACAAGATTAAGAAATAATTATTCTTCCTTTTAAAATTTTACTCTCTAGTGCCTTAAATTTGGAAGTTTTCAGAGTTCCTTATCATTCATTTGACACCTGGGTTCCTTTGCATCACTGGAATCTGGGTTTTCTCATAGCTGCAATGTCAAAAAATGTCAAAAAATGTCAAAAATCTCACTAAGTATCCAGGTCAAAAGACTGGTCATAAATAAATAGCCAAGAGAATATGTTGATGTAAATACACTTACTCCTAAGTAATTTTCTTGAGGTCATACTTTGTCAATCTTATTACTGCATTATTAATGGAACTGGAAAACTAGGGTACCAGTGGAGGAGCTGTTGGAAAAAAATGCTTAACAGACCTTGGAATGTAGAACGTTTTGTGGGCTTTAAAACAAACCTCAACAATGCTAAAATAATCAAAAACACAGAATGTGTTCTCCAACTACAGTGGATGCAAACTAGAAATTAATAGCAAAAGGCAACAGGAAAATCTGTAGATACATGGAAACTAAACAATATATTTCTAAATAATCCATCAAAGAGGAAACCTCAAAGGGAGATCAAAATATACATTAACCTGAGAGAGAGAAAAAAGACAGTGGAGCTCATTTCTTCCTCCACAGGCAGGGAGTACTGGCTTTAACTGGAGTGTTTGAGCCGCTCTCACAGACACTGTCATTCTTCCTGGTTGGTGGAATCTATGCCATTGACCAGCCTGAAGAGGCCCCTCACCTTTAAAACATGAACATCTCAGCTTTCCTTCAAGTCCACCTCACCCTTTTCTCTGCTGCCCTGACAACTGCGCTTTGTATTTGAAGAATTCAAATCCACAGTCCAAATTGCTAAAGGTTCATAGTTTAACATTTTAACCTACATTTTTATTATTTCAGAAGATAAAATATTATGTTTTCTGTAGCATTTCTGTGGCAGAAGACAAGAGAGCACTGTTTAGAGCTTTAGGTCAGAAGGAAGAGAAGAGAAGCGGGTGGAGGAAGGAGACAGGGCTGCCTGCGGGGTTGCCTGAGGTCTTCTCCTCACCCCGGGCATTGAGTCTTGTCCAGATCAGAATTACCAGGGAAGTCGGGGAGAGAGGGAAAGAACTGGAAAAAACAGCTCATTCAGCATCTTGGCCTGGCCAGGCCTCTTTCCTAGACACTCGACTGTAATTGCCCGATGGACCAGAGGGGACTCCTCCGGATGCCATCCCCCTTCTTCCTGCCCTTTTCGAGCAGCATTCCCTTCCCACGCTACAGGGCAGCAGCAGAGGGGCATTGTCACTGCTCTGAGAAAGAAGGTCACCAACAAGATCTGCACCAATTAAGCTTTTGTTTTATAGGGGCTTGGACTCCTGTCTTGCATTTGGCTTAACAAGGTTTAGAGCATGAAGTGACCTCTCTGGGGGTCATCTCTGTCCTAAAAGCTGGTGGCCCTCACAATCATACTGGCTGGTGTGTGTGGCCCCAGATCCGACACAGTAACAGCTAACACTGATGTGGAACTTGCTGTGTGCCAGGCACTGGTTTTATTTTATTTTGTTTTTAAAAATTGAAGTATAGTTGATTTACAATGTAGTGTCTGGTATGCAGCAAAGTGATTCATATATATACATATATATATATATTCTTTTTCATGTTCTTTTCCATTATGGTTTATTATAGGATATTGAATACAGTTCCCTATGCCAAACACTGTTTTTTTTAAAAAATATTTATTTATTTAATTTATTTATTTAATTTATATTTTTGGCTGCGTCTGGTCTTAGTTGTGGCACGCGGGATCTTCGTTGAGGCACATGAGATCTTTCGTTGCAGCGCGCGGGCTTCTCTCTAGTTGTAGCATGTGGGTTTTCTCTCTCTAGTTGTGGCACGCAGGCTCCAGGTTATGTGGGCTCTGTACTGCGGCACACGGGCTTTCTCACTGAGGTGCATCGTAGTTCCCCGACCAGGGATCTAACCCGCGTACCCTGCATTGGAAGACGGATCCTTTACCCCTGGGCCACCAGGGAAGTCCCTGTTTTTGTTTTTGTTTTCTTTTCCACTATAGTTTATTACAAGATATTGAATATAGTCCCCTGTGATATACAGTAGGATCTTGCTGTTTATTATATATATGGTAGTTTATATCTGCTAATCCCAAACTCCTAGTTTATCCACCCCACCCCTTTGGTAACCATAAATTTGTTTTCTATGTCTGTAAGTCTATTTCTATTTTGTAAATAAGTTCATTTGTATTTTTTTTTTTTTAGATTCCATGTATAGGTGATATCATATGGTATTTGCCTTTCTCTGACTTTCTTCACTTCGTATGATAATCTCTAGGTCCATCCTTGTTGCTGCAAATGACATTATTTCATTCTTTTTTATGGCCGAGTAATATTCCATTGTATAGATATACTACATCTTCTTCATCCATTCATCTGTCGATGGACGCTTAGGTTGCTTCCATGTCTTGGCTGTTGTGAATAGCAGGCACTGTTTTGAATGCTCTGTGTGTGCTGACTCGTTCAGTCTTTCTTCACAGCATCCCTGCCAGGCAGGTAGTCCTGTGACCTCCATCTCACAGAGCAGGAAGTGGAGCCCTGAGAGGGAAGGAACTACTGTAAGGCCCTCACCCAGGGCCTTCACAGGCTGTGCTCTTACCAGGGGCTGGTAAGCTCTCTGTGAAGGGCCAGATAGGAAATATTTTAGGCTTTGTGGACCATACAGTCTCGGCTGCGACTACAGGACTCTGCCATGGTGTGTAAATGTATCCACAGACAACACTTGAATGAACATGGCTGGGTTCCAATAAAACTTGACTTATGAAAACAGGCATTGGGCTGGATTAGGCCCATGGCCCTAGTTTTCAGACCACAACTCTTCGCTATTAACTAGTACTAACTCTCATGTACATAAAACTTCTCATTTCTATTTCCTCAGACCCACCTCAGTTCCCATGAAGTTCCGTAAAATGACAACTATCATTAATTATATAAAATTTACAGTTCACAGCACATCTGCTCTCCACAGTACTTTTGTGAAGCATGTTTTATCAATGTCCCCATTTTAGAGAATAGCAAAATTCGGCTTCAGAGACAGTCACCGGCCCCGAGTCTCACATTAAAAATTCTTTGGCATGTTCTAAACTTGAAATCTAACTGAAGAGACACCGACTTCCCTGAGTAGCTTTTCCATCCTAATGATGTTTGCTTTTTTTCCTTCTCAAACATCTTGTCTTTCCTTTCTCATATCCTATGCTGTGTCTTCTTGTTGGGGAAGCAAAGCAGAGGCACCCTGATCTCTCTTCCTGGAGCTTCTAGAATCTTCTACCATAATCTTCTTGCTGAAAATGTTCTTATACCAAGGATCTGGAAGCCACGGGGGTGGGCACAGCCTACGTTTGACTACTGAGACCCCTTAATGATTCTCACCCTAAGAATCTGTCAAACGCCACATCCTTTTGAGCCACCACTTCAGTGACTAACATTTATTCTGAGCTCCCTCCAGGCTAGGTGCTGTGCTAAGTAATTTTTATATATTATCCTATTTAATTCTCAGACCCACTTGAGGTAGGCAGGCCTAGTTATTTATCCCTATTATGCAGATAAAGAAACTGAGACACAGAAAGCTAAATAACTTATGCTATAAGGATCGAGTATCCTGTGTCTCTGCCCACTCAAAGGAGAGTTCAGTTAGCTATTCATGGGCAGGGAATTGTGCCCATCCTGGGCAAGAACACAGACGTTTCCAGTCAAAGTAAGCTCTTCCTCACTCCCCTGCCCTGTTTGAGGCGCTTGAACATGAGTGTAGAGCAAAGGGGAGAAAATCTCCACAGGGGAGAAAGCGGCTCTCCAGCCTTCCACCGCGTATCTCAGGTGGCTTCGTATAAACCCTCCGCTTTCCCAACAAGGTAACCACCGCCCCGCGAGAGACATTATTTCGCGGCCCTGCCCCAGTGCTGTCCACTTCATTGTGCAAGAGCACAATCATGTTACTTCACCCTCCAACATTCTCAGTGAAACGGTCCTCACTCTTATCACCAAAGGCTAGAGAAACAGCAATCGGGGGAGAGGGGCGGCATCACAACTCACTCTGGTCCAGGGAGCGGATGTTGGGTGGACCCAGGAATCACGTGCTCGCGGCTGTGCTGCGTGTGCTCAGACCCTCATGGCAGAGTGAAATCCAGCTTGGTCTTTGCTAAAGGTCTCGCGCCCAGCTCTCAAGCACCAAAAGCAGCTTTAAGCACAGTGCTGTTTTCCAGCTGAAACTATAATAATATTCTTTGTGTTTTCATCAGAACGTGAAAAAGACGGACTGGTTCCAGGAATGGCCAGATGCCTACGAGAAGCACATCTACAGCTCGGAGGACAGGAATGCACAGCGGCACATGAGCAGCTGGGCCATGCGCAACACCAACAATCACAACTCCCGCATCCTCAAGAAGTCCTGCCTGGGCGTGGTCGTCTGCAGCCGCGACTGCCTAGTCGCTGAGGGCCGCAAGGTCTACCTGAGGCCTGCCATCTGCGACAAGGCCCGGCAGAAGCAGCAGAGTGAGTGGGGCTCCTGCCCCGAGGGGCCACGACGTCCCCGCACCTCCCAAGGGCCCATCCTTCGCACTGGAGGGTGGTGGAGACCAAGGCCGGTCCTTTAGGTTATCTTAAGGAAAGGCAGCCAGCTCCCTGGGCTCCGGTATCCGTCCCAAAGATCTGCCACGCCCAGGGCACCCACCATTAACCTCCCTCGGGTTAAGACGCCTGACTCGGGGCCTCTGTTAAAAGGAAGACACATCACTTAGGGAACTAACATTAATTCACCAGCACACCCACCTAAAGTTTAAGAGAAAGTTGTGTATCACGCTTGCCACCTCACATCTTGGGGAATGGGGTCCCCAAAATGATCTCGATGAGTGCTTTGATCTAGAGTGGGAGCCGGGACTGACTCTGAGGTTAGACTCAATTCCATGCCATTTAGGTTCAGCCATAATCACATGCTGAGATAATTCTTCATTTTGTTTTTTTATCATATTCATCAGGCTGTGAAATAGATGCATTTGGCATTCCCTGTGCCTTGCCCACTTCCGACCTCAAGTTACTTCATGTTCTTTCCTTGTAATTTGTTTTCAGAACTTGCTCTCAGGGCAGGATCTGGTATCAGTCATTTACACTTTAGTGAAACTTTAGTAGCTGCGTTCTCTCCGTCATGTGGTTTTGCTCCTTGACCCTTAGTTCTAATTGTGAAGTGAAAGAATTTTTTTCTGCTTCTCTACAAAGAATTTCAAGTATCAGTAAATAAGGAGGGAGGGATTTTTTTTTTTTTTTTTGCTCAAAGAAGCTCTCCCCTGTCCTGTAAAATATCCCGCTCTGTAGGCAACTGCTTCCTCTACCACGTGTGAAAGTGACCTGCGCTGCTTTGGTGGTCTGGCCTCCTAGGCTCAGGGGTCATGCCCAGTGTACAAAAGCCTATAAAACTGTGCCCAGGTGGATTCTTTGCCACCCAGGAATCTGAAATCGGCAGGGCCGCACAGACTCAGGTCACCTTCCTAAGTCACCTTCCTCTGCTCCTTTGTAGGGAAACGCTGTCCCAACTGCGATGGGCCCCTGAAGCTCATTCCCTGCCGAGGCCACGGGGGCTTTCCTGTCACTAACTTCTGGAGGCACGATGGACGCTTCATATTTTTCCAGGTTGGATTTGAGTTAGAGATTCCATTTCTCTTTAATTCAGGAAATCTTCACAGAGCACCAGCAGGAGTTTCCTCCAGGAAATGCACAGGTGGAGGGGAGCCTGCACCCTTCCTGGGGGACCCTCTGGGCGAGCAAACGTCTGTACCCCAAACCTTGAGACAGGAGTCAGGGGCTGGAGGCCAGGACAGGGGTGGCTGCCCCTGCCTCAGGCTCTGAAGGGGATGCTGCGGTCAGTAATCTGCTTAGGCAAGCACTGGCCTTCCACAGACCCAGCTCTGTAAACATAGACACATTGCTTTACTCCCCTAAGCCCCAGTTTTCTGTAAAATGTGGTGTTAAGAAGTCCTCATGGGGGAGGTGGTAGAAACAGTGGCCTCTGACAGTTGGACTGCCTGGGTTTGAGTCCGTGCTAAACCTGTCTCTGAAAAGAAAATGTTCTGATGTGTAGGGTTTGCCAGTTTCTGGGATATAACTATTCCCATCATGGCTGATATCAAGCCGGTTTTTTTTGTTTGTTTGTTTGTTTGTTTGAAAAAGCTAATTATTTTACTATATATTCTTTCATACTACTTATACGATCATAAGATTGAACATGGAGTTTCATGGCAAAGCACATTAAAAATTAATATTGAAGGTAAAAGAGAATAGAAGATATTAAGCTTGACAGAGGTTCTCTGGAAAGATTTCTTTGGTAGAAGCGTGCAAGATGAGCTGAAATTTCCTTTCCCTTCTTTCCTCTTTGTTAATTCGGTTTCTTCATCAAATATATATTTTTAATTTAAAGTTAATTTTTTAATTAACTTTGTTAATTCGGTTTCTTCATCAAATATATATTTTTAATTTTATTGGAGTATAGTTGATTTACAATGTTGTGTTAGTTTCAGGTGTACAGCAAAGTGTCAAGCTGTTTTTACAACCAGCTCACAAATTCCTGAATGGCCAACAGTTGGCTTTCGGCCTGGCTGGCTCTGGCACACTTTGAATCCTAGCTCCCGCACGTACTAGGGGAGGTTTCCCAGGTGGTATAACCCCTCCATGCCTCCTGGGAAGGATGATAATGGTATAGCCCTCACAGCCTTGTGCCGAAGGTTCAGGGAGAATTATATGACAAGCATTACTTGTCATCACTATGAATGTGACTTGGCCAGGCTGGGGAGAGACACCACGCAAGGAAGGAGCATCGTCAGCAAAGGCAGGTGGGCAAGTAGGAGCGTGCATGGGGGGCTTGGGAGCATCTTAAAAGGATGCTCCACCAAGGGGGAAAGGGCGGGTGCTGGGATGAATTGGGAGATATATATATCTCCATACACATATCTCCCATATATATTGACATATATACACTATTTTTTATACTATTGATACTATGTATAAAGTAGATAACTAATAAGAACCTATTGTATAACACAGGGAACTCTACTCAATGCCCTGTGGTGACCTAAATGGGAAGGAAATCCAGAAAAGTGGGGATATATATATATACATATAGCTGATTCACTTTGCTGTACAGTAGAAACTAACACAACATTGTAAAGCCGCTATACTCCAATAAAAATTAATTAAAACAAAAAAAAAAGGTTGCTCCAATCTTGTCTTAGTAGTCAACTGCAGCAATACCCAGTCTGATGGCAGGGCACAGCATAAAGCTTTACGCACCGTGAAGCGCATCTAGTTATTTATTTCACTGCTTCGTCTCCTCTAAGTCAAAGGGAGAGCATGATCATCCAAAGCCAGAAACCAAACTGGAAGCCGAGGCCAGAAGAGCAATGAAGAAAGCGCACTCTGCGTCGTCCTCTGTCTCCTCGAAGATGAAACAGGGCCCACAGATAAAGGTAACCTTGCCCCATGCAGCTTCAAAACGTACGACGACTTGCCACCCCTGTGGTGGCGGCAGTAGATTTCCCTGTCCCTTACCTACGAATGAAGCCGAAAATCACATACCTTCAGGCTCACCTGTGAGTCAGCCTCTGCCAAAGAGACTGAATCTGCGGGTTTCCTCTTCATTTCTACCATCTTTGTAGCACGCCCTCAACTGTAAAGTCCATAGAATTTCAGAATCGTCTTTCCCTACTACAATTAAAAAGAGACTCGAATTAGTACTTAACCTATGTTCGGCACTCTGTATTTCTGATAGAACCAAAATGAAATGGTCTGCACAAAACATGAGCCTCGTGCTTTTTCATTCTTCCCTAAAGCAGGTGATTTCCTCAGCGCACTCCACCAAGACGAAATAACCAGGCAGTTTCTGAAAACAGTGCTCATCCAGGGATGTGGGGATGGAGGCTTCTTCCCGCAGTCAAACTGTGATGTGAAGTTCATGGCTTTATGGGTGTCAGACTGTAGGTTTGTGGGTTTGTCTGCTTAAGAGTGGTACTAAGTCCTATACTTTTTCTACTGTCCAATGTTCCACACTTCAGGAGTACAGAAATGAAGCCAGTCCATCCCTGGAGGCTCTAAAGTACCTTAAGAAAATAAATTGTAATTTGAGTCTTTTGTAGGGAAATAGGAGCCCCTGAATCCCAATGACTGGTCTTATCCCATCTCCCAGCCCTGGGAGAAGTTGAAGGGTATTTCCTCCCACTCACCCTACCTGGTCACAGTCTCTCCAACCCCATCGGTCGATAGTTTTACATAAATAAGAGGATAACTTAATTTTCAACCAGATTCTTTCCTTGCGATTAACTGGAGGACAATTTACTTTCTCCATTGGTAAAAATAAATTGACCACCTCATATTCCAGAGATCTACAATTTAACAAAATGAGTTCAAAGTCTCTTGAGAAAAAAAATAAACCCTGGTCTCATGGAATCCACACAGCACTAAAAAATAGAAAAGTCAAGGAGGGAAATGAGGTTCCCCTGAGAGTTATACTGAGGATAAGGTAAAACTTTGAAGATAAAGTTTGATTTTTCTTAAATAGCCCCTTACAAGTTTCTCACAGAGTCAGTTAGGATATCAGACTTGCGTTTGAGGGGAAACATTTTAAACACACTCCTGTCTGAGTAAAGGGCAATTCGGCCCTTCCTGGTTGGTCAGATTTCAAACGGAAATGGCAGCAGCCTTTAGTTCTTCCAGGCCTTGGGTGCTTGTGCAAAGCCCCGTGTGTGCTTGTGCTTCAAGTATGCAAGGAATGAAGAAAATCTGCAGAGCACTTATTTGTGCAGGGTCACTCATGGGTGCCTGGGGTAGTTAGGTCAGTTTAACTTATTAACATGAGTTTTCTCTTTCCTTTCCAGCCTCTTCCAGGTGAAACACAAAGTTGGGAAAGTTTAACTTGGTCTTTCCAGGAAGGTGTCCAATTGCCTAGTAGTTACAGTGGACATTTAATAGGTAACGCTCCCCAGCAGAAGGCACTGAATGATGGCTCATCCTTCTGTGAGAGTTATGGTTTGGGGAGAACCTCTGACCCCAGAGACCCCACTCCCACCTTGGGCCCCACTCAGCTCTACGGGAAATGCAATTTGTCCAATAGTCGGGTCCCCAGCAGCCAGGACCTGCTTCAGCCTCCTGTCTCTGGAGTCTTCTCTGATTATAGTGATCTGCAAACATGGAATAAGAATGTTGCTTTGGGGAGAAATCCTTCCAATGACAACAGTTGTCCCAGTTACGCTTTTCCTCTGACCAGCTGGCCTTACGACTTCTCCCCTTCCCAGAGCTCTTCAGAACCCTTTCTCCAGCAGATTCCCATGGAACCACCAGCACCCAAAACTAGCTGTCACCCCTTCTGGCCAAATCAAGGGGGTGAACTTTACGAAGAGAAGGTGCATGTGGATTTTAACAGCTACCACCCTTCCACCACTTGCCATTCACCTCAGGAAGACCCCTTTCTCCTCACCTACACCTCTCAGCCCCATCATCAATATTCTCTGCCTGGCAAGAGCAGCAAATGGGATTTTGATGAAGAAATGAGGTACATGGGTTTGGATCACTGCAACAACGAAATGCTTCTGAACCTCTGTCCTTTAAGATGATCCAAATCGGGAGACTTGTGCACTGCCGGTGGAAATGTCATTTCGTGCAGCCTCTGCGGCAAACAGTATGGAGGTTCCTCAAAAAATTAAAAGTAGAACTACCGTATGATCCAGCAATCCCACTTCTAGGTATATATCTGAAGGCAATGGAATCAGTATCCCGAAGAGTTATCTGCACCGCCATGTTCAATGCGGCATTATTTACAATAGCCAAGACATGGAAACAACCTAAGACAGATGAATGGATAAAGACAATGTGGTGTGTATATATACACACAATGAAATACTATTGAGCCATGAAAAAACAGGAATCACGTCATTTACAACAACATGGATGGACCTTGAGGGCACTATGCTAAGTGAAATAAATCAGAGAAGGAAAGACAAATACTGTATGAACTCGCTTACACATGGAAAATTTTAAAACCCGAATTCATAGAAATAGAGATCAGATTTGTGGTTGCCAGAGGTGGAGGGTGATGGGTGGGAGAACTGGGTGAAAGTGATCAAAAGGTAGAAACTTCCAGTTTTAGATAAATAAGTTCTGGAGATGTAATGTACAGCATGGTGACTATGGTTAACAACACCGTATTGTATATTTGAAAGTTAAGAAGAGAATGGATCTTAAAAGTTCTCATTACAAGGAAAAAAATATAACTGTGTGGCGATGGATATCAACCACTCATTGTGGTAAACATTTTGCACTATATACATATATCAGGGCATTATGTTGTACACCTTAAACTTATACAAGGTTATATGTCAGTGATATCTCAATAAAATTATATCTCAGTAAAACCGGGGGAGAAAAATGACCAAAATCTTTTATAGCCACTTAAAAAGCTGTTCTGGGAAATGGCTGAAAGAATTTCTTTAGGAAATGGTTTTCAAAAGGTAACCACATATAAATCAGAATCATGACAACGAGCAGAAGGCAAGACTTCTCTCTTCACACAAGTGATCTGTTGGCCTGTCCTCCTCCTTTCTAGTACTATGGGGTACTAGAAGTACTAGAGTACTCCTCAGGAGTGCTAGAGTACTAGGACAGTTTTCAGGAGTGCTAGAGTACTCCTCAGGGAGAATTGAAAACTTGTCCCATCTGTGGCAGGAAATGTCCCCGGCTATTTTTTTTCTCCACAATATTTGGGGTTCTCAGCACCTCAACTGCATTATCTGTTGCATTTTCAATGTCCTTGCAATCATCTCAAACAGAGCAGACGTGAAAGGACCAGGATCTCATCTACGCCTTCTTGGAAACAGAATGAAGGAACGGAGAGAGCGAAAGAGTTTCAGAGGAACAGAAAGACGAAGATGCTACCACTGAAGTAATAATACTTTGTCTAGTATGAAACTTGTGGGGTTGGTTTATGAAACATGTGTCCTCTAGTTGATTTCTAAGACTCGTCAAGACACGGGCTATGACCCAACCGCATTTCCTGAACACAAAGAGCAGCAGAATTGAACAGCTGCATGAAGAGACTTTCCAGTGGCACCAAATGGTCTCGTTTCCTTCTTCTTCCTCCTCACTGTCCTCCATGAGAGCTCCAGTTTTGTCCCATTTACCTTTATTTTTACAG
This sequence comes from Delphinapterus leucas, assembly GCF_059928025.1. Lineage (NCBI taxonomy): Eukaryota > Metazoa > Chordata > Mammalia > Artiodactyla > Monodontidae > Delphinapterus > Delphinapterus leucas. The sequence goes on from NC_143138.1 coordinate 25,385,405, forward strand.
TGCCTAACAGCACCAGGCTCAAAATATGTGCTTGAGAAATGTTTGATTGAAAGAGTCCTTGTGTAATGAACATGGCCATGGTCAGGCAGCTGTATTTGAATGCCAGTACCTCTTTTTTGCTGAAGTACTTTATAAAAAGGTGAGCCTAGACATAGAATCTGGAAAGAACCATACAATCAGCACACATTTTCAAAATAAATGCTCTTTTCTATTTGAATGGTGACAAATGCACATGATACAAAATTGGTTCCTAGTCTCCGTCTTAAGGCATCATCGACTAGTTTCTTGTCTGTTTTCCAAAGATTAGAGATATTTTCTGCATACAGTAGTCCCCCACTTATCCGTTGGGGGGGTGCCTTCCAAGACCAGTGGATGCCTGAAACCATGGATAGTACTGAACCCTATATATGCTATGTTTTTTCCTATATATACATACATACTGATGGCAAAGTTTAATTTGTAAATTACGTTCAGTAAGAATATCTGAATTGCCAGCATCATTACTCTTGCACTTTGGGACCATTATCAAGTAAAATAAGGGTTACTTGAACACAGGACTGTGATACTGCAACAGTTGATCTGATAACTGAGACGGCCATCAAGTGACTGTTGGGGAGCATATACAGTGTGGAGGCCTTGGACAGAGGGATGATTCTTGTACTGGGTGGGAAGGAGCCAGATGGAGCGAGAGTTCATCACGCGACTCTGCGCAATTTAAGACTTATGAATTGCTTACTTCTGGAAGTTTCCATTTAATATTTCAGACTGCAGTTGACCACAGGTAATTGAAAGCACAGAAAGCAAAACCATGGATAAGAGGGGGACTGCTATATATGTAAGTGGTATCATACTAGATTCATTTCTAACATGACTTTTGTCATTTTTGGACACAATTTGGACATCAGATCCTTATAAGGATAAAGGACCACAGCTACCTCATTTTTAATGGTTTGTAATACATTAAATGACTATATTATAATTAATTTAGTCCCCTAGTGATAAAAATTTAGATTGGTTTGAATCTAGTAAATTATTTTGTCTAAGTATATAAATTTATATATTCAGTTTAGCAGAGTTATAAAGCAAATGCTTGTATAAGCACCATCCAGGCCAAGATATAGAACTTACAGGCATTTCAGAAGGTCCCCAGTATCACCTCACATGGGTCAGAATGTCCATCATGAAAAAGTGTACAAACAATAAATGCTGGAGACGGTGTGGAGAAAAGGGAACCCTCCTACACTGTTGGTGGGAATGTAAACTGGTACAGTCACTTTGGAAAACAGTATGGAGGTTCCTCAGAAAACTAAAAATAGAATTACCATATGATCCAGCAATGCCACTCCTGGGAATATACCAGGACAAAACTGTAATTCAAAAAGATACATTCACCCCTGTGTTCATTGCAGCACTGTTCACAATAGCCGAAACATGGAAACAACCTGAATGTCCATCAACAGATGAATGGATACAGAAGATGTGGTAAAGAAGGTCCCCTAACTGCAGCCCTCAATCCCACCCTTTCCTGATCACAAGCCCCTTCCTGCATCCCGAAGGTGGTTGCTAAGGTGGCTCTTTATATTTTTAGTACCTTTATATGTATTACTCAACAATAGTTTGATTTTGGCTTTTTGGGGAGAACCTAACAAATAGAGTCACATGGTGTACTGTTAAAGACGTATTGAACTATAATGTACATACAAAAGAGTGCACGGTCATAGCCTAAGCTCAGTAAATTCTCCCAAGAACACAGCAGTCTGGCCACCATCAAGTGCAAATTCACTCATATCTGCTTTTTCTGCTCAACACTGTGTCCAGAAGAACCATCATATTGTCGTGTATAGCTGTACTTTGTTATTTTCATTGATGCATTAAATTTATTTATTTGCACCTGAAATGCCTTTCCTCCATGCTCTAAGACAGGTGTCTCTGCTTGCTAAACATTTTGGCTCAAAATTCTAGGAATTTTGTCTGATAAAAAGTGTCTGATGTAATTCACCTCCCCTCGGAGAGCCCCAGGAGTTTGCATCTCCCCACCCTGCATGATCCTTGAGTATAAACAACCGATTAGGGACCTATAACCATTGGATCTGAGGGTTTGAACAAAGTTTAAAGGTCACCTGTGCAAATATCTGAACAGACATGAATCTCCTTTACAGCTTCCCAAACAAAAGCTTATCCAGCATGTGTTTGTATCTTTGCATAGAAGAGAAATTCTTTCCTTCAGAACATAATCAGCATAGTAATTTCATCAAGTGCTTTGAATTCAGGTCATTTCAAGGATGCCTTACTGTTCCCTGAGGACAAGGAAAAAATATTAGGTCTTCAGCTGAAAAATATTAAAAGCCTTACATACAGCCAGGCATCCAAGTCTGTGTAAGTCAGAAAGCCAAGCGAAGGACCCTGAAAATGCTAGTCCTTACTCTTAAGATGCAGTTGTCAAAACAACCTAACATTTGCACTGACCACAATATGTGGGATTTCAAACTTTTGGACAGAATCCAAAGTACTTTTTAGATTAGGGACCGTCTGGCAGCCACAGCGATTACAAAGAAAGGCCTTTAAATTAGGCTCTGTTGAATATTCAAAAGACCAAAAAAGGAAAGGACAGGCTTAGGGTGGAGCAGGCTGTGGGATGAAGCCATGGTCGTGGAGGAGTCTCCTAGGTCTGGGAGGCTCCCGCTGCACCTCAAGAAAGTGTCAAGGAACAGCCACTGCGTGGGTGGGAACTTTAGTTTCTATTTGGTCCAAGGCTTTCTGGATATTTCAAACATTTCACATCTACTAAACTAGGCACTCTGCCCTCCCAAACCTTTTGCTCTAGAAAACGAGAGTCTTGATATTTATCAAAGCAAGAACATGTACATAGCTTGAAACATCAGATGGCACCACCAAACTTTTGACGAATAACAGCCATCTCTACCCATCCCTCCCCACTCCCAAGTCCTTTCCCCACACTCCACTTTTTAATTCTTTTAGCTGATGGCATTTTGTTTAGGTGTTGCCAGCCTCTAAGTGGCCTTGGCTCCAGATGGTGCCTTAACAGCCATCGCTGCCTCTTGTCAACCAGCCCTACCAGTAGGGGTCAAAGTTAAACTGGGCCTGGACATTAGGACTTGGTTGGAAGCTGACTGTCTTGGTGGCCAGCTGGGTGCCTCCAAGCTCACAGCATGAGTGAGATGGGGAGACTTCAGGAGTGGGTGAGGGAGACGTAGAGATGAGACTTGTGCTTGTCAAGGGGGATGGGGGCAGGGAGAGGGTTGGACTAGGTGTTTGGGTGTGGTAGGTGCAAACTATTACATTTAGAATGGATAAACAACAAGGTCCTACTGTATAGCACAGGGAGCTACATCTAATCTCCTGGAATGAACCATAATGGAAAAGAATGTTTAAAAAAGAATATATATGTGTGTGTGGCTGTCACTTTGCTGTACAGCAGCGACTGACACAACACTGTAAGCCAACTGTACTTCAATAAAAAAAAAAGAATGGGTGAGGGGAGGGTTGGGGGAGATGGAATGGAGGATAAATAATTGCACGTGGTGACTGAGGAAGAGAGGATGGAATGAATTTTAAAACCAGAACCAACTCCCCAATTCTCATTCTGTTCCAAATAGAAAGAATCATTCTCCATTTTCTGACCAGAATCCCTCCCTTAAAATGGGAGCATTGGCTTCCCTGGTGGCGCAGTGGTTGAGAGTCCACCTGCCCATGCAGGGGACGCGGGTTCGTGTCCCGGTCCGGGAAGATCCCACATGCTGCGGAGCGGCTGGGCCCGTGAGCCATGGCCGCTGAGCCTGCGCGTCCGGAGCCTGTGCTCCGCAACGGGAGAGGCCACAACAGTGAAGAGCCCACGCACCGCAGAAAAAAACAAAAACAAAACAAAATGGGAGCATTGTCCTATGAGAACAGGAGGCTTTTGGCCCAGGGTGATTTCAGTGGTTTATCCTCTCATCCTGCAAATATCTGGAGGATTCCTCCAGAGCAGTTTTTTTTCTTCATCAGGAGAGAAGAAACATAGCTGACTTGTTTCTTTTTCTAGCTTCCTTTGCCTTGCTAAGAAAAAGATTATTTTGGAAATCTAAGCACCCTCTGCTAAGCCTTGGGGTTGTTTATCTATAACTGTCACAGAGAACTTGTGCTCCTTTTGGTACAAAATAAAATACAAGAATCGGCAGTAACCAGGAGACACGGGGTTCTTCGGGCTGACGCAGGCTGAGATGTACAGCCTGGGAGTTCTCGTTCCTTCAAGTTCCTTTTGTGTGGCCTCATACCAGCAATTTTCTCCTTGGGCAAACAATGGCACAGAGCACTGTCCTCTTTACCCTGAGAGAGGAAAGAGCTTGTGTCTAGTTCCCTGTCTGTTCAGGCTCTTCATGTGTCCTCAACAGACCTTCCACGGACTGGCCTTTTCCCACCTCTTGGAACCATTTGGTTTTGTTCTGGTTATAAGGCAAATGGAAAACATCCTTTGAGGAACTCAAGCCTATGAGCTGTTGAGACTCCATCCTGAGATGCTGAAAGCTGTTCATGAAGGCTGGGAGAGAAGATTAAATACGTTGAGACTTTAAAAAATAATTTTTATTTTTTTATACAGTTTTAAATGTTACACTCCATTTATAGTTATTACAGAATATTGGCTGCATTCTCCATGTCGATACATCCTTCAGTCTGTCTTACACCCAATAGTTTGTACCTCCCACTCCCTCACCCCTGTAGTGCCCCTCCCCCTCCACTGGTAACTACTAGTTTGTTCTCTAGATCTATGAGGCTGCTTCTTTTTTGTTGTATTCACTGGTTTGTTGTATTTTTTAGATTCCACGTATAAGTGACGTCATACAGTATTTGTCTTTCTCTGACTTATTTCACTTAGCATACTGCCCTCCAACTCCGTCCAGGTTGCTGCCAATGGCAAAGTTTCCTTCTTTTTTATGGCTGAGTAGTATTCCACTCTGTGTGTGTGTGTGTGTGTGTGTGTGTGTGTGTGTGTGATCTCTCGCATCATCTTTTTCCATTCTTCTGTTGATGGAACTGCCCTGAGACTTTCTATTGAGAGCATAGAATGTGCCAGAAGTTGTGCCAATCTATACACTACCTTATTTAATCCTCAAAACAACGATGTACAAAGTGTGATTGTCTTTGTTCCACAAACAAGAAAACTGAACTCCTAGATGTTAAGTAACTCAGAAGGACACCCAGGAGACAGTGCAGAGTAAGGGTTAGTTAAGAGAATGAGCCTTCAAGGGGGTGGGGAACTGGGAGATGTTGGTCAAAGTGTACAAATAAGTTCTGGGGATGTGGCACACAGCAGGCAAGGTAGACTTCAGGGCAAACTGCTAGCATGATTGACTGTCCCTGACACCCAAGCAGGTGAGCTTAAGTCACATCTCAGTTACACCTGTCACTCAGTGCTGAGAGGACTCAGGGCTGCAGCTGGGCACCCACAACATCCAGTGACATTCACTGAGGCGCCACCATGAGGGCCTGGCAAAGCCACCCCACCTCCACAATACTCCACGGCGTCCCCAAGGTTCCCACACAAACACACACACGCCTTTGTGCAGTGGTTGCCATGCTATCTGCTTCATCAGAGTCACCGTGGCTTCTCCTGCTGCACTTTATTGGTGCTGTGGTAGCAAAAGCTGCCAGGGCTTAACCATAGGATGGAGACACAGCACTCTGGGCTAATGTGAAGAATTCTTGGCGGGGATGTGGAAACGTGCTTTGGATGAATAGAGATCAAAAGGCTGACTTTAATGATAGCTTCCTTAGAAATGCTTGGCATTTTGCAGAAGCCATCAAAGCCTGACATAGTCTGCATGGCTAAGTAATTGTCCTATAAGCAGAAACCTGAAGCTGTCTCTCTCTTTGGCTTCCGGTTTCTTGGGCCAAGCCCATCATCAGGACATAGATGAGATGTGGGCCGGGCAGCTTGCTTTGGGCTCTTAGTGACCCTGCAAGATGTGCTCTTTTTATGGCCCCGATCTTTTTCTTCTTTTAATTAATTAATTTAAAAACACTTTTCTCCTAAGCCTTCTGATGGGTAGGGCATGTCAGAATAATAGAAATTAAAGCAAAGAGATGAAATATAACACTTTGAGCGTGTCCAGCGGGAGTAGATTGTTTGTAATTATTTAATTATTCGTTGGCTGGGGGCAAATCAGGGAAGACTTCCAGAAAGAGGAGTAGAACTTTCAAGGTAGAGCTGGAGGAGCTGGGAGAAAAGGAATTCCAGAGCCAGCAGAGCAAAGATGCAGGGGCAGGGAGGTGCCTCAAGTGTCCTGGGAACCAGAACCACTCTTGGCTAGCTGAAGGCATGAGCAGGAAGGACCACTGGAAAGGTAGGTCATTATCTAGTCATTCTGAGCCTAGAGTGCAAAGCTCATGATTTTGGATTTAGCCTGGACCCTGGAGGTCAAACACTGGCTGATTTCATTCATCCTGCAGACGGCTTTTGTTTGGCCTGTATAGCATGTGTGTGTCTTTTTAATTTGATCCAAACTTTAAAAATATGGACATTTCACACACAAACCAGCTTCTCTTTAAACATGGGAAGATCTGGCTTCAAGGAGACAGTCAACAGGAGCCTAGTAGCTGATTCCCTTTCAGGCAAGCCACACAGGGACCCGCTAGCAACTGTCTACCCGCCTGGCCCACTGTGACTCATTTGTGGTCCCCTGCGGACCCTACCACAGAGAGGAGGGCCGTGCAGCCTTGCGTGATGCCTGCTGGTATAGTCATGGGCACTAAACTTGTAATTTTCTCTTGACTCTTTTAGGTAATTTCTCAGGCTCTTCTGGCTACCCCTTTTGGGTTGCTCCTGGTTAGATTTAGGAAATCATTGAAATTTGTCCAAAATACTATCAAGGATTTTCCATGATCTTCCACACCTTTCCTTTTATATCAGCCTTTAGAGCATCACTGCCTTCCATTTATTTCCCCTGAGCTACCCAAAGCCTGACCGCTGCTCTAGATGTCCAGTCCCTTGCCTGTGTTAAGAGCAGTCTTATGCATTGGTCAGTGAGGAACAGAGGGTAATTATGTGCCGTCCCAGTCCTGCACCCAGGGCAGGCATCATTAATCAATCAATTCTGGCATGCTTCCCTGAGTTCAGACTCAGCATCAGAATCTTTCTCAACTGCACTTCAGGCAATCCCTACCAATCGATCAAGTCCAGTCATAGATTTGACATAATCTGACTTGCCCCAGGATAAGAGGATTTCTGATATAAACTGCCCAGTTGAGATAGGTCACAGGTATAGTCTTAGGGCTTTTTTCTCTTTCAAGATTTATGATGTTAGGATCTTCTTTCTGGGGGCTCCCAGTCATAGAGCTATTTCCCCCACCTACCTGAGTGCCGCTGTTCTGTTAGATAATCCTAGGCGATAATAGTTTCCTTTTATAAAAGCCTATTTTGTGCCAGGGCTTAAGATGTGTAGTATTTTGCTGTCATGGCAACCCTGCAGCTAGTTATCATTATGCCTAGTTTACAAATAAGGCTCCAGGTGTTTAAGTGAATTTGACTACGATGATAAGTGCTGGTAAGGGTGGATGTTCAAACCCACAGCTATCCAGCTCCAAAGTCCAGCGTGTTTCTACCCTTTTACACAACTTCCTTACTTGTCCCTTCAAGTTCTGAGTTAGGGGAAAACCTTACTCCTTCACACCTGGAGGAATAAGATCCTTTCCTTCCTACTCAGATTCCAGGGTCTCAAAGGAATCATGCTTAGGTCTGAAGGATGCTTAGCCAAAAGACCCTTAATCTAGAGAAGCCCCAATGTTTGTAGCTACCACTTGCTCCGAACGGTACAAGCGCCTATTACTGGAGGCTTGACTTGGGAGCCCCAGGCAAGGAACTCCTCCTCTGACACGTTGCTGGTCGAGAAGCCCACAGAGGCGGCCCCTCCACTGCTCCCCGGCCCTGCATTGATGAGGACGGTCTGACTGGGTGTTGGCTCGCGTTTACCGAGCACCTACGATGCATCAGGCTCTGTGCTAGGCGCTCTGAGCGCAGGTCCTTTGATCCAGTTGATGGTCTTTGAACCACACCATGTCACAGTGCTCCAAATAAACCCACTCCTCTAGATGATCACGCAGAGTAGGTGTCCACAGATGAGAACAAAGAAGGCACAAGGCAGGAAACTTGGCTTCTAGCCCCGCACTTGGAGGGAATGAAAGTCGTAAGGCAAAAAGAAGACATCACTTGGCAACTGTCCTCAGTTACCTGGGATTCTGAACAGAATCCCAGCCACAGATGTGAGAATGAATCAAGAACAGACATGAGAAAAGTAGAAACTAACAAAGAGTAGAAATCAGCACTTTTTCATGCTGTCGGTGATGCCTCACACCAAAGTCTCCATCAGCCAAGTGCAGGCTTGGTGACGTTCTGAGGGAAATTAGCAGGGCCCAAAGCAGTCACTTCACACACTAGGAAACCAAAGGCGTTTTCTTCTTTCCTGTCAAGAGGAAGAAAAATAGATCGAACAAGTAACCTCATTCAAGTGAAATCTGATGAAAAGCTGGTTGTAGGGCCTTGGCAATGCCTGGTATGTAGTGACCATCCATCCCCACTTGCCCAGGACAGTCCCGTGTTATGCTGGTTGTCTCAGTGTAATTACAAAACACACTCCTCTTTCCCCTAAAAAGTGTCCTGATTTTGACAGTAACCTGACTATACAGTCACTTTGCTTCCATAGCATGTTTCAACTTACTGCCCCTTTGGCCTGCACACAATATATTGGGTTGAGTGTATTTCCAGTGTTCAAGGAAAAGTTAGTCTGCACAGAAATCCATGTTGTCAGAAAGAAGCCTGTGCTGATGAAATCTCCACTCTCCCCTCAGTCTGCGGCGCGCGCACACGCAGCAGCTGTCAGTCAAATCTTGGATCAGTCTTGCGAGCTTTTATGAATCTCAATTCCACGACTCAATGTCTATCGGAGCCACAGGCGGAAGGTGCAGATGTGGAAGCTTCGAGTGGATTTAGGGGTGATGCAGCAAATATCTGTACTGGGCAGAAGACTGGGAAGTAGGGCTCGGGGGCTCCCAAAGTATGCTATAGTTATAATAAATCAGGCCGCGTGTGTGTCAAAAGGGGAAAGGCCGGTCTCCCTTGTTCCCCTTTCCATCTTGTCAACCTCCTAACCCGACCCCAGTTGACTCATCCCAGGAGCCCTTTTCTGTTCATTCCAAACAGGATATTCAGTTTCCTCCTGCAGCCGAGATAAGCCGGCCAGATAAACACTGGCCAAGAAGACCGGGCTTCCTTGGCTGGTAATTGAGGAGTTCAGCAGGCGGGAGTCACGGCTCTGTGGTCAGGGTGGCATCTCATTTTGGATACACACCTTGTATTAGTTCCTATCACGTGCAGCTTTGAAGGCCAATCAGAGGGCCGTGGAACGCCCCATTTTCCTGCGAGTGTGAAAACCAGCTCCCTCCCTCACACTGACGAGAAAAAGAGGCAAACTTGAAAAGAGTGGGACAAGAGCGTCACCTAGTGGCAAGAGCATAGTTCATTCATTTGAGAGAAGAAACGTAGTGTCGACTACTATATATAAAAGATAACTAATGAGAACCTACTGCATAGCACAGGAGCACTATTCGGTGCTCTGTGATGACCTATATGGGAATGGAGTCTAGAAGAGAGTGCATATATGTATATATATATGGCCGATTCACTTTGCTGTACGGCGGAAACTAACAGCATTGTAAATCAACGATACTCTAATTTAAAAAATAAAAATAAATTTTAAAAGGTAGTGTTGAAAGACCCGTGGAATGTCTGCTGCTTCCTAGGGGTTAATGTTCACAGCACAGAGGTGCTTTGGGATCAGGAATTGAAGAGAAAGAGCCCCTGTCCTAAAAGAACCCAGTTTTATCGAGGGACACTGACATGTACAAAAATTAGAAGTGTGATACCTGCTGGGATGGCGGGAACGTGGGGTGTTTTGAAAACGCAGAAAAGGGACACTTGCTGGTGGAATCAAGGAATGTGTCACAGAGGTGCTGAGCCTAAGATTAAGTGGGAGTTAATTAGCTCCGGTCTTGGCTCACCCATCCCAGCGAGGTTGAGCATGGCACACGGCATCCACCGGCTTACACTTTCCTGTGACATGCCCACATTTCTCATTTCTCAGATTGCTGCAAAAAGCCAAACTAAATGGAACTTTTTTTTCCTAAACACACACCGGATGGGGGGTTTTCATCTTTTTTGGCTGCACCACGCATCACGTAGGATCTTAGTTCCCTGACCAGGGTTTGAACCTGCACCCCCTGCATTGGAAGCGTGAAGTCTTAACCACTGGACCGCCAGGGAAGTCCGGTTTTCATCTTTAACATAACATATATTAACTTTTTAGAAGGTCTGCCCCACATTGAATTGTGGGAACTTACGAAGCAGCTTTTTTTTCTCGGCTGCGTCGGGTCTTCGTTGCTGCACGCGGGCTTTCTCTAGTTGTGGTGAGTGGGGGCTACTCTTCGTTGCAGTGTGTGTGCTTCTCACCACGGTGGCTTCTCGTTGCGGAGCACGGGCTCTAGGCGCACGGGCTGCAGTAGTTGTGGCTAACGGGCTCTAGGCACGCCGACTTCAGTAGCTGTGGCGCACGGGCTTAGCTGCTCCGGGGCATGTGGGATCTTCCCGGACCAGGGATCGAACCCGTGTCCCCCGCATTGGCAGGTGGATTCTTAACCACTGCACCACCAGCTGAGTCCCCGAAGCATCTTTTAATGTCACTATGAACTTGAAAGCAATCCTGGCTGCAGCTGTTTTCTTCTGAAAGTACACAGGTACTCAACTCTAGCTGTATTTGAATCACCAAAACCGAACCTGAATCTGGTAGAGGTGTGCCAAACGCAAACTCTGAAATTTCTCATAGCGTTGCTGCCGGGGCAGTAACGTACAGTTCACTTGGCGGCTGGCCCTCTCCCAACTTTGGTTCTGGAGAGAGTTAGGCCTGGGTTTATATGATCCACTCCTGCTCTTTTAGGAACAAAGAAGATTGGCTGAGCTTGTTGACGAGTTCTGGCCCCGAGGGAGTCACCCTTTCTCACCTAATGTCACGTATCTGTAGGGGGCCTGGGTAGGGTCAGAGTACAGATACTATAGTCTGTGGCTGTGTATGAAGACCAAGACGAAAGAGGCGCTCATTCATTCGTAAGCCTTCACTGGCTACCTTAGGATTGTTTATCATTCTGACATTTTAAAAAGGCTGTCCAAATACATTTTCTTGAAAGAAACATTTATTTATGATCTTTATTGGTCAAAGTTTCAAACAAATCCAGAACAGGTGTTCACATTTTGAGCCTTTAGTGAGAGACACTACGTCACGCGTGAAATAAATGCTGATCCCGTGGGGTGCTCCCCTGACGCATTTAAATACCGGGCTGATCAGTCAGAAGACGACCTATGTGACAGAATCTGCTCAGAAATCTGCTTGGAAAAGGGCATGATTTAAATCTCATGTGGTTTTTCACAACATAAATGTACTGTAACTTATAGTAATTTCAAAACAAACTCCCCAAGAATCAACTCTCTCTTTACATAAAAAAAATAATCAATTTATACTCTTCTTGAAAGAACTCCAACAATGCAAAATAAGTTCCAATTCCATATATATATAATATATGTACATTTATAACTTAGGTGCTCTGTTTCTCTATATACTTTTATCCATGCATCGCGGCAGGGGTGGACGTGAGGGCTACAGGGGCCTCTCGGAGAAGGCAGTGTAGCTTCTCACCCTGGCAAACAGCAGGGGCGTGTACATCTTGTCGATCTCGAAAGCTGTGACCGCAGTCTCTCCAGTTGATCTGGAAAGAAAGCACAGAATCACTCGTTACCAGGAGATATCAACTCATTTGAAATCCTTGCCTTTTTTGGGGTGGTGGTGGTGGGGAGGAGTTTATTTTAGGCTTTAGCCTTTTTTAAATTTAATTCGTCTCAGTCAATTCTAAATAATATAGTGTATTATAGAAAATTTGAAAAATTTAGAAAAATGTAAAGAAAAATCACTCATCATCCCATCACCCAGATACGGCCTCATGAAGCATTTCTTCCAGGCACTTCAACCTTGCTATCAAACTTTACTGCTGAGATCATACTCTACTTGTCATCCTGCCTTTTTAAAACATTATGACATAAGCATTTCCTCACGTCATTAAATACTCTTCAGAAGCCATTTTTGTGGCTGCATAATATTTCACTGTCTGCTTATACCACATTTACTAAATTCTCCTTTTGCTGGAGATGTAGGCTGTTTCAATATTTCGCAATTAAAAATGATGTTGTGGTATTTTTGAATATGAACAAAACAAAACAGATCCCTGAGAGTAGAATTTCTAAGTCAAAGGCTATAGACTTTGTAAAGCTCTTGTTAAAATGTATTTTAGAAAGAATTATAATCCTAGAAGAGAATTTAATGAGTTCATATTTGCATGATCAACAGCACAATTTCAGGTTGGAGGGGAAGCAGGTGACGAGTTACATTACCACAGCTTTTAATTTTCTCCTAAAAACAAAAAAGGAGAAATAAAACAAAAAAGGAGAAATAAACAAAAACATAAAATTCAAGTGACTTTATAGATATTATTATAAGGACGTCAACGTGATCATTAGCAGTTACAAATGACGTCACTTTTTTCTCTTAAGATGCGATGCTTTTCATTTGCTTTGTCCTACTTCTGGGTTTGGTTTCTTTCTTTGAAAAGAAAAAAAAAAAAAAGATTCCACTTCACAAATTACTCAGAGAAGCAAAAAGAAGATAGTAGGACCAGGAGGTAAGGATGAGAAGACAGAAAAATGCTCTTTCTCAGCTGTCAGGACCTCCCAGATGAGTGGGAAAAGTTATTTGTAAGATAGAAACGTGACAGAGGAAGTTTTCAACAACGCAGTCAAGGTTGTGAAGGAGGCTAATGGAAGCTGACCTCACAAACCTGCCTCTCAGAATTCTGATTTCAACTGGCATGCAGACCCTCGGGCACACACCGGTGTTCTTTCAAACCTAAGAACAGCTAAGATCTGTATCCACATGAACTGACATTTCACTTTCCTAATTCCTTTTTTTTACTTTACTCATTTCTGCACTGTTCCTTTCTCACACATTCTCATCTGCTCATTAATTATTTCATACAAGCAAATCCTAACTCATAGGACAAAGAACTTTAAATAGGAACCACTAATAGATTTGGCTTTGGAACACACGAAATCTTTTCAGCAGACTTACTTTCCTAACTACAACTTATTTTAAATCTGGGTATAATCCCTGGGGATAAACCAAATGGAAATAAGGTGAAAAGTGATCAGACTGAAACATGGGAGAAGAAAAAAGGTCTTGGTGCTTTACAACTGCCTTGAGTAAGCCAATGAATGAAGTCACGCACGGACAGCTTAGTGACCAGGCACCATCCACGCACGGAAGCTGCTCTCAACCCCACAGGGTAGGTGCCCACTCGCATCACCATGGGCAGTGGGCAGGAGCTCGGAATGCTCCACTTCCTGGTCCACTTTTAGGTTTTTTCCAGTTGGCCGTTTCCTTCGTTTGCAGGATTATTATGCTGTGGTTTTGCTTTGTAATCGAACGTTCACTCTGAGGAATCAAACCCTATCTGAGTCCCTCAACTGAACAGGAAGGACATATCTAGTCTGTAACCTTGGGATTTTTACTGCATTCGCCTACTTGTAAGTAATATGACAAGAATGATGTATCCAGATGAGTTTGTTGAACCTCTGGTGGCCACTGGAACACAGCTGAAGCCCCACGTGAAAATTCTGATCGGCTTCTTGTACAGGGACACGGCGAAAATATCTGTATTTATAGTCAAGTGGTTTCTGTAAAAGAAGAGAGGTGCATGAGCAACAGTGAGGCCTCACTTCACTGACAGAGGCAGAGAGATGGATGGTGCTACACCTATACATGAACACCTCAGAAACATGTTACGTTACATAGTATCTGCACATAGTAAACAGCTATTTTGGTTATCGACTGAGAACGTGTACGAGTGCCTGGAAATACACGAAGGACTCTAAACACAGAAGGCTCTTCCCTCCATCATCACCATCTCAGTCAGTCATCACAACATCCCCAGGTGTGACATGCAACCGCATCGCTGCCGTGTGATGGCCGACAGGATGAGGACCCAGGGCGGGCAGCCCAGGGCCAGTGTCAGAGATGCGAACTAAAGCTCCTGTCTCCCATCTCTAAGCCTAGTATTTCCTGCTACTCGAAAACACTTGGGAATTTTTAAAGAGGGCAAGTGATAAACTGGTGAAGGCTGCAGAAAAAACACTGAGTATAACTGATCCTTTGCAATAACAGTAAAATAGTCAACGGAGAAATAGATGTGACAAGGTTCACTGGAATCACACTTCTGTAAATACTGCTAAAAACACAAGAATGTCGCCACTACGCACGGCTTCACTGAGTCATATTCTGCAGAGAAAACTGGTCATCAGCATGGGAGTCCCTAAACTCTCTTATTAGATAAAATCTAAACAGCTAGGGCCTCACGACTCCCCAGCTCTGACCTCAGTAAACTCACGGCCAAGGTCACAGTGATAGCAAGCAACTCTGCCCCTCAGACTGTTGCCCCCCGATTCTGGGAGCCAGAGGGAGCCAGAGAAGCCACAGCCGAGGGCCACAGGACTCATAGATGAAACCCGCCCTAACTATTCCCATACATGGTGCTGGGGGTGGGAGGGAGGGGGGTGTTTAACACAAGAGAAACTTCATTCAAGAGCTATATTAATTATAAAAGCACCAGGCAAGTATTTATTCTAACTACCTCACAACTGACTTCTTGAGTACACATTAGCGTTTTCAACCAGGACTGAAAAAAGGCACATGGGGAAAAGCTGTGGAAAAAATTAGCCCCTTAATCTGTTAAGAGAATTTAAAATACTCTGGAATGTAATAATTCAGCCATCGTATTTACTCGGCATTTTTTTTTTCCTTTTGTAAGAAAAGGAAGAAGGAAATTATCTCACTTCAGCTTATTTCCAGTACAAACTGAAATTCTAAAAATATCCTTGTGAAAGAATTATCTCTATGAGTCCGTTTAGGAAGAAAATCTCCTAGGATTCAAAAGGAGAAAAGCAAAAATATAGTCATATATAACTGTACTAGTTATTTCACAGGAATAACTAATAGTTACTTTGGCTTTACGTTTTCATGCGTAAGAAACCCGGACCAGAAGAGGAAACTTGGAGAAGAACAAATAAGTTGATCCAATAAAAAATAACTGTGTTTTAGAAACCCTCCAGCTCTCCTCAGAGATATGCTGTAAGTCAACACCCATATTGTATAAATTACGAAACGGTATTTTTTAACCTTTCTAATCAAGAATGCTTGAATGAGCAGGGTAAGAAAATTAAAAGGAAAACTGCCAATTCCACCTTGCATACTCACTTCTTCTTTCTTCTTAGTTATCACAGCAAATACTTTCGTCTGATTGTCTATATCTTGTGACAAGCGATAATGACCCAGTAGAATTGCATCAGTTCTAAAAATTAAAAAAAACCCAACACTTTAAATCTATTAATCCATAATGTGTATTTATTTAAGTAATCGAGAAGGCAATGGGTTAGTTAGAAGTGTTTATTCAACTTGCCTGAGGGCAATCAGCTAGGATGTGAGTAAGCCTAGTCTCCGAGGCCCCAGGCCTACGGAGGGACATCTCTGCAGAGAGGCCCAGGGATCAGTTGTGGTTTTTTTTTTCTTTTGGCCGTGCTGCACACAGCTTGTGGGGTCCTAGTTCCCCAACCAGGGATTGAACCTGGGCCCTCAGCAGTGAAACTGCTAAGTCCTAACCAATGGACTGCCAGGGAATTCCCGGGATTGGTACTTTTCACAAGTGCCCCAGATGACTGCTTCTTTAATCCAGTATTAAATTACATAATCTGCAAGTTACCACCTAAAATTTGGACTGGATAGAAAACTACAGAAAGACACTACCTGGTATTCCTGGTTCTTAAACGCGGAACAATGGACTGGGGCTCCTCAGGGGTGGTCAGCATCATCACGTGGCCATCTGGGAAGAACCTTATGTACCTGTGGAACAAGGAAAACACCAAAACACCACATGCAAATAGAAAACACATCCTTATTTACTGGTACCGAAACCTATTTACTCATGGCTGTGAAACCAGAATGGAAACACCGTGGGCCAAAGAAGTGGCAAAACATCATTGACACGAACATGACCTGTGAGGCCAGCAGAAGAGAACCAAAGCATTTGTGTGTTTTTCCCCAAAGCACTAACTAATGTCAAACGAAAGTGAGGCCCAATGCTATTACAGGGCAGTTACCATAGCTTACTCGTTTCTCAGTGACACTAGCAGCTGGTGAACAAGAAGCCTGAGTAACAGCACAAGCTACCTGACAAGGCAGAAGACACGGAGGAGCTCTAAAGTGACGTCATAGTGATTCTTAGGTTTAGAGCCCAGGAGGAATTAACTTATTTATCTTAACCTACTGGTTCTTTGAGTGCAGTTCCTGTTATAACACCGGATGAAAATACTGAGGGCCATTTTGTGGATAAATGCAAAAGCCACAAAGAACAGATGTCCAATAACTAACGAACCAATACTTGGAGAGAGAGAATTTTTCACTCACTCAGTTTACTACAGTTGTACCTGTAATATTCCACTTGGTGCCAGGCTCTATAGAAACCATCAAGAGACTGTTCCCCTTGACGAATATATGTGGTTTTACTGATATACACTCCTATAAAAAGAAACAGGTTTTTTAAAAAGAACATAATAAGAAACTTTTACAACCATGTAACATGTTTCCAGTTTTGTTTTTATTGTGGTTTCCTTTAAATATACTTATAGTACTCAGCTCTGTTATAGAAAATTAAGACTGTGTATTTCTCAAAATCAGCACAACAGGTCACCATTGCTCTAAAGAGTTCAACTTACCATCAAACCGAACACGTGGCCTTTCTAAAAACATCTCTCTCCAGGATGTATATGCAACAAGTTTAATACAGCTTCTGCCCCAAACTTTCAAGCAGGCCAAACGCCATATTTCAGGGTCTCTAGGTAATAAAAGCACAACATCAATACATATAACAGGTGAGTCCCTATCCGCACTCAGACATGAGAAGCATTCCTGCCACCAGCCATCTTCTATTCGGCAATATTGGTTGAGTGCTGGCCAGGCACTGTCCTGGGCCCTGGGGACAGACTGATGGACAGGGCAAAGGCCCTGCTCTTTTACAGGGAAAGCAAACAAAAGAGAAGAAAACGAGAGAAAAGTTTTAGGTAGTGTGCTCAGTACAAAAAGAAACAAAGCAGAGTAAAAGGACCAGGACGATGGTGGTGGGGAAACAGAGACTATTGTTTTCTGGGCAGGTGTCTACGGTGACAAGGAAGGGTATCCTGGCAGAAGCCACAGCATGCAAGGGCCAAGGGCTGGAGTGTGGCCAGCACGTTCAACAAGGAGCGAGAAGGATCATGTGGCTGCAGCAGAGTGACTGGGTGAAGTGCAGACTACGTGCGTGAAGAGGCGGTCAGGGGCAGGTGACGTAGTGGTCTACAGGCGGGAGTGGCCCTTTGAGTGAAGTGGAAGCCACTGGAGGGTTCTGAGCATGACTGATGCTTTTAAAAGGTGACTGGTGGTCTACGGAGAATGTGCTCCCGGTATGTAAGAGCAGAAGCCCAGAGACCACACAGGATGCCAATGCCATAATCCAGGCCAGGCCTAATGGTGGCTGAGCCAGAATGGTACTCGGAGAAACAGTGAAACAGTCAGACTGGAGGTCAGTTATGAAGACAGCACCAACCCTAACCCTAACAAGACTTTGTCATGGGATTACTGCAAAAAGCGACACAACTGACATGGTTCTAATACAACTCAAAATAACGCCAGCTTTAACGCTATCTTTAACTGAAAACATTCCGTTTTAAAGACGTAGGAATTACTTATATTGAAGCCAGACTACAAAAAGAGATAAACCCCCCAAATTTACATTGCAACGTATTTAAATTTTTTTCTTTTAACAAATACTTTTATAACCAAATTTTATCCTACCCCTGAAAACTTATTTTCTTAATTCCCTTTTTGTTTTCTCATGTGTAATTAAAAGGAAAGTTAATGGAATAACAGTGCTACAGACCCCAATTTCAAAAGGCTGGGTCAATCCACTAAGTGCTTGATAGGTACTTGTTAAACAGAAATGCACGCAGAATCACCAAAAAAAACACCAAAGGCTTTAAAGTAATTCAAATGTTTTACCCAAAACACAAGACTCCAAATGAAATTAGGTTATTTAAAAACAAGGTATCTGAATTTTAAGAACCACATAAAGTTATAAAAAAAGTTCTAGATGCTAAGGATAAGCTATTTATTTTTATATAAGACATTCATAAAGGATTACCTGTCTTAAATAAAGTTACACTAAACTATGATTATTCTTCACATAACCAGATTTTAAAAGTATAACTCTTTTCCCAGTTTTACTGAAAATTATTTGACACACATCACTGTAAAAATTTAAGGTGCACAGCACAATGGTCTGATTTACAACTATTGTGAAATAAGCCACAATAGGTTTAGTGAACATCCATCATCTCATACAGATACAATAAGAAGAAAAGGTCTCCTGTGATGAGAACTCCTAGGGTCTATCTCTTAACAACTCTCTATCATACGGCGATGGCAACTATAGTCACCATGTTGCACGTTACATCCCTAGTACTTATTTGTACCTTTTGACCACCTTCCTCTCTCCCCCACCTCTGGTAACCACAAGTCTATTCTCCTTTTCTATCTATGCAGATGCCACATGTAAGTAAGATCATGCAGCATTTGTCTTTCTCTGACTTATTTCACCTAACATAATGCCTTTAGAGTCCATCCATGTTGTCACAAATGGTAGGATTTCTGCATTTTTCATGGCTCAATAATGTTCCATTGTTTATATATACCACATGTTCTCTATCCATTCATCCATCCATGGACACTTAGGTTGCTTCCATGTCTTGGCTATTGTAAATAATGCTTCTATGAACATGGGGTGCAGATATATTTCAGAGTTAGTGTTTTTGTTTCCTTTGGATATACATTCAGAAGTGGAACTGCTGGATCATATGGTAGATCTATTTTTAATTTTTTGAAGAACCTCCATACTGTTTTCCATAGTAGCTATACCAATTCATAATCCCACCAACAGTGTGAAAGGGTTTCCTTTTCTCTACATCCACATTTATCTTGTCTTTTTGATGATGGCCATTCAAACAGGCATGAGCTAATATCTCACTGTGGTTTTGATTTGCATTTCCCTAATGACTAATGATGTTGAGCAACTTTTCATGTACCTGTTAGCCATTTGTATATCTTCTTTGGGAAAGCATCTATTCAGGTCCTTTGCCCATTTTTTAATTAGATTTGGGGTTTTTTGCAATTGAGTTGTATGAGTTCTTTATACATTTTGGATATCAACCTCTTATCAGATATATGGTTTGCAAATATTTTTTCCCAGTCCATTGGTTGTCTTTTCACTTTGTTGATATGTTTTTCACCACTGCCAGAGTTGCTTAAAAAAAAAAAACAGTAAGTACCTGGCACAGATATAGAATCCTCTGCACACCTGTGACAACTGCTCTAACGATCTGAGGTCCAAGTCGCTCGACACCACCCATCGGAAGATGTACATCAGGACCTCCATCGGCAGCGCTGCAAAGGAAACTATCCTCTCAGTGACTCTCCTTCCTATACATCACTCTGCTGTCACGTTCTCCCTGCAGATATCTTTATGTATTCCTTAAATTTTATAAACCGCACCTTCAGTACTGCTCAGAGCTACAGCACAAGTATATTTAACTACCCAGAAGTAATAATGGTTCCTAACATCAAGACACAAAATATCTTTGTTTTTTCAGTATTGAACAGATCCGAAGGTATTTTTATAAAGTATCCCTTTCCCTTGGAAGATCATTTCATCATCAAGATACATAAAAATGGATATGTTAGAAAAATAGTCTAGTATGTATGCGTGCGTATGCATTTGTTAACATTAAAAAATGATTTCCATCTCCTTGGAAATTTTCAGTTGTCCTCCTCTGGAAAGTCCCATAGCTAAGTAAACAACATTTAACATACGAAAAGAAAAAAACCCATCAATTTTTAAACATTCAGCCCATCTCAGGACTACCGTCCAACCTGGCTGAAGTGGCTGATGGTGCCATTGTTCCTCCAGTTTTCTGAGGGCCGCCCCAACTCACACATTCACCCTCGCAGAGCATCACTGAAAAAAGAATGGCACCCTTTTTTTTTTTTTTTTTTGCGGTACGCGGGCCTCTCACTGTTGCGGCCTCTCCCGTTGCGGAGCACAGGCTCCGGATGCGCAGGCTCAGCGGCCACGGCTCACGGGCCCAGCGCTCCGTGGCATGTGGGATCTTCCCGGACCGGGGCACGAACCCGTGTCCCCTGCATCGGCAGGCGGACTCTCAACCACTGCGCCACCAGGGAAGCCCAAGAATGGCACCCTTTAACAACTGTGCTACAAACTCCACTCTACTTCGGATCTTGAAAAGCTTATCACTATGCACAAATTAATTACAATTAGTTCTCCCACCATACTTTGAACTAGAGCAACTGTCTGACAAGCTATCTGACCTTGTAAGTTTGGAAAACGTAAATCTAAGGAAACGTATTTCTCACTGAGTTATAACGACCATGAAGTCACACCTGATATGTGAGTCTGACTGCTCTCAAGTTCGGGCTGACACAGTTTGAGCACAGACTCCTGAAACGTGAGCTGCTGCTGGAAGTAGGACAGGAGGTCTGCCATCTTGCTGTCATCGTCGGTATCTTCGATGCTGAGAAAATAAGGGAGGTAAGTGAGCGCAGTGCCACAGTCTACACAACACAGCTTAGAAAATGATTTTCCACAGTACTTTCAAAATCTGCTTTAGAAAAAGTCATCCAAAAGCAAACTTCTTACTACTTTTTTTTTAATATGATAAATGGTTACCCTGCCTTGCAAAGGAGTACCATACCAACTTTCTGAAGAAAAAAGCTTCAGCAATTTTAATTCCCACAGAGAAAGAATTAAAATTTTTGGATACAGGTGTTGAGATTTAATTAATTAGTTTTATGGCAAATAGAGATTTCATGAATTAGTAAAAATATACTTTCAAATGATTTTTAAAAATCTTATGTAAATATATCCTTTTAAGTGACCATAATCCATTGTAACTGGATAAAAATAAAATACACAAATGTTATCTGAGGTGCTTACTTAGCAAGGGTTTTCTAACGTATGTGCCTTATCACCCTACCTTTAGAGAGGGAAATATGTAATTTTAAAAAGCAGGGTCCACAAATAATTTATCAGTATAAACAAATACATAGTTAGAGTTCTAGAAAAATATATAGCTTTCCATTTTTGCTAACAGTAACCTTAAAAATGATCAGACTTACAAAAAGGTTGGATGAGGATGAAGTTAGAAAACCAGGATGGGCTTATTACAAGACAACAAAGGGCACATGTGGCAGAGGCTAGATGGACTGCAGGGCTATGCTACCAGCTTTTTACAGAAGGCAAAAAAAATAGCAGAGGCTTTTAGGGCCTGTTAAGTCTGATAAGAAAATAAACTGTACCCTTAAAGAACTTTCATAGCATCTGGGTTTGTGTAACAGGACGAGAGAGAAAGAAATGTTTCTTTAATGTTTTAATACAACCTTTCTTAACAGCCCTTGGCGTCTATTTATAAACCTGGCTAAGAGCTGGGTCTAAAGGACTCTACCCAAATTCAAAGAAGGTTTAGAAAAAGCCCAAATGAGTCCTTTTGAGTATGAACTACCTCATGTTATTAAATCTAATTTAGTGAACAATATTATTAGCCCCAAACAGACAATAAATGCTGACTTCATCAGGATTTTTTTAATATGGCTTAGCCAAAGCTTAAGTGTTAATACCATAAGCAGTTAAACAGCACCGGCGATCAGCGCTAAGTTATCGATAAAGGTAACCTCTTAATTGTTTCATGGCAGAACTAATATAATATCTCATCACCAAAATTCTATTTTTCTATGTACTGCTCATTTTAAACCTGACATCCTTTTGTGGGGACAGACTCCCTTCCCTTCTAATATAAGCTTTGGGAGAGAGAGGGGTTAAGCCGGTACACTTTTATAATTGTTTTACACACAGCTTCAAAAGTATTAGCTTAAAAATATATTCTCTTGGTCTCTGTCCATATAAACAGTCAATGCTACTCCATGACCGTGATGCCAATGGCATCTGTACAATGAAACACGGTTTCTTTGGGTTTTTTTTAGGAGCGCTTATGTCCTGCCCGTGTTTTTAAACAAATGTTACAGTCTTAACAGTATTCTATCTACAACAAAGTCTGGTTAGAGTCCAGCATTTTCCTAATAAAAAGCCTTTTAAAAAATGTATTATTTCAAATGGATACAAAAGGAGAAAGACTAGTGTAATAAAACACTATGTACCCAATTTCAACCATTAACATTTTTCAGGCTTGCCCTGATCACGTTTTAATAGTTTTGACTTTATAGGTTTCAGAAAGTTGAAATGTGTCCTTTAGTTTACTCCTTTCAGTAACCACTGCTTTTATTTTTTAAAAAAACTCTTTCATCACCTAATTTTTGTTACACCTGTTTAAAATATGCATTTCTATACTTTACTCTTAAAATTTCCCTAATTAAAAAATTTCTACAACTTTATAAACAAGTCTTTATATTAAAGACTATATAACAACAGAATTAGCACCGTCTTCTTATCGTTATCATGTTAAGAGTCAACAGAGCAAAGACGCTTAACTTTAACAAACTCTACATATTACTGTCTATCAAATTATGTACGCACTAGCTGTTTCCAACGCCATCACCATCTGGAGACCGGGTATAAGTAATCTTGAACTCTATATCAGGTACAAGTTGCATAGCCCTACGATAAAACTTGATGGCTAAAAGAAAAAATAAAGCTAAATTAGCTATGACCACACATTTTTGTCATTTCCTTTGATTACCCTAACTGTGGTTTAATTTGGTAACTTGCTTTATAAACAGCCAAATTCCCTTTTTCTACATGCAACAGTAGCAGTCAGCAAACTTATTTCCAAACCCTACTAGTCAGAAATAATCTTTTTCTAAAGCTCTCACGTTACAGAAACTTAAGATGTTGCATTTTACTCTTATCTTTTAGCCCATCTTTTCCCTCTGCCTCTCACATATTGTCAGAAATGATCTTATATGTGGCTGTCTTTCTCTGTGCTTTGAAAATGCCACTGCTGCAGCCCCAACAAAAACACCTTTAAGCAAACTTCTTCCTAGGATGCAGAAAATCAAATGTTTCCTCCTGAGTAGAATAAGGAGAAGGGTTTTCTGGAATTTATTGGAATTTATTCTTCAAATCCAACTTCCTTTAGTCCAGCTGCCTCTTATCTAGCTAAGTAACCTATAAAACCTGTTTTTAAATCAATCTGCTGGCCAGGAGGTTTAGAACTATAACACTGAGCAGTCTCTCCCACAGAGACATACCACAGAACTTGGGGCTGCAGAAGCCGACTAGTTCTTTCCCCACAGATGAAGTCCACTCAGTTCAGTCCACTCTGCCATGTTCTGCTGCTCTGGGTGAGTGACTGTAAACTACGTGGAGACAGGAACCTCACAGGCTAATAAAGACTGTGGCGGGATATCACCATTTGGGCCCTTTTCATATCTCAGAGTGAAAAAACCCCTAAAAGAAATTTGCAAATAAATGCAGTAATTTTGAAAATGTTATTTGGGGGGCACTTTCAAACCACTCAAGTGCTAGCATTTTTTTCCATGCCCCAATTAACAGCTTTTCTATCAGGAAATGAAAGCCTAATTACAAACCTAATCTGGTAAACAGCCCCACCACTTGGTTTACTTACACATTTCTACTGGCCTAATAAAAGAGACAATTAAGGCTGAAGAGTATTCCTTCTCTAAAATGTACATTAGAATTTAGAAAGCATGTACATGTTCCTCCATCTATCCTTCATAGTCTCCTCCTCTGAAATAACGTTCACATATAAAAGGAGCATATCCTATTTTTTCAATGGCATATCCTGCTATTTTTCAATAAGCAACAGTATTTTTAAGACTTTAATAATGAAGAATAAATACTAAACCCTAAATGTAGAAAAAGGTTATTTTACTAATCCTACCAATATGATGATGTTTCTCAGCAATGATTTTTGGACAGAGACAGGTTATATAAAAATACAATTTTTATTTTTTAAAAATCAATATCAAATATAGAGACTGATGTTCTGTATAAATATATTCTATTTTTTAAAAAATTGGTGAATAGCAAAGGGTTCTTATTCAAAACTGTCAAGACAACATGATCCTGGGACCTGAGTTTTTACCTTCATAGAGAGCTCCATTTTGTTCTTCTTCTACTGCTTTTAGGAAGAGTTCTCGAGCCTATAAAAATAAACAGTGAAAAACAATTTCTGAAAATCTGTACTAAAAATGAGTGTGGGTGGTAGAAGGATAGCCTTTTCAACAAATGGTGCTACAACAGTTAGACATCCACAGGCAAAACAATGAATGTCAACCTCAACTTCATAGCTTACATAAAAAGTGACTCGAAAATGGATCAAGGACTTAAAAGTGAAACTTTAAAAACTTTTAGGAAAAAAAAGAAAGAAAATCTGGGAGACTTGGGCGAGGAGTTCTTATACTTGACACCAAAAGCACAATCTATAAAAGGAAAAACTGATAAATTAAACCTCATCAAAATTAAAACTTTTGCTCTGTGAAATTTCCTGTTAAGAGGATGAAAAGGGTTTCCCTGGTGGCACAGTGGTTGAGAGTCCGCCTGCCGATACAGGGGACACGGGTTCGTGCCCCGGTCCGAGAGGATCCCACGTGCCGCGGAGCGGCTGGGCCCGTGAGCCATGGCTTTGAGCCTGCGTTTCCGGAGCCTGTGCTCCGCAACGGGAGAGGCCACAGCAGTGAGAGGCCCGCGGACCGCAAAAAAAAAAAAAAAAAAAAGTAATGACAACTCTAAATGGTGACGGGGATGTGAAGACACTGGATCACTCATACACTGCTGGAGGGAAAATGGTGCAGACACTCTGGAAAACAGTTTGCAGTTTCTTTTAATCAAAGATGCACTTACCGTACAACTTAGCAATTGCACTCTTAGGCCAGAGGGATGAAAACTCATGTTCATGCAAAAACCTGCATATGAATATTCATAGCAGTTCTAGTAATAATAGCCCCAAACTGGAAAAAACCCAAATGTCCCTCGACAGGTGAGTGGTCAAACAAAGTGGGGTACGTGAACACCATGCAACACGACTGAGCGGTAAAAAGCAACAAACTACTGACACACACAACAACTGGGACAGACCTCAAAGGAATTAAACAACACTTTTTGAATATCAAAATTATAGAAATGGAGGCCAGCGTAGGGGCTGCCAGTGGTTAGGAATGGCTGGGGAGGAGGTGGGGAAGAGAGCGTATACTATCAAGGTAGCAAGAGGGAGCCCTGTGGTGACAAAACAGTTCTGTATCTTGATTGTGGTGATGGTTACATGAAGCTACATGGCTAATTGCAGAGAACTATTTATACACATACAGACAGTGAAGTGCCTGGAAACCTGAATAAGCTCTGTGGACTGTACCAAGGTCTACTTCCTAGAAGTCTAGCTACGGAAGGTGTCACCGTCAAGGGAGGACGGGAAGGGTGCACAGGACTCCCCTGTGCTATGAATCTGTGATTATTTCAAAATTAAAATGAAACAAAACAAATATGGAAGTTTTTAGTTATCATGGTAATGTCGATTATTAAACGGCAAATTTTTATAAAGAAAAACTTGGGTCTGATGGTATGAAGATGACAACCCCTGTGGAGTGACAGGATATAGTCAGCCCTCCACATCCCTCTCTCTGCATCCTCGGATTCAACCAACTGCAGATCAAAAATATTTGAAAAGAATTCCACAAAGTTCTGAAAAGCAAGACTTGAATTTGCTGCGCAATGGTAACTATTTACTCAGCATTTACACTGTACTTACAACTATTTACAGAGCATTTACATTGTACTAGGTATTACAAGTAATCTAGAGATGATTTAAAGTACACTGGAGGATGTGCGTGGTTATACGCAAATGCTACACCGTTTCATACAAGGAAGGTGAGCATCCCCGGACACAGAGGGACAAATGTTGTGAAAACTGAAATGGTGGGTTGTGTGTACTTTGTGTGAACAAGCACTAGGAAAGAGGTGAACCATTAGAAAGCATTCAAAATTTTCCAGGATAAGGAAGTAATTACTGCATCACTATAAATCTGTTCAACTCAAAATATAACAAAATATTGCATTATGACCTTTGGGAAGGTGTTAACATTTAAACCAATTTTTTCCCCTTTCGGGCTTCTGTTAAACAGATTCAGAGGCATCTGTCTTTTAGACCAGGTGAATCTCAGGGGTGTATATTACCAAAGAGTTCCGGCAAGACTGTATACCTGCAGGAAAGAAGGAGTAATGTGTCATCCAAAGGCCTACAAAAAGTGGTGAGGGATGGACACCCTGGCACACTTGTCACCATCTTTCCAAGTACAACGCCCCTGACACTTAACTTTTCTTCTTTTGCCAGCTCCTGCTTTCCTCTGGTGTCCGCTGCTCTCAGTGAAGAGCCTCTCGTTGCTCTCCAAGGTCGAGATTCTAAACTGCTCGAGCCTCCACCTGGGGCAAGTTCAAACATCCACTGAGCTCGGAACCTCTGGAGTTGTGCCTGAGGGAAGAAGAATGTTTCAGGACCCACCAAGGAAGAGGAGCTCAACTCTGGAACAATCTGTCAATAGGTCCAACACCAATGTCCACACATATACATATGCTAAGATGAGAAAACACAGTCTTTAAATTATTAAATTACTGAATACTACCATTAAATACCTGTTATCTTCCAAGATAATTTTTTGCTTAAGACTTTGAAGAAATTGTGAAATTTTGCCTAAAATAAGATTCTCTATACAGGAGAAATCTAATGGCATGAGAAAATCAAATTTTAATTGGAATCGAAAATGTAAGCCATCACTTAGGGACTTAACTTAGATGCTTTCAAACATTTCTTCCCTTGGAATACATCACCTCAAAATCCTGTATGCGAGCCCCAAGTCTTTCTTTTAATAACCTTTCTCTTTTTTAAAAGAAATTATTTTTTCTAATACATATCATTAAAAAGAATCTAAACATAGAAAAAGTGAAACCCCCTCTGTGGCGGGCTCTGCTGTGCTGCCCAGACCCCCCCATTAGGAACTGCTGGGAGTGCCACAGAAGAACAGCCCTCAGCCCTCGCCCTGCAGTAGGGCCTCAGGGAGACCACACCCCTTCCCAAGTGCTCCCCACCCAACGACTGATCAACGAGAGTGATCAAAGACCCCGCTCTGAAAGGTCATTCTTCCCCCGCTCTGAGGTAGTCCTCGGAACTTCCGCAGGATTAACTGAGCTGGTCCACTGAGACTACAGAGCAGTCCAGCTCCCCCAACCCCCTCAGGCTTCCCTCCCTGCCTCCCTGGCACAGGTGCTGACTCCAAGAGCACTGCTTCATAAACCTCTTACATCCACCTCGGAGTCTGCTTTCTGGGAACCCAACCTGGGATGCCCTTCCCCCCAAAGGACATTGGTAATTGGATTGTATATATTAGTGCTGGCTCTTTAAAAAAAGAGTACAGATTTAAAACATGAAAGCTTTTAATAATTTTTCTCTACATTCTGCACACTGCTTTGACTCCCACCTTCCTATTATGAATGTAACACATATACCTCTGACTTAAACATGTGGGATCTTAGTTCCCTGACCAGGGATCGAACCCAAGCCCCCTGCATTGGAAGCGCGGAGTCTTAACCACTGGACCGCCAGGGAAGTCCTAGCAGCACTCTTAACGCCTACTAGATGGTGCACTCCAAATGCACAAGTATTATAAAGATTACAAATTCAGTAAGAAGCACTTAAATAACTACAATGAATATTTCTCTATTTCGATGCACAAAGCTCTACCCTATCCTTTGAAACGGCTGCAGAATATTTCACTGCATGGATGCATCATTACTTAACACAAGTGATGGATATTTAGGTTGTACTCCATTTTTCCATATAAACAATGCTACAATAAACATTTTTGTATGTGTGTATTTACTCACTTCCCCTATTATTTCCTTAGGATTAATTTCCTAGAAGTAGGATTGCTGGTTCAAAGGGAATGTATGTTTTTCATTTTGATCCATATTGCTAATCTTCCCTGCAAAAAAGCTGTAGCAACTTATGCTTTCATGTATACTGAGTGAGTGTTCTCAGAGCCTGGACAGCAATAGGCATTATTCACTAATCTGATCTTTTTTTAAGAAACAATTCTTTGCTGATTTGTTTTTTGTTTGTTTTTGCGGTACGCGGGCCTCTCACTGTTGTGGCCTCTCCCGTTGCGGAGCACAGGCTCCGGACGCGCAGGATCAGCGGCCATGGCTCACGGGCCCAGCCGCTCGGCGGCATGTGGGATCTTCCCGGACCGGGGCACGAACCCACATCACCTGCATCGTCAGGCGGACGCTCAACCACTGCGCCACCAGGGAAGCCCTTAATTTGTATTTTTAAAAAATTATTAGTGAGGCTGATTATCTCTTCTAATGTTTCATAAATATTTATATTAATTTTTTCCATTAGTTATCCATTCCTATCTTTCTATCCTATGTTGTTACTACTTTTATAAGGGTGTTACATCTGTATCAGAGATATTAATCCTCTTCCCCTAGATGGTAAATAGTTTTTCCAGTTAATTATTTCTCTTGATTTAGGAGGTCTTTTGCTATATACAGGTTTTAAACTTTTAGGTGGTCAAATCTGTCAATCTTTTTCTTTAAAGTGATGGGTTTTAGTCATGCTTTTGCCTTGGTTTGAACACTGTAAACCCACATATTGAATTACACAGCAGCAATTACTGATATTCCTTTTTACAGAAAAAGAAATCTATAACATAGTAATAACTTAAGTATTCTAAAAACCGGTATGAAGATACAGCTACATTCAATGCAAATAAGAACCTATGAATCTTCATAATTATGACCAACTCCTGCTTAGGTATGGAAAGCAACAGAATTAAGAACTAAATGCACAAAGGAAGAAACATGCCTGCAAATCTGTCTCAGCAGGGCGTTCGTTTTCATCCTCATCTCCTGCCCTGACAGCGTCGGAATGACAATCTTCCTCAGCTTCTGCCTGAGTGAGGGAAAGCAAAGGATGCTCAGGAATAAGCAAACATGGTTTCCCTGGTAACCTACATCTCCTATTCAGCTACCTGCCCAGTGAAACACACAGTTGCCTCTCTCTAAATATCTTCTTCACAGGTAAGTTAAATGATTCCAGTCAGAAAAGTCTGATACTTTAATTTTTTAATACTGTAGAATAAACAACTTCACTGGGCTCCAGCTTAAAATGTTTTGGTAGGTGGTTAAAAAGAACAACCTTGCTTCAGAAAATAACAGTTGGTGGTATAGAGTTCAAATAGTTTTTGTTTCATGGATCCCTTAAGACCATATATAGCCCATATATGGTTGTCCCTTCTTTACACAAACTGGAATGTTATTAATGTGTGAATGACTTTAGTCTAATAATATTTTAAATGTACTAGAAAAGCTCACTCAAATCAAAGACATGTAAGTGTGAAGGTTTTTGTAAAGAAGCTCCTTCCATTTTTTTTTTTTTTATAAATCCAGATTTTCATATATTGGATTGACTTAAAGTGGAATAAAGCTGGGCTGGAACTACTGTGCACGGCTTGGGACTTAACAGAAGCCTCAGGTCAGTTTCCGTCCATTTTATCCTTTTATTCTCCATAAATGTTTGCTAAATAAAACTGGATCCTATGTTCCAGTGAAAACGAAATGTTGCCTAGGTGTGGTCTATAACCTAACACACTTGTTAGCAAATACGACTTGCTCAACACTTCAAGTGTTCAGTCCTATAAAGAAATGTGGCAATCAGGGAAGTGACTTTGAAGGTTAGTTAGAAATAAAAATAATAAAACCTATTTAACTTCACTCATTCCAAACACAGTAAGTTTTACAGTTGCCAATTGGGGTTGTAATTTGTTCCCAGGACTAAAATGTCTGTATTAACACCTATCTTTGAGCACAGCAACCAGATATACTTGCACTACTTCATAACACAACACAAACAAGCCTGGCTCCCTGTCTTATCTCTGGCAACCAGACTTACAACAGAGGTGCCTGTGAGATGTGAACTAGTTAGTACGTGGTAAAGTGCTTGGCACCCTGGAAAGGCTAAATCAGTGGAGAAATAAAAGAGAAAGGCTGAGCCTCGCATGAACTTCCAGAAAACTGGAAAATCTGAGCATCAACGCACTGTCAAATACATTTTTTTAAGTCTCTTTAAGCTGAGAGCTTTTCCTACTCAGATCATCAGTAATGGGAAATTACACAATAAAAGGGTTTGAGTTTACAGATCTAACAAGTGTATTTCTCTCTCTTCTCAAATAAGGGTCTACTCTATTACTATAAACTCTAAGGACAGCTAATGGAAGGGGACCTTGGTCCCTGGGGTATCTCAGTAATTCAGCCTCTACCTCTAGCCCAGTAGCCCCACCAAAGTGACTTCAAGAGCTCCCCCTGCTCTCTCCAGCCCCGCGCTTTGGCACACGCTGCTTTGCTCTCTGCATCTGGAATGCCTGCATCCTCTTCCGCTTGGCTACTTGCTACTCATCCTTCATGATTCAGCTCAGGGATTATCCCAGTAGGAAACAAATTCTGATCCTTTCACTTGCCTCTTTGGTTTTCCCATTACACTTGTGCTGGTATCACAGCACTTAAGACTTGTATTGAGATTTCGTCTCTTTCGCTAGAAATTAGTGCATTGGCATCAAGATCTGAGGTCTGGCACTATGCCAGGCTGATAATACGTGCTCCAAAAAATGAATTAACAAATAAAATGCCATGAGGATATATAATGCATATCTCAAGGATGAGGTAAGGAGACAGGAAGCCTATAATACAGACAGCATCTTCTCCCCTGGGCTGTGTTAATAGAGCTCTCATCCACTAAGACTTTGATTTTGACAGTATGGTGACAATAACAAGAACCATCAAATTTGGGGTTTTACCATATGCTCTTCAACTCAAATACCACTTGAAATAAGTAGGTCTTTGGCTGTCATCCAGAAATTTTCACTTTGTTTTTCATAACTGAGTTGGACCTAACATCACCTTTCACTAGAGTAGCTCATGTGTTCATCCTTTTACTGTTTTACACATGGGACTAATGAAATACAGAAAGTTAAGTGCTTAATCCTGGTCAGAGAACTATTTCTGAAAGTTTAAAAGCACAGTCAATTAGTGTTTTTCTATTCACCAAATTGACTTCATAAAATAAGTTCATTCAACCATTCGTGTATTCAATAAACACTTGGGTCTACTATAAGCTAATGAGTTTGGTATCATTTCACTCTTGAATCACTCAACTTTAGCCAGAGATTAGTTTCTCGGAACGACAATTTATTTGAAGCCAAAGCAAAGCAGCGTGGGGCAGAGACTACATACGCCAACACGCAACAGCCCCATGGAATCTGCTTTGTCAATTTCTGGAGCTTTGCTCAGTTCCTCCATTTGGACCGCACTGACGCTGCTTGGGCCCTCACTGCTGTGAAATGAGACAAAATCCTTCCAACCCCAAGCCACCAGGACCGCCAGCCAAAACCCTGCCCCAGGAACTGCCGCGTCCTGGGGCGGGTGCCTCCTAAACCCAGGACTCTTTAAGGGGTCAGAACGGCGGCTCCATGGGCAGGCTTTTTGTTTTGGAGGGGCGAGGGGCGGCGATCAACAAGTGTCTCCACTTGCCAAGGTTCCCTCCCGCTTTCAGATGTTGCGACGGCTCACCTCAATCTACGCTCGCTTTTATTAAAGGGACGAGATTGGTTCAATGCCCTCAGCAGGCCGAGAGGCATTATTCTCGGCCGTCCAGCAAACCCGCTCTGCTCACCTGGAGACCCAGCTAGGGGGCTCGGCAGGAAGGAACCCCGGGGAGCGGGCAGGGCTAGCACTGTCCGCCACCCTCAGGCCAGGGCCCCAGTATGGTGGTAGCCGTGCAGCCCCCAACCCTCGCAGGTTCACCCTCTCCACGTCCCCCGGGGCTCCCCGCAGGCCCGGGCCGTCCCGCCCGCCGCCCGCCCGAGCTCCTCGGCGCTTTACCATGCTGGCGGGCCAGCCGGCCGCGGCCGAGGGGCTCTCGGCGCCCCCTCGGCACCGCCCCCGCGAGGAGGTGCCCCGGGAGTTCGGTGTCTACTCCTGCCGTCCGG
This sequence comes from Delphinapterus leucas, assembly GCF_059928025.1. Classification (NCBI taxonomy): domain Eukaryota; kingdom Metazoa; phylum Chordata; class Mammalia; order Artiodactyla; family Monodontidae; genus Delphinapterus; species Delphinapterus leucas. The sequence goes on from NC_143138.1 coordinate 25,417,714, forward strand.
TGCAACGGGACTTAGCAGAGTTCTCGGTCGGAGAAGCGCACCAGGCAGCGGCAATAACTGCGGGCCCGGCGTACGGCAGCCATTTTCGCAGGGCAGAGGGCCAGATCGCGGCGCGCTGCGGCGGCGGCCGGGGACTCGCGGAGCGCAGGAACGCCTGGGGCCCGCCGAAGCCGAGGACTGTGCGCGCACCGGAGCCTCGACCCTGCTGGAGACCCCGGACGCCGCAGCGCAGATGCACCCCTGCCGCGGAAACCTGCGCCGGCGCAGCGAGCATGCGCAGTGCTGACCCGCCGCCGCCCGCGTGGGCTGCCCTGCTCCGCTGCCCGCGCACTTCCCTGTGGAGGGGTAGGGGCGTGCGCTTTCTGTGTGCGCGAGGGACAGCCCGGGTGAGGTCAGCCCGGGGTGCCGAAGGCCAAACTCAGCCTAGTATTCGGCTCAGTGAACTTACGCAAACTTGAACAGGACTTAACTCAAATTTAGAGTTGAGACCCTAAGGCAAGCGGCCCGAAGGCATCGAATTGGGTGCCCGGGACGGTCACTACACGATCCTCGGCGACTGTGGTTAGAGTCCCACTCCGGGATTGCAGGGAGACAGTTAAATTCCACTATCGTCACAGGCTGTTATAACGACTAAACTTTTTAAAGACACGGTCCTGGAGGTTGAGAAAAAGAGGCGCTCAGAAGAGTAGCGGCAGGAGAGAAAACAGCCCCCCCCAACGCCCGTCTCACTACAGATCCTATCATGCAACGCGGGAGGACGTTGCGGCTCTACGGCTCCGAACCCCGAGTCCTGCGGAGACGGCTTCCGCGGCGCCCTGGGATTTGTAGTCCGCCGTTCCGCGTAGAGCACCCGCCCTCACTTGCCGTCCGGACCCCGCTTCTTACAGCCCAAACACCTGATTTCATTTCCGCAGAAGGCACTCTTGTTTGTCAGGCAATGTATTATTTTCCCACACTTTACATTGTTTTAAATACTGAATTTTGCATGCTCTCTGCTCTGTGTAAACCTAGTCTTGGGGCTTCTTACCTTCATTCAGCAAACATTTATGTAGTTTCTAAAGTTTCTACTAGGTGTGGGGTACTAATAGTCATCAGGTTTCCAAGATCCTACTCGTGGTTCTCACGAGTTCACAATAGTTTAAATCTCTTATCTATTATTTTCTTTTATTGTATTTATTTAGATCTTAGTAATGCAGTACATTCTTCTTCAGAAAATAGAGGCGAAAAAAAATGGGAGGGGTGCAGAATGGTGAGCGACAATAAGGAAGCCCCAACTGCTGTCTTGTAATATTAGGATCCACCCTTCCGATGGGTTTTTCATTTGCATCCTAAGTCAGCTACCTATAAAAAGTACATTCTTGTTTAACGGGGACTAAAATTTTACTAGTTTTCAGTTTTTAAAAGAGACTAGGGCTTAGGTCTGTTAAGGATGATTTTCCTCCCAATGACCTCTTTTAAATTGTATTTTGAAATTTAAATCGGGAGAAAGATTAGATGTATGGATTTATAATAGAAGAAAATGTTATATGTGACTAATGAATACAAAAGATCAGTTTTGCAAATGAGGAATGGGGTACTGAAATATTTTCAGGACGAGTCTATTTCATTAAACTTGTTGAATGCTTAGTCAGTTAGCACAGATGATTTCTATTATTCTAGTAAATAAACAAAAAAGTTTAATAAAATAATAATTCGTATTTTTATCAATAAATTGAGCACCTATTTTATTAAAACGCTGTTATGTTTCATAGCTACTAATTTTCAATTTTAGGTCAGTATCCACTGTATCCACTAGGCTTCTTTACAGTGTTGTATTATCTCATCATATTATATAATACATGGTTATAATTTTCCCGAGGCTAGGACTATGGACCTAAGCCACTTACTAGCCCAATGGACCCTTGTTAAAGGTAGATCAAGACAGTCGATTTGCCAGTTGCTTGGACAACTGAATTTGACTAAAACTGATCATTTTAAATACCTTAAAAATCACTTTTTCTGGGAGTAGTATATGATTTGTCAGGCTGCCTCCTGTCTCCCTATCTTTTCATTGACAATGACGTTCAATTTTCATTTGCCATATGGTTTGGGTGTTATATAGGTAAACATGAAGGTAGATAAATGTTATACGTTTGCCAAGTGGCCAGATGACCCTTTCCCATTTGAGACAGGAAGTCTAAGGAAGTTTGTCCTGTATCTTGTAGGTTTCTTCAACAGAAGCAAGAAGAAAGAGGGATTCAGGCCTTTTGCATAGATTCTTCCTAGAAAAAACAATCTTTTCGGTTCTTAGAATTCAAAAACAAAGATAGTGAGAGAAAATTGATATGAGCTGGGGAATTTAAACTCAGAGAAAGATCCACAATGTGTGAAAGGATTACTGTTTTATTAATTAAAACTGTTGCTTAGGGCAGTGTGGTTTCCCTGACCAGTAGCATCAGCACCAAAATTCTGGGGAGAGGGCCCAGCAATCTGTTTTCCCAAGCTATCCCGGCGATTCTGATGCCTCCAACTAAAGCACCCTCGGCTTGGGGCAGTTATGTGAATTTAAATCGAGGACCTCGAAGCAATTTCTTTTTTCAAAGTGGTTCAGGGCCAATCCTGATAGGATGAGTTACCTCCGCAATATAACTAACGACACAAGTGACAGTGTTTAAAAAGTGTTAAGTGTTAGACTTCGTAGAACTAGTCAACACACAGAGGACGATTCTGTAGACCATTATCTAGTCTGTTCCCCACCTAACAATCCAGTCTTCCAAACTAAAGTTGCTCACAATATAGAAACTCTTGAAGTTCAAATGGATGCTAACAGGCAGTCTGGTTTTTATTTTAAATATTTTTTATTATGGTAAAATAGATATGACGCGATTTGCCATCTTCAACCACTTTCGGTGGCACTGCAGTTACGTTTTTTAAAGCCAGGAAAGTGTGTTCACCTCGATCACCTGTAATGAGATGTCCTCCGAACGTGCATCCTCAGCCTGCACTTCTCCATTCTGATGCCCGAGGCAGTCGATCTGCAGTAAGGCGAGCGTGTGGAGCTGGAGGGCCCGTTGGCGGTCGGGGGGGGGCCTCAGGGACCCTGGGCTCCAGCAGGCCCCGGGTGGAGAGCGGAGCGCGCGGCTCGGCGCCCCCCGGCGGCCCGGCCGCGGTGCAGGGACGCGCGGGGCCTGCGAGGGGAGCTGCAGGGTAACTTTTCCCAGGGAAAGAGGCCGGTCGTCCCCACCAGAAGCCTCCCTGCCTTTTGTTTGTTTTCCTGCCGGAGGCTGGAGAGCTGCCGGGTGCCCAGCCGCTCACCATGCGCGGCGCGGCCCGCGCCCCTCGGCGGCGCCCCCGGGCGTCCCTCCGCGGACCCCTCGGCCCGTCCTAGCGCGGGTCGCCCTGCTCCCGCTCCCGGGCCAGTTCGGCGCCCGCCCTCCGAGAAGCCACGCTCCCCGCAGGCGCGGGCCCCCGCCTGTGCTCGCGGCGCCGGTAAGTGGGGTGCGGATTAGGGGCTTCTGCCGGGTGATCTGTCACTCGGGGTGATGGACCGGAGCTGCGAGGGCCCCCAGTGCCGTGGCCCCGCGAAGGATCGGAGGTCGAGGGAGAGGCTCTCGGGCTGTAGTTTCTCTCCGCGGTCCTGTGGGTCTCTCCCTCTTGGCAGAAAAACTCCCGCTTCCTCGGAGTCTGGAAGATTTTGGTGTGTGTTTACCTTTTGGCGTTAAAGAAGGGAAAGATCCCGGCCCGATTTGAAGCCCCATTGGTAGGATATGGAGGACTTGCTTTCGGAATTTTCCTGACTAGGCCTCTGGCTGTCCCGCAAGAGGTCTGAGCAAGAAATCCTCACACATTTATGTGCAACCATTTTTCACTGGGTTTCTTTCTGCTCTGATTTCTTTCTTACTAATCAGAGTAGACGTTATGAGAGGGATGCTGAAGGACTTTACAGAACCACTGTTTCTTTTATAATGCACCTTTGAAAGTTTGACTTTGACACTAGCATTGAGGGCTTTTACTTTTAAATTAAAAAGTAGTTGAATGCCTTATTCTGCAGAAAAGAGTATTCGTTTCCACTTATAACTAAATAAAGAGCTGCTTTTGCTAAAGCTGAATTATACTGAGAAAATATCACCCTGAATTTTGCATCCAGAGCTAGACTTCTCTAAGGTATTGGCACTTGTTTTCTATTTTTGCTTGGAGCACTCTTTGTAGCAGTTTGGTAAGTACAGTTTTCGTTTCTCACATTTTCCAGTGAGTGGGCTTTCAGGATGTCCCCCCAAAGTGAATTGTACTATTGCTGAATATAAAATTAAAATGAGCTTTAAATTTGTGTAGCTAACATATAAATTATTAAGAGGAATTTGTGCCTCAACCATATGTTAGCTGTGCTAAGAGTTAATGTATTCATAAATATGCACATTTGAAATAGTTTCTGAACAAAGCACTGCAATTTGGTAAAGAATTTGGCCTTCCTGTCTATTTGAGGACCAGTAATTTTGGGTGTAGAAATAAGAGCAGTGGTGGGATCCTTTATTTAAAATGATACCCTGTACCACTGCTTGCTTCCCTAAGGTCCAGCCCTTACAGTGACCCTGCCTGTCCACTTTACCTTGTCCCCTTCTCCAGAGTCAAAACTGGTGGCAGGGCAAGAGCGGACAGCCACGTTTCTAAGTGAGACCAGTTTAGTTTCAGATGATGGAAGGATGTGTTGGAGGGTTGATGGAGCTTGTTTGAGTGGGCAGAGGTCTGTCCTAGCCAAGGGAACTCAGCATTTAGTCATTTTCTTAAAAAAATGCTTTTTTCTCACTGAAGTTTCTTACCTACAGACTGTGTGTAAACAGGCTACCAGGATAAAGAAACCAGGCTTTGGGGGTTTTATTTGTTGACTGTTTCACATCATCAAAGCTCTTTTTCTACTTTCATTGTTTTCTTCTCATTGTTTTTTGAGGTTCCCAGTAATGGTGGAAATCCTGTCAGTCTTGAACCTTTTGGAATTCTCTTCAACAGTCTTTTCCTTCATTTCCTTCATCCTTGCTATCAATGAGTCATGAAGACCTTTGACATGTGATTTATATAGCGCCCTCCCTCCATATTCTAATCCAGAGGCTCACCCTTCCTCCCCTGCAGACTGGGGCAGCCTCTGAGCTAGCCCCGCAAGCTGGCTCTTAGTAAGTCCTCATTGAATGTTTGCTGAATGAGTGGATGGATGGATGGAATGGATGAATGAATGAATGAGACACACCTTCTGGTTTCTTCATCTTCTTGTCCATCTAGTCTTTTAAAACTATCAGTTCCTCACGTCTCTCCTTGCCTTGCAGCCCTCAGGTCCTCTCCCTTCTCAACTATCTCAAGTCTAAAACAATTTGCCTGATTTTTAAGGCCTTTCATGATCAGGCCTCACGCCTCCTATCTAAATTCTATTTTCGGTTCAGCATACATCTTCGCACTCTATGGGTGTGGTCTTCTTTCGAGCCTGCTCTACTAAGGGGGCCAGGATGGTTCCTGCTCAGATTGCTGTCCTAGAAACCCTCACCCCTCTCCCCCATCTCCTGTGCAAATCTTACCCTTCCTCAGAGGAGGAAGCTAAGTCCTCACTTCTTCTATAACATCTTCTCTAACTATTCATTTCTCTTCTCTCTCTTGCAAGTCTCCAGATACTTGTTTCTTTTGTAATACACCTTTTAAAGTTTAACTTTGACACTAGCATTGAGGACTTGTATTTTTTTTTTGGCTGAGTTAGGTCTTTGTTGCTGCGTGCGGCTTTCTCTAGTTGCGGACAAGCCAGGGCTACTCTTCGTTGTGGTGCGCAGGCTTCTCATTGCAGTGGCTTCTCTTGTTGCGGAGCAGGGGCTCTAGGTGCGTGGGCTTCAGTAGTTGTGGCTCGCGGGCTCTAGAGCACAGGCTCAGTAGCTGTGGCTCACGGGCTTAGTTGCTCCACGGCATGTGGGATCTTCCCGGACCAGGGCTCGAGCCCGTGATCCCTGCATTGGCAGGTGGATTCTTAACCACTGTGCCACCACGGAAGCCCGAGGGCTTATATTGATCTCTCATTGGTTTAGGTTATTGTAAGCCTCTTTAGGGCAGGAGCCATATTCTCTGCATGGTAATGTGGGGTTGTGGGCTTTGAAGTCGGGCAGAATTGAGGTCGGGGCCTCACTCCTCGGTACTCATGTGGCCTTATGGATTCTCCAAACATTAGTCCTCGCGTGTAAAATAGGGGAAATGCCTCCCCACCTGGCTGCAGTGTGGAGATGCTCTTGGTGTCTGAACAGCACCTGGAACACACCTGACAAAAATCTGCTCATCCCTCCAGTGACTGGGAGAGCCCTGAACACGTAGCAAATATTTGGTAGATGTTTGTCAGCTGACTTGGAGTCAAGTCATGGCTGGGTCTGGAGGCCCAGGGGATGGCAACCATGCAGAATCCTTAGTAAGTGTTATCCTGCCCTTAAAGCAGCTTGAGCTTGGGTTATTCCTGGTGACAGCTCTGCTTCTGGGATCTGTTGCTGTTTTTCCGTCTGAACCTTGCCAGGAACACGACTGCCTTTAAATTTTCTTTTTTCACTGCTTCTTTGCGGCAAGCTCCTCCATTTCATTTTGCAGGATCTTGCTGAGTTGGAGTTGTACGTAGCACTTCTGTTTTTCTGCTTGTGAGGGTATGTGTGAGTGTATGTATTTATGGTAGGACGTGTTGCCTAGCAATTTCTTGGCAGAATTCTGGGCACAGTGACCTTTCTGTGTATGTTGATCTGTCAGCCTGTGAATAGTGTCTTAACTGTAAATTGTCTCATCGGCCCTCTTGCTTGACCATGGCCTTCTGAGAAAGGCCTGTAACTAGAGCATCAGAAACCTCCTATCTGTGGGCCTCAGTGTTTGTGGTTGCTGTAGGTGACCCGGAGAACGTGCAGAGGCGTGCGCCAGATGACTTACCCGCATATCTACAGTGTAACCGTGTCCTAGGTTGTGGCTGTGCTTTCCTTGAAACAGTTTGAACTCCCTTATTAGTACACCTGTGTGTTCAAGAAAATTACCTGGTAAAAACAATTTGCTGAAGTAAATCAATTCCTGGGGCAGATTGCATTAAAATGCTAAGTTATGGAAGGAAGAAATCAGAGGCATCTTTACTTGTAGCCAAAGAAGTAGAAGAAGCAGTGGAGGGTCCCCTCGAGATGGTGACCAAGGTTGATGTGGAATTCACGCTCACTCTCTCTTCTCCTTGTGACGTGCTGTCTGATGCTCGGAAAATTCTACTGCTCAACAATCCAAGCGGAGAGCTTCCTTTCTTGATTCCTTCCAAGGAAACGGAAGCGTCCTTGCACTTTAAGTGCCTGGCTCACTGTGCTTTGAAAGTCGAAACCTTAGTAGAAAGAAGTGCCTGGGTTTGGACTCACCTGTGCAGCTGGCTTCAAATCCTGGGAGCGCTGACTTCTGAAGCTGTCTCAGAGTTTGAAGAAAGCACGTCTCTGGAGAGCTGCCACTTTTTTTTTTCTATGTAGTTTCAGGATTAGCAATACCTTCATGGACTTTTTGAGGAAGGGGAAGTGGGAGCATTTGTTACATCTTTAATCGACTATGAAAACATTTCTTATATTCACACATTTAAAACTCTGCTGCCCTGAAGGTATCAAGACTTCTGTCCGTTGGGCCACAGCATCTCAGCTGTAAAGTGAGGGTGTTGGGGGGTGATCATTCAGGTCCCTTATAGGGAAAAAAATCTGATTCTATAGTCAGGTTTCCTCAATATTATACTATGCCCGTGTTCAACTTAGGTCCTATTAAACTGAGCATTCAATCTATGCTAATTAGCATTAGGTTATATATTATTTTACTTTCCGTTTTTCCTAGATTTTGTTTGTCATCCTCAGTTTTTTTATTTAAAAAATACTGTTTTTAAAATAAAATAACACAATAGTGTTATTTCCACCGTGCTCTTAGTAGCCACTTGATAAGTGTACAGTGATGGCCAAGGGCTTGTGAGAGCCACGTATTTGTGAGGAAAGATCAATGTGAGTCATTTTTTATCTTTCTATAGGTGTAGTGTGGTCTGTGATAAAGTGCTGATAACATGTGACTGCTCTCGTGGTTAATATGAAAGATAATGGCCCAGAACCAAGAAGATAAAGGAGTAGTGGTGTAACGTCCAACTACATATTTCACAATATCATGAAAGTTACCATCCGCGTGAGTTTGTAGTTCCGAGAAGACAATAGTTAATGGTTCTGTCCTCTCGGACACTGCCTGTGCTTTGAAAATAAATTTACCGGTGATTGATTTAACTCAGACGAAACCGAGTGAGAAAAAAGTAGGTTATATGTGCCTACCTTTTTTTTTTTTAATAGTAAATATTTATTTATTTATTTATTACCTCTTTATTGGAGTATAATTGCTTTACAATGGTGTGTTAGTTTCTGCTTTATAACAAGGTGAGTCAGTTATACATATACATATGTTCCCATATCTCTTCCCTCTTGTGTCTCCCTCCCTCCCACCCTCCCTATCCCACCCCTCCAGGCGGTCACAAAGCACCGAGCTGATCTCCCTGTGCTATGCGGCTGCTTCCCACTAGCTATCTATTTTACGTTTGGTATTGTATACATGCCCATGCCTCTCTCTCGCTTTGTCACAGCTTACCCTTCCCCCTCCCCATATCCTCCTACCTGTCAGCTTAGCTGTTAAAAAGCAAATGTTTTCCTAAATTGTTATAAAAGCTTTTAGAAGGATTCATAATTTTTGTGCCCTAGTCTCCATAGAGCTGTTCAGTTCTGCAAAGAATCTATGAAGGATGGCAGTAGGAGTGGGGTTGATGGTACAGGAAAATTAACAAAGTGACCCTTTATAAACCCATAAGTTGCTCATTCATTAACTTATTCATTCAACTCATCTTTATTTGGAGCACCTATTTGGGCCGACCGGGTGCCAGGTCCTTGTCTGGTTGCTGGGAATACAGTTGTGAACATAACAAAATTTCTGCCCACAGAAAGCTTATATTCTCAGGATACACACAGTCTGTATATGCAACCCTGTGACCCACGGGTACATGAGGATTATGTGGAAAGGGCTAAAGTGCTCTGCCTGCATGCAGCGTTTCCTGTGTTTCAGGGGTCCACGCATCATGCCCTGCAGGCATGTCCTGACGGCTGCCTGTTTTTGTAAATAGACTTGTACCGGGATGCAGCCGTGCCCATTTGTTTCCGTGTCATCTGTGGCTGCTTTTGTGCTACAGCAGCGGATTTGAATAGCTGTGCCAGAACCCTGTCACCCTCACAGCCTAATGTATTTACCGGCCCTTCACAGAAAACATTTGCTGACACCTGCTCTATTTTATTTTTATGTTAAGCCTTTACATCCTCGATATGTTTTATTGATTTGTTTGTCGTTACACATGGTGGTGAAGCATCGTACGCTGTGTGAGATCAGCCCTGAGTTAAACGTGCTGTGATACTTGAGTAGCGCTTGAATGTGTGACGTGTTCTGATTCACTCCCTCATCTTCACCTTGCCCTCCCTTGCCCACCCTTAGAACAGAGGGTGGCAATCAGGTGAGCAACTGGGGCTGGGACCACGGCCACCGCCTGCATGAAGCTGGGGGACTGTCACCCCAACTCATCCGCAGTTTCCCACAAGTCAGAGGAAAGTTATTCTTCCTCTGGGTCTTCAATATTTCCTTTCCCTTCAGTTCTTCACAGCCCACAGACCACATAGAATGATGGGTCCTAGTTTAGAACTAATCTACAAGCAATGGAAGACTTGACTTTAGGTTCGGGGCACAGCGCCCTTTGTGGGAGAAGTGATGGGAAGTGGTAGACCCTTCTCCTGGGATTTAGGACTTGGTGCATGAATTCTCCTTTCAGAAGCTGGGGTTGAAGGATGTGAGGGAGGTCAGGGCATGAAACAGTCTCTGGGGAGTAGAAGAGGGCAGCCCAGGTAACAGATCCTCTTCTCCCATCCTTCCAATTAAGGCAGTAGCCAGAAGCATCTTTAATGTGCCCCTTGTCACAGGAAAGGCAAAGCACGTTACACAATAAAGGAGGCTCTTTTGGCATTGTAGCTGCTGTCCCCAAAGCAGAAAAATGCACTGGTCCAAGAGGCAAAATATTTAAAGGACATTCTTGCTAAAATATATGTGGGCAGAAGAATTAGGTCCCAGAGAGAAAAATTAGAGATACAGATGTACTATTTTTAGTACCTTTTTAAAAGAAATGTAACAATATTAACTTTACTCTTGTAAAGTTATGAAATGTTCGAACCTAGAATTCATGCCAGTTGAGGTAAAATGGAACTCAGAAGTGCCAGGAGAAGGGCCACTGAGTGATTTTGCACATGATCTAGTTTTCCGATGAGGACAGGTGAAAGCAATGGCATCTTTTCAGTGGAAAATGATCAAGGCTCAGTGAGAAAAGCTCTTCACACAGGTCCGAATGGTGGAAGTGGTGCTGGTAAACCACGACTCCCAGAGATGCCCACTTTTGCATACAATTTTCTGTCTCCTGTCTTAAAAAATGAGTAATTGTGGCATTTATTCAATGACTCTTAAGTTTTCAAACTAAAGAGCGGCGCACCCTGTGCCTGGTTGGTTTCCCAGGCTGGGAATGAACAGGGCACCCGGTGTGAGACCCCAGCCGTGAGCACATGATCTGCCCTACTGAGGACTGAGCCGAGGGGAGGGAATTGGGACAGACCGCAGGAAGGTTTCCCCAATGTCACCTAGCCAGAAAAACCATAGCATTCATTTCAAAGTTTGTCTGGAACCCTTTGAAAGCAAAATAGAGCTGTGCTGCTCTGTGAGTTGGGTACAGCCTAACCCAGAAGCTGAAGGCCTGATCTGACAACACTGTGGGGACCTTTCTGTGATTCTTTGAGACCCAGTAATTCCAGCACCATGGTGGGAGGGCCCAGGCAGCCTGCCGGCTTTAGCCTTTCTGCAGTGTTTACTATTCTCCCATTTCAGAACTTCAGAACATTTCTGCTCAGGGCAAACAATCTGAGTACCATGACTTTGCACAGGAAGAAATAGAAGCATTCTGTTTCGAGATACTTACCAAGGGTGGTACAGAAGATACACAGCAAAGACTAAAATTCATGTATTGACCATTCAAACCATGAGTACCTGCTAGTGTAGGCGGAGCATGAGGTAGGAGAGCAGAGATGAAAGAAGCATGGTGACTGTCCGGGACAGGCCTGCGTGTCATTGACCACTGGGGAGGTGGGGACAGGGCACTGTGGCCTCTTGGGGAGAGAGCCGTTGGCTGTGTCTGTGCAGATTGGGACAGGAGGCCCTGGAAAGGTGATGTTTGAGCTGGACTCGGAGGGAGGAAAAGGAGTAGATTCTGAGCTTTGGGGTCTGGCTGAGACAGTGAGACACTTATCCTGCTCTGGAAGAGAGATGATGTATAGCACACAGGGTCCCTCTGGGGCACTGTCTGCTCTTTGCTAGCTTTTGTGCAGGTGATGGGAAAGGTGGAAACGTTGATCTGTTTTTTTTCTTAGACAAATGCCAGCTTGATTCCTGACCCAGAGAGTCACAGAACCACAGAATAACAGAGCAGGAAACCACCTTGCTTCATTAAGTCCCGTGCCCTCACCTTACAGAAATTAACCTGAGGACCAAGAGATGCTCTGAGTCACAGGTGCTCTGTGCCAAGTGGAAACTGGGACTCAGTTCCTCTTTGTCTGCAATCACTTGCCTCCCCTGTAGGCAGCGGCTGCTGGCAAGGTCCCCGCTCGGTCCACTGAAGTTCGATTGTAGAATGAGGCCAACTAGAGCATGGCCACATCACTGGTTTCCATATTTGGACTTTGAGCTACAAAGTACTTCTTTTAATTCCTCTCGTTCTCAGATCCTCAAAAGATTTCGTAACCTTTGGATCTTTTGCAATCTTTCCCTTAAGTTTGGTGCAGTCGGCCCAGGTTCCTATCTTACTGCCAACACTTATTAATTGCATAACCTTGAACAAGTAGCTGGTGTCTCAGATTCCTTATCTGTAAAATAGGGGTAATAATATTAGTACCTACCTGGTGCCGATGTGAGGACTGAATGGATTAATATATGCAAAGCACTTAGTACAGTATACATAGTAAGTTCTGAAATTATTATTATTATTACCTTTTTGGCTTATTTGATATATTAGTAAGCTACATGTGGATTGGTTATAGTGAGTGATTATCCAAGATCATTCTTGGAGTCTGAGTGGTATTTAGAAGTACTGTCCATTAACATGCTAGCTGATTCCCCAAGTTAATGGATGGACTGTTACACCGCATTCACTTCACAGGCAGTAGTGACCGTCTATGCCAGGGACCGTGAATTCAGATGCTATCAGGGGCAGAGGAGGAAATGTAAAAGAATCAAGGAAGCTGGGTATGTGCTTGTTAAACGGTAAGGAGTTGCTCTTCTCTTTTAAAAAGAGAACAACAGTTTTTCTTTCCCTCCAGTTTTTCTTCGAATGAGGTTTTTTTCCCAGGCTTTTTCCTTTGTTACTTTTGATATAGGCAGAGGAATAGAGAAATATTTTTCTTCTAGTAAAACAAGTGGCCGTGAAGGTGCAAAAATAAATGGCAACTAAGAAAAAAAAATTAGCAACTGACACAACATTCATTTTAGGGACACAGGGAGGTTGGGGACAGTGGCGGGATAGAGGGCTCACGCTTGGCCTAAAAGGCCAGTGACCACCCTTGTCTAGCTTTTATTCCCATGGAGGACAAAGGACCTTGTGTTATTAGCTCTTCAGTTTTTCTGGAGCTACCCCAAATCTCGATATTTATATGAAAGTTCCCATTTTTAAATGTAAACTCAAAGCATATCTGTGAATTCCATCCTCAGGCTGCCTGTTTGCAACCCCTGGTCCACACAGGGTAGAATCTCCATATGCTAATGTCATCTACTGAGATTTCAGCCAGAATTGTGAAGTCTTGTCTGCTTTGTAGAGTTAAAGAGAAATACTCTCTATCGTTCAAAAAGGACTGCCTTTGTTCATTGGGTAACTAAGCATTAGATTCTTGATTTCATTCCTAAGACACTCAACTTTGTATGACTAGAAACCACAGCTGCCATAGCTCAGATGACTGTGGGAGTCTTTGGGAGGTTTCATTGGATGGTGGTATCTATCCCCTGAAGATATCAGGTTCTAGTCCCTAGAACCTGTGAATTTTTCCTTATTTGGCAAAATAGACTTTGTAGATGTGATTAAATTAAGAAATCTGAGATGGGGAGATAAACCTACCTATCTCTAAATGGAGATAGGTTTAGTGGGCCCTAAATGGAAACACTAGTCCTCATAAGTGAGAAGCAGAGGGAGATTTGACACAGAGAGGCAGAGACTGGAGTGATGTGGCCACGAGCCAAGGAACACCAACAGCCACCAGACGCTGGAAGAGACAAGGAGGAAGTGAGCCAGTACCTCTGGAGGAGGTGCCAATACCTTGATCTCGACCCAGTGATACTGGTTCTGGACTCTGGCCTCCAGAAACGTGAGAGAATACATTTCTGCTGTTTTAAGCTACCAAGTTTATGGTAATTCGTGAACAGCAGCTGTGGAAAACTAATACTGTTAGTAAGGAAAAATTTTTTTAATTGGTTTTTGCCAGTGATGCATGGATCAGTAAATGACATGTCCTTGACGAGAGAAATTAGCCATTATTTAGGGATCAGTGGCCCTAAGCCTTCCTTGAGATTTTTGGCTGGTGGTCCACATGGTGACTTCTTGCTTGTACAACTGTAGCACTCTGGCCATCTGTGCCCTGCCAGAAACTTACCCCAAGGGCCATTCCCTGGTCACTGTGTGTGTTCCAGAGGAATGCTTTCAGTTGTCCTTGACAGAATATCTGATGGTGGCTTCAGCAACAAAGACTTTTGATTAAATCATGTAACAAGAAATCTAAAGCAGACATTTTCAGGGATCATGCAGCAGCCCAGTGATGTCATCCAGGATTCAGCTTCTTTCTCTCAATCCATCCTCAGCAGTTGGGATTCTCATCTTTAGAGCTGACGTCTCATAATCACCAGAAGACTGTCTCAGCTCTGAATATTACAGCTTTATGCCACCATGTTCAAGGCAGAAACACGAGGCAACCTCTTTGTCAGCTGTCTCTGTCAAAGAGTAGATTCCCTCCCAGAGGCCCTTCTCTTCCCTCACCAGCTCACTTTCCTTTCCGCCTCATTGTCAGAGCCGTAGTCCCACTCCTAAACGGTATTCAGTAGGAAGGAAGTACAATAGAATTGTTTGGCTTGGCTTCAACTGAGCATTGTTCATGCCCTGGGGCTGTAGTAGGTGGCTGCCGTCCCTGATTGTACTGAATGGTGAATAAAATCAGAGCTCTATAAACTAAGCAGCAAGAGGAACATTGCTATGGGGTAGATCAGCAATGGCATCTGTCATATCGCCCTTCTTTTTCCTAGTGCGTTGTCCATCACCCTGCTGTTTTCCCAGAGCAGCAGTGAGTTTTTGTCCTTTCCTTTCAGAGTATAACATGAGTCATCATATTCAGGCCACCACGAAAATGGTGAACAACTGAACAATACTGATCTCAAAAGTCAGTAACCACTTCCTGCTAGGATATGCTCAGAGTTGACTATGGGTTGAATGCTACTTTTTGTCTAATGCTAGTTTGAATAATACCACTTCATTGTTTTTAGTTTAGGAAATAATTCACTAGAGAACAGAAAGCTCAGATAGTTGTCATGGTTCTGTTCTCTAGATCTGTATGTAGTGTAACTAAGCCTCCTCTCTGATACTCCTTTGGACCCTTGAAACAATCACCACAGCTTCCTAAGTCCCTTTTTCTTCATGTATTCTCTGTTTCTTCAACTGCTCTTCACGTGCTTTCATTTAGGCCCCTTATTATGTTCCTGAATATCTTTCTTGAAGTTTGTCATCCAAAGTTGAACAGTAATTCAGGTGTATGTTGAGATTGTCATGTCCCTTGTTCCGGATCCGCAGCTGCCATGTTGCAAAACTCCAGTGGACACCATTCATGTAGTGCATGGTATTAGCATTGTCTGAATGCTGTCCTCCTAATAAGAACTCCAATAATGCACTGTCTTTGGGGGGAAAAAAATAAAGCAACCTTAGAGCATCTCCAGTGAGAGGTTTTGTACATATCTCAAATTCAGCACCTTAGAAAACAGAACCCATTGTGTCTCCTACTCTCTATAACATTCATCCTGTCTGGTGCCTTTGTTCAGGCCTTCCACATATTTCACCTGACTATTGCAGTACCCTCCATCTAGTCTCTCTGCCTCTAGTCTCTCTATTCTAACATCAGTTTGAATAGTCTGGGGTGGGGTGGGGGGTCTCCCTCATGTCATTTCCCTGCTTAAAAGCCCCAGAGAGCTCCCGTGTGGCAGGGTAAAGACCAAACTCCTGCATGACAGATGTACGCCTCACAGCTGGGTCCCACCCTAAGTTTCTAGCCATTCCCTGCATTTCCTTACTGCCCTCCGTGGCTTTTATGTCCTAGCCCTGTACTTCACAGTGGGGTTGCACATTACAGTCCCCTGGAGGGCCTTCTAAATTATCAAAACTCAGTCCCCAACCTCGGCCTGACTCTTAGAGGTGGGGCCTGGGCATCAGTATTTGTTAAAATTTCCCCAGGTGATTCTGTCGTTCACCCAGTGTAGGAACCATAAGCTCTCGTGAACATGCCAAGCTCTTATACCCACCAACCTTTTGCAGAGTTTCCTCCACCTGTAATTCCTTTCTCTCCCTTTTCTGTGTAATAAAACTTTGCTCATTCTTCAAACCTCAATATTACCTCTTCTCTGAGGGGGTGTCTGATCCCTCCCTCCTCCCAAGAGTTTGTTGTTCTCTCTACCATGGGCTTATAGCGTTTCCTACATTTTCCATGTTCGTGTTGATAAGGAGTTATTTAAAGGAAGGACCCTTCTCTTATCCATAATGTGCCCCAGAAGCCTTGCATAGTGCTTTGGCATCTTGGTAAAGTTTGAATAAAATGGTCAACCTGACTTCAGTGCCTGAAGAGACTCTAGTCTGATCCATTTTACAGTCGGTATGTAATTACCTGAAATAAAATTAAAAAGCAACCGCCACGTGTTGGTGAGGGTCAAATCTTGCCAGAGAAGTTGAATTTTGCTCTATGATACTGTGACAGACAGTAACAAGGAGGAATCATAGGGTGACTGTATACTGAATGATTGACCCACTCTATCATGATTTCAGTAAAGTTCTTAATTTTTTCAAGATAGCTTTTCCTCAGTGATAATCTATGAAGACATTGTCCCAATTATGCAGTTTCAGTAGATGAGGAACTAACTATCAGAGAAAGGTTTCTATGATTAATAATTGATAGATATGAATTATTATTATTATATATAATGCCATTGCAAAAAAAGTGGGGGAGAGCCCACAGGCTACTGGAATGTAGATCGTTATTAAGTTTTGGTTGCCACAGTTCATCAAAGACATGGAGAAATGTGTGAGGATTCAGAGATGAATGCCAAAGATAATTAAAGGCGTGGAAAACAGGTCCTATGAGGAAAGGTTGTGTAATTACAGCAAGAGGAGGTTGAGAGATACACATTTGATTACTAATTTGATGTACATCACATTTTCATGAGATAGTTTCTTTATATTCACACACAAAAAAAACAAAGCGTGAGGAAATTAGGTTAAATTAGAATAGGCAGGTTTCGGTTGGACATTAAGAAAAATACTCTAACTGGATTACAAAATGCAAATCTGATCATGTTATTTTCTTGTTAAAAAAAAAACCCTGGTGGTGCAGTGGTTGAGAATCTGCCTGCCAATGCAGGGGACACGGGTTCGAGCCTTAGTCTGGGAAGATCCCACATGCCGCAGAGCAACTGGGCCCGTGAGCCACACCTACTAAGCCTGCGCATCTGGAGCCTGTGCTCCGCAACAAGAGAGGCCGCGCCAGTGAGAGCCCTGCGCACCGCGATGAAGACTGGTCCCCGCTCGCCGCAACTAGAGAAAGCCCTCGCACAGAAATGAAGACCCAACACAGCCAAATAAACAAACAAACAAATAAATAAATAAATTTATAAAAAACAAAACAGAACAAAAAAAACTTAATTGACTTCCCATTGTCTCTAGGTCAAAGCCTACTTAAAAAAAATAAATAAAGCATGTAATTTATGAGTTAGCTGATTTTTGACAGATCAAAGTTCCAGTGATTTTTTTTTTTTAAGGAAGATGACATACAACAATGATTTGGGAATTTTAATTTGTTGGAAAGTGAAATTATGAATGATGCAGAAATCATGTCATATCAAAAATAGATGGAGATAAATATGAAAAATAAAAAGAGGGGAAAACAAACACAGAGCCCAAAATTGCTTATGTTGTGGCCCAAATGCTCTTTCTATGTTATGTTGAGACACACCTTGAATCCAAAACAGTCCACAACGCACAAATCGTGAAGTGGAGGAGCCATGATATATGATGTGTTCTGTCTTATGAGCAAGTTCATATTAGGTTTTATTAAGTAAATCTATATTAAAATGTTTTAGGCTGAAAAAAATGCTTAAGATATGTATTATCTTTTTAAAGATTTCCTTCCTCTACCATTTTGAGAATTTTTTTAAACTTTTAGTCTAGAATAATTCAAACATACAGAGTTGCAAGAACAGTACAAAGAAGACCCATACACCTTTTCCCCAATTTACCTCGTGTTAACATTTTACCCCATTGTGTGTTTGTTCTCTCTCTCTCTCTCTCTACACACACACACACACACACACACACAGAATTTTTGTTTTACCACTTGAGAATAAATTGCATATATTGTGGCCCTTTGCTTACAAATCCTTCAGGGTGTATTTTCTTAGAATAAGACTATGCTCTTTCACAACCACAGGACAGGCATCAACTTTAGTAAATTTAATACAGATACAATACTTTAATCTAGCATCCATATCCTAATTGTTTCCATTAATGACCTTTATAGTGTCTTCTTCTCCTTTAGTATAGGATCCAGTCAAAGCCTTATGTTTTTTGAAATGTCATTTGAGGCTCTCAACAAGCAAACTTCTGGGGTTAACTCTTTCCAGTTCCAAGCTCCCACCTTCCCCTCCACCCCAGATTCAAGCCCCTGTGCCTTCTTTTCTGCTCCTTGGAATGCTAGAATCCCCTACATTACAAAACACCTACTTTTCTTTTTCCTTCAAGACTCAGTCTTTTATGAAGACTCTTCTTACTGCCCTCCTGAGCCCAAGTGGAATCAACCAAGTTAGAAGCCAGGGGGCTTTCTCCTTAACCCCTCCCCACATCCCGTACCCTCAGTGTACATGAAATATCTTAGTGCGTGTTCATGAGTATGCATCCACCCACTCTCATCCCCTGCCATGAGACTCTAAGATCTTTAAAAAAAAAAAAACAAAAGGACCGTATTTTATTGGTCTTTGTATCCCCAGATATTAACATAGGGCCTGTCACACAGGAAGTGCTTTATAAATATTTATTAATGAGCAATGGAACCTATCACTGTAAAGGGCTGCTGAAGAAAGTTGTAAGTTGTCTGATCCTGTAGAGCTTCAAAAGAAGGAAAATGCTCTTCAAACCAGGGGCCTTGAAATGGTTCTATGGGGAAATGGGAATGAATGGGAGAGGGGCAGGTAGGCTTGATCTCTAAAAGGTTTTCCAGTTATATGGTAGAATATGGTGAAATCAGGAATAACCTTTACAGTTCTTTTTTTTTTTTTTTTTTTTCCGCGGTACGCGGGCCTCTCACTGTCGTGGCCTCTCCTGTTGCGGAGCACAGGCTCCGGACACGCAGGCTCAGCGGCCACGGCTCACGGGACCAGCCGCTCCGAGGCATCTGGGATCCTCCCGGGCGGGGGATCGAACCCGTGTCCGCTGCATCGGCAGGCGGACTCCCAACCACTGCGCCACCAGGGAAGCCCACCTTTACAGTTCTTAAGGTTTCTCAAGGTCATGCAAAGCCTTCACAAAAACATAGACTAGAATTACTGCTTAATTTTGAACTAATTTTAGACTTTCAGAAATGTTACAAAAATAGTACAGACAGTTCTCAGCGATTCTTCACCCAGCTTACCCTAATATTAATATCTTCTATAACCATAGGACAATGATCAAACTCAGGAAGTTAGCATTGGCACAGTGCTGTTAACTAAACTATGACCTTATTCAAATTTCACCAACTTTTCCGCTGATGTCTTTTATCTGTTCTGGGATCTTATTCAGGTTCTCACATTGTGTTTAGTTGTCATGTCTCCTTCTTTGCCTCCAATCTGTGACAGTTCCTCAGTCTGTCCTTGCCTTTTATGATCTTGACACTTTTGAAGAGTATCGGTCAGTTTTTTGTAGCATGTCCCTCATTTTGAGTTTGACGTCTTCTCATGAGTCGATTGAGGTTCTGCATTTTTGACGGAACACCACAGAGGTGATGGTGTGCCCTCCTCAGAGCATCATATCCAGGGTACATGGTGTCGTATGTCTTAGTCACGTTGATGTTGAACTTGATCACTTGGGTAAGGAGGTTTCTGTTAGATTTCTGATTATAGAGTTACCATCTTTCCCTTTGACATTAATGAATGTCTTAAAGATACTTTGTTTTTTGGGCTGCTCCATTTGGCTTGTATCTTAGTTCCCCAATGAGGGATCGAAGAAACTGGGCCTGGTAAGTGAAAGGGCGGCCAGGGAATTCCCAAAGATACTTTGAAACTATGCGGATAGCCTGTTTCTCCTCAAACGTTCATCGACCAATATTTGCATCCATCGGCGAATCTTGTCTGCAACAAATTGTGACGTTTGCCTAACAGCGAATTTCTTATTTCCCTCTTTCCTTCTACATTTATTGACTGGAATTCTTCTGGAAGGAGAAGCTGCATTGACTGGATTTAGATGCAGAATGTCACTTATTCTATCATTCTTTTCCGATCTTTTGATTTTTCAGATTATTACTTTGACAGATGTATTTTTTAATGTCTTTAGTGTTCTTATTTAAGCATTTACATTTTATTAATGTTCGCCTAAAGGCATTGCAATCACTTAAGTTATGTACTGCATTTTCTTCATTATAGGCAGACTGAATGACACTCAATTTCATAAATGAAAAATCAATGACTTATCTTTTTCTTTATAAATTTATTTGTTTTGGGCTGCATTGGGTCTTCGTTGCTGCGTGCGGGCTTTCTCTAGTTGCAGCGAGCAGGGGCTACTTTTCCTCACATATGTGGGCTTCTCATTGTGGTGGCTTTTCTTGTTGTGGAGCACGGGCTCTAGGCGCGTGGGCTTCAGTAGTTGTGGCATGTGGGCTTCAGTAGTTGTGGCTCGCGGGCTCGGTAGTTGTGGCGCACGGGCTTAGTTGCTCGGCGGCATGTGGGATCTTCCCGGACCGGGGCTCGAATCCGTGTTCCCTGCATTGGCAGGCAGATTCTTAACCACTGCTCCACCAGGGAAGTCCCATGACTTATCTTTTTAAAGAACACAAGTGAAGGACTTTAAAAGAGACACACCCTACATGCAGGCCTTAAAAAATTACTAGTTCTTTGCTTAGTTTCTGAATATCTAGTAATAAAAATAATATTAATAAAATACCGTTGTTGCCTAGCCACAAACAGTTCATGGAGCACATGTAAGTTCTACATCAGGAGAACCTTAATTTAAGCATTTCTTGGCCTTTGTATGTTTACGTTGTTAATTGTAGCTGAATTACACAGAACACAGTATATTTAGCATGGATTCTTGTAGCTCAGCAATTTCCATCGACCATAGTTATCATGTCGTGTTTGCCTACAGTGGTTACTCAGCAGAAAGGCATCAAATTGCAGCTGATTCATTTCTGAGTCAGTGAAAAAATCACTTTCCAAGAACGCTGTGTCTCATTTTATAAAACATTGGAAAAGAGCATTATTTAGACCAGAGGTTAACAAACTTTTTTTTTTTTTGTAAAGGGTACAATAATATATCCCTTAGGCTTTGTGGGCCATACAGTCTGTGTCACACCTACTCTGCTGTGTAGCGTGAAAGCAGCTGCAGACAGTATGCAAGTGAGTGGGCATGACTGTGTTCCAGTAAAACTTTATTTACAAAAAAACAGGTGGCAGACTGGGGGTTACAGCTGGCCCCTGATTTAGACAGACATAGAATATACATTAACATTTATCCTTGTCTTTCATTTTTCTCTACAGGCAGAAGACTCATCTTTGAAAATATGTATTTGGGAGATAGTCACGTTCTATTGAATACCTTGTGCTGGTGCTGCCATAGAAAAATCTGGTTACACTCCGGGGAGGTCTGCTGCGGCTGCAGGACTGATCCGCCTTGGCCCTGAGATGAATGTCCGGCCTGAGCGGGCACACCATGAATAGATACACAACCATCAAGCAACTCGGGGATGGAACCTATGGTTCCGTCCTGCTGGGAAGAAGCATCGAGTCTGGGGAACTGATTGCTATTAAAAAGTAAGTTTTATCCTTCATGCTCACGAATCCATCCTCAGTGACACATTGTCAACATAGTTTTAACTCTGCGCTCTCCATTCTTCATCTGTGAAAAGTTTCTACAGGGGAGGCATGGAGAAGAATCTCAGACATTGATTGCTGTGGGTTAGATGACTGTGAACTCTGGGATGCTCGTGTTAGAGTCTTAAACACATCCCCAAGTTAGACGCACTACTTTGCATACAGCTCTAGTACTTGTTCCAAGGATCTTCTCATATGGGGAGATAGTAACAAGCAGATTAAGAAATACTTTATAGGAAAGGAAACTGAAACTGAGAAATGAAATGTTATTTTGGATCCTTTACACACGTGTGATAGTCTGGTGACTACGGTTTTGCTCCCCCCACCCCACTCGCCCTTTGCAATCTGAGTCCAGACCCATTGTATTAGTTATCTGTTGCTGCATAACAGTTTACCCCCCAATATTGTGGTTTAAGACAACTATCTCACAGTTTCTGTGGGTCAGGAGTCTGGGCCTGGCTTAGCTGAGTTCTCTGCTTTGGGGTCTCTCATGAGGCTGCAGTCAAGCTGCTACCTGGTGCTGGGATCTCATCTGAAGGCTGGACTGCGGAAGGATCCACTTCCAAGCTCACTCACATGACTGTGGGCAGCATTCAGTACCTTGGGAGTTGTTGGACTGAGGGCCTTAGTCCTCTGCTGGCTCTTGGCTGGAGGCTGCCCTCAGTCCCTTGCCATGTGGGCCTCTCCAAAGAGCAGCTCACAACATGGCAACTTGCTCCATCAAGACATGGAAATCAAGAAGGCAATGAGAGTCTTCAACCAAGATGGAAGTGACATCTTATTGCATTTGTAAACTAATCACAGAAGGGGTATCCTCTCAAACTGCTGTATTCTATTAGTTAGAAGCAAGTCATTAAAAGAAGGGGGGTTAGGCCAGTTTGTGAATACCAGGAGGTGGGGTGCTTTGGGGACCATTTTAGAGTCTGCCTGCCACACCCATCTATATGCAGTTGCCTTCTCAACATCTCCATTTGGATGCCCTGAAGACACTTCACACTCATCATACCCAAAACTGAACTTACATCCAGCATATAATGCCTGTCTTTATAAATGACACATTTCATCCCCGCAAAGCCTGGGAGTCCCCCGACACCCCTTCCCTGTGCCCCAGCATTGGTCGTCTGGTCCTATAGACTCTAACTACCAGATGTTTATCTGATCCACCTACTTCTCCACTTCCCCACTGCTAACCTCCCATTCAACTCATTATCATTTACCACCTCTGCCTCTAGAATACTTTCCTCTCTAGGGTTCCTGGCTTCCATTCTTAACCCTGTCCATTCCAGCCTGAAGGGATTATATTAAACATATGAGTCTAATTGTCTAAAATCAATTGTACCAAACCTTCTTTGCTGCCCCATCATGTCCCCTTGTCCCACCTGACTTCAGCGTGCTGGGGTGTGCAGTGATGTGCCCGCCACCAGGATTCCACCTCAGGTGCATGTGGGAGACTCAACCAAGGTGCTCCTGCTTGTTCCACAGAAGGTCCCCAGCAGAACTGAGCCCCCATTGCCCACTGCAGTGTCAGCTCTATAATGTGTCCTTTCGTGGGTTTCCCCCCTCTCTGTTCTCAGGTTCCCTGCTCCTTGCCCTGGGTTCCTGGAATCACCTCCCAAATCAACTCCCTGCACCCAAGTCCTTACCTCAGGCTCTGCTTTCAGGGATCCTAAAGGAAGAGCTTTTAATGTCTTCCTATCAGTTTTAGGGTCAAGCCCCCAATTTTACAACTTGCTGTTTCACTCGGCCCCTGCCTGTCTTCTCTGGCTGCATTTCCTCCCACTACTCCCTTGCCTGCTTTGTCCTGGCCACACTGGCCTTTTGGCTTCTTGAACTCACCAGATACCTTTCTGCCCTCTGTCTTCCCATGCTACTCACTACCCCACGCCTCCGACCAGGCCAAATTCTCCTGGTCCTTCAGGTCTTGGTTGAAATACCACTTCACTGGAAGGCTGTTTCCTGATACCCTAGACAAGATTAGGTCACGTTGGGGTCCACTTTCATGGTGCCCTGTCCCTTCCCTTCATGGCACTCAGCACAGAAGTCGATGGATGACCTGCCTTCCTGCTCCGAGGTCGGTTCCATGAGCAACGTCTTGCCCATCATTGTATCCCCAGTGTCTGGGCCTCTGCCACGTGTAGCAGGGGCTAAAATATATCTGGGGCATGAATAAAGGAAATGGTCACTCAGCTGGGAGACAGTGTGACATTGGGACAGACTCTCAGAGTGAGGGGGAGAGATGAGGGTTGATCTGTTATTAGCCAGCAATGAGACCCTGGTGAAATGGCATAACTTCTCTGTTTCTTAGTTTCCACCCATCCCATCTGTCTCATGGTGCTGCTATAAGATTCAAATGAGACGATGTGGTTGAAGGGCCATGAAAGAGAGATTTAGATTTCTGGCCAGCTCACCAGGCTGTCTGTCTCTCCCCTCAGGCTCTGGACCAGGGGTTGGCACACTTTTCCTGCAAAGGGCCAGACAGTAAATGCTTTAGGCTTTGCAGGCCATGTGGTCTCTGTCATAACCCAGCTCTGCTGTTGTAGTGGGAAAGCAGCCATGTATCATATGCAAGCAAATGAGTGTGATTGTGTTCCAGCAAAACTTCATTTACGGAAACTGAAACTGGAATTTCAGATCATTTTCACATGTCACAAATTATTATTTTTCTTTTGCTTTGTTTTTCCCAACCATTTAAAAGTATAAATGCCATTCTTGTCCCATGGGCTGTATAAAATCAGATGGTCGGGTGGAATTGGGCCATAGTTTGCCACCCCCTGTACCGGAGTGTCCATCCCTGTGCCGTCCAACATGGTGGCAAGTAATCATATATCATTTAAATTTAAATTTAAATTAACAGTTCAGTTTCTGTGTTGCCCTAGCCTCACGCCAGGTACTCAGTAGTCACCTGTGTCTAGTGGCTACCATACTGGACAGTACAGGACATTTCCACCAATACAGAAAGTTCGATTGGACAGCTCTGGTCCAGATAAAATAAGCCTGGGCGTTTTTCCTCCAGGGCAGGGTTAGCTAATTAGTGACAGAGCAAGACAGCAGTCCAGGCCTCTTTGCAATGCCCTCGTGCTAACTCTGCTGGGAAATTTTGTGCTGGAGGATTGATTGCACTGCCGGGTTTTTAAATAAAATGCCGTTTTGGATAGTATAGTATCTGGTAGAAACTGGAACCCACTTTAAGCACTGTTCATTAGGTTCAGAACGAAAACTTTTTTTTTTAAGATAAAGCATAGCCAGTTACTGGGAATAAACGTGCTATTTGTTTCTTTCTTCTCTTTTAGAATGAAAAGAAAGTTTTATTCCTGGGAGGAATGCATGAACCTTCGGGAGGTCAAGGTATTTATTAATACACAAAGGGATAATTTATGGTATGGTTGATGAAAATAGCTTTATACACGCATAGATTTATAGTTGATACAGTTTGAATTGTTTCACTGGTGTTGAAAAAGGAGGCAGTTGATAACGCAGCTGACAGCTGAGAGGAGAAGATTGCTGTGCTATTTATGTGTGTGCACTTTTTTTTTTAGTTTTTTGGTGTGTGTGCATGTACTTCTTTTTAAACCTTGGTAATAGTGCTGTTAACTAAACCACAGATTTATTCAACTTTCACTAGTCTCTCACTAGTGTCTCTTTTCTTTCAAATGGTGATGAAATATACATAGTACTTACCTTTTGACCATTTTTTTAAAGCTTTGCACAGTTTTGTTTACATAGCAAACTGGACAACATTAGAAAATCTGTCATACCATCCAGAAGTTGAACATATGTAACAATGACATTTTGTAGCCATCTCTGGAGAAGCCTCCTTTGCACATTTTCTGCAAACAATGCCTATGCATTAAGGTTAACAACAACTCAAAGGAAAGTGGCAGGTTGCCAGGTAGATAATCAGAGAAATAGTCCAGACTGTTAGAACAGCGATAAAGGTGTCCCGTGCTAGAACCCGAAGGACTCAAAATAGATATAGAATTGCGTATTTGACCTAAAAATGGTACAGTTCAGTGGTATTAAGTACATACATAATGTTGTACACCCATCAGAATGGCCCATCTCCAGGACTCTTTTTATCTTGCAAAACTGAAACTCTATGTCCATTAAACAATAATTCCCCATGAATCCCTCCTCCCAGCCCCTGGACAGCACCATTCTACATTCTATCTGTCGACTACACTAGGTACCTCATATAAGCGCAATCATACAGTATTTGTCATTTTTGTGACTGGCTTAATTCACTTAGCAGAATGTCTTCTAAATTCATCCATGTGTCAGGATTTCCTTCCTTTTTAAGGCTGATTAACATTCCACTGTATGGATCTACTATATATTGTTTATCCATTCATCCATCGATGGACACTGGGACACCTTTGGCTATTATAAACCTTCCCATATCTTTAAACTCCTTTCCACTGGCTCCTTGTCTTCAGTCTATCAATGTGCCCACCGTTCTGTCTAACCAGGCTCAGCCCTCCCTCCCCTGGAGCTCCCACCCCTTCCCCTTCTTGACCTTACCTTCCAGAGCACCCCCTCCGCTGTCACTTCCCCCCACCACTGACTTTCCACTTAACTGAATCAGGCATTCACCTCTGCAACTCTACGGAAGTTGCTCTCCTAAAAGCCACCCGCTGTCAAGTCCAGGATCATTGGGACTTCCCTGGCGGTCCAGTGGTTAAGACTCTGCGCTGCCAACACAGGGGGCGCGGGTTCGATCCCTAGTCGGAGAAATAAGATCCCACATGCTGTGCGGCGTGGCCAAAAGATTAAAAAAAAAAGTCCAGGATCATTTTCTCAGACATTTTCTTGTCTGTGGACCACTTCCTCCTCTCTTTTCCCAGGTCTCTGTGACTCTGCTTTGACCCACCTCTTCTACCTCTTCTTGCCTTTCACCAGTGGTTCTATGATTTCACCCTTTAAGTATGGATAATTCCTCACATCCTCTTCTCAGCAATTTTCTCCTTTGCTCTGGCTTCTCCTCCTGGGTGATTTTATTCATTTCCCCTTGCTTCAGCAGCCCCATCACATCTTTTATCTTTCTTATGCATTTAGACCAGGGGTCAGTAAATAGCCCACTGCCTGTTTTTGTAAAAAAAAAAAGAAAAGAAAAAAAAATGTTGGAACGCAGCCATGTCCATTTGTTTATATATTATCTGTGGCTGATTTCACACTACACTGACAAAGTTAAGTAGTTGTAGCAGGGACCATATGACCTAGAAAGCCCAAAATATTTACTCTCTGTCCCTTGACAGAAGAGTTTGCTGACCCCTGCTTCAGTCCCATATATCCAACTGCTTAGTGGACACCAGCATCTGAATTTTCTAGAACGTCTGCCTCCCTCAGTGCTTATATTTTCTCCCTCTTGTGTTAATTATCATCTACCCCTGCACTCAGAAACCGTAGCTCATTGCAGTGGCCTGTGCTCCCCACTCCCCACACCTCTCACCTCCCTAGCACTCAGCTGTTCACTCACACACCATCTACCATTTACTGAGCAGCTGTTATGGGCCAGGCAGCACCTTACGTGCTCTGTCTTATTTCATCCCCACAACCACCTGATGAGGAAAGTCTTAGTATCTTGAATTTCCCGATGGGCACAGCTGAGGCCCAGAGATTCCGTAATTTGCTGGAGGGAAACACAGCTCTAGGCAGCAAAGCTTGGTCTCAAGCTCAGGGTCTGTCAGAAGACTTCAGTGGGCATCCACCTGGCATCCAGGCAGTTCTCATCCCTCCGACACTGGGTGGCCACTTGCTCCCACACCCAATCTCTGAGGGGCTCCGTCCTGACGTGCCCTTGCCCTCCCACCGAGTTTGTCCAAGCCTGATTCTTCCTTCAAGTCTCGTGTATGAGACTCTCACCGACCACTCAGAGCTTGCAGATTACTCCTCCTTGAAGCATCCCCCTGATATGCTCCCTCTCTGCCTGATACGACTGTCCTGCCTCTACATCTTTTTGGAAGCCTTTCCCAAGCCAACACAAGATGCCTTCTTTCTGGAAATATACCTCTTGAAAATGAATCACATGAAGTTCTCCGCAAAATTAATTCATGTTTTAAATTAATTCTTTTTCTATTAAACTGATATAGACTTTAACTTGCCCTTGAGCCTCACTGAGAAACGAGAGCTGGAGCCACTGTTAGACTTGGGCCAGTAATTCATGCTCAAAACACACTTGCGGCAGACGGTATCCTACTCCTTGCCTAGAATTCTCTTCTTGCAAAGCTTTGAAAATGACTTCATTTTCCTCTGAATGAATCTGCCCTGTTCATTCTGCTGCTCATCCACTGGACACGTCAGCCATTGCTGGTGGTGCATTTTAAGCAAACAAGCAGGAAAGACGCCTGCAGTCCATGAGAGTCTGGTGAATGCTTACAAGTTAGGCAATGCTTGCTACTCATGGAGAACCAGAAATCCAACCCAGCTAGAAAAAGTAATCAGCCTGTTGGGTCATTCTGGAAGGATTTGGCCATTTGGCCAAAACAGCTGAGTATTTCCTGCCAGAGAGGCGCTTGGCAAAAGCTTGTCTTTCAGGGAAGAGGTTCCAGAAGAGTCTTATTTTGTTCTCATTCACTGGCCATATTTCCTCCCTCTTCCCAGCTGCTTGAAGTAACTCGGTCATATTGCACATTCCCCAGCTCTGATCCCTTGGGTGCGTCGTTACTGAGTGTCCTTCCAGATTTGGACACTCATGTTAACACTTTCATCTTCAGACATTCTGTTTGTTTTATGGAAGGAATGTTCCTTTGAAGGAAATTCAGAGATAAAGAGGGCTTTACAATTTATTGTTATCGGACTCACGTCTCTATGAGGAAGAGGCTTTTTGAATGAAAGGGCTCAACCCCCTGCCACGGTGACCCCTTGAGGCATTCTTGAAGGAGACAGTCTATCAAATTCTGATCACCTGGTGAGCAAAACCCACAGTTGGGTGTCCGGCTGTCACACATGAACTGGATTACTGCTCACCAATATGAAAGTGTATTTGTTCACCGTGGACAGAGCTAGTGATGCAAACAGAAAATAGCTTGCGCACGGCTGCGCTCACGTGTATGTTCCAGGAGGAGGAAAACCACACATGTGCATGGGGAATAATCAGAGGGTCACTTACCATTTTCTGAGCCACCCTCTGTTCCTCATCCCCTGCCTGACTTTTTTACCTTTGCTGTTCTTGGAAGCAGAGGTGTCTCTCCCATCTCACCTCAGGGTCTTTCCAATGAGATTTCTCCTCCTTCTCCCCTCCTTCTTCTCCTCCTTTAACACTCACCTTGTAAGGAGTACTATACGTCCCATGGACACACACGCGTCAGAAGAAAGTTGGGAGAATCAGGCTGCCAGCCTCTGTCTGAGCAGTTTCCTGTTCAGAGTGTCTGCAGATTGCTGCCTGGTGATCTCAGCTCCCAGCAGCTGCCTCTTCAGTATCAGATCAATCAAAGCCTCAGTGGATTCCCCTCTGGCCACTTTCATGGCGTGGATTCCATCACCTGGAGGGAGTGCACCTAAAATAGCCCTGGCCCACTGCCTGGTCCTGGGGGCAGCCAGGAGTTCCAGTTATGGTCAAGTTCTTACCTCCTAGTCAGTTAATTGACATAGTTTTTCTACATAAAGTTAATACCAACTTCAGAGAAATACCATTTATTAACACATTGTCAATAACAAATGAATTGTGGCACTCTGTGGTTCTGGAATTAGGTGTTTCTCCCTAAGTATATGTGGAATTACTTTTTTCAACAACAGACTTGCTCTAATTTTTTGTTTTTCTTCTTTGCCTTTCAGTCTTTAAAGAAGCTCAACCATGCCAATGTAGTAAAATTAAAAGAAGTTATCAGGGAAAATGATCATCTTTATTTTATCTTTGAGTACATGAAGGAAAATCTTTACCAACTCATTAAAGAAAGGTACAGTGTGGTCATCATGATCTTAGAAATAAATGTTGCAAAGTGGATGTGTTTTCTTTCTGCTTTTGTTTATTGTGGTCATGCTGCTTGGCCTTGGCTGTTTAAAGCTGCCCATGAGATGAGGGGCCCCATCTGCATTCCTGCTTTGGAGGCCCTGTGATAACGGCAGAGAAGCTGCTTTCAGTGCAGCCGTCTTGAATGTCTTAATGGGTTATTCACCCTAACAGGCTCAGAGATTTAACAGATACTCTGCAGCTCTCCTTCCCAACAGGACTGTATGGGCAGAGTGACCACAAGTGAGGGGTGTAGCAGCTTCATTCATTCTGAGCCATCCATCGGAACTTCCAGGTTCCTTTCAGTGCCTTTCTTACTACAGTGCACAGGGCTCGCACGCTGGGAAGACAAAGAAACTAATTAAAGAAACTTACCTCTGATGGTCATTTTGGACTTGACAAGTAAACCATGTAGAACCTCTTGGGCACATTTTCCTGGTGGCAGTTGAATGCCATTCTGAGCATCCTTCTGAGTGATTTCAGTGAACAAATATCATTTGCATTGTCAATAACAGCAGAGAAGCTGTGTGGTTTGCCCAGCCAGGGAAAATGTCACTATCTACCGTATCTCATAAGCCCTTCATCTGAAAGACCTCAGATTTTCCCCATCAAAAAACTTTAAGCTTTAATTATATTATGGAGAGAGGAGACTTTTATATGATACATTGGAGGGAATTTGTTTGTTTGTTATTAAATGTTTGATCGTTTCTTTTTTGTAACATGACTGATTTGGTGCTTATAAGGTATGCTCTCTTACATGGATAAGCAGTTGTTTTTCTTTGACCTTTATTATCAGAGGATCTAGTCCAATTAGCATGTCAGCAAGTGTTTTCTTAAATTCTTACTGTGTAACCAAAAGAACATGAAAACAGGGGCTTTGTTCTCATTAACAAATTTCATAAATCTAGACTTATAACTTTTTTTCCTCTGCCCTATACAGAAATAAGTTGTTTCCTGAATCTGCTATAAGAAATATCATGTATCAGATATTGCAAGGACTTGCATTTATTCACAAACACGGTAGGTGATTTGGAGTATTGTGCTTTGGAATAGCAGTGAAATGCTGTCATCAGGTAGAAGATGTAGGAAGCATCAGTGTCTTTTGTAATTGACTCTCAGAAAAAATTGAAGAGTTGAGAGGCTGACAATGGATTTTGGAATACGTTATCTTCTGTAGCTTGATTTCTGAATTTCCCTCATTATTTATCATGTCTGTGTGTTCTTATTCGTTAGGCTTTAACATTAAGCTTGTTAGTTACAGATCTAAGGTTATTCCTGACCGTTAACTGGTGTGTGAATCAGGAACCTACGATTAGAATCCATAGAAGCTTCACATATGATGTTTAACCTGCTAACTAACACTGCTTTGCTGTGGCTTTTCATTTTTTTAATGTATTTCAATTTCAGCTTGTTCAGAAGGGTGCAAAGTGGTCTAACAAGATCTATGCAATCCAGGAAAATAAAATACACTTAAAATAAGCAAAGAAAAAGGCAAAACAAGGCACGGACATAGCCGGGGTGAGGTTAATTGACAAAATGCATGTCAGCAAGTTTTACTTAAGTAGAAGAAGCAGGCTACAGATGTGAGCCTGAGTTTGCTGTCAGACAATGCAGAATGTGAAACACGACCAGTTACAACCTACATGGTTCCTCCAAGGTAAAAACAGTTCAGTTGCCCAAGAGAAGCAGAACTCTTCTTGGTACTGATACCAGAGAGGTTTCTGTCATGGATTCTTATGTAACATGACTTTATGGTAAACACAGTGACAAGTTACATGGGACAGTTTCAGGTCATCTTCCTCAATATAGGCCAATTACATCACCTGATCAGAGAAAATGGTCCTACTGGGGCCCAGTATGATTCACTCTGGGGATGGTCTGGTGAGTCCAGGGAGAGATTTAAGGCATCCAGAGGTATGGATGGTCATATACCCTTCAGGAAATCCTCCATCACTATTGTTCTTAGCTGAACTTTTGAACAGTATTGAGTAGCAATGCATTTGAGGTTATATTTCCAGCAAGTCCTGAGGCATTACTAGTTTGGGTTACTAACTGGCCACAGACCCAGCTTGGGTTGGGTCGATATGTTCTCATGAACGCAGAGCCTCGGGATGGACGTGTCTACCAGGGGAGCCAGGAGTCCCTCAGAAGGCCATTTGAGGTTGCTTTGACATACAGACAGATGGCAAGCTGATCTTGCACAGACAGAAATCTGTTCCCTCCCAGTCTAAGGGTATCATTGCCATTGCAAATATTGCACCAACAAATGAGTTTCATTACCCAATAAGGAAACTGGGCGGAAGCCCTTTGATGATACAGTCAGTTCAGATTTGACGCAAATTGGCAGTGAGGGGAAAAGACATTGTGCTGCATGGTACGTCTGGGACCCTTCCCAGCCTGCTCTGTGACCCCTAAGCAGCCATCACATTTAGAGGCCAAACAGAGGCTGTCTGTACAAGTTCTTGGAAGCTGCGGGCATGTGCTGAATAATTCGAGAGTGATATGCAAGCCCGTGAACCAATTCTAGTAAAAAGTTTTCAGTAAAAGGTATCTCTGATTCCACTGACACGGGTAGAAGGAGCACTTTTGCCACAAGAATTTCCCAAGGGATGGTATGAGTTTGCAAAATGCTGAAAACTTCTGGTATGGTGTCTTTAGGGACACGTAGGAGGAGAAGGGGCACTTACTAGATTTGAGAGCCCAGGAAAAAGAAATGGTGGGAAATCAAAGGGATTCTCCAAAGAGAAAGGTCAACCAGAAGTTTTCACGTAGGGACCCGTCATAGTGTCTCAGTTACTGGGGCTCTTTGCTCAGTACTGGGAACGGCATGGTGGATCTATAAGAAAGTTGATATGTGTTGGCTTTCTCTTCCTTTCCTTTTTGTTGCTTTTTGTGAGACTCAGATAGTTGTTGCCAGAAAGAACTTGTATCCTTTTATCCAGGTCTCTACCAAATCCCATCAAATCAATGCAGATGCACACACACACACACGCACCCATACTTGTGCATACACACGCACACATCTGCGTGTACACATGCACATGTGCACCTACACATACACTCTCCCCCCAATACCCACAAATGCACATGTATGCACACACACACAGTACATATTCGTATTCAGTAATTTAGCATCCCTAAATTATTGTGTCAAAACACCTCTTTGAAACTCTGCACTGTCAGTCTTCCTTGCACACCTTACATACTCCGATTGTGTTCAGAAATGGTGGAAGGGAAAGCTCAGTTTAGGACGGTCAGACCTCCTTTGCTTTTCTAACCCCAGCACCATGCTTCTCCCTAAGATTCTTGTGGACACTCTCCCCCAGCTAAGTGCCAGTCCTAGTCTGAGCTTAATATCATTTCATCCGTTACCTTATTTGTTTCCTTGCCAGTTTCTCAGGTAGAGAGGACAGATGGTATCTGTTCCTTTCAAAGGAGAGGAAACTGAGGTTCAGAGAGGTTTAAAGACCTGCCAAACGCCCCACTGCATTAAAGCGGTAGAGCGGAGATTAGCTCCCGTATCTGTGCCCGTTTGCTACACTTCTCTAGAAAAACCTGTCTCTCCTCACAGAGAACAGAGAACAAGAAGTGAAGAAAGTGGTGATAGTAGTTGGAGGTGGGATGGATATTCATTTTGCAGGTTCTATCTCATTTTCATTGATAAATGATTTTTGAAAACTTTAGAATGGTTTTCATACGGTGTTGACTTAACTTTGGAGCTTTATGTTGTTCTTTTCCTCCAGTCACGGAAAAGAAATAATCAAAAGCACTTTGCAGATTTGTCTTGTGAGTTTCAGGCTCCTCCCTGTTGTCTGGTTCTCACTGTGAGAAGGTGCATTCTGTCCCTAGGAGTGGACTCCTTTGGGAGCAGAGAACAGAGCTGCAGGTGGTTGCCATGGCCATGGTTCATGTCAGTGACTACTCCCCCCCACAGGGAATGAAAACTCAGCTCCACTTGGTGCTGATCGAGCAATGCCAAAGCAGATATACTTTGCAGGAATTAAATAATTAATGCAAACCGTGTTTCATCCTTGCCCTGCCCTTACAAATATCCATGCAGGAAATCCAGAACGCCTTAGGTAGCTTAAAGGACAATGTTTGGCCCCAAGAGGTGGTTCTCTGCTACCATGTTTCACCACTGTCTTGCTGTGCGTGACCTTGAGTCAGCCCTTGGCCTTTCTATGTGTTGCTGTCCTCCTGGCCTTCTTGATAAAAGCACTGTGGGTTTAAATTCAGTAATATCTGTGAAATTACAACTTCCCTAGCAGGAAGGTGTGCTACAGAAATTCATAACGTTTAAGTGTTCTCTGGTTATTTCCATATATTCCTATCAGATTCCTCATGAACAGAATGTGGAGGGGAGAAAGCCTTCTTTGTGGCTTGACGTTTTTCTTGCCCAAGGGTTGTTAATAAAAAAAAGGAAGCACAACGCATTTTCTGCCAGGATGAAAGAGAAAATCCCTCTGTTATTCGACTGGCATGGGGTACCCTGAAATTAAATTGGAGGTCTGTTCCTGTGTTCTGAAAGCCAAACAGTTTCGAACAGGAAGATTCTGTGTTAACAGCACTTTGCTGTTGCCTGATCTCTGAATAGCCCAGCAATAAGGGTTTCCACTGTGAATCAGAAGCTCAGAGGGTGACGTGGGCTCATTGTTACAAGCCTGAGTGCACATATCAGCAGAACACGTGCCCAGCCAGGAGTCAGATCAGAACTTAGTGCCACCTCCTCACAGGCGGGGGGGCCCCGGGGGGGGGCAGTCACCGGCCTCGCGAGCCTTAATTCTTATCTGCAACAAATGGAGCCGTGTCTGCCTGTCCCCCTTGCCAGGTTGTGGGCAAGATAAAATGAGAGGATTCGTACTACTAACAGTGACAAGCTCTTGCAAGGTGCAGATGTGCCAAGCGCTGCACTGAAAGCTCTACAAATATTAACACGCTAAATCCTGCAAAACAACCCCATGAGGTAGATGCTGTTATTTCCCCATTTTACAGAGGAGGAAAGTGAAGCACAGAGAGGTTAAGTGATTTTCCAGCCAGATTTGAAATCAGGCAACCTGATCGGTCTACACACTTAACCACTATGCAGCGTTTCCTCTCATAGTGATAAAATCGTGATGCTTTGTTAAAATAGAGATGAAAAGTAAAGGTACATGACAAGAGGGTCTTATACCTTAAATTACCAAGGAATAGAACTCATGGGTATAAGGCTGATAATAATTATTGCTATTATTCAGTAATGAAAAGAACAGAGGGCCAGATATTCTACAGACATATTCACAAATGCTTCCTAGTTATAAAGGCTTATCCTCGAATACAGTATAACAGGTGACATATGTCAGCTGACAAATACAGTTTTCATCAGTCACTTTTAAGGAGTCTGTTTGCAGTTCAACTTTTTTTCCTAGCCATTTTCCCTCTGATAGTTTATTTTGGGCCTGAAGTATGATCCATAGAAAGGAAAGCTGCTTAGAGGGATAAATGGGGAACCAGAATCTTCTCTCTCCTCATTTCATTAGTGCCCATGTTCTCTGTGGAAGTAGGATTAAAGATGAGTTAGCAGGGAAAGGATAAATCTTGACCGATGGGAGGAGGTGGTCAGTGTGTACTGGAGCGTGACCTGGGTGGAAGCAAGGTCCAAGGTCTGGAGTCCAAGAATGATGCTCGTATCTGAGTATAGTTGATGTGATAGGATGAACTGAACAGGGAGAAGATGCAGGTTTGTTGAGTGGGTGTTATATAGATGGTGGCAGGGGGAGTTGCCGTGAGGCCTGGGGGTGGAGGACATTTCATTATCAGACATTTTTCATGCTTTTGATGCTCTGAGTGTTTAGGAAGAGAGACCATCGGTCTCGCAGGTCATATGTTTTAGGGGCCACAGGAGCCTTGCTGGATGCACTGGCAAAAGATCCCATTCTCATAACTGCTTGCATTTTTAAGTCAGAGAAAGGGCAGAAAGGACAGATAGGAGGTATTTTGATGGAAAATGTGACACAGCTCCATTACTGTCTGGGGACAGATGGATCCAGCATAACTACAAGCTACCCAGATGTCATATCAAACGTTCAAGAAGGAGAGATAATTTGGGAGAGGAGAAGAGTGGTTTGGGACAGGTCAATGCAAGGGCGACAGTGACATCAGCTTCTGTCCCATCAGAGACACAGGTCTGGAGAGGATTTAGCAGGCACGTTAGAGATGCAGACTGGAGCACATCGGCACAGAGGTGGGTGAGGAATAGCCGACGTCTTCAGTGATAGCTCTTCCTTCCTCCCGTAAATGCGCTCCTTAGAATCCAACTTCACAACATTGGTAATGGTGGCAGGTAACCAATAACCCCATCAGCAGCACTGACACAGTTGTATTTCCGGATTTGATGACCCATTGAGACTTAGACTCAGGCAGAATGATGTCTGTCAGTGGTACTCTCTGCAGGAGGAAGGTTTGGGGTCTTCAGAGGCATGTGATACTGATCAGTGGGTGTTTGAGTCTCTCCTACATGTACCCCCAAAGCCCTGCGGTAGCTAAGACAGGCTTCCCATTCCACGAGTTATCTCTGCCTTTCACAATGTGAATTACAGATATACCCCTGTGCTTCTTTACTGGGCAAAGTAATCAGTATTTGACATTTAAACATTTGTTGCAACACACACCAGAATCTCAGATACGAGTAGGTCATATTCATAAATCCCTTGTTTCTTAAACAAAAAATGTGACTGTGTTTTTGCTGTGATGTAAACTCTCAGTAGCCATAAGACTTGTCTTTTGAAATGGTTTTAATCTCAAATTCTTTCTGGCTGACTGGGGCAGGGTAGGCATGATATTTTTTTCTTTGAGTGACAATTTCTTTTTGCCAAGTTATCTCAGCCCATAATGGAGTTTTGATATTTTAAAAGAAGTTTGCTCTCTTGGCAAAAATTTATGAAGATCAACTTTTGAATGATTCGACATTTTTGTATTTGTCAAGGGGAAATGAATGGTCCAAAGGGCTCTGCATTACCATTGGGATGAATGTACAGAGCCTTCAGGGTCATACCAGACTATCACTGTCATGAAAAGAGCAATACAGCTACAAAGAGTAACGCAGACACGATCTTGCCTCTGAATTCCTTCTCCACCACCTCCACAGGCTTCTTCCATCGGGACTTAAAGCCAGAGAACCTCCTCTGCATGGGACCCGAACTCGTGAAAATTGCAGACTTTGGATTGGCCCGAGAAATCCGATCAAGACCTCCATACACAGACTACGTATCTACCAGATGGTGAGTACCATCTTCCTCAAAGGATTTAATTGCACTTCTTTAAAAATATACCATTATACTGAGGATAATATTAATGTTTGCATTCCTTTTTATTTATTTATTTATTTTTTTGCGGTACGCGGGCCTCTCACTGCTGTGGCCTCTCCCGTTGCGGAGCACAGGCTCCGTCCGCGCAGGCTCGGTGGCCATGGCTCACGGGCCTAGCCGCTCCGCGGCATGTGGGATCTTCCCAGGCTGGGGCACGAACCCGCGTCCCTTGCATCGGCAGGCGGACTCTCAACCACTGCGCCACCAGGGAAGCGCTGCATTTCTCATTTTTAAAGACCATTTAAAGACCATGTGATTATACTGAGGATAATGTTGTCACAAATACTAATTTTCCACTAAGAACACCATTTGAAACACATATGTGTAGGAATGTTGGCATTATACAAGCCTAAAAGCTTGTATTATAGGGGCTTCCCTGGTGGCACAGTGGTTAAGAATCTGCCTGCCAATGCAGGGGACACGGGTTTGAGCCCTGACCCGGGAATGATCCCACATGCTGTGGAGCAACTAAGCCCATGCGCCACAATTACTGAGCCTGTGCTCTAGAGCCCTGAGCCACAACTACTGAAGCCCGCACGCCTAGAGCCCGTGCTCCGCAACAAGAGAAGCCACCGCAGTGAGAAGCCCACGCACCACAACAAAAAGTAGCCCCTGCTCGCCGCAACTAGAGAAAACCCATGCGTGGTAACAAAGACCCAACGCAACCAAAAATAAATAAAATAAAAATAAATAAATTTATTTTTTTAAAAAAAGCTTGTGTTGTAAACAATTTTAGAAGGAAGTCCAACAGGGAACAGGGAACTATATTCAATATCTTGTAATAAACTATAATGGAAAAGAATCAGAAAAAGAATATATGTATCTGAATCACTTTGCTGTACAACAGACACTAACACACACTGTAAATCAACTATACTTCAATAAAAAATTTTTTTAATAAGGAAGTCCCTTGTGCTTTTCCATAATCTAAATAATATTCTGTATATAGAGCTTCCAGAAGACCTTTTCCTAAAAGAGTTGTGTAAAAGATTCTCCAAAGACCTGTCTGAAAATCAGCCAGTTGGTGTTAGTAAAACTTTCAGGCCCTAAGAATGTTATTTAAGCAGTTGGCCATGACCAAGAAGAGCCTACAGACCACTAGTTCTATATTCTCTCTCGCTCCTTCTCCCTCCTCTCTCACTCGCTCTTTTCCTCTTCTCTCTCACTGTCTGCATTTCTCGAAAATGCTCTAGAGCAGAGGCCTGTCAAGAAATGCTCCATAGAAAACCCTGTGAAGCGAGGAGTCCAGCTTTACACTGCAGCTACAGCTGTTGCTTGATGAGTCCATGCACCGCCCTGAACTAGACAGAAAACAGAAATACAGAAACGCTCTGAGGAGCTGATTGTGTATTTAGTTTGCTTCTGACCGGCAGGTGTGGAACTAGCTTCTCCTTGGTCTTGCAGGTACCGGGCCCCGGAGGTGCTCCTGCGGTCCACAAACTACAGCTCCCCCATCGACATCTGGGCCGTGGGCTGCATCATGGCAGAGGTGTACACCCTCCGGCCACTCTTCCCCGGGGCCAGTGAGATCGACACAATCTTCAAAATCTGCCAAGTGCTGGGGACACCCAAAAAGGTAATGAGGTGGGACAAAGGCCTGTGGGACAAAGCTGCAGCTTCCTGTGTCCCCTGCCCCCCGCCCTGGGCAGCACCGGCTCGTTCTGGATCTTCCTCGCCCTGGGTAGTCCTCCACGCCCTTCTCCTACCCTGCAGTGGAAGACGTCCTGGCTTCCTCTGCTTTTCTGCCCGCGTCCTCTCCGCTCCCTTGCAGAGCTTCTGCGTTCTCGTGGCTACAACTCTTATCCGTGCAGACGTCTCCTAATGTGATCTGTAGCCCTCCCCCTTTCCTTTATAACTCTGGTCACAAATTTACATCTTTCTCTGCGAAGTTTCCCTGACACCCTCACCCTTACCTCCAACTCAGCACGTCTGACCCAGACTGCTTACGCGGGCCTCTCACTGTTGTGGCCTCTCCCGTTGCGGAGCACAGGCTCCGGACGCGCAGGCTCAGCAGCCATGGCTCACAGGCCCAGCCACTCCGCGGCATGCGGGATCCTCCCGGACCGGGGCACGAACCCACGTCCCCTGCATCGGCAGGCGGACTCTCAACCACTGCGCCACGAGGGGAGCCCCAGACTGCTTTTTGTTTCGCCCCCAACCAGCCTCCTTCGCTCATTCCCCACTTCTGCCTGTGGTCCCATCACATCCCAGAGCCTAGCCTTGAGGCTGAGTTTCAGTTTTACCTTCTTCCTCTCTCCCTTGCTCCCCTTTCCCTTTATCCAAGCAGTTGGCCCATAGATCCTGCTATCTTCAGCCAGTATCTCAGACTGAAGCCCTGCCTGTGTCTGGGGAAGGGGGCACCTCCCCAGTCTTTCTGCCTTCAAGTCTTTTCCCTCCAGCGTTTCTTCCAGTCTGTGGCCAGACTTATTCCCCTAAAGAACAGCTCTGGTACTGTCCTCCCCTCCTAAAAATATCTACTGCCCAGCCCCCTAATTCTAATCCCTTATCCTCCACTTGCACCCCTCCTGGCTCTGTGCTCTAGAATCTCCCGCTTCTGCCAAGTGCATGTCTCATGTGCCCCAATCCCACTCTTCTTCCAAGACCCTCGTAATCTTTCTCCTCCCTATTCCTCTAATCTCTTCATGTTCAGCTGTGTTCTGTGTTATTAATATATCATGTGTACATAATCTGTTTCCTGGACCATAAGCTCACTCAGGGAAGGGATTTGTCTCGTGTTTCTTTTTGCATTTATTTTACACATTCTAGCACCATTGCTGGTACAAACCAGACCCTCAAAAAAATGTTTTTAATTATCTGAAGGGGGCTTCCCTGGTGGCGCAATGGTTGAGAGTCTGCCTGCCGATGCAGGGGACACGGGTTCATGCCCCGGTCCGGGAAGATCCCAAGTGCCGCGGAGCGGCTGGGCCCGTGAGCCATGGCCACTGAGCCTGTGCGTCCGGAGCCTGTGCTCCGCAACGGGAGAGGCCACAACAGTGAGAGGCCCGCGTACCGCCAAAAAAAAAAAAAAGAAAGAAAGAGAAATTATCTGAAGGAATCATTAGTGCCACCTCTTCAAGATTTCCAGACTCTCCTGCTGGAATCTGTCCCTCCTCTGGATGACTGTATCTCTACTTCTCTTGTGACCTTTGTTACTTTTTATTTTGTGTTACTGTGCTTTTAAAATAAATGTCTTATTTTCTCTTTCGGACCATAATATCTTTAAGGACAGGATTTATATTGGATTATTTTTTGGATACCCAACAACATTAAGTATATAGGAGGCCCTCGGTAACTATTCTAAGTGAATGAATGATACAAGCTATATAATCTGCCACTTCACTTTAAAAAAGTAAAAAGCAATTACATCAGAATGTGTCTTATAAAACAGGAGTTTGTTGGAGCTAACAGGGATCTTAAAGACTGATTGCTCAGCATCTTCCGTCATTCGCTCCCACGCTGAGTGCCCCGTAGGTCTGATGCATGAAAAAGTGGAGGACTTGAGACTAATAGCTCTCCTGACTGCTGGGTTTCTAAGCATTTGTACTTTGACTCACCAAGATGGGGATATAGTAATATGAGGCTTTCACAAGTTTATTTGACCAAGAACAAGGTGTTTTGTTTTATTTTTTCCCCCAAAAAAATCTCATTAGCAGTTTCCAAAACCTATGCCTCATGGAACGCAATTGGGAAAATACTAATTTGGTTCAACCCCCAGATCTCAAGAGGTGAACTGTCTTGTGTTAAAGTTATAAAATAAGTTGGAATGGGGAGTTCCCTGGCGGTCCAGTTGTTAGGACTTGGCGCTTTCACTGCCGTGGCCCAAGTTCAATCCCTGGTCAGGGAACTAAGATCCTGCAAGCCACGCGATTCAGCCAAAAAGAAAAAGTTGGTGGCAAATCCAGTGTCTTTCCCACTGTTCCCCAGTCTTCCTGTTCTTTGTGTCTCTCTGTTAGCATCCTCCTGCATTTCAGTACCCACAGTACCACCACCACCATAGTTAGTATGGACGTGGCAGTGACACGCCATACATGCCAGATTATAAAGTCCGATCACAGCGATTGGCTGAGCAAGATTTTCTACCTCTTCCTTCTTTCAGACTGACTGGCCTGAAGGCTACCAACTGTCGAGTGCTATGAACTTCCGCTGGCCCCACTGTGTGCCCAATAACTTGAAGACCCTGATTCCAAATGCCAGCAGCGAAGCAGTTCATCTCCTGAGAGACATGCTGCAGTGGGATCCCAAGAAACGGCCAACAGCTAGTCAGGTTTCCTTCCATTTTCTTCGGATGCGTTTCTCTCGAAGTTCATGTCTAACTGTGAATAATTCCTATAAATCTCATGGGAAGTATTTTATTAGGCATTATGTGTGAAAACTAGTTATTGAATACCACTAATGGTGAACTATATAAGGTATAAGAACTTAAAATAGTTTAAAACTGTCTGTGTCTAAAGTAGTTAAGGTGTAAACAATATAGTTGCTTTGAAAATTGCCATACAATTCACATCATATATCACCATATACGTGAAAATGAAAATAAACACATATCCACCTGTCTTTGGCAGATGTTTTCAAATATATTCTCTATGAGTTAAGATGATGTAGCAGTTTGTTTATAAGGCAGTACTGGTTGTTGAAAGGCAGTTTCAAAGTGAAAATATCTTGTAAGATCCAAATCACTCATTTTACAGATGACAGAGAGAGAGCGCTAGGATAATAAATGTAATTAGCATTTTATAGCCCTTTATAGTTTGCACATGCTTTAGTATGTTTTTATGTGATTTTAACGCTGTGAAGTCTCCATGAGGTAGGTGTTACTGTTTTCATTCTATAAATGAGAAAACTGAATCTCAGGAAGTATAAGTGATTTGCAAAAAAAAAAAAAAGAAAAGAAAGCTTAAGTGATTTGCCTTAATAACTCCACCAGTAACTAGTACAGGTAGTGTGCTATCAATGGCAGTTCTGTCCGTGGATGACACATCTACTGTTTTCCCAATTCCATACCTCCCGTTTTCCCAATCCGCCCTCCCCCGAGGCCACTTTGACTTAGATTATAAAGTGCACCCAAAAGAGACATGTAGCGCCATGGGCTTCAAACCCCGCCAGGCCTCCTGCCAGCTTCTTTTTGTGGTAGTTGTACCCGGCCCCTTCTCAGCTTGTCTCATTGATAATCCCACTGCTCAGAGAATCAAGAAGGTGACCAGTTCTAATCAGAGTCAGTGATTTGGCTGAGCGACAGTGACAGAGGCACTTGAAGACAGGGCCGACATGACGTTAGAATTTGTGAGAGCTGAGAGCTGACGGCTGGGGGGATTAAGGAATGGGAGAAAAGCAGCTGTCCAGTGGCTCAAAGAAGAAACAGCCAAGACCCCGGATGGCTCAAGAAGGTTGGAGAAACAAATGGTTTCAGGGCAGGAAGGAAGCTTTCTGATGAACCCAGTTTTTTACGATGAAAAGTTTTTTAGAGATGAAAAGAAAAAGATTCTGTAAGGAACCCAGGAACCAAGAAAGGAATGTGTACTTTTAAGAATAGTATCAGAAAAGCTAAAAATACCCCCAAGTCAGTTGAGAGTTGCAAAAATACCTGGAACTACAGAGACTTTCCGAGTTAGATATCAGGGTCCAGGACCACTATGGGAGTATCCATGTTATTTGCCTCTGTATCTACACTTATTATCATTACAGGTGTTTATAGCTATGTCCCAGATTCATCGAGAAAGGTTATGTTGTATTCAATGACTTCCACTCAAAAAGACTAGAGGTATTTCAGAAAGAATTGCAAACCCAGCACTTTAAGATTTATCCCTCGGCAATCCAGAGAGCGTGATTATCTTGATGGGCAAGGTTTAACTGTAGCATGCATTACACTCTTGGCGTTTCTGGTGTTAAAGCAGATGCACCTGCTTATTTTTTAGTTGAAGTATAGTTGATTTACAATATTGTGTTAATTTCAGGTGTACAGCAAAGTGATAGTTTTATATACATTTCTTTTCCATGACAGATTATTACAAGATATTGGAGATAGTTCCCTGTGCTATACAGTAAATCCTTGTTGTTTATCTGTACCTGCTTATTTTATATTTGATTTTTCAGAGTCCTCCTGGATCATTATACTTGGCTCTCTCCATTTTATTTTTTTTCTTTCTATGGACTGAAGAAATGGGCTTAGAACGGTGAAATATTATATTTAAGACACACAGCAAATAAGTTACAAAGCCAGGATACTGGCAGAAGTAGCAAAGGGCATAGCAGTGAACCTGGGTGCTTTACCCAAGTAATTTGAGTGTGGCAACCAGTCCGTACATTTTACAGTATTTTAGATAAGGAAATTCACAAAGGGTGTTACAGATTCAGGATGCTGTTTTACAATTGGTTTGGGCTAAGCAACTGTAGTAAACCGGTTTCGTGACATCTAGCCAGCAACCCTGAATGGTGTCAACCTTCCCGGCCAGATTCTTCTCCTAAAACAGCCTTATGTGTCGTTCCAGGCGCTGCGATATCCTTACTTCCAGGTTGGGCACCCCCTGGGCAGCACTACACAGAGCCTTCAAGATTCAGGAAGACCACAGAAGGACGGTCTGGAAAAGGCAGCCCCACCGCCTCACATAAAGCCGGTCCCTCCTGCCCAGCCCCCAACCAAGCCACACACGCGCATTTCTTTGAGACAGCATCAAGCCAGCCAGCCCCCTCAGCATCTCACGTACCCCTACAAAGCCGAGGCTTCCAGGACGGATCACCTTCCAGAGGACAAGCCAAGCCCTTTGCTCTTGCCATCCCTCCACGCCAAGCATCCCCAGGCAGTAAGCAGGAAGATTCACTCGAGAGCCCTGTGTCTGGCCCGTCCCTCCTCTGACCCTACTTACTGAGTGAAATATTTTCTTTTTCAGCAGATAAGGTCTAATTATCATAGATCTGTCTTTGCAATATCATGGACTTGTGAAAAGAGCCTTGTCTTTGGGGTTAAAGGTCTAAGTTCAAGTTCTGGCTCTGCCTGTGAATCACAGTGCCGCGCCTGGGGGCCTGGCCGTGGGGTGGTGGCCGAAGGCTGGACGCAGCCCCAGATCACTAGGGTCTCACATCTCGGCTCTGCTGTTTCATAGCTTTGTGACCCTGTGCAGGGTACCTGGCCTCTGTGCTCCTCGCTCCCTCATCTGTGAAACAGGGGTGGATAATGAGAGAGCGCTAGTCATTGTTATTTTCGATCCCTGTGGACTCAGTGTCCTAATCTGGAAAAGGAGGATCCTAATGCCTGTCTTGCCCACCAGACAGGGCTGTTCACGGGGCTCAAAGGTCCTGCTGCTTGTGAAGGT
Source organism: Delphinapterus leucas (assembly GCF_059928025.1). Classification (NCBI taxonomy): domain Eukaryota; kingdom Metazoa; phylum Chordata; class Mammalia; order Artiodactyla; family Monodontidae; genus Delphinapterus; species Delphinapterus leucas. The sequence goes on from NC_143138.1 coordinate 25,461,744, forward strand.
GTTTTGAAAATCATCAAGTGCCCCACTAATATTTGTAGATCATTATTCCTGTCGGTGCCATCAGTCGATACTGGTATGCCAGGCTGTTGATGGAGCCCAGCTCTTTCCTTTCCTCTTGCTGTTCCAAAGGAAGCAGTGAGTGTTAGTCAATAAGACAATAATCTGACACGGGAGTCTGGTTTCCATTAGCCTTATAGTGCTGTCTGAGAGTCTGATCTTCTAACACCTTTATGCAAAAAGAATACTTTATCTGTCGACTAGCATTCACTCAGTGAGTGCTGGTTCCCGACTAGGGCAGCGTGAGGTTTCAGGGATGGTGTCTCCAGACTGTCCACTTTACCCCTGCAGCAGCAGTGGGTGTTTGGAAATTTCTTACTGTAGCTAATTCTGCAGTTAAATAGGATCCAGGTCTACTGAGAAGGCAAAGAAGGCATTAATTGCATCGTTTTCTATAAAAGAGCAGGTGACTGACACTTTAGCTATATTCTCTTACATTCTATTTAGGACAGTGTCAATCACACTAACTCTTTCAGAGATGAGCCCTGTTTGAGCATCCAGCCACTTTCCTCATACGTGAGAAGTACCTTAAATTTCTTTTTTTAAATCCTTATCTTACACAGCTTAGCGTCCCCATTGAATGAAAACTGATGTAATCTGTGCAGGATGAATGACACAGGTCCAGGACTGTGTTTTCCACCGTTGTCCTTTCCAATAAACAGTGCATATTGGGGAAGGAAACGCCCCAGAACCCTCCTTTACATAACCGAGAAAGTTCAGAATGGGCATTACTCGTGGGTGAGCTCCGTTAATGCCAAGTATTGCTTTTTTCCCCCCTCTCCTTGTATACACAGAGAATTCTCACTGGCCTGGAGCACAAAAATGGTGAGATCAAGCCAAAGAGTAGGAGAAGGTGGGGTCTCGTTTCCAGGTTAGCAAAGGATTCTGATGGCTGGGCTGACTTAGATGACTCGGATTTCAGCCCATCGTTCACCAGGATTGACCTGAAAAACAAGAAGAGACAGAGCGATGAGACTCTGTGCAGGCAAGTGTGGGCTCTGTCTGTGCACGGACTGCACCTGGGGTCTGTGAGGTCATCTTTACGTCCGATGAGCCGCCCAGCTCGTGCTGACCGAAACCATCTTCTCCCCACTCAGATTTGAGAGTGTTCTGGACCTGAAGCCCTCAGAGCCCGTGGGCACCGGAAATAGTGCCCCAACCCAGACATCCTATCCCCGGTGCGACACGCCCACCTTGAGGTCGGCGGCCAAGCAGCACTACCTGAAGCACTCCCGGTACCTGCCTGGTAATAAACATTCCTGCCTCTGCTCTGATCGCGGATAAGAAATCGTGTCCCTGGAATCACGTGTTCACAAAGATCCTGTTTTGGATTGCAAGTGCTTGGGGCTTCTCTTCCGAACTGGTGGGACCACCATAGAAATACTAGCTGAAGCCCAGGCTTCACATTCTTTCCTTCTTTTTTCTTTTGGCCACATGGCATGCGGGATCTTAGTTCCCTGACCAGTGGAAGTGCGGAGTCCTAACCACTGGACCATCAGGGAATTCCCAGGCTTCACATTCTTATCTTCTGTGGTTGCCTAAGATAAGAAATTTGGTAGAGGAAACCGGGTCCAGTCCCCAGGGAAGGAGTAACCAGGAAGAACCAGGCAGCTTGCCCAAGGTCTCTCCAGAAACTACCAGCCCTGTGTGTTTTCTCAGGAAAGCAGATGGGAGCTTAGTCAACCCATGTGGCTGTACCACAGGGGTTAAGTGAACCATTGTAGTTGGAGGGGACCCAGACCTCTCTTCGCATTCTCCGTATTCTAGGCGTACAGTGTTAGCCAACCGTTCGTTCACAAATTCATTCCATCAGTAAATCCGTATTGCACAGCGTCCTGTGCTGGGCACTGAGAATCTGGTGGACACAATAGCCAAGAGGGGCCACTAGGCTGCCCACCTCTAGGGCCTCCATTCACATCACAGGCTATGCAGTGACGTTAGCCAGCAGCCTGTAGACAGTATCCTCACCCTCGTATTTTCTAGTGGTGGGAGACAGTCCCTAAATAAATGGACACACCATAGCCACAGATGGTGACAACTGGCATTAAGGGTGATGAAATGGGGGCAGAGGCAGTACTTTAGAAAGAGTGGTCAGGGAAGGCCTCTCTGAGCAAGTGACTCTGACCTGGGCCCCAGCGATTGGGAAAGAACTCCACGTGCACAGAGACATGCTGAGCAGAGGGAACAGCCAGTACAGAGGCCTGCAGGCAGGAAAGGGCTTGGCTTGTGAGAGGCCAGCATATGGCCCGAGCCCCGTCAGAGAGGATGAGGTGTTAAGACGCGTGAGGCATCTTTGGGTGTCTTATAAGAAATTTGGATTTTATTTCATGAGCCACTGGAAGCTCTTGAAGGGTCGTAGCTGGTGGACTGACATGGTTTTTTTGACATCTGTGTGCTGCATGGGTGAGGGGCCCACAAGCTGTCGCTGTTGTCCAGGTGGGGACAGTGGTGCTCAGACCCAGGGTGGAGACCTAGGGCGGGGAATGGAGGCCCTGCTGATGCACTGGTTCCCCACTCTTGACTGGGAACAGGCCTCCTAAATCCTGCCAGACCTCATCAGGCTTGGCACTGTGGCCTTAGGAGATTGGCCTGCCACTTCCCAGATGACAGGGTATGGGGGGGGGCAAAGACTCCAGCTGCAGTGAGCACAGGCAGAGAGAGTTATTTCTTTCTGGCTCTAGGGGATGAAGAAGGGTAAAGGATGAATTGAGTTTTTCTGTTCTGAAAGCTACCTTCAAGGCCTGATAGGAGTGGGAAGTGGGTGGTCCGGGGGGGAGAGTGGTTTGTCTTGCATTTGAGGTCAAGGCAGCCTTGGGCGTGAGGGAGTCAGTGAGGGTCATTGGTACAGACCAGAGTCACCTCCAATAGTCCGTGTCAGGTTGAGAGGATGGAATCTCAGAATTCGGAAAGAGGAGAGCAGAGGGCTGCAGAGCTGGGCTTGGGGGTGTGGAGGGACAAATGAAGAACTTGGGCGGCTGACAGAAAGGCAGTGGTCTGCGAAGGCCAAGGGACCCAGAAGCCCAGGACTGCACCAGGTGGTCAAGACATCAGACGTGGACAGATCTGTTGGTAGAAGTTGAGGTCTGTCAGGCCACCCACCAGTGAGACAGCACACTCACCCCGGAGATGGCATCTTTCCTCTGCCACCTATCTGATGACATCATCACGGTCAGTTTTTGCTTTGATTGTTGAAACACGGGAAGTCTTGGACAGATTGGATTCTGCATTCGTTTCATCTCTGACATGTGATGCAAGATTAAATATAAATTTTGCATTTGAAAAACATTTCTTCCCTATTAGGAATAAATATAAGAAACGGCATACTCCCGAGTCCAGGAAAGGATTTTATTCCATCTAATCCATGGTCTAGTTCTGCTTTGTCTGGAAAATCTTCAGGGATGGTATCAGTGATCAGCAAAATAAATTCAGGTGAGCAATGATGATTAACCCCTAAATGATAAGAAGCAGATTCTCTGGATGTGGCAGGTTGACAAGCTGTGGAACCACGAGGGCCTCTCTGGCGTGAAAACCCTGGGCCTCTTTTCCAGGCCCGTGCTGCCCTTTCTCACCTGGCAGCAGGCCTTGGGGACTCCGCCAGTTCCCTCGGGCTCCGCCGTCAAGAGTTGCAGCAGGGGGGTCTTCCCTGGTGGCGCAGTGGTTGAGAGTCCGCCTGCCAATGCAGGGGACACGGGTTCGTGCCCCGGTCCGGGAAGATCCCACATGCCGCGGAGCGGCTGGGCCCGTGAGCCATGGCCGTTGAGCCTGCGCGGACGGAGCCTGTGCTCCGCAACGGGAGAGGCCACAACAGTGAGAGGCCCGCGTACCGCAAAAACACCGACAAAACAACAACAACAAAAAAAAACATGAAAAGAGTAGCAGGGGATGAGAGCAGCCTTCCCTGGTGCGAGGGAAAAACAGTCTTACGGGTCTGGATTCCGAGGCCCTGCTCTGTGGTGGGCGACCTCCAGTGTCACACTTCACTGGGTCTGCCTTGCTCTGGCTTCTCCCTTCTGTCTGATGGCCCAGCCTTAGCCCTGGGCATCAGAACCCCTTCTGGTTGGAAGGTGGACGGTTTGGAAGCCCCTGCCTACTCTTTTTATAATAGACGGATGAATTTCAGAAGTCCTCCAGGCAGACATGCCCCGTGCCCAGTAGACAGCTTCCCCTGCTGTGGGCTGCTTCCCCTTCCACATGCCAAGTAAACATCTGGGCTTCTCTTCTCCCTGCCTTTGTCCATTGAGTGTTCATGTATTTTTTTATCTTTTTTTTGTGGTACGCGGGCCTCTCACTGTTGTGGCCTCTCCCGTCACGGAGCACAGGCTCTGGATGCGCAGGCTCAGCGGCCATGGCTCACGGGCCCAGCCGCTCGGCGGCATGTGGGATCTTCCCGGACCAGGGCACGAGCCCGTGTACCCTGCATCGGCAGGCGGACTCTCAACCACTGCGCCACCAGGAAAGCCCCATGCTTTGTTTTTAGTATACAAGAAATACCTAGTATGGTTTTGCATGTTTTAAAATCTATATGCATATAATCCTGGATCTCCACTCATTTTAATAATTATATTACATATGCAGCAATTATACATCCATAGAATATATATCACATTATGTATAGTATTACATATACAATATATATGAGTGTATGATACCACGATTTATTATTCATACTAGAATATAATTTTTTTAATTCAAATATAGCTGCTGTTCAATATTATATAAGCTACAGTTCTGCACTATAGTGATTCACAATCTTTAAAGGTTATGCTCCACTTATAGTTATTATAAAATATTGGCTATATTACCCATGCTGTGCAATATATCCTTTGTAGCTTATTTTATACCTAATAGCTTGTACCTCTTAATCTCCTACCTGTATACTGCCCCTCCTCCCTTCCCTCTCCTCACTGGCAACCACTAGTTCTCTATATCTGTCTGCTTTTCTTTTGTTACATTCATTAGTTTGTTAATATTTTTTTTAAACATCTTTATTGGAGTATAGTTGCTTTACATTGGTGTGTTAGTTTCTGCTGTACAACAAAGTGAATCAGCTATACGTATACATATATCCCCATATCCCCTCCCTCTTGCGTCTCCCTCCCACCCTCCCTATCCCACCCCTCTAGGTGGTCACAGAGCACCGAGCTTATCTCCCTGTGCTATGAGGCTGCTTTCCACTAGCTATCTATTTTACATTTGGTAGTGTATATAAGTCCATGCCACTCTTTCACTTCATCCCAGCTTACCCTTCCCCCTCCGCATGTCCTCAAGTCCATTCTCTACGTCTGCGTCTTTATTCCTGTCCTGCCCCTAGATTCTTCATAACCGTTTTTTTAAAATTCCATATATATGTGTTAGCATACGGTATTTGTTTTTCTCTTTCTGACGTGCTTCACTCTGTATGACAGACTCTAAGTCCATCCGCCTTACTACAAATAACTCAGTTTTGTTTCTTTGTTAATATTTTTTAGATTCCACATATAAGTTATATCATACAGTATTTGTCTTTATCTGACTTATTTCACTTAGTATAATGACCTCCAAGTCCATCCATGTTGCTGCAAATGGCAAAATTTTGTTCTTTCTTATGGCTGAGTAGTATTCCATTGTATATCTATACCACGTCTTCTTTATCCATTCATCTGTTGATGGACACTTAGAACATAATTTATTCATTCCTTCTCTTCTTGACCAACATGTAAGTTGTTGACAGTTTTCACAGTTAGAGCACCGGAGTGAACATTGATGCCCCCTATAGGTGGTGTGCACGTGTGAGGTTTCTGGGTATGACGTAAATGCGTTAGCTTAAAGGCTGTGTTCATCTTGGACTTTGCCCAGCTGCTGTCCAGCAGGGTGTGGGAGTTGTGCTCTGCCCTTGATGCCTCTTGGTACTGTTGAGATTGTCAACGGGTGCTCATCTGAGGGTGTGCAATGGCATCTTACTGTGGCTTCAACCCGCATGCCCCATTGACTAAGGAAGGTTGATCATCTTCTCTTGTGTTTACTGACTCTACGTCTTTTTCCTTCTGTGATTTCCTTGTTCAAATTCTCTTCCCATTTTTCTTCTTATCTATCTAGTCACCAAAATTGCAAAATGTGCTTCAGCTGACCAACACAGCTCCTCGCACATGAGCTCCAGACCCTTTCTCCCGCTCTGCCTTGAGCAGTTGCCAAGAATGCTCTGTGTTGTGAAGACAGAGAGCAACTCTCCCCCTCATGAACTCTTCCGAATGGATATAACTTCCATTTGTATAACATTCTTCATTATTCCGTGTGCACCTTGAAGCCTTAATAATAAGGCTCATTATAGATACGCATTCACCCATCCGATACATATTGATTACTTGCTATATGTAAGGCTCTCCATGAACCGCCTGGAACACTAAGATGAATAGCACCCAGTTCCTGCCCTTAAAACTGTCTCAAGACAGAAATGACATAAAAAGTGAATGTATTTAATATATTTTAATAAGGATTAATTTTCTGGTTCTGGACAATACTTAGCATAGAATTACTTATAATAGCTAAATAATTAACATAACCTGTATGCTGATCAATAAGAGAATGGTTAAATGAGCTATGATTTAACCATATTCTGGAATTTGTATATACTGACATGGAAGGCTAACTCTTGTATATTATGGAGCAGCAAAAGAAAATTCCAGAACAGCTTAAACTTATTATTACAAACAGAAAATTCCAAATTTCCCCTTTTTTTTAAGCAAACCAACCTACCAGCCTCCTTGTGGGTACAGGCTACAGGGTCAGCACTGTCTTTGCACACCCTCGCCCCATCCCCCAGTGTTTCCAGCAGTGTAATGTGGTGGAATGCTTTGCTCGGAATTCACTGTTTTTATCCTAATTCTTTTCCCCTGAAAGTCAAAACCTGGTTCTCTATTGTCCTGCCCCACTGTCCTTTACCCCCATTGGTGTCCTGTGCATGTCTTGGCAGTAACAAGCATTTCCTTTTGCAAATCAGTTGGTTCCACCTCAACAAGTTCTGGTGGACTGGCTGGAAACTATATCCCTTCCTTCCTGAAAAAAGAAATCGGTTCTACTGTGCAGAGGGTCCACGTGGCACCTATACCTGACCCTTCCCCTGGTAAGTTCTATTTCAGATTATTATTATTCATGAATTGATTCAACAAACAGTTATCAAACAACTGCTTTGTGCTGGACCTTGTAGGCCTAGGGTCCACAAGTGAAGGAGACACAAAACTCCCTGTCCTCCTGGAACTTGTACTCTACAGACAATTAGTAGACCAAATAAGATGCTCCAAAATTGCTAAGGGGAAACTAAAGCAGGGAGTAGGGAGTGTGGGGTGCAGATGCATTTTACACAGGGCAGCCAAAGAAGACCTCACTGAAAAGGAACCGTTGGGTAAAGATCTACAGGAGGTGAGCAAGAAAGCCCTATAATGCAGGCTCTTAGTGCCTGGGCCTCCAGGTAGGATGGGCCTGGTAGATGCAAGGAACAGCAGGGAGGTGGAGTGCAGGAATGGTGTGAACAAGGGGAGGGTAGCAGGAAGAGGAGGTCAGAGAGGTGATGGGGGGCGCCCCCCACAGGTCACTGTAAGCACGTCGTCATGACTCTGAGCCACATGGAAGCCCCCGAAGGGTTCTGAGCTGGGCAGTGAGGGGATCTGACTTCTATCTCCAGGCTCACTCAAGCCCTGTTGTCACTAGACTGAAAGGGCAAGCAGGGTGGAAGTAGGGAAAGCAACCAGGAGGCTGTCACGATTATCCAGGTGAGGAATGAGGCTGGCCTGGGCCAGTGGTGATGGTTGACCTGGGCCAGGTTTTGGGTAGGTTTGGAAGGTAGAGCCAATAGGATTTGCTGAAGATTACAAGTGGGATCTGAGAAAAAGAGAAGGGTCAGGGATGACACCAGTAATTCTGGCCTGACCACTATAGAATGGGGTTGTCCTTAACTGGGAGGGAGGACCCCGAAGAGGCGGCTGCTCTTCAACTCTCCTTAGCTAATATTTTTGTCACCAGGATGCTCTTTGCTGCACTTTGTTTGCATGGGTCCCGTATCAGTCAGACCCACCTTTTTCTTTCATTGCAGGTTATTCTTCCCTGAAGGCTGTGAGACCTCATCCTGGGCGACCTTTTTTCCACACCCAACCTAGAAGCACTCCCGGGTCACTGCCCCGGCCTCCGGCCGCCCAGCCCGTGCACGGCCGGACGGACTGGGCTGCTAAGTATGCATCTCGGCGATGACTGTCACGAAGCCCTTTGTAGGGGACAGCAGGACACTCTTCCTCAGCCAGCTGGTGTTCTACCTGCAAGAGACTTTCAGATGGTGGAAAAGCGAACACTTTATAGTCATTCTTCTGAACTGAGACATTTCAATATTCATTTTTAAAGTTTTTTTTTTTTTTATTGATTTGAAGGCAGTACCTTTTTTGTACAAAGTTATTTTATTCTAAAACTGGGTCCCATTATTTTCTTAAACAGCAGCATTTTGTATATATGGATTCTGTTTTAGCATTTTATACAGTCAACTTTGTAAGGAAGTTTTTAAAGATTAATTGATTTTCCTTTGGGGTTCCAGATAATATTTTATACAGATTTTTAAAAATAGAATAATAATGATGCAGTATTGCAACAGGGGTGCAATTTAAGGCTACACGATAAAGGGTTTTTCCCTCAATGTGTGCAGGTATTTGTGAAGTGGTTAAATTTTAAATGTGGCATATTCGGTACTTTAGGCTTTTTTGGACTGACCTCAGCACCAGAAAACTGACCATCTGCCGTTCTCAATACCATGTTATTGGTTTGACTTTTTGATACCGCTGTGCTGTTCTAAAAGTACTATTACATAATTCACTTTGTTTTCTTTTTACTCCCCAGATGAAAGAACTCTAAGTAAATATTTTTAGAAATGTTTATAACACCCTTTTTGGTGGTTGGAGATATCCAGCTGAAACCAAGCTATGCCATGATATTCTATTTTCTTCCATTTTTGAAATCAACTTGTATAAGTACCCACAAAAAGGAAGCTTTTCAAGCCAAAATGTTCTCCCCATAAAGGTTAACACGGTCACTTAAACTATATCCCTGCCAAGATACATGATCCAAAAGCTAAGTTTCAAAGCAGCAGGAGATTTTTTATTATCCTAGCCCTCAGAATGTTGCATTTAGCTCGGTTTTCATGGCAATCTGGGGAGCAGGAAAGATAGATGGCAGAGGTCCCACTGGTCTGGGAAGTCACAGCTACCATGATGTCAGTGTCTGTCACGTGCCACATTCAAAGAACTCTTAACTGTGTAGTTTCTTTCAACAGTGAGAACTCTATATGGTGGGCAGAGGCTGTTCCATTGAGAGGAATGTTTACAGCAATTTTGAAAATGACAAAGCTAGTTTGGAGACAGAAAAAGACAGAACGTCCACTCTGATCCACCTCTGTGAGCACACTCGCCTCCACTCATGGTCGCCTGAAAGGCAAGAGAGAAGGTCACCGTCTGTAAACGTGACATAGCCTCCTGAGTATATTGACTCACCTTCTCGCAGGGCTCAAGTCACTCTCATTTGGTTCCAGGATATAGCAAGTTGAGCCAATGAAATTGTCATTTTTGTCAGTTAAAATGAATATCAGCACTTTGATATGGTTCAACCTAATAAGTTGGTAAATTTTTGCTTTGACGTATTCATAATATGTTGTAGCTTGAACAAATCAGGATGGTTCCTAAGGGGCCCTCACCTAAAATCAGGGAGTAATTTGTGCTTTGGAGAGTCTGGCTCAAAAATATACTTGACCCAGCACCATGATCGCTGGGGGCATGAGAAAACCACATGATGGATGTGGATTTGAGAGGTAATATTTTCCTGTTAACAAACTGGCAGCAAAGCTTCAGGAAATAAAGATGTATATGTAAGCACAACTTGAAGCTGAATTCATTTCTGTATTATATTCTCATTATCTCAAGCAACAGAAAATGTGTTTTCAGAGATGAGTCCTTTACTATGAGGTTAATATTTATTTCCCCTTTCTGTATTATGTATAAAAAGTAAGTTAATCTGAAAGCTTACTCAGCTTGCTGGAAAGCTGGTTTTAAATTGTAAATACCCCCTAGAGAACCAGATGGATTGTGAATACCATATTCTTGGCCCTCTAGCTTATGTTAAGGTCATTACATTTTTTTTTTAATTGAAAAACCCAGTTACCTGGTTATTACACATTATAAAATTGTTTTTCTATTACGTTTGTAGGGCCCAAATTCAGAAAATATTTCACTTTTCTTCTTCTTCCTCTTTCATTTGTTTATCAGCAAACAACTTCCCTTGGGAAGCAAAACATGTTTATTCATTTGCAAGTCAAGTAGCTGACGCCGCATTGAGCAAACTAGAAGGCTGAAAAAACAATGTCAATTCTAAAGAACTAGCAAAATCCTATAAAGTTCTCTTTTCCCCCCGCCCTGAAATGGGTAAAGGATAAATTGAGCATACAAGCTGTACTATAGAAGCAAATAGTCACCATTATTTTGTTAAGTGAAAATGAAATGCTACCTGTTGCCTATATTTTTAGTTACTATAGACTTACAAAATCTACTGCAAGACACCAAGAAGAATGACGAGTTTAACTGTACCTATCCACGTCTGTACCTCATTTCCAGGCAGAAAGCTTTCTGGGACGTCAGGAAATGGTACAGTGCCCAAAGTTTCAGTGACAGTGGTATGCCAAAGGGTATGTGTGTGAACTGCAGGGAAAGTTGCATGGGCATAAAAGCTACTCTTGGTGTGATTGTTAATTTGACAATAAGCTGCCATTAATTACTAAGCCCTCACCCAGCTCATGTATGATTTAAATAGGAAGAAAACTGATTTTTAAGCAATTTTTAAGACACCTCTTGCCTAAAGGACTATATACGTCTAATAAACTGACGCTATGTCATCATCTGGAGTTATCAAAAATTGAATACAGTCAAGGCAACCCATGTAACGCAAGAATCGTTTTGTTTTTAAGTACAAATTACCAGTATTGTTGGAGTTCACAGGCACCATGTTTTTTCATGAGGTGGCATCAAGCCATTATTTTGTGCCATTTAGGAGAGAAAAAGAATGCAGGCTGTATGTTTCAGCTCAATGTATGATCCAAAGCAATATGTTTATAAGAAAATGTTTGACATACTAATTATTTTATATCATTTAAAGCATACTGTAGCAACTTGTTTGTTTAATATATGTGGTTAATTTTTAGAATTATTTTTTACAATTTCCAACCAAAGTACTGTATTTTATATAATTTATTGTGAGGACCTTCTCATGGAAACCCATAGAAGACAAACTGGGGGCAAATATCGCGTGAATCTGTATTATCAGTTTCTTATAGCCACTGTGCTAATGTGAATTTAAAATGACCTGAACGTCTTCTGATGTGGATATTTCGATGCTGACAGCAATTTAGTCTCCTGGTTTGATTACAAGGGAGTAACTAAGAATATATTTAATTATAAAGCAAATATTCATATGATGGGAAGGTAGGAGGACAGAAAACCACTTAGTCAAACCCCTTCTGAAATAAAATGTTCCTTTTCTGAATAGTTTGTCCTAAGGTGTTTAAAAACGTTAACTTTACTTAAGGAAAATTCTGCTCCGAATAAAGTTACAGTTTAAGAAAAATTGATTTGAGTGTTCTGTTTTTGTTTGTATGTTCTTCCATCAAACAATAACATTACTATTTCCTAATTTGGAATTTTGATATTCTATAACTTCTCCTTAACGCTTAATATGGTGTTACTGCTGTGAAATTGAAAGCATACGCCTAGACTAGCAGTAGGAAGCATTATCTTGCAATGTGGGGGCTTTTTAAATCTAGCTTTTAGCAAGTTAGGTGAGTAGGAATATTTGAAAAAAAAAAAAGCAGGTCAAAACAACTTCTTGTTGCTGATTTCATCATGATTAATACCTACCTTGCGTTTTTCTAGCTTTCATAGTACACTCACATGTACAATATAAACCTTCAAAAGAAGCTCATAACTTCATGAATTCCATACAGAATTCCACAGGAAATTCTTCTCCCAAACATTCTTTGAAGCCTTAAAAGAATTTTGAGGGAAAATGATTTACCAATTAACCTTGTATTGGTGAATCCGTAGGTGATGTGCCCTTCCCCATCAGAACATCCCCGGACCTGGATGGGGGAAGGGTCGAAGACTGAGATGAGCTCCCAGGGCCTCTGAATATATTGATATATATCAGGTAGGTAGAAAGACACCATGAGTAAGACTGTCCCAGGCTGAGAGCAACTCCAAGGGTCTCCAAGAATAGAATGATTTCAGGGGCTTCCAAGGAGCAGAATGACCTAAGCATACCTGTTGTAGAATAGCAGAATTATTATAACAGGAGTTTTTAATTTCTCCACAAGCTTGTTTAATGAGAGTCTTATGACACTGCCTTAGTTTCTCTTTCGAGTAAACAAGATCACTAGGATGATATGACCCCTAATTTATTAGGTTGGACGTATGAAGTGTCCATTTTTGTAAGTTAGAAAAAATTAGTAAAATACCAACAATTTGATATGGTTCAACCAATTAGAAATAAGAAAATGGAGATAAAGGTTTGGCTGATCAACAACGTTTATAATAATGCTTGTCCTACCTAGTTCAATGAAAGCGAATCTTTGTAGAAAGGTGGGTTGAAAAAATTGATAAGGTATGACCACCTTCAGCAGGTTTGGAAAATATGGCTTCTGCCTCTCTCACCTTCCAGGATGGCCCACACTATCTGTGGAGTGTGTATTTCTCTGAATAAACCTCCTTTCACTTTAAAAAAAAAAAAGAAATATATATGGCTTCCTACCTATGTCAACTTGAGTAATCTCTGTGTTAGGTCAGAGTTAGAAAAATGAAATTGAACACATACTGCTTTTCGTATTTGAAAGTGACTTTCCTGACTCTTGGTGTGCCCAGCTGTTCTTGTTTTTTCTTCTTAGTTTACATATTTTCTCTGGATAAACTCACCCTTTTGCTGCCAAGTTAATCCTTCTCAGTCCTCTCTTCTGAGTTGTCACTGGCCTCTTTTTTAATTTTATTTTTATTTTTTTATGGAAATATAGTTGATTCACAATGTGTTAATTTCTGCTATACAGCAAAGTTCTTCAGTTATACATATATATAATTCTTTTTTTAGTATTCTTTTCCATTATGGTTTATCACAGGACATTGAATATAGTTCTCTGTGCTACACAGTAGGACCTTGTTGTTTATCCATTCTGAATATAACAGCTTACATCTGCTCACCCCAACCTCCCACCGGCCTCTTCAACTGTCTAGTGGACATTTCCAGTTGTACGGCTCGCAGGAATGAAAGACAAACCTACTCATGATTATTTCCCCCAAACCTTTGTGGAGCTAGAACCAAGGTATCGTCCATTCATTCATTCATTCATTCATTCTTTCAACAAGTGTTCTCTGAACGCCTTCTCTGTGCTAAGCATTATTCTAAGAGCAGGATATACAAAAGTATATTGTAAAAATTATGAAAATCCCTAACCTCTTGGAACATACATTCTATCAAAATTTCAGACAGATAACAAAATAAATTAAAAATATAGTATGTTAGATGACAATAAATGTTATGAAAAATAAACAAGGAAGGTGGAAAAGGAAGTGTGTGTGTGTGTGTGTGTGTGTGTGTTTGGAGGGGGGGCATCATTCTCGACCTTTTCTCTTTCTCCTTTCCACCTCATTAATATTTCACCTTTTCTTACCCATCTTCTTCAAATTTTTGATGCTACTATAATTCACACGGACATTTAATAGGTCTCTCTTTCCCCACCCCACACAGTCCCAATTCATCCTCCACGTTTCTGCCAGAGAAATCTATGGAAAATAAAATCTGATCTTGTTAGTTGCTGTAATTGATCAGCAGCACAGGCTTCTCAAGCCAGGTACTCTCAGAAACCCCTCCTGGGTGAAAACAATAATCAACAACATCTATAGCCTGAGAAATAGCAGAAGCTGCCTCTAGAAGCAAGAGATAGTTCTGAAGGCCTTTTGGAGGCATATATTTTTAACTTTAAAATTCACGTGAATTTTTCTATACTAACCTTGACGGTTTTAAAATATTTTAAAGTTCTAACTTATCTACCAGCCAAATTACTTTTTTAGCCCCATTGATACCTCTACCCCAAGGCCGCCACTTCCTTCCATCCAAGAAGGTGCTATGTTTAACCTGTGGCTTAAAGCAGTTTTGTCGAAAGTGTACAAAATGAAGGAGAAGCTCAAGACGATTCACTGGGTCAAGGAAGAAAGAAGGAGGGAGAGGAGAAAAAAATATATGTATATATAAATATATATAAAATATATATAATATAGAAAATATATGTGTATATAATATATATAAATGAATATATATTTTATATATAAATTATATAATCACACATTTAATAATGAGTTGTTACATAGCTATATATAGAACTGCTTACTTTTCAAAAATACCTCTTTTGTATGAATACTTGATCCTTTTTTAAAAAAAACATTGTCAAAAGAAAGGCAGACTGCCACGTGCAGCGCCTCATTTGGATGTGTCTGGAGTCTTGGAAGCTTGACTACCCTACGTTCTCCTACAAATGGACCTTGAGAGCTTGTTTGGAGGTTCTAGCAGGGGAGCGCAGCTACTCGTATACCCTTGACCGAAGAACGGTCCTCCTCTAGCGGGGAAGGTCGTCCTCTTCGACCGAGCGCGCAGCTTCGGGAGGGACGCACATGGAGCGGTGAGGGAGGAAGGGGACACCCGCCTAGCCAGCCAGATCAGCCGAATCAACCCTGGCGATCAATGGGGTGACAGATGTCGCAGCCAGATCGCCCTCACATCCGAGAGAACACCGTTGAGCATGCGGTATATAAACCTGAAGAGATTTTTAACTTTTTGCATAGGTCTACTTGTTTGTCTAGTCGGATCTCTAAAAGTCACTTTAAAGTCTTAACCTAACTAACGCTTAAGTGATCACTTAATCCCTAAAATTGCTAAAATTTGTGCTAAAACGGGCTTAATTTGGGCTTGTTTTCACATTATCCAGCATGCCTTGCAGGTGGGAGGGGCATGCTAAATAGTGCCGTGTCTATTGGTGAAACCCTCCGGAGCCTCGCCCACCGAGAGCGCCTCGGGCGGCCCACGGGTCACCTGGCTGCAGAACGCTTGCTGGGCGCTTTGTGCGGTTCTGGTCACTCCGAGCGGACCCAGGTCTGTCTCCCTTCTGCCGCCCCCACCTGCCGTTTCCCCTCGTCTTGTTTCTCCTGGCTCCGAGCTTCTCACTCTCTCTCCATCCCGGAACCACCCCGCATTCATCCTATTCCTGTCTTCCTGCCCCGGTCCTTTGCGCCCCCGCCCCCATCTGGGCAGACGGGGGCCCCTGGGCTGGGGTGGGGGTCTTGTTTGGCTTGGTGGGTGTGCGTATCATGATTAACCCGCTCTGTGGAGTCGGCAACCCTGGGTGGAAGGCAGGGTCGGATGGGCCCCGGGCCGGGCCGCGCGGGCTGAGCGGCCACGCGGAGCGCCGGGAGCCTATCTCGGCCGCCGATCGGTGGCCTGGGCGCACCCGGGGCTGGGGGCCCGTGTCCGGGCGGGGCGGGGGCGTGCAGGATCCGGGGCCGCCACCGCGGGCCTGCCCACCGACGCAAGTCTTGCGGACAGTAGTAATCCTCGGCCTCCCCAACTCCCTGTTGCTGTGAGGCTCAAATCTGATGCGTGTGAAAGTGAATTTTTGCAGAGGTTCCACGGGTGTGTACGTCTCCTCCGCGGCCCTTGGCGTCTGGACTGTAAAGGCCGAATTTGGGAAATCTCAGATTTTCAAGGTCAAAGTATATGATGTTCTGATTCTGTGAAGTCCCGTGCTGCTAGTACAGATAGATGTCTTTACAGCAAATGGCCCCAGCTTCCCAAGATCCAGAGTAATAAATCGTAACGATATGAAACGATATGAAAGCCAAGTGTTTTGTTTTTTTTAAGTTTTAAAATGGTGGTCTGTTTTTACTGAGTGAGGGAAAACGCAATTAAAAAAACGAAAACAAAATCCCTTCCCTTCCAACCACCACAAAACCCCCCAAACAGTTTTCTGTGCCAAAATCCTGAATATTCATTTAGCGCCTGAGCTGTGGGCTGAGGACTCGAAATTGAGGCTGTTCTTTTGCGAGGAGCTGCTGCGTTTGTTTTTCAGAAAACCTGAAAGGCCATGATGGCTACGAAGCCCAAACTCCACTATCCAAATGGACGAGGCCGCATGGAATCCGTGCGATGGGTTTTAGCTGCCGCTGGAGTCGAGGTACCCTACCTATATGCTGTTTCTGCACAGATTTGTCCTACAACGTTGAGACTTGAGGGAAACGTCAATGGCGGAGCCCTGTCCTCTCCCACTAATATTACAGACCTGCTTCAGTGAGTCAGAAGAGTCCTTCCCCTCAAGACTTTTTCTTTTTATAAATGGAGTGTAGTTGATGAAATTGTATTTAACTTTCAGCTTTAATCATTGGCTTCTGATCTACCACCAGTAAATATTTATTAATGAGGAGAAAACGAACGAACCTGCAATTTGCCAGTTAACAGCCAGAACTTTTGTGAATATAGAATCTCTAGGTGAATTTCGTATTTATTCCAGTGGCTTCAGACTGGCAGCCTTCCTATCTTGTCTGCATTCCTTCCTGTATGTTTTGGCCCACGATGGTTTTGGTCTTGTTTTTGTTCTGTTCTTGTAGCTTCTTGTTTATGGAAATTTTCAAATACGAGCAAAGATAGGACATTGCCATGAGATCCATGTACCTGTCACTCAGCTTCAACAACCATCAGCTTTATGCTAATCTTGTTTCACCTATCTCCTCCCCTCTGCTTGCTTTGTTGGGAATATTTTACGTTTCATCTGTGAGTACTTCAGTTTTGCTCTCTAAAAGATGAGCATTTTAAAACATACCCACAATAGCATTATTGCACCCAAAAAAATTAACAGCAGTTCCTTATTATCAGCTAACAATCTGATTGTCTCAAACAGGCCTTGTTTCAGTCTGGATCTAAATCAGGTCCACACATTGCATTTGATTACGTTTCTTTCAGTATTTAAAAAAATCTGTAACATTTCCTCTGCATTTAAAAAAAATAAACTTTGCATTTTGAAATAATTTCAGATTAATAGAAAAGTTCTAAAGATAGTGCAGTGTTCCCATGTAACTGTCTCTGTCTCCCTTAATGAAAACATCTTACCTAACCACGTCAAAACCAAGAAATTAACATTGGTGCATAACAAACTATAGACCTTATTCAAATCTGATTGGTTTTTCCACTAATGTCCTTTTACTGTTCCAGGATCCAACATTGTATTTAGTCATTATGTTTCCTTCGCCTTCCTCCATCTGTGACAGTTTCTTAGTCTTTCCTTTATTTCACCACCTTGACGGTCTTGAAAAGTATTGGTCAGGTTTTTTGTAGAATCCTCCACATTTTGGGTTTGTCTGATGTTTTTCTCATGATTAGACCGAGTTTGAGAAAAGAAGACCACGGAGTGAAGTGTCCTTCTTATTACATCATATGAGGGGTTACAGGACATCATGAGTCGTCACTGGTGCAGTGAAGCCTGGTCACTTGGCTCCTTCATTCATCAACTAATTTTCCCTCTGTTCTTTGGAAGAGAATCATTAAATTCAGCCCACACTCCCAAGGATGGGAATTAAGCTCTACCTCCTGGTATCTGCATTTAGAATTCTTATGTAAGGAAGATTTGTCCCCCCCCCAATTTATTTATTTATTCCATCATTTGTTTATATCAGCATGAATTTAAGTATATTTATTTTATCCTTTCGATTAAAATTCAATAATACTTTCTTTTGTTGCTCAAATAGTTCCAGCTTTGGCCACTGAGGCTCTTTCAGGTTGGCTCTTGTGTCCTTTCCATGTAGCCCTTTTTACTTTTTTTTTCCTTCAACATTTTCTCACTTTCTGACACTCCAAGATGCTCCAGGCTAATCTTGTATTTTCCTTGCCCTAGCCCTAGTACTTCTCCAAACAGCCCTGGTCCCTTTTATTAGAAAATGGTATTAGCAGCCAAGATCTGGGTGCCAAGTGTCTGCATTTGTTTCTGGTGCCATTTGTGGAAGAAACTGCATTTAGAATGCCCCTCATTCTGGATTTGGCGGCTTTACTCTCATTTTAACATGTTCTATTCTCTATATTTCCTGTAAACTACTAGTTGGATCCAGAAGTCTGATCAACTCCAGGCTCCTTTTTTTCTTTCTATCTCTATTTTTTTTTTTCCTGCCAGACTGCAGCAGAGGTGGTACTGCGATCATATTTCTCTTGTGCGACATCCGGGGTGCATGACGTCTGCCTGTCTCGTTTTCAGCGTTGCTGAGTTTGATCAGTGTGTTCCTGTGACCTTAGCCTGTTCCACACACTATGAAGTTTCCTCCATCACCCTTTCACGTGACGTTTGCAGCCTTGATCATCACCATTGTTAGAGGTTACAAAATGGTGATTTTTCTATTTCTATCATTTCACCTAAATTTACTAATTGTGATACTCTTATAAAGAGTAATTGTTCACTGATTACTTAATTACCTCGAAGTACAGTTCAAATAAGAAAAGCAGGATAGATGCTTGATTCTGCCACTTTTATCAATTTTCAGAATAATGAGTCGTTACCCTAGCAACCTCCAGAGGTGACAAATGAGGGTTGATGGGTTTGGGGTTTTGTTTCTTATGGTTGGTTTGGTTTGGTTTTGGTTTCCTTACCTATTGTTATAACTCACCACACAGTGTTTTTACAGTTTTCTAAATTAGTCGATATCATTTTTATATACAAGTTCTGGTTTCTGACTTCTCTTGAAAAGTTGGAAGATCTGATGATCCTGGGGCCTCATTTCCATGAGTAGGGACGGTCCCTAGAGATGGACCTTTCTAGCCTGCACAGTCCCCATCATTCCCTATTGTCTCAGGACATATTTTCTAATTGTGTTAAGAGGAAAGCGGAACAATTCTTGATCCTTTGATCACCTGTCACCTGTCTAACCCCTGTATGCTTCTGAGTTTGCAATTATTTAGTAGGTTTTGAAGAGGGTGTCTTATATGTGTATGTACTAGAATCCCTTGTCAAAGCTCCTCTTCCCTAGCTTCATTCTGCCCCTCCTACTCTGCTGTGAGTCAGCATTCTTGGCTACAGTCATAGAAACCCAACCCTAAGTAAGAAAAACAAAAAGGAACATGGGTCATATGATCTACCTACCCTCAACCAGGCAGGCAGGTGGGGTACAGTAATTAGCCCAGCGTGGGTCTCAAGCCCACTCCTCTGATCAGGGTGGAGGGAGCTGGACTGGCCTCCTTCACGAGGGCTGACCACGTGGTTTGCAGGAACAATTCCCAAAAGGTGGTACCAGGGGTCCCTCTCCTTTCTGTGCCCAGTGACATTTTCAGCTACATTTGTGCTCATACAGAGCTGAAACAGGAGGGCCAGGCTGGCAGCCGCTGGGTGAGTTCATGATTCCCAGGGTCACGATGTTGGTTAGAGGCTGATGTGTAAAGCATACGCATCCCAGTAACTAGGTACCTCGCACCTGCTGAGAGACAGCCTGGCCTAATTCAGGGAGTCGGCGTCTTCCATCTCACGCTTGGTTCGAGTCCTCAGACCTTGCTCTGTGCTGGATGCTGCTTCTTGGCTGCTTGGAGCTTCATGTGCCCAAAGACCACCCCCACCCCAAACCTGGTCAGATCCTCCTTGTGGAGAGGGGGATGAACAGTGTAAAAGAGAAGATGTGAAGGCCACAAGCTCCTCATTCAGGACTTCTAGGCAGTTCACTTAGAAGAAGGGGGCTTGCGAAGAGGGAGCGCGTGGTGTGGACACGGGCACTTCTCCAAGGATCCCAGCGGGAACAGCACCCCATCAGGGCACAGAGACGGCTGATGATGTGGATGGAAGTCACACACTGTCTGTCCTTACAGCCCGGAGCAGCAGCCAGACAGTCGCCAGCTCCTCCAAGCTCTGCCTGGGGACTTTTTCCCTTCCTCCCTCTCCTACCCTCTAATCTCCTGTTCTGGTGCTAGATTCTTCTTACAGACCAAGTTTTATAAAGTTTGACTGAAGAGAACTTCTCTAGTGAGAGAGAGCATGCATTTTGCTACATGTTCCCAGAAGTCAAAAACCAGAATCGGAACAATTTGGAAGGAATTTAAAAAAAAGTTTTTTTAAATTAAAGTATAGTTGATTTCGGGTGTACAGCAAAGTGATCCAGTTAAATATATCTTGCACATTATTTTCCATTATAGCTTATAACAAGATATTGAATATAGTTCCCTGTGCTGTACAGTAGGTCCTTTTGTTTATTTTATATATAGTAGTGTGTATCTGTTAATCCCAAACTCCTAATTTATCCCTCCCCCACCCCCTTTCCCCCCTGGTAGCCATAAGTTTGTTTTCTATGTGTATGAGTCCATTTCTGTTTTGTAAATAAGTTCATTTGTGTCATTTTTTTTTAGATTCCACATATAAGTGATATCATATTATATTTGTCTTTCTCTGTCTGACTTACTTTGCTTAGTATGTTAATCTCTAGGTCCATCCATATTGCTTGGAAGCACTCGTTTTTTTAAAATGTACATTTCTGGTCTCTCCCAACTACTGGATGTGAATCTCTGAGGGATGAGCCTAGAGACACACACACACGCTTTCCCATGTGCTTTATAAATGATTGTGGTCATAAAAGTGTGAGAGCCGTGGTGCAGAGGGAACACCACCAACATCACACCTGACCAGCTGGGCATTTGGACAAATGCCCAGAACATTCTTGCCCTGAAGTTACTGCTTCCTGGGCCACAGATGGAGTGCCTCTAGGGGCACTGAGGCCCCCTTCTCACACGGGAGGACCCTGGGAGTAGGAGAAGCCATGCCTACACATCCTGATGCCCGTTGAGGCGGAAGAGAGAATGGCCATGTCTGTGCTGTCAGCTCTGTCCCTCCTGGGATGATGGGGCAGCGCAGGGAGAGATGCTGGTGGGGAACCATCTGGGGACTCAGTGGGCATGTGAAGGGCATCAGTACATTAGCACGAGTTTTATCTATCACAAGAAAAGAAACTTTTCAGTGTTTTTCCCCGCCCCACCCAGCCTTTTAGCTTGAAAACTTGAAAACCTACAGAAAAGTTGTAATAGTACAATGGACACCTTCTAACTACATTGACCAGTTGTTAACATTTTGCCATGTTTGCTTCCTTCCCTCTTCTCTCTCTTCTTTATTTATTCTTAATCACTTGAAAGTAAGTTACAGACATCAGCATGTATCTCCCTGTTAAGAAAGAAAGAAATAATTGTCCTAATAACTGCAATATCATTGTCACAACTAAGAAAGTTAACACTAACTTTACAACATCTAATATACAATTCATATTCAGAAGTTCCCTCTCGTCCCCCAAAAGTCTATGTAACTGTTATTTAACTATTTAGCAGTTATAACTGCCCCTCCCCCCCATCCGGGATCTAATCAAGATTCAGATATTTGGTGGTTATTTCTCTAGTCTCTTTTCATCTATCAATAGAACAGAGCCTGCATTTTGTTCATTTCTTCCCTACCCTTCACTTAACAGAAAAGGAGCGTGTGAAAGAGGAATTGACTCTCTTGCATGAATTTCTGGCAACAGACGTAAGGAATCAGTTATATGACTTGGAGGCCAAATGACATGAAGAATCATCAGAAGAGGGCTACCTGGCTAAAGTTGATTCCCTTTTAAATAAAGGTTTGCCCTTGAGAGCAGAATTCATGCTTTTGGTCGGGAAGAGGATAGATGGCTAGGAAACGGGAGCCAGACGAGTGGTGAGGGCCACGGAGTGGAAACAGCAGAGGCAGCAAGTTCCCCAGACCGGTTTCCAAACCTTGCACATCCTGGAGGAGCTTAGAAACAAAACAGGCCCTTTATGTTACAGAGTGTCCCACATCCTGCACATGCCCCATTTTCACCTTGCAGTTTGATCCAAGTGAAATCGGTTGGCGAGCTCTTTCCGCAGTGGTGCAGTGTCCTCACTGTGTCACAGCAGGGAGCACGTGATGTCTCAGGATGTCCCCCAGCGGGGGGCTGGGTTTGACCACTTGGTTAGTTGGATGGTGGGATCTCCAGATCTGCAGAGATGTTCTTTCTTTGTCATAATAAGGAACTTGTGGGGTGACACTTTGAGATTGTGTGAATATTCTATGCCCCATGACCCAATGATTTCAGCATCCATTATGATCCTTATCAGAATCAGTTATTACATTATAGGGTGAAAATTGGTGATTTTCTAATTTTATCATTAATTAGGAATAATTCTACATTAATTAGTGCTAATTCTGTAAAAGAGAGCTTTTCTTCTCCCTTTGTTTTCTAGAATCATCATTTATGGACACAGGGATTTTTTTGTTGTGTTCTAATCCATAACTGATATCACTCTTTTCGATATTTAAATTGTCCCAGATGTGGCTAGAGAATCCCTCAGGTGGGGTCCTGCATGCCTTTGCTTTTGACATATCCGTTAGTCTTTGAGTACGTCCTCACTTTCTGACATAACAGAGTCAACCTTTGTTTCTGGGAGTCCAGTGATATTTAGAAACAAGATGTGGGTACTGAGTATGCTCTTTCTCTCTGCTTCTGAGGCAGTTTAACTTGGTATTTTCAGTCCTGAACCTGGAATGACATTTCGCTTCTTTTTTTGGGGGGGGTGTCTTTTTGAATTTAGTTTGATGAAGACTTTTTAGAAACAAAAGAACAGTTGCAGAAGTTGCAGGATGGTGAGTATCAAAATGTATTACTGTCGGTAATGCTGATTTTCTTTTCTAAGAACCCATATTTACGTGGAAGGGCAAAGATACTGCTGACACTAAGAATCCAGACCAGTATCCTAAAACCAGACAAGCAAGAGGAAACAGGAGCCGAAATTGCCAGGAAGTCTCTTCGTATTTAGTAGTTCTATAAAAGCCGGCGAAAGGGAAGGAGCCAGTTCCTCCCTCTGTCCCAGTGGGCAGCCCTTCTCCATCTCTCTCTCCTCCCCCGCCCTCCTCTACCTTTCCCCCCTTTCTTCCTCTCCCTCATCCCCTCACTCCTCATTTTCCACCTCCTCTGAATTACCTGAGGCATCTGCACCTGCTTGAAGTACGCAGGTAAAAGTCACCATTTACACTGGGCTGCTTTCTGAAATAAGTACAAACAGGTGTGACATCAGTGAAAGGCCCCCTTTTAACTCCTGGTCACACCTCCCCCTCCACACCCAGGCCCCTGTAAGCATCCTCCCTCCCGACCATCAGCAGGATCCTGAGGCCCAACTCAAGGCTCCTCGGAGAGGACCAGCTCTGCAGGGCTGTGATGCCCCCGTCATGAGTGACACTGCCTGGCGTCACTAGGCCTGTGCTGAGTACACATCTCCCCTCGACCCGCATGCGCCCCCAAGCCTTGAGCCCCCCCAGGGCTGGGCCGTATGCTATACTTGCAACTGTCCCCAACGTTTGGTGTGGGGAAAGTGTTGGAGACAGGCTTCTTGAAGAAAGCAGTGGGTTACTTTTTGACCAGTGACAGCGTACTCGGTGGTAGGTGGACTGTGGTAGTGGACGCCTGTACATGAGTATCAGCTGGTGACTTAGGTTTCATGATCAGATTGTCAAAGCAGTGCAGTCATAGAACATTCTAGAGCGATGGGAATGTTCTGTTCTACAATGGCCAGGGCAGGAGCCACCAGCCACATGTGGCTTTTGAGCACTTGTAACGTGTCCAGGGCAACTAACAAAGTGAGTTTTAAATTTTTCAAAAGTTTGATTAATTTAGAGTTCCCTGGTGGCCTAGTGGTTAGGATTCTGGGCTTTCACTGTTGTGGGCCCAGGTTCAATCCCTGGTCAGGGAACTAAGATCCTGTAAGCTGTGCATTGCAGCCACACACAAAAAAAATTGATTAACTTAAATTTAGGTTTAACTGTACACACGCTGCTTACTGGCTACTGTATTGGCCAGCGCACCTCTAAAAAGACGTTTTCACTACATCTCCCCTATCCTTTGTCACTGGAGCTAGGTGTTTTTCCTGGGGTGAAAGTCAGAAGGGAAGATTTGGATCAATGCTAGTTTTCAGGCTTGTTTTATGGCTAAATCTGCACCCCTGAATGAAGTTGGGGGAGCTTTACACTGTTTCCTAAGGCTGTGATCCCACTGTCCCTTTTCATTCAGCAGAGCATGTTTTGATGGGGGTGCAGGGAAGAGATCACTTCTAACTCTGGGCTTCCATTCCCAGGTAACCACCTGCTGTTCCAACAAGTGCCAATGGTTGAAATTGATGGGATGAAGCTAGTGCAGACCCGGAGCATCCTCCACTATATAGCAGACAAGCACCATCTCTTCGGCAAAGATCTCAAGGAGAGAACCCTGTACTGTGGCCCCTCTGGCGTGTTCTCACTTGTCCACTTACCGATCCTTAAGTGATTAGTCGTCCTCTACAGCACACCCGTCCACTTCATGTCCTGTATCGTTAGTGGGAACAGGGAACAAAGCCCCAGAAAGGTCAAGACCAGTTGGAAAATCAGTACAGAGAGTCTGAGTAAAACGAGAGAAAGGAATTGAATTCAGCTATTAGAGCCTGTGTCTGGGGTGTGGTGCAGGTTTCAACATGTTTAAATGCTTTGATAGTTTTTTTTTTTTACCTTTCTTGCAAATGTATTATCACTGAGTATTAGGAATAGAAAGCTGCTGTGACATTCAAGGCCCAGGATACTGTGCACTGGATTATAATTTGAACTCAGAGCCTGGTCCTTGTACCTCCTGGATCATGACCCAGGGCAAAGCGTTACGCTCCAGTGTCCTGATGAGTTTCCAGTATGATGGGGATAATAACAGCACATTCCTCATAATGCCATAGGATTCAATGAAATATCGGATAGAGAGTGTTTAGCACCGTGCCTGGTACACACCAAGCATCCTATAAATAATACCCACTATTTTTAAAAATGTGAAGCTCCACCCACACCAAGCCCGGGTGCTGGAGTGAGGGTGGCGGAGTAGGGGCCAGGAGAGAGGACATTCATGGCTCTTGTGCTTTGAGATGCGTGACAGGTTTTTCTGAAAGATTTTTCTGAATCGCAGCTAGAATTGACTTTGCATCTTTGCTCTAAAGGGACAGGTGGAGATGAATGCTTCTTGGTTCTTAAGTTGCCAGAGCCTTAAGAGAAAAACACTCTAGATACTTAGTTTTGGAAGCCAGTGAGTTCAAAGAGAGGGGTGACTGAGAAAACGCTCTTTTGTGTTTTGAAGGATTGACATGTATGTGGAGGGGACCCTGGATCTTCTGGAACTGATTATCATGCATCCTTTCCTCAAACCAGACGATCAGCAAAAGGAAGTGGTGAACATGGCCCAGAAGGCTATAATCAGATACTTTCCTGTGTTCGAAAAGGTAGGTGGCAGTGAAGCCTGTGAACACGGCATCACCAGACCACAAACACCCCTTTCTACTCAGGCGGAGTAAAGCTGAGCCCTGCTAGACCAACCTCCTGGACTCCCGAGGGCTCACAGGTGCCATCGACACAAAGCCAGGATGTCTTGGAGCCTCCCAGACTCTTCCAGAGTCTTCCATGTTTTCTGGGAAAAAGATGGGCTCACCCATGTGTGCACTGTCATTGCTTACATTCGCCAGGTGCCACCTTGTGCACGATACAGAAGAGAAGAAACCACCTACTTCATTCATTCTTTCATCATCCTACCTGATAGTTTGGTATAAAGAGAAGAACCATTGCTGTTTTATTTCTCTTCCCTGTGCCCTTTTTGTTTTCTCTTTTGTTATTTCTTGTCTCATTACCGTATCTGTTTTTCTGAGCTTCAAACTCCTCCTCTCTTTTCCTCAACTCAGATGGACTATTTTAAATGCTTTAGTTAAAAACCAAGAGAATGTGAAAATCTGGAATTGGCAGACTTCCTCTGGCCATTGATGTGGAATTAGATGTAAGAAGGAGGAGAGATATTTTCTGAGTGTTTCTGTCCTTGGTTTCGTAGCCTCTTTTTCTTGTTTAGTTTTTTTCTTTGTTTTTTTTGTTTTTTTTTTTGCGGTTCGCGGGTCCCTCACTGTTGTGGCCTCTCCCGTTGCATAGCAACAGGCTCCAGACGCGCAGGCTCAGCGGCCATGGCTCACGGGCCCAGCCGCTCCGCGGCATATGGGATCTTCCCAGACCGGGGCATGAACCTGTGTCCCCTGCATCGGCAGGTCGACTCTCAACCACTGTGCCACCAGGGAAGCCTGGTTTTGTGGCATCTTGCCCATAGGCAGTTTGTGAATGTAAAATACGATGATGCAGAAATGTGCTGGGACGAGGGAGGAACAGGTGCCTTGGAGAAGGGTCACTGCCAGTTCCTCTGTCCCTGTGGCCCAGACTGTGTCAGGGCTCCACCGAACATATGAGCTAAATAATTGTCACCTTCTTTTTACCCGTAATGAAATAGAATCACAGAGAGACTGGGTGACATGCCTAAGTCAGGAGCCAGGACTGCAACTCTGGACTCTTCGTCCTCTCCCTGTCTGGCTCCAGTAACTCTGTTTGATTTGGAGTCATATTAGGGTCCTTGTCACACACACGTAAACACATACTGACACTCATGGGCATCCGCAAAGGGCATCTTCCCTGTTCTACCACTGTTCCTTGCCCCTTCCCGATCACCGTCTATTCCTATGAATCTCTGCACCTGTGTTACTCTCAAAATGGGAGTCAGGATGAACTCTCATTCTTTTAATGTTCCCTGTCTTAGAAGATGTGAAAGGAAGCCTGCTTTTTTACTGTCATGTCTAGTTTATGACTGTGAGTCCTGACACACAGAAACACAGAACTGGCAAATGAGATCAGACTCCTTGGACAGGACCAGTGGCTTACGTCTTACATCACTTCCCCTGAATGCATCAGGGCTAATTCTTTTCTTTAGATACATTTATGGAATAGAGGTATCCTTTTAAAGCCCTGGATGCTAAATCTAGAATTAATAGTTCCTTCCCTTTTTTAGGGTCTCATTCTGATGTAAAGCAGATACTTAAGGATGCTTTCCTTTCTACACCTTTTTTGCTCTCTCCGTCTCATATAGGGAACTTCTTCTTAGTTGATGTTATTCGTAAAAGGATAAAAGGACAAGGTTGTAGTTTCAGCCCTTCTCAGATACTGCACTGATTCCACAGCTTCATCATTTTCTCCATCTCAAGTATTATAACCAATGTAAAATGTTTATACCCTGCAGGTTTTACGGGGTCATGGACAAAGGTTTCTTGTTGGTAATCAGCTGAGCCTTGCAGACATAATTCTACTCCAGACCATTTTGGCTCTAGAAGAGAAAATTCCTAATATCCTGTCTGCCTTTCCTCACCTCCAGGTACATAAGACAACGTTTGAGAAGATTGGCCCAGAACTCTTAGGCCTTCCTTCGATATCTGTTGTTTGGTAGGCTGTGTATGTGTGTGTGTGCACATGTGTGTGTGTAATTCTTTTAGGTTCTAGTTAGTAAAATGAAATGAAGGTGCAGACTTGAAATTGGTTTTCTGGTTCCCAGACCCTTAGAGCTGAAAGATCGTTTACGTGTGAAAGAAGTTGTCCCTCGGTATTGTTGCATGACTACACTCTTGCAACAAACTCCACACACAGTTTGCCAGTAGGGACCTGCTGTAGACGTAGCTGTAGGGACCAGGGGCTGCTCATCTGCTTGTGCTGTATGTGCTGACGGGAGGACCCGAGAGTCGCCGTCAAAAACAGCCTCGTCATCAGGGTGTGGCTCCCTTTCTCAGAAATAACATGGTCTCAAATTGGAAATTTTGGAGTCTGAATTCTGAGAGCTAATAAGAGGCACCCTAAACATCACCCCAGAAAATTCTCACCATTCTTCTTCCTCAAATTCCAAGGACAGACTTTTGTGCGTGACTCAGTTTATGTTTCGGTGTTATTCTTACAGGATCGATCATAGAATTTAGAAGCAGAAAAGGGCTTTAAAAAGCAAGTTTCATCCAATGCCTTCAATATATTGAATACATATGAAGAAATAGAGACCCAGGGTAAAGATGTCAGCAGCCTGATGGCCTCGTTAATGGGTATCTCAACTTTGTCTAGAATCTTAGCCTTTTATCTCCAAATGCAATGGGCTTTCTTCTGTGCTGGTGGGTTGGCCCCTTGGGCCAAATCAGGCCTGCCACGTGTTTTTGTATCACTCTTGAGCTAAGAGTGGTTTTTACATTTTTAAATGGTTGAAAAACTATCAAAAGAATAGTGATACTCCCTGACACATGAAATTATGTGAAGTTCGAATTTCAGTGTCCGTAAATACATTTCATTGGCACAAAGCCAGGCCCATTCACTTATGCGTTGTCTAAGGCTGCTTCTGTGCTACCACAGCAGAGGTGAGTCGTTCTGATACAGACCATATGGCCTGCAAAGCCTAGAATATTTACTAACTGGTCCTTTATAGAGAAAGGTTGCCAATCCCCTATAAAGACCAGATGGACACATCTTTGACCAAGTTATCAAAAGCCAAGAGAGACACACGCTAAATCTCCAAAGAGTAGTAACACATATACTTTAAAAAAATTTTTTTTCCCAAGTCTAGTGAACATCATTTGGACATACTAATGAGGACAGCAACCACCGGTTAAATACATAGACCCAGAAAATGAGAACAGAAATCTTCAACAAGACAAATAGCCATTATATAGTTTAGCTCTCTGTTCCTTTCTTCCTGCAGGCACAGAGATGGGCTTCTTTTTTTTTTTTTTTTTTTTTTTTTTTTTTTGCGGTACGCGGGCCTCTCACTGCTGTGGCCTCTCCCGTCGCGGAGCACAGGCTCCGGACGCACAGGCTCAGGGGCCATGGCTCACGGACCCAGCCGCTCCGCGGCATGTGGGAACTTCCCGGACCGGGGCACGAACCTGTGTCCCCTGCATCAGCAAGCGGACTCTCAACCACTGCGCCACCAGGGAAGCCCGAAACGGGCATTTTAAAGTTTGACTTTAATACCAATAGATCCCTGAAATGGCCCAAGGACCTGTGTATATTTTCCATCCATGATGCTAACAATTTGTTTTTAAATCCCAGGTACTTCTGTGTAAACAAATTTAATACCTGAACAGGTCAAGTATCAATATTAAAGGACTTCAAAATCTAACACCAGATCTGATTAAATTAAAGGGTCACTCTTGCATTGATTAAAGGGGGAAAAAAAAGTCAAAAGTCACAAAATTTTTATTATACATGACATGTGTAAGCCCCAGGTAAATCTTGAAATGATAAATCCTTTGGAAAAAGCTTCTAATTATTGGTAATAACACAAATAATACAAATACCATAATACAAATAGTTCAAATAAGTAATAAGAGAAGATTGTCATATTTACGTAGAATTAATTGACATAATTATTAGAGTTTTTGTTAATATTAGTGATATATGTATGAATGTTTGTATGCCTGCTTAATTAAGGCTGTGCTTTGTACATAGTAGACATTTAATAAATAGTAGCTTTTTAAGTAAATGACCTCTTTATTTTGAAAGATTTTGTTAGAATACTTATATATGATGGATATACAGTTCTTTGTATAGTTCAGAACTTTCACCAGATCAAATGGATTTTTCTTCTTAATTACTGAAAATTGGTAAGATTTGACTCTATGAATGAAAAATAAGATTTTTTTTCTTCCATTACAGTTAACGTGAATATCTGGTATCTGATAACTGAGCCCTAGGCTACAAAAAAATGCAACTGGCCATCTTTCACACATAGCCAGAAAGAGGATTCATTTGTTAATAGGAGTAAAACTGTCAAGGCAGCTGAATCTTAAAATGTAACTTGTACTATCTGATGAATTTTTAAAACAACTTTATTTAAGTGACTTTTATTTAAATGCATTTTTTCTGAGATCAATACATTTGAGGTACTTCCTATGTCCTTTTCGTCCTTCCTTTTTTCATTTAAGCAAGTATACTCCTATCCTAAGTATCTTTTTTATTTTTCTGTCTCTGGAAAGAGTTCACATCTTGGTATGAACTGTGAGATTTGTATAGAGCCTGGCGTAGATTCCAGCCACTGTTGGCAGAGATTATAAATGATCATACCAAGAGATCAGACCCTAAACAGGTGCTGGATGACAGTTCTATTTGGATCTCTATAGCAAATATTTATTGAATGTATTCTGATGGACCATTTTGGGGGGTTTTTTTTGTTTACTTTTTTATTGAAGCATAGTTGATTTACAGTGTTGTGTTAATTTCTGCTGTACAGCAAAATGACTCAGTTATACACATATCTATTACATTCTTTTTTATATTCTTTTCTATTGTGGTTTATCCCAGGATATTGAATATAGTTCCCTGTGCTGTACAGTAGGAACTTGTTGTTTATCCATTCTATATGTAATAGTTTGCATCTACTAACCCCAAACTGATGGGCCATTTTGCACCGCCCTATTTTCGTAGAAGTGAATACCTTTGCTTTTAGCCTTGAACTTTTGCGTTTTCCCTTTGCAGGAGTTCACAGTGAAAATAAGTAATATCCCTACAATTAAGAAATTCCTTGAACCTGGCAGCAAGAGGAAGCCTCCCCCGGATGACATCTATGTGAGAACCGTGTACAACGTCTTCATGCCGTAGGACAGCAGCACAGTTGTGAGTGAGCGCTGTCCCCCAGAAATCGCTGTGTCCACAGTTGTGTCTTAACTGAAGCCAGGCTGCCGTGATCCAGCTCTGTCGTGGTGCTGTGTATATTGTTCCTAAGTTGGTCTTTCATGTCAAGGAGATCTCTTTTAGAAACATCAACCTTTTTTGTCCAGTGAGTGATTGTTATGGGACCTCTTCTGAACACCTTTTTGGAGGGGCTGGCATTTAAGTTAGATCTGCTCTGTCTACTCATTTCCTGGTAACAAGGATGGGTAGGACTTCATGTTGTCCCCTGAGCTTCTTTTCTCCTCTCCTTATCCCATTCTCAACCCCCTCCAGTCTCTTCCTGTTTTCAGTGTCTAATAACAATGGGATTCACTAGATAGTAACTCTCCTCTGAGCTATAATAATAATAGATCCATGGTAGTAATGAATGCCATTGATATTTGCCAAAATAAAGGATTTACAATTCATTGCCCTGCTGCTAGAATTTTTAAATTAAATCGTTTGGAATACATTCACATGGTTCAAATATCAAAAAAGTATAAAAGGCTATACAGTTGGAAGTGTTCTTTTCAGCCCTGTCCCCCAGTTTTCTTTGGTTCTGCTCCCTACAGGCAAACATCATTATCACTTGTATAATCCTTCCAGTTATATTTGACACAAGTATAAGAAAATAAAATATATTTAACTTTTGTCCTCTTACTACCCAAACGGTTATTTGGAGGCTTCTAATTTTTTGCATTTCAGAACTAAAAGTATGGCTTATTAATACTGCTTTAAACATGTGTTGACTTACATCTCAAATATTAATTGAGCACCTGTTATGTGCCAAGCATGGTGCCAGGAGACCCTTAGATCAGAGGCCTAGATCAGAATATTTTGCTTTAGAAAAAATTCACCACGCAGTAGGCAAGATAGATGTGTCAACAGCAGAAGTAATTTTAGAAAAGAAAGAATTGCCGCTTTGAGAGTGTCTAATAATTAGGAATTTAAAAACGGGAAAAAGGCAAGTGTTTGATCCGCGTCTCATAAAGTGGACACACTCATTCCTTACTACAGGAGGGATTTTTGCCCAGATGTGAAAAACAGACAGTTGCGAGGTGATCCTTAATGCCTGTCCCAGTCAATGCAAGCCCCTCAGGGTTTTATTAGAGGAAAATGCAACGCAGACGTGAAGATTGTTCTCTGTCTTCACATTTTCACAATGCAAGCACTCTGTCGTCGCTCTAATATTTAGAACTACTAAAGGAGCAGAGGCAGGGCAGCAGGCGCACCACCGGGCGGGCCCGAGGAGCACTGGTGGTCCCGGCTGATGTTTCCGCCAGCCTCCTGGGAGCAAGAGAACAAAAAGAAGAAAATGGGGATGGGGATGCAGTAAAGAGTCTCACCTTCCCCAGAGACAGGTCTGGCCTTGGCTTCTGGGAGGTGATCTGTAAGCCTTGGAACCTCTCCTACCATTTTGGTGGGATTTTACTATCCAGAGACACGCCCGTTAGAAGTATCTCTGTTTGCCAGGGGCCCTGGGCCAGCCAGATAACAACTATATGATTTCGGGTGTAGGCTTTGAGCCGCACCAACAATATGATGTTGGGCAGGGGCTCCGGGTCATGTGGGGTCAGCTCCACTCTGGAGGGGCTGGAGACAGATCAGCCACGTGGGCGGTCAGTCATGCCCACACGATGGCGCTCCTGTAAACTTCTGGCCTCAGACGCGGGTGGGCTTCCCCAGTGACAGAATTCTGTTGTCACACATGCTTGTCAGGAGGAGTTAGCGCTGTCCATGGCTCTGCAGAACGAAGACCTCTGGGCGCTCCAAGCCTGGAACACTCCTGGACTCTGCCCTGTGCATCTCTTCCCTGGGCCGATTTCTATCTGTATCCTCTCCGTGTAATAAACCGAAGCTGTGAGTAGGGCCGTTTTCTGTGAGCTCTGCGAGTACTTCCAGCAGATTACCAGACCTGAGGGTGTTTGGGGGACACTCCCTGAACCTGCAGTTGGTTTCTGAGCGAGGGCGGGCTTTTGGATTACTCCTTCCAACTCTTCAGGGAGGGGAAATGCTTTACACTCATTTGGAGATTAATTTACACGTGGGAACCAGACATTGACTTGATAACACCGAGGGCTCTCTATCATTGAGTTTTATGGGACGGCAGGAAATTTGAGCTAAGACCATTTGGGCGGGATTCTACTACCCAGGGCCACTGCCTGATACTATTACTCAAGGGCCTGCTGTGTAGACTGTAAGCCATAGTGCAAACAGTGCTTTGGGAGTTTTAATTCTCTTAGACACAAGAGGGCCCTCAAGGCTGGCTCTTTGAGAAAACAACCAGGGAGGAAGTTGGCTTCTGCACTGAATTGGAGGATTAGAGAAAATAAATAGGACAGGCCAATCTGCTTCCTCTGAAGACAGGTTCCCGCGTCTTTCTGCTCACGGTCACGTGACCTTAAATTGCGCAGTTCACTTCCCACGTTGGAAACAATCTCCCCTTCCCCATCCTGCACAGGTGGAGTCCCCCAGCTTTTGGGTCCAGACCCTTTAGTCTCAACACCCTCCACCCTCCCATCTTCACGAGCCACCGGACTCCGGTGAAAGAGCAGGCGGTCAGGCAGTGGATGGTTGTCCTCAAAGACGTCAGTGTGTTGAGCGTTCAGGAATGAACTAGGTAGGACCCGTGAGGCCGGGAGCCGGAGCAGAGGGCACCCACGAGGCTCACCGGCTAGACACCACAGCAGCTGAGCCAACGGGGTAAAAGTGCACGCCTTCGTGGGTCCTCCAGTGTCTGGGACAAAAGGGGGAGCTGGACGGGTGTGGGGCTCTGGTGTCTGACAGAGGAGGAGCTGCAGCGCCTAATGAGCCTGGGACCCAGCCTAAGCCACTCAGAGGGGCTTTGGCAGACTGGGTGCCCGAGGGAACGCCTGACGCTCTGGACCAGGTGCCTGGGGGGCGGGGCGATGCATGGAGGTGCCAGGCTCCTGGGGACGGGACGGGTCAGCAGAAGGTGAATTCTAGGGGGCAGTGTCTGCGGCAAACAGCCGCCAGCCCCAGCTCTCATACCTGCTCATGTTCCCTCTTTCCAGAAGATTCCATGGTGGGCTCCTTGCTCTATTAGCGCCAACATCCCCACCTAAGGGAACCCTCTGATCACGAACTCTGTAGCTCACCCCACACATTCCATACCTCTTTCTCACCACCCTATTTTATTTTCTTCAGAGCACTCGACACCCCCTGGCAATCTTCTCTGTTTGATCAATCTGTGTCTTTATATTTAAAGTGGGTTTCTTATGGAAAACATAGAATTGGGTCTTAAGCCACTCACAATAGCCTCTGTCTTAAAATTGGTGTATTTAAGACATTCACATTTAAAATGATTATTGATGTAGTTGCATTAATCTCTACCATGTTTGTGGCTGTTTTCTACTTGTTGCCCTGGTTCTTTGTTTCTCCCCCCACCTTTTTTTTGTCTTCCACTCTTTTTCTGCCTTCTCTGGTTTTATTTTATTTTATTATTATTTATTTATTTATTTTCACACACACTGTATTTTATTTTTACAAGAGATAAATAAACTGACACCAGGCATTGTAAATGGATAGCCACAACAAAAGCAACAATGATTGCAATTACCAAACACGAAACACACTCACGCAATGTCATAATATTGACATTCAGTCCAGGAATCCTCCACGATAACAGCTCCTTTACTTTGCAGTGCTTCTCTGGTTTTAACTGAGCATTTTATATGATTCCATTTTCTCTCCTCTCTTAGCATGTCAATTATAGTTGTTTTTTGTTGTTGTTGTTTTTAAGTTTTAGTGGTTGTTCTAAAGTTTCCAATATGTTTATACAACTACACTAAGACCACTTTGAGATAACGCTATACCACTTCACGGGTAGTGCGGGTACCTTATAACTATATTCCCAATTCCTCCCTCCTACCACTTATAACACTATCGTCGTAGATCTCATTTATTCATAAGCTATAATCATGTGATATATTGTTACCATTATTATTTTGAATACACTGCCTTTATTTGTTTATATATTTATACTGCCTATCTTCCCCAACTAGAATGTAAGCACCACCGATGACACTGGGTCTGTCATGCCTACCATTGTAGACCCAGAGCCTAAAACGGCACCTGACACAGAGTGGTACTTAGTAAATATTTGTTGAATGAGCTAGTGGCATCTTACTTTCTTCTTACTTGAGTATCCTGATGCTCTATCAAATACCCAAACAAGGGATGTAAAGTGAAGCCCCAGAGGTGTGTACAAACTGGAATGCTCATTGGCCAGTCCCTTGAGGGGGTGGAGATTTCAATTAGAATGGAAAGGGTTATAAACCCTCACTTAATCCACCCACAGCACCCCAAGACAAGAGCCAGGAAAAGCTAAGGTTAGTGATGATGTTCTTATCCACTCTTTTTGGCCTTGGTTGGATAGTTTTTATGGCCAAATTTGCAACTTGTAGTTAGCGGTTGTTTTAACTTTATGGTTAACTTAATGACTATTATTTCTAAACTTTTTTATATCAAATAAAAGGCAGAGATATTTTTTTCTTTCGAGTCGATACATAAATGAAAACGAGATGCAAATGTACATCTAGACAAAGCCTTTGAAGACTTCCATTGCTTGTGCATGAAATGTGCATAATATTATACGTTAAAATGCCCCCCACACCGTGTTGGACGTTAAATGTAATTTCAGAAGTAAGTATGTAAGAGTCAGGTGGTGCTTCAGTTGATAACACGCTTGGTAGAACTTAAGCATTTATTAATTCTTGAGCCATTACACTTTTTTTCTCCTCTGCCAAATCTCATGTTTTTGGACACAGTTGGAAAGAACACAGGCATCACCCACTCTGTGCCAGGTGCCTAACGGGTAAACTCAACCTCCTGCCTTCCTCGGATGCTTGGAAGATTCAGTCCAAATGATGTGACACTGGGGTCTTCCTCTGGGGTCCTGCCTCCCCAGGGGATGGCACCAACTTGAAAGCAGGAGTATCTAAGTCAAGTCCAGGCACAAATTTTTCTAGGACTTGCTCCAGTCTTGAAACAGCAGTGGGCCATGTAGTGGTTCACTTTGTTTATTCTCCAAGCAACCTGGGGTGAAGTCTCCTTCTCGGCTCAGCTGTATTTTTCATTTAAGTAAGTTTGTTAGCCTTGGGGAGATGTCAATATGAATCAATCCATTAGACCCTAACGGAAAGGAAATTTCATTTCTATAACTGAAATATAGGGCTCTCCACAGAAGAGGCTTATTAGCATGTGAGCTTGTAACAGAACTACCTCCCTAACCATCCTATTACATAAGTAACCCCTACTCCTTCCCCACCCTGGAATAGGGTTCAGTTGTTTGTGTCTTAAAAATGCCATATAAACACTTGAGCTCTTTTTCCCAGGGGGCTAGTTCCCTGTAGGATACTTTCCCTTTGGTAGCATGTCAAATCCAACTAATTAATATGTCAAATCCAACCAAATAAGTATTTTGCTAATATGTCATAAATAGAAAAATAGAAGAGAAATCATTCATAATCAATTAAAAGTGGCCTTTCATCAGTATCTTATAGTTTTCTGCATACAGGTCTTTTGCCTCCTTAGGTAGGTTTATTCCTAGGTGTTTTATTCATTTTGTTGCAATGGTAAATGGTATTGTTTCCTTAATTTCTCTTTCTGATCTTTCGTTGTTAGTGTATAGGAATGCAAGAGATTTCTGTATATTAATTTTGTATCCTGTAACTTTACTAAATTCATTGATTAGCTCTAGTAGTTTTCTGATGGCATCTTTAGGATTTTCTGTGTATAGTATGTCATCTGCAAACAGTGACAGTTTTACCTCTTCTT
The DNA here is from genome assembly GCF_059928025.1 of Delphinapterus leucas. Lineage (NCBI taxonomy): Eukaryota > Metazoa > Chordata > Mammalia > Artiodactyla > Monodontidae > Delphinapterus > Delphinapterus leucas. The sequence continues at coordinate 25,498,228 of NC_143138.1, forward strand.
TTCCAATTTGGATTCCTTTTATTTCTTTTTCTTCTCTAATTGCCGTGGCTAGGACTTCCAAAACTGTGTTGAATAATAGTGGTGAGAGTGGACACCCTTGTCTTGTTCCTGATCTTAGAGGAAATGCTTTCAGTTTTTCACCATTGAGAATAATGTTTGTTGTGGGTTTGTTATATAGAAAAAAAGAAAAAAAAAACAATCAAAAAATGGGCAGAAGACCTAAATAGACATTCTCCAAAGAAGACATGCAGATGGCCAACACACACATGTAAAGATGTTCAACATCACTAATTATTAGAGAAATACAAATCAAAACTACAATGAGGTGTCACTTCACACCAGTCAGAATGGCCATCATCAAAAAATCTACAAACAATAAATGCTGGAGAGGGTGTGGAGAAAGGGGAACCCTCATGCATTGTTGGTGGGCATGTAAATTGATACAGCCACTATGAAGAACAGTATGGAGGGTCCTTAAAAAACTAAAAATAGAACTACCATACGACCCAGCAATCCCACTACTGGGCATATAAGCAGAGAAAACCATAATTCAAAAAGACACATGCACCCCAATGTTCATTGCAGCACTATTTACAATAGTCAGGACATGGAAGCAACCTAAGTGTCCATCAACAGAGGAATGGATAAAGAAGATGTGGTACATATATACGCTGGAATATTACTCAGCCGTAAAAAGGAACGAAAATGGGTCATTTGTAGAGATGTGGATGGACCTAGAGACTGTCATAACAGAGTGAAGTAAGAAAGAGAAAAATAAATATTGTATGTCAATGCATATATGTGGAATCTAGAAAAATGGTATAGATGATCTTATTTGCAGAGCCGAAATAGAGACGCAGACCTAGTGAACAATTGTATGGATACCAAGGGGGAAAGGTGGGGGTGGGAGGAATTGGGAGATTGGGATTGACATATATACACTATTGATACTATGTATAAGATGGATAACTAACGAGAACCTACTGTATAGCACAGGGAACTCTACTCAGTACTCTGTGGTGACTTAAATAGGAAAGAAATCAAAAAAAGAGGGGATATATGTATAGGTATAGCTGATTCATTTTACTGTACAGTAGAAACTAACACAGCAATGTAAAGCAACTATATTCCACTAAAAATTAATTTTTAAAAAATGGGCTGTAATGTTAAAGCTATACTGAAAGCCTTGGTTGTGCTGTTAATATTGTTCTTTCAACTTTAACATATTCTTTCTCTGAAACATTATACACTTAAAGCTAGAATAATGCTACATCTTTCCAAACTGGCATATTTAAATTCTGTGGGGAATACAGGATTCCCTCGGAGAATTTTTTGTCTTAGTGATGGATTTTGATCTTGCTGGTTGTTATGAAGCTAGGCAGTTCTTATCCATTGGAGAAGCCAGAGTAAATGTCAAGGATATTTCTAGTGATAATAGATTTAGAATTGGCATCTTGCACAACATTGTAAAGCAATTTGACTCCAATTAAAAAAAAAGAAGAAGAATTGGCGTCTTGTATTTTGGCCCCAAGCATCTGCTAAAACTGGCAACTTCTTAAGTTAATCCCTTAAAACTTTCGTCATCTAGAAAATTCAATAAAAGCCTGCTTTTTACCTAACTGAAATTAAGAAAAATGTGCATTGTTTTGCCTAAATTATCCAGAACGACTGTTAACATTATCAGTAGAATTTCACCCCAAAAGACTGGCTGATTTCCCAACTTGTGTGTTCAGCAGATAGGAGCACAGGGCGAGTGAATACAAGGGAAGAGAAATGAGACCAGAAAGATTGTTAAAACTGGAGGAGACGATGATGATCTAATTCTGAACCAACTCCTCATTTTAGAGTTGAGGAAACTGACATCTCTTCCAGACCTGCCCAAGGCTGGAACCTACACACCTGGTACTTGGTTAAACCTGGGGATTGGAGGAGGCCTCGCATCTTAGGAATTCTTCTTTTAAAGGGGGTCAGTATAAATGATCCAACATCGGAAACGTACTTATAATTCTCCCTAATTCCTCTCCCCTTCCCTTTCTCTGTTCTTAGCCTCATCACTCCTGCACATCACAATTTGCTCAGCCTGCTTTTTTTTTTTTAGTTAATTTATTTTATTTTATTATTTTTTGGCTGTGTTGGGTCTTCGTTGCTGTGCGAGGGCTCTCTGTATTTGTGGTGAGTAGGGGCTACTCTTCGTTGCAGTGCGCGGGCTTCTTATTGCGGTGGCTTCTCTTGTTGCAGAGCACGGGCTCTAGGTTGCACGGGCTTCAGTAGTTGTGGCACGTGGGCCCAGTTGCTCCGCGGCATGTGGGATCTTCCCGGACCAGGGCTCGAACCCGTGTCCCCTACATTGGCAGGCGGATTCTTAACCACCGCACCACCAGGGAAGTCCATCAGCCTGGTTTTTAAACATCAGATTCTGCACTTCGTGCCTGCCCAGCAGACCCTGGGAGAACCTGGGGCCACACACTGAGCCCCAGGTGTAGTTTAGTTGGGTTTTCACTCTAGACCTGGTTTCTCAAACTCGATTTTAGTTACAGGCACACCTTGTTTTATTGTGCTCCGCATATACTGCGCTTTTTACAAATGGATGTTTTGAGACAACACTGCTTCAAGCAAGTTTCTCAGCATCATTTTTCCAATCAGCATTTGCTCACTTTGTGTCTCTGTGCTGCATTTTGGTAGTTCTTGGGGTATTTCGAAACTTTTCATTATTATTCTATTTGTTATGGTGATCAGTGATCTTTGCTGTTACTACTGCAAGAAGGTTATGACTTGCCGAAGGATCAGGTGATGGCCAGAATTTTTTTTAGCAATAGTGTTTTCTAATTAATATATGTACATTGTTTTTTTAGACATAATGCTATTTCACACTTAATAGACTACAGTATAGTATGAACATAACTTTTACAGGCACTGGGAAACCAAAAAAATGTCAAGTGACTCCCTTTATTGCAGTATTCGCTTTATTGCTGTGGTCTGGAACTGAACCCACAATTTCTCTGAGATCTGCCTGTGTACAAGTGAATCACCTGGGGAGCTTGTGAAAAATGCAGACTCTGATTCAGTAGATCTGGCCCAGGGACTGAGATTCTACATTTCTAACAAGTTCCCAGGTAAAGCTGGTGCTGCTGGTCCAAAACCACACTTCTAGAGAATGCCTTCCACTCCTTTTCGAAGCAAAATTGACTTTTTTCTCACATGTGAATATTGCTGCAATCTGGAGATACAGATATGTGAGTGTGTGTTTGTGTGTGTGTGTGCGCACGCATGCCATTTTTTGATTCCTTACTATGTTCAGCAATTTGCACACATCACATTTCCATCACTAAACAAATGAATTAGGAACTATGAGGAAACTGAGGCTGAGAGAGGTTAAAAAAACTTGCTCAAATGAGAGGGAGAGCTGAAATTTGGATGTAGGTCTTTGATTTTCCTGGTACCCAGAGCCTAACTCAGATACGTGTTCTTCCACATTTTCTAAAAGATATTTAAAATTTTTTATTTTATCTGCTCAAATTTTTTGCCCACTGGTTTTTTTTTTTTTTTTGGCCCACTGTTTTAATTGTTGATTTTTGTTTTTATTATTGATATATAAGAGTTCTTCATATATTCTGGATGAGTCCCTTTATCAGATATGCTTTACAAATAATTTCTACCAATATTTGGCTTGCCTTTTCTTTTTCTTAAAAATGCCTTTTAAGGAGCAAAGTTTTAAATACTGATAAGTGCAATTTTTTAAAGTTGTGGCTTATGCTTTCTATTTTTTATCAAATAAATCATTGTTTACTTTATGGTCACAAAAAAAAAAAGATTTAGGGTATGTTTGTTACCTAAGGACCACACTCCCACAATCCAAAGGTTTTCATGTCATTATGGCTGCTTTCTGTCCACCTTGCCTTGGGCACCTGGGGCTCTGGGTGGGGCCGTGCATACCCCTGCTCATCTCAGGTAAAGCTGCACCCAGGTGAAGTTCGACAGCCTTCAGAGGTGGGGTCTCATTTCCCAAGGTCTAAAGTTTCATGAGGGGAGCCTACTTGGAGAACCAGGTGTGTTTAATTCAGGACAAACCTGTTGGTCAAGGTCAGTACAAAAAGCAGAGTTGAAGAGGTGGGCGTGAGTTTAGACTCAGCTTGACCCCCTGGGTTCTGGTTCTTCTAGCAGCTGTGTTCTCAGAGTGTTTGCATTTTGGGTGAAATCCAGAAAGAACTCCTTTGTTCCCGGCTCTTCGTTTCCCACGGGCAGAATGAATATTTCCATTGCACCTGTTCTTTTAAGCTTTGACAAGGTACTTTTTTTAACAATGAGAATTGGGTTTACTTTTTGAAGCATAAACTTGGTCCTCTGTATTACCAAGCTGTGGTTTATCCTAATCTTTGTTTAAATTCATTAGAGGTCAAGGAAAAGGGACTAAAGGACTTGGTTTAGGCCCTTAACCTATTATGCCATGGGGCAGGGAAGGGAGGGGCTGAAATAACCAAACATATTTATATATATCTATTCTGTAATATATACCTATTCCTGTAATACTATATTATGCTTTTATTAAACACTTATTTCATTCTGACTTACCTCTTGGTAGTGTGGATATTCCCATCACTAGATACAAGGTTTGTAAGGTTTTCGATGACAGGAACTGCATCTTATTTATCTTTGTATGCTTGGAGTGTCCAAACCTACAACTGTAGCCAGAGAAGGAGCTCCATGAATGTTTGATGTTGAAAGAAAGAATGACAGATCCAACACAGAGATCTTAACAAATGAAGAAACTTGTCTCTCAAAGTGGCACACTGAGGTAAAAGCCACTGTGTGTCGGGGATAACATGGGGTTGCTTCTGTAGGAGGTGGAGGAACCATGCCAAGATCCCTTCCTCCCAGGAGCTGGCCGTCTCCTTAGGGTCTTGCAGTGCTGAATCCCGGGGAACAGTTGGCTCTTGGCTAGGGTGTGAGATTGTAAAAGATATTGGGCCCCTCCTCTGTCTCTTCTATTCTAGTTCCTCCTGGGCGGGTTTGGGGTGGGGACTGCAGTCCTGCTAAGACTCCATCGTTCACCTGGGAGCCCAATTCAGAATATTGTGGAGCCCAGGCTAAGAGGTGAGGAAAGGCAGCTGGCTGGCTAGAGATAGCCATCAATGGGGCACACAGACATTTGCTGAGACTTTTACACGAAGTAGTGGCTGGTTATTAACGACCAGAAAAAAAGTTTCCTTCTTTTGGGCAGGAAGGTAGGATTGCAGCTTACAGTCCTGTTTATCTAAAGTGGGGTCTCCTTCATTGTCACCCTGGGCTTTGGGGGCTACCTTGGGCACCAGGGAAGGCTTGGAGGTGGTGGCGGGGAGGGGAGTGATCCTGTCCCTTGGAATCCCATTCTGGATTCCCGAGTTACATCCTTCAACCTCCTACGTGCCTTGAGAATGTGCGAGGGGTGAGCAGACATAAGTGGGGGAAAACGGTGAGCACAAAGAGTCCCATAAGATTCCCAAATACGCTTCCATACAGCAGTAAACCACACACATACTCCACTTACGCTCACAATCACAAATGAAGGCAAAAGCCACACCAGATTTTACTTTCTAAGTAACTTCTATTGCAATATTGAATCAAATTTCCGAAAGTTTTAGCTCCCTTTTACAAATATCAATTGCATTTGTGACAAACACTTAAAAAGCACGTATAAAACAGGCCACTCAGCATAAAAAACTCTAAGAAAACACTAAATCCACTTGTAATTTGATTAAAGAAATATGGAAGACTCTGCTTGATATGGGTGGGATATCATGGTATGTATTCTTTTTAATATCTTTATTTCAGTATAATTGCTTTACAACGTTGTGTTAGTTTCTGCTGTATAACAAAGTGAATCAGCTATATGCATACGTATATCCCCATATCCCCTCCCTCTTGCATCTCCCTCTCACCCTCCCTATCCCACCCCTCTAGGTGGTCACAAAGCACCGAGCTGATCTCCCTGTGCTGTGCAGCTGCTTCCCACTAGCTATCTATTTTACGTTTGGTAGTGTATATATGTCCATGCCACTCTCTCACTTCGTCCCAGCTTACCCTTCCCCCTCCCCATGTCCTCAAGTCCATTCTCTACGTCTGCATCTTTATTCCTGTCCTGCCCCTACGTTCATCAGAACCTTTTTTTTTTTTTTTTTTAGATTCAAAGCAAGTCATGAGGTCAGCCCAGGCAGCAGACCCCATCTACTGATGGGAAGAGCGGCCCCATTCGATCACAAATACTGAAGGGTGAAGATTAGTGGCCACGGTTTTGGTTTTGGTTTTTGCATTTATACACCACAGGCATCCACTCTGCTGAGCACTGTGCTAGGCCTGGCTGAGGGTGATTGGGTTCTTCCTCCCAGGAATAGTTCGGTTTCACCAGAGATGAGTAAACTTAAGACAAAACAAAGACTTGAAACTACACAATTTTATCTGGATTTGCAGTCAGGGGACCTGTTCAGTACTATACCTACTGTATAGCACAGGAAACTATACTCAATATTTTGTAATAACCTATAAGGGAAAAGAATCTGAAGAAAAAATAGATATATGTATGTATAACGGAATCACCGGAAACTAGCACAACATTGTAAATCAACTACCTCAATTTAAAAAAAAAAGTCATTTCCCCAATATCTAATTGCACCAAAAAGAGTGGCGGATCAGGAAACCCCATATTCAAAGGTTCCTCTCGGACTGAGAGTCCACCTGTCTTGTCAGGATCTACATGTATGCCGATGGCATCCTGAACCTTATGACTATGGTGGCGCTGGCTGCGTTCCAACCCCCAGAGGAAAAAGAGGAAAACCCAGCTTTAACAGTGAAGAAAGCTAAACCCCGGCATTTCCCTGTCTTTGAAAATGTAGGCTGCAGGGATCTATTTGGCCGAGGCGGGTGTGGCACAGGGTCCGGGTCAGTGAGAGCTGCGCGCTCGGATCCTACGGCGGGGAGAAGGACGGGGTAGGGCTGACATCTAAGATGGCCCCCCCAAGTCCCCACCTCCCAGGGCCCTCCAATCCCCTCGGCCCAGGAGGCAGTGGGGGAGGGGCGGATGAGAACTGGGGGAGGGGGGTGCACAGCGCAGCAAGTCCCCTCCTCCACCTCCAGGATCCAGGACTGTGACATTTCCTACTGCTGATGAGAATAAAGAGTGAAATCTGAGAAAACGGACGCTCTGTTAGAGCTGTACTGCATTTGGACCAAATTTTTAATCAGGATCCCCAAACAAAGTGTAATTATGGAACCTCTAACCAAACAGAATTGGAATAAACCAAGGGTGATGAAAGGATATGAGATTTCTGTTCAGATAGGATTTTTAGGAAGTAATACCTTATGGAGGGAGAAAGAATAGATTATTTTGATTTCTAGCATAAACATTTAGTGCTTTCCATTTCTTGTAGTGCTTTGAGTGTGTTTTTACTGAAGAAGCAAGGCTGACAGGTCTGCTTGTGCTGTTTTCCTCCCCAGCTCCTACCAGACCATTCTGCCCCGTTAAGTCCCCCTGATGCCAGGGGTCCCCATGAAGCCCCTCAGTTGCTCAGAGCCTCTGCTCAGAGTATTACCAAACACAAGTTCATGTGCCCAATGCACAGTGAGGCCAAACAAAACAAAATGTGGGAGTTTGGAGCAAAAAAAGGTTTATTGCAGGGCCATTTAAGGAGATGGGTGGCTTGTGCACCCAAACCCTGAACTCCTCAAAGGGTTTCAGCAAAGCACTTTTTTTTTTTTTTTTTGCGGTTCGCGGGCCTTTCACTGTTGTGGCCTCTCCCGTTGCGGAGCACAGGCTCCGGACGCGCAAGCTCAGCGGCCATGGCTCATGGGCCTAGCCGCTCCGCGGCATGTGGGATCTTCCCGTACCGGGGCACGAACCCGTGTCCCCTGCATCGGCAGGCGGACTCTCAACCACTGCGCCACCAGGGAAGCCCTCAGCAAAGCACTTTTAAAGGGAAGGTGAGAGAGGGGCATGGTCAGTTGTTGCAAACTTCCTGGCGTAGGAATCCTTTGTTCTTGCAGCTGTCCAGTAGGTCAGGTCACAATGTTCCTGTAAACCTTCAACAAGACAAATGTTATTCTCTGTTCTGCAACTCTTTATCTCTATATGAATGGAGTCTTAAAGGTTAGAGCCCTGAAAATAGGCTATCCTGTATATTTCAGGCCACAGGCAACATTCTTTTACAAAAGGTGCAAAGCCAGCATGACTAAGCACAGGAAAAGGACCAGATCTAATATGGAGTCAGATTTGTTCTTCCTTATTACAAGACAGCACTGCCTCTTTCCTGATGTGTTGCCCATTCTCAGACCTCTCTCTATGATTCCTGCCACTGCCAGACCTTACCTGGCTTCTATTCCAATTCCTTACAAACATTTTCTCTAATAGGTGACCATAGGTTTTGTAGTTTAAGAATAGCATTTTTTAATTATTAAAAAAGAAATACATAAGGCATTCATATAAACCAAAAGGAGAAAAGAAAGAAAAAAAAGAACAATAATCCTACCAGCCAAATGTTTCTGCCTTAGACTTCCTGACGTCTTATTTTACATTTTCCTCCCAAATGGCATCATACTAAATATTGTTCTGTGGCCTGCTTTTAACATTTTTTTACATGTCAACACATGTATGTGTTTATTTACATGTCAATTTCTTCTGCAATATCATTTTATTTTATTTTCATTAAGCAATAGAGTCACATCTTTTTGAAAAATCAGAACTAATATAAAAACAGCATTAATTATGGAATCTCATTCTCACCACTGCCCTCCCACCTTCCCACCCCCATAATCTTTTTTATTGGTTTCCTGTGTACCCTTCCAGGGTTCCTATTTATGCAGATATAAGAAAATATAAATATATACCTATCTCCCCTCCTCCCACTTTCTCATACAAGACAGAAAATAGTGTATATTATGTTCTGCCCTGGGCTTTTTTTTTTTTTAACTAAACGATGCAATGCATTGCATTCTCTGTCAATACAGGGATCTTCCTCCTTCCTTTTATATATATATAATATCATTTTAAATTGCTGACTTATATTTCTTGCAGGGAGGTAACATAATTTATATCATCAGTTATATTTTCCTAGAATCATAGGTTATTTCTAGTTTTTCATTGTGCTAACATTCTTATAGTTATTTCATACCCATACTTATTCCCTTATAATAAATTCCTAGAACAGGAATTGATACTTCAAGAAATATGAATTTCTAGAGTTATTAATATGCATTACCTACTGGTGTCAATTTTTCTTTTTTAAATGTATTTATTTATTTTGGCTGCATTGGAGCTTCGTTGCTGAGCATGGGATTTCTCTAGTTGTGGTGAACAGGGGCTACTCTTTGTTGCAGTACACAGGCTTCTCCTGGTGGTGGCTTCTCCTGTTGCAGAGCTCAAGCTCTAGGTGCACGGGCTTCAGTAGTTGCAGCACGCGGGCTCAGTAGTTGCAGCTCGTGGGCTCTAGAGCACAGGCTCAGTAGATGTGGCACACGGGCTTAGTTGCTCCGCAGCATGTGGGATCTTCCTAGACCAGGGATCAAACTAGTGTCCCCTGCCTTGGCAGGCAGATTCTTAACCACTGCACCACCAGGGAAGTCCCTCAATGATTCTTCAGTAAGAAAATTTCACTAATGCTAAGCAGGCCAGCAATTTTATTACCCTTCTCAGGAATACCCAGGAAATGTGTATTGAGGATTAACTTGGAGTCAACACTCTGGGCCTCACAAGCTGACAGTCTCAGCTTCTCCCTCTCATGACAAAGTTTTGGTTTTTCCTTAAAGGTTGTGACTGCTCTTGAGACCCTGATTTTACTGTTTCACATTTCAGGCATTTAAAACAAGAATCAGCAACATCCCTACAATTAAGAAGTTCCTGCAGCCTGGGAGTCAGAAGAAGCTGCCCTCCGGATAGCCACTATGTTGAAGTTGTCAGGAACATTTTGCAGTTCTAAAGGCAGCAGGCTTATAATGGCAAATTAATAAACCAATTGCAGCATCGGCTTATGTCGCCAAGCAACTGTAGATTCTAGGAGTAAAGTGTAGATTGTAGGAGTAAAGTGTCTGAAAAGAACAAAACCATATTGCCATCTGCAGCAAATGCCAATTAAATGCAATATAAAACCATTTTGGGGCTTCCCTGGTGGCACAGTGGTTAAGAATCCGCCTGCCAACACAGGGGACATGGGTTCGATCCCTGGCCCGGGAAGATCCCACGTGCCGCAGAGCAGCTAAGCCCGTGCGCCACAACTCCTGAGCCTGCGCTCTAGAGCCCGTGAGCCTAGAGCCCGGGCTCTGCAACAAGAGAAGCCACTGCAGTGAGAAGCCCGCGCACCGCAACCAAGAGTAGAGCCTGCTCAGCGCAACTAGAGAAAGCCCGCGCGCAGCAACAAAGACCCAATGCAGCCAAATAAAAATAAATAAATTTATTAAAGAAAAATATTCTGATGTGTGAAAATTTTTTTAAGCTCGTCTACTGTGGTTGATGGTTACAGCGATTATGAAATCACTGTTCTGCGTAAATAAAGAGGAGGCTGATATATTCCGGCAGTGGCCTACAGAGGGCACTGTTCTTGCTGTCTGCATCAAGACCAGGACCATAGAGGGAAGAGTGAGGAGAGATTTCAGGCGGCAGGATCTCTCTGACACCCACATTGATGCTGAGTATTTGGGGTAGAAAAAAAGTGGCAAATGACAAATCAGGAGTAAGATAATGGCTGACACCAGTAAATCCGAAGAGGAAGCATGGGAGACAGAGAGCGTCTGGGAAACATCATTTTGCAACCCTGAAAAAAACTTGGACAGTTAAGACAACCCTATTCCACTTAACAGAGACACCTGAGGCTAGCTTTTGCTTTGGTCGAACAATTCCAAGTAACACTGAGATTAGATATAACTGAAGAACATTCACACAAATTGACCCAAAGATTCCCTAGCCTTGATATACATTCTTTAAGGGTAACTATGATGTTCCAAAGCCATGAAATTTGGAACTTGGCCCCCGTCAGGGCTGTGTTTGGCGAGGGATGGAGAGCTATTCAGGGTGATGTTCCAGGCCCAGGTGTGGCTCCTCCTGGGGGCGTCTCTGGCCTGGAGCAGGGCCCCTGCCAATGGCTCGGGGTACACAACTTTACCACTCTAAGCTGCTGCTGGTACGTCCCGCCCAGGCTAAGCACTGGATCCGTTTCTGAGCATATATCCAGGTTCACGGCCTTACTTGTGAAATGACTTAATGACCCACCAGACTTCATGCTGCTTCTTCAGGACCACCGTGGGACGCGACCTTCCTTATGCTATACCCTGTCCCATCAATTCCTCCTCCCCATTCAGAGGACGGATGGACTGATCATCAGTTATGACAACCCTGGCCAGTCAGCACCCCTTGCCCAGTAAGGCCTGAGCTCCAGTCAGTCAAAGCCCAGCCTGGGGATTGCATTTAGCAAACAGCCCCATCTCATCCCCACCTGCACAGCCATGGCCAAAAGACGGTGGAGAGAGAGGGATGGTGTCTCAGAGGAAACCCGGCCCACTCTGTGTGGGATGACTTTTTCCTCTGACTTTCACCAAAGCCAAGAGTCTGACCTGATAGAAATTAAGTGGAAAAAGAAAAAAATTGTTTGGAGATGATTCAACACTATAAACCAGTTTCTTTTCAGTATCATCGCATGGTCCTGATAAACAGTTCAAACAGTTTGGAAGCTTTTACAGTGAAAGATCAAATCCTTTCCTCCTTGGATTATTTTCAAAAACAACCACTTCCTGGATCCTCCCTCACTCCTTGCCCCAGCGCCTCCCTTGAGAAGCCAAGCACCTCGTGGTTGAGTTCCCAAAGCTCTAAGCCAGACTTGCCTTGTTCTGCTTCATGGGTTTTGAACACAAGCCCTAGGTCTGACCCCAGCCTGGCACGTACCCCAAAGGCACTGACAAAGGCACAGCTCCCTAAAGCCCCAGCAGTTTTCGTTGCCCGATAATCCCATTAAGTGCAACTTGCTGTCTTTACTATAAGAGTCCTAATCACTTCGTCCTTCCCTATAGGGTTCTCTTTGGGCCCAGGACCTGCTACACAAGCTAGTAACTCTGCGTGCCCAAGGAAGTGAGCCTCAGAGATCCCAATGGCCCCCAGCAACATTCAAGGTCCCACTTTTCCTCTTCCGACCCTGGGGAGTCAGCTTTGGACGGAAAGAGAAGGGCAAGTGAAGGCTGTCAGCTCAAACTGCCCACTGAGATGGAGGGTGGGGCCTTGTGGGTCCTGGTCCTCTCTTCCAGGAGATGCTGGGACGGAGCTCCTGGTACCAGCCTTGCTCTCCCATTTCGGGAGCTTGGAACTCTGACAAATGAGAATTTTTCTTCTAGGTGACTATGAATCTCCCCTATTTCAGTTAAAGCCTATTTTTGTTTGTTTGTTTGGGCCTCAGCATACAAAGAATTAAAACCTAGGCAGGGGCCCCATAATGGCCCCTCCTAACTTGATGTTGATATTTAATCATCCCTTTGAACTCTACCCTGAACATCAAATCATGTGTTTGCTGTATGAGCTTCTCGGCACAGGGCCAGGGAGAGGAAAGTTAAGAACAAGTCTGAGATGGTCGCTCCCACTTGGTCACCAGCCCAAAGCAAAATTGGGAGAGAGGGGTTGGCTTTTGGTTTCCGTTTTTTATTTTTTGGGTGGGGGAGTGGAGGGTGGTTTGCGAGTTGTGGTTATTGCTTTTAAAGAAGGAAGGGGTTTATTTGCACATATGTTTGAAAGAGCAAGTGTGAATTCAGGGACTTCAGACCACCAGGACTGCCCACATCTCATTGCGTGTTGGCCTCAGTCTCTTCCTTGTTCTGTGGTTGGCTTACCCTTGACCAGGGTGGTCCTGGGGCGCTGCTACAGCCGCAGCGGAACCAGGTGGAGGGGGCAAGAGAGCTTCCTCAGAGGAGTGGAGCTGGTGTTACCCGGAGAAAAAGGAGAGGTGCTGGGCAGACAGAACCCCACAGGTCCACAGCTCCCCAGTTTACAGAGGGGGAAAGTGAGGCTCAGAAGGCCCCTTACCCCACAGGCTAAGCTCCCACTGTGGTGTGCGGCCAGCATGGATTGCATCCTGGTTTTAGGGATGGGACAAACTAGAGGGAGGAGCCACATTTGTCTAAGATCACAAGCTAACGAGTGGCTCAACCAGAGCTTGGATCCCGAAGTTGGGACCCATGGTCTTCTCAATATATTTGTCAGTGGCCTGGTGTTCAGTTTGGGAGACTGAAGATAGGTAAGAAATAGTGTTACTGAATCAAGTCTGCTGCTCGCCACTCAAAAATCATTACCTGAGAGAGGCAGATGTTGGTAGAAAGGAAAGTTGCTTTAATCAGAATGCCGGGGATTTCCCTGGTGGTCCAGTGGGTAAGACTCTGCGCTCCCAATGCAGGGGGCCCGGGTTCCATCCCTCGTCAGGGATCTGGATCCCGCATGCATGCCACAACTAGGAGTTCACGTGCTGCAACTAAGAAGCCCGCGTGCTGCAACTGAAAGACCCCTCATGCCACAACTGAGACCCGGCGCAGCCTAGATAAATAAATATATGTTAAAAAAAAAAAATCAGAATGCCAGCAACCTGGGGAGATGGTAGACTCAATGTCCCCCCAAAACCACCTCCAAATATTCTGCTTGGCCATGAAAGTTTTTAAAGGTTAAAAGGGAAGTAATCTCAGTTAATCATTGAGATGGGGGGTCGGAGTTGTCGCCATCCCCCACTGTGTGCAGGCTTGTGTGCAGCCTTGTCGACTTCTCAAGATTTTTCTTTAGATGTTTTCTTGTTCACACAGTTTGTTCGCAAGACTACTGAAGGGGAAGCTAGGGAAGAGATCCGGTCATCTGTTAATTACTCTTTCTTCATTTCTACTTCCTTAATCTAAGGAAAGAACCAACAGGTTAGGCAAGGTATTGTGTGATCAAAAATTTGACAGGTGTGCAAGGGCAGGAGATGAGTAGAACATGAGGGTGCCTAGTGTAAGGTTAGTGTCAAGACAAAAGGGGCCTCCTGCAGAGAGCTCTTTCCTGCAAAGAGCTCTTTCTTGCCAAAAGCTGCTTACCATAGATCTTTCCCACCAAACTTGGACCTGGTGTTTCTATTCATAGCCTTCAGCAGCCATTATAAGGCTATGATTAGTGTATTTCGTTTTTTGCCCCAAGCCCATTCCCATCCAATATCTATTGGATCCTCCCCAAATCTTGCAAGGGTGGACTTTTTTCTTTCAGATTATTACACTATTGGAACTTGGTGCATTGTTTTTTGGATAAAACTTTTTACTGAAGTAAAACAAACAATAATAAAGGGGACAAATCTTACCTTTACAACTCAATGTTTTTTTGGTTTTGTTTCTACAAATGCCACGTTGCTATGTTTGAAGCAGCATCACTGAGGGATAATTGATGTATTATAAAGTGTTCAATAATGTTTAGTAAGTTTAGATAGTTGTGCAAGCAGCATCTCACTCAAGCTTTAGAACACTACCTTCACCCCCAAATTTTCCCTGTTCAGGTTGATCGCTGTTCCTGCTGGGGAAATCTCAGAAGACCCTAAATCAGTTAAGGACTTTGAGGTATGATCTCAAGAAAATAGGATTTAATGCAAAAGTAAGCTGTAATTCAACTGGCAGTTTTCCCAAAGGGCAGGAATTTGCAGACTGTTCTAGTACTTGAACATGAATATTCTGGGCCGCCTAAGGCAGATCTTTCCCACCTGTGTGTCCTGCATGGGTTGCAGCTGGAGTAGTCTGGTAGATTGCCCCTAGGGCTTACAAGTATTGCCATTTCTTCTCTCTGCCAGTTTGTGAAAGGTTGGGAAGTTGCCCTGGGGGCACTGATGGTGGATCCTGAGTTAATTGTTTCATGCGTCAAGTCAGCTTTCAACATCACCCCACTTTCCTAGCATTGCTTCTGTGTTCATCACTGCTTCTCTCTTTTTTTTTTTTTAACTTTTAAAATTTTGTATTGGAGTATAGCCAATTAACAATGCTGTGCACTTGCAAAGCGACTCAGCCCTACGTATACACGCATCCGTTCTCCCCGTAACTCCCCTCCCATCCGGGCTGCCACATAGCATTAAGCAGAGTTCCTATGGTAGGTCCTTGCTGGTTATCCGTTTTTAATAGCAGTGTGTACATGTCAATCCCAAACTCCCTAATTATCCCTTCCCTCCACCCTTCCCCCCCCCGGTAACCATAAGTTCATTCTCTAAGTCCATCACAGCTTCCCTTGTAGATTTTTCTCCAGGGTTAAGGGTGTGTTGGTGTGTCAGGAGCATTCTGGTCCTCCTGGAAATTATTTTCTTCTTATAAAATAACAGATATCTCTGGTTTGTATATATGTCTCTTATGTGTGTTTTATGGTGGTAAAATATGCATGACTTAAAATTTGCTGTTTTAACCATGTTTAAGTGTACATTTCAGTGGCACAAAACACATTTACACTGTAGTGCAGCCATCACCATTATCTGGGATCCTGTTCTTTCTGGATTCTCTAACCACAGCCCTCTTCCCCTTCACAATTAGTTCTCAGATTTATGTAACCTCTCTACAGTTTGTCCTTTATGCCTCGTATTTAACTATAGTAAAAGCTTTGTCCCTTCAAAAAGGAATTTCAGGTATCAGGAAATAGGTATGGATATATCAGGGATCAAGGGTCCCTCATGCTGTAACTACACCACACTGAGATTAGAGATTGCTTTAGACAAAGGTCATGAGAAAAAAGTAACATTTACCAGGCATATTCTATGGACCAGGCTCTCTTCCAGGTGCTCTATATCTATTATATGATTTAATCCTTTCAACAACATTCCAAGAGGCATAGGATCATTTGAGTTTGCACAGGTGAGGAAATTGAGGCCCTGAGAAGCCTGAGGACTGAGATTCCCAGAGCCAGGACCCGGACAAGGGGAAGAAGCCAGGCTTGCTCCTGCCAGGGCCAAGGCGCCTTCTTCTTCCAAAGTTAATAAAAAATGATTATAAAACACAAGGCTTTAAAAAGATCCAGAAATCGTTGGGGAGAGAGCATTCCATCTCGTTTCACAGCATGACTTCTGATGGCATTGAGTCCAGCCCTGCAGGGACCTCCTTGCTTGGCCTAGCCTCTGGTGAGGGCATTCTAATAAGCAGGTCCTCTAGACTGGTGGCCCAGGGTGGGAAGAGGGGGGTGGGTGATTCACTTTCACTTCCCTGGTAGTGGTGGTGGTGTTACTGTTACTGAGTCCAAGCTCATACTGCTCGCTACACAACAGGGCAATAAATCGAGAGATGAGGTGTTGGGACAAGGAATAGAGACTTTATTCAGAAAGCCAGCAGACCAGAAGATGGTGGACTAGTGTCCCAAAGAACCATCTTACCTGAGTTAGAATTCAGGCTTCTTTTATACCAAAAGGGGAGAGGTGTGGCTGGTGGCTGCAGACTTCTTGGTGCTGGCCAGTCCCCAGCAGGGATGTGAAGCCTTTGTTCTTGCAGCTGTCCATGTAGGTCTGGTCACAGTGTTCTTGTACATCTCCAACAAGACAAATATTGTTGTCTGTTCTGTAACTTTTTATCTCTGTATGAATGGAAAAGTGCCATACTTTCAAAGGTCAGAGTCTTGAGAACGGTCTATCCTGTGTATTTCAGCCTACAGGCAACAGTCTTTTACAAAAGGTGCAGAGCCAGCATGACTAAGCACACGAAAAGGACCAGATCTAATATGGAGTCAGGTTTGTTCTTCCTTATTACAAGACAGTAGTGCCTCTTTCCTGGTGTGTTGCCCATCCTCAGACCTCTCTCTATGATCCGCCAAAAGGGAGGGGCAGCCCTAGTCTCTCCTGGGGAATGGAATTACAAAGCCTTTTTCATGTGAAGGATTATCCCCTACCTGAACAATTTCCAAAATCATCTTCGTTTAATCAGGGAATCTACATCAAGAAGAGCAAAAAGATACCCTTGCAGTGTCCGGTTTGTCTATAAACTCTAAAGACAGATGTTTATTCACACACATGAAATGAATTTAACAAAAGTTAAAAATCAGGCGAGTTTGTGAATCCAATGGTGGATTTAGGCTCAATGCTTGGCGCATAGCAGACCCTCCTCCGTAAATCTCAGTTTTTCTCTCCTTCCAAACCTGCAACGGGGAGTAGAGATTTGTGCTGATGACCCTGAAGATGACAGCTGCCTCCAAGTCGGCCAGTATGAGCTAGGAGGCCTAGAAATCCACAACAGAGACACGTCTGGTGGCAGCACGGCGGCTGGTCCAGGGCAGGGAAGTCTGTCTGCTCCCAAATGCCTGCCTGGCCCTCCTGCATTTGGGGTTTGCCCCCTAGGAGTCTCTCTAGGTCTGGGCCCACAGTTCAGGCCTGCTCCCTGTAATTCAAAAAGAATTAAGCATTGAAAAGTGGGACTGTGGGGAAGGGGGTGCTTTACTCTAGTGACAGAAAGATGAAATGAGATGTCTGCATCCTTTAACACAGGTATCTGCCGGAAAATAAATGTTCTGCCTCACGTGTCAGAACACTGCAGAAATCGCTGATAGAAAAGAGATAACACCCCGAGGTCAACAATTCTGGCTGAACAGTGCCTTGTGTGTCTCTTGCCCAAAGCGAAAGATTAAGACCAACAGCCTGACTGTAATCAAAGCAGAACGCTGTGTCTGAAACCCCGATTCTTGAGACTTCAGCCGCAGGCCCCAGTGTCTCCCACCCATCGTGGCGTGGACGGCTCCATCTGGAGAGCACTCGGGTCTGAACTACTCACATGGTACACGCTTATCCCTCAAGTGCGGCCCCAGACCAGCGGCGTGGGGAGCCCCTAGGAGCTGAAAGGCAGAGTCTCAGGCCTGGCCCCAGACCTGCTGAATCAGGATCTGCATCCTAACAAGATCTCATGTATCTATGCGCCCACTGACGTTTTAGACACGGCCTTGTATCCTTACTCATCTTTCCAGACAAACACAGTCTCGGCTCCCCATGTAGAATGTGACCCCCACAGGTGTGAGAATGTTCTGTCTTCTTTCATCCCCTGTTTGCTGTCTATACCATAGGAATCATCAAGCATTTGCTTATTAAGGACAATTCCAAGACC
This sequence comes from Delphinapterus leucas, assembly GCF_059928025.1. Classification (NCBI taxonomy): domain Eukaryota; kingdom Metazoa; phylum Chordata; class Mammalia; order Artiodactyla; family Monodontidae; genus Delphinapterus; species Delphinapterus leucas. The sequence continues at coordinate 25,516,282 of NC_143138.1, forward strand.
CTGCCTCCGACTCAAACTAACCAGACACAAAAGGTACCCAGGAGTAGGGTTGTAGATTTAGCCAATAGAAGTCCAAGATGCCAGTTAAATTTGCATTTCAGATAAGCAACAAATCGTTTTTCGGTACAAGTGTGTCCGAAGTGTTGCCTGTGTCCTGTATTTTATCTACTCAGGAGTCAAAGTCCTGGGCTACCCAGTCCACCTCCCGGTCTATCTCTGCCTGCTTTATATTTGAGACCCTCACATGCTCCCAGTGGTGGTGGCTTTGGTACATGTTTCAAACCCCAGTTCATGGCTTGCTTCCTTTCTTCCACTGAGGGTGAGAGGCATATGGTGAAACTGGCATCAGAAAGACCTGGCGTCTGGCTCTGCCATATTGGCGACGAAGCAAGTTTTATCTTTCTGAGCCTCTGTCTCCTTCCCTGTAGAATGAGGGTATTGGTCCTCGCAACAGCATATAGATAGTGCCTGGAACAAAATGCATCACCGCTCCACCTCCCTGGCGGCCTTGATTACCTCTTCATAACTGTTGTCCTTGGGTCCATACCCTTCTCCAGTAACAACTCCAGAGAACGGGATGTGAACTGCACTTAACGATATAAACCAGGGCTGCCTCCACATAACATCTGTTACTGGTCTGCCCTGAATTCAGCTCTGATTTAGGCAGTTCCTGGGTTGCAAATTTAGGTTGAGATTCTTTACTCTAGTTGCTTCCCAGGTTAAAATGTGGTAATGACATGATTGTTATTTTTGCAACTATGGCAACCTTTTGTTTGAGAGGAAACGGTATTTAACCGCCACCAATCAATGAGTTTTCGTGTCAGTGGTCTAAACTGCATTTCTAACTAAAACGTGTTTGGGATTTCCATGCATTCCACAAGGAGCGTGTCTTTTTTCCCTTCCATTTCCACCTGCTTTTTCTGTTCTTTTTAACCACAGTTGCTGACACCACTAGAGGTTAGCAGAGGCAAGAAAGCCGATTCTATCCCTGTTGGCAACTCAGTGAGAGAGGAAATTGAATTTTTCAGCGGTATTTTTTCCCAAATGGGAAAAAAAAAAGCTGAAATTGATGTATATATTTAATCTTTATTTTTATTAAGTATTTGTACAAGCCATATATATATATTTGATAATATCTGAATAATCAAAAAGTTAGAGAAGTACCAGTTTTATGAAGTGTGTTGCTTCTACAGTTTAATTTGATTTTAAGGTAAAATTAGTAGAGAGTCCCAGCACCAGCCCTTAACATTGCAGACGAAGCTTAGGGGTCTGGGTTATAGTTAAGGAAACAATATTTCAAAATAATAAGAGGAGCTTGGATTAAAATATTACGTCTGGGGCTTCCCTGGTGGCGCAGTGCTTGAGAGTCCGCTTGCCGAAGCAGGGGACGCGGGCTCGTGCCCCGGTCTGGGAAGATCCCACATGCCGCGGAGCAGCTGGGCCTGTGAGCCATGGTCGCTGGGCCTGCGCTTCCGGAGCCTGTGCTCCGCAACGGGAGAGGTCACAACGGTGAGATGCCCATGTAATGCAAAAAAAAAAAAAAAAAAAAATTACGTCTTCTTGCTTTTCCTCAGTCAAGACTTTGTTTTGTTTTTTAATATATTTTTTTAATGTGGACCATTTTTAAAGCCTTTATTGAATTTGTTACAATATTGCTTCTGTTTTATGTTTTGGTTTTTTGGCCGGCAGGCATGTGGGATCTTAGCTCCCTGAACAGGGATCGAACCTGCACCCCCTGCATTGGAAGGTGAAGCCTTAACCACTGGACAGCCAGGGAAGTCCCTGGTTTTTGCTTTTGGTTTCTGTAAACCCATCTAACACTGTTCACAATAGAGTAGTGCCTATCAAGGGCCACTATAAATCTCTTTCAGTCACCCGAGAACTGGAAAATTACTGAAGACTGCAAGTCTATTCTCTGAAAATCCACATCCTGTAGAGACACAGCCAGCCTGGGCACTGCTGTGGAGCAGAATAGACATAAACCCACACCCTTTTCCTGCACCTTGCCCTTTGAAGCCCAATAAAAGACTCAAACTCCCACCCTTCTGTGCCGATGCCGCTCTACGTGTCTGGCCCCTTTCTTCCCTTGGAAAGTAAATAAAAACTCTCTTTTCTCTCCTTGCTAATATTTCTGTGAATTCTTTCACAACCTATGTTGGCTCACCTAGCAGTTTCCAGCTTGCCCAATTTTTGCTAACACAGATATTTTGACCCATGGGTTTGCATTTCTAGCCTGGGCCAGGCTTGGTCTTCTCTGTTACAGACACTCACACACAACATAACTGTAACTAAAATGAAAGTTTTAGCAAAAATTACTTAGCCTTACTATGTATGATACACCCTGGTATTTATTATTATATTGCAATTGAAAAATGGTAATTAGAACCCGTTGTGTTGATTTCACAGTCCACAATGGGCCACAACCCATAGTTGGCAAACACTGGTATGGAGAAGTTCCAAGACATTGGTGTCAAATAAAAGTGCAATAGGTTCCCCACTTGTTTTAGGCTAGCCGCTTAACCTCTAGAGACATCAAAATCCTCAACTGTAAACTTAGAATAATAACAGAATTTACCTCAACTAGTTTTTATGAAGATGAAATGAGGATAAAAATGAGAAATGCCCACTATGTGGTAGACACTAAACATATGTTAGTTCCTTTCCATATACTATAAAGGTAATGTACTAACATCTCTTTCTCTAGATGGTAAAATAAAATTCACCCAGCAGTGAAAAAATATAGAATTCCAATAGAAAAAAAGGAATGAGCTTCCTCTTCTGTGGAGAGAAGTTAGAAGGGTTTGGGGACAGTTAAGGCAGGATTCAGCCCCAGTTAATGTTTTTGAACAAGTGCATAATGGCAGCCAAAGACTGCCACTGCTCCCTGCTCCTCTCTGTAAGTGAAGTTTTCTGGTTTCAAAGCCCCTCACAGGCCTAAGGTGACAGCTGTGTAAGAACAAAGCTTCTCTGTTTATGTCCTCAGAGTGAGGACAGATGCAATCTGAGACTTGGTTTGGTGCAATTTCACAATGATGCCCACTGATAGGTGAGAATTTGGTCCAAGGAAGAACCACATGGGACCCCTCCAATGCCGCCATAAAGAAGGCAGACACAACCCCTTCTGTTCGAACATACGTTATAAAGTGCAGTTTGCTTCTGTGGTCTGATTCATCCAGCTTCACGGTAACTGAGGGACTGCTAATATGGCAGGAAAGCCCAAGCTTCACTATGTCAACGCATGAGGCAGGATGGTGGCATCTAGGAGGACACCCAAGCATTTTACAGTGTTAAAATGCCATATTCCCTGGAGCACATGTGGGACTCTGTTGAGTGCTTCCCTCTAGAGGTGTCACTGAGAAAAGCACATCTTAACTCAGGTCAGAAGGACACAGCAACTCTGTGCTGGTTTCCTGGGGGAGGGAGTCATGGACAGACTCCAGAGATCTGGTCCCTCAGGGGAGAGCAAGCAGCAAAGGAGGGTTTCAGATGAGGTGTTGTCCTGCAAAGGGAACCTCTAGTGTGCTCTCTTAGCCTCCTAACAGAATGTTTACCTAAGCCTCGGGATTACACTTTCTCGATTGCTTCATGAATGCACAGGACATTAGCCTTGTCCGTTATCAAGTTCATGAAGAAACAAGTACATAAAAATTCCAACAGTGCCAGTTTAGGTTGTTTAATTTCTATAAATCAGCAACCCACAGTTTTCGCTGTGGTCCAGCTTTGGGGTTCAAGGATGTGTTCAGAGCTCCCAGGCAGGATGAGTTCAGCACAGGAGGCTGAAGTAGGGGGGGATTTTGAGAGGATCCCAGGCCTCCTTTTCTTCAGCCCAGCCCGACAGAGGAGGGTGTGGGACAAGGCTTACCAGAGGCTCTTGGTCGGGACTTCTGGGTTCTCTGGGCCCAGAGGCAGATCCTCACAACCCCATCTCCATCGGTCTCACAAGCAACATCACACCAGCTAGTCCCATCCTACCTCGGCCACCCTCCCACAGTGACCACCCACCATCCCTTATGTTGTCTTGAACTGGGTGCTTTATAAATTGTTGCCCACACACCTCACTGTCTGTGTAGTCTGACCCTATGGGATCATGTAGAGCCACAATAAACTGTTCCACTGAGCAAGTTAGAAACCCCCAATTCTCAAACTTTTCACCATCAAGACTCCTTTTCAAAATATGAAGTTGAATGGAGGGAGGTAATATACAGCAGAGGTCCCTGGCGGCAGCATCTTGGGGGTCAGTGGCCCCATGGATACCCCTTGCTGGGGGACACGCAATACCTTGTCCTGATCTCACAGGGAGAGAAAGTCTTTCGAGAGATATTAAAACTCCATAACTAGAAGAACTTCCCAGTCCCTTCCCACCAGTGATATCGCCCTCCCAAATCACTACCTAATCACTGACAGAGGTGGAGGCAGGGTGGAGGTGAATTGAACTTGCAAAATAAGCAGTTACGTGCTGCAACCCATGCTTTTATCTTGGTGGCTCTAATCCAGATTTCCAGGTGGCCATGATCACTGTCTTCTGTGTGATCATCCTGCCAAACTCAGAAATCCTGCAGTCTCCATAGTCTGCACCAGACAGAGGCCATGCTGTGGAATGAAATAACAAAAATGCTGTGGAATGCATGCTCAGTAATGCTGTGGAATGAAATAATAAACATTCACTATTTCTGCTTTCCAGTTTGAAGAGATATTTATGGAAACTTCAGAAGACTTGGATAAGTTAAGAAATGGTAAGACCAAGAAACTAAATTCCTCTGATGGGAGGATCTAGTACAAGTCATAAGTTGAGGTTTGAACCCCAGCAATGCCATGTGTGTGCATGGTGGGAGTGGGGTCAGTGGAGAGGGAGAAGCATGGTTAAAGGTAAGGGGTGGGGCTTCTTGAGCAGGTCTTGCAGCTCACTCAGGACTAGGAAGGGCTGGAACTCTGAGTATTTGCTAAAGGAGCCAGCCCCGGTGCCCTGTGAATGCCGTCTCTGTGCACTCCCTGCCTTTCTGCACCGTGAGTGACTGTATCAGTTCAGGATGCCACACAGCCCTCCCACCCAAGGAAAACAAATGCATTAGAAAGAAGAGGGGAGAAACAGGCCCAGCAGTTGCCTTCAATTCTTTTCTCTGGCAAGTTTGACAAGGTAACATCCTAGCAGTATTGTGGAATTGGTGAGCAGGGAAAGGGTCCTCCACATAGAAATCTCTCAAAACCTGCCTTATATGATGTGAGACTTACTTGAGAACTTCCCATTTGAAATGGCAACCTACTGCAGCTTCTTCCAACTTCTTTCTAAAATATCCGTGAAGACAAATTGACACAGAATTAAAAGGGACCTCCCATGTATCTGAATGGGAAATAAAAAGAGAAATGAAATAATAAGTTCAAAAGTAAAAGGCAGATTGATAGGAAAAAGAAGGACTATAGCAAGCTAAAACCAAATGCCATCCTGCTTAAGCGTTCCAGATCATTTTAGTGTTTCATTTTATATCTACAGTTATTTCAACATTTTTTCATCCTAGAAGGGTATATTTCTTTTCTTCTTTCAAAAGAAGGGAGTTTGATGTTCCAGCAAGTGCCCATGGTTGAAACTGATGGGATGAAGCTGGTGCAGACCAGAGCCATTCTCAGCTACATTGCCACCAAATACGACCTCTATGGGAAAGACATGAAAGAGAGAGCCCTGTACGGTACTTTTTCTGTTCTTTCATCAATGATTAATAGGAACGATCTAGGTCCTTCTCTGAGTGATCAGGATGTGCTCACACGGATCATGACCGACAGCAGTATAGACCTTAGTGGGTATAACTGAGTACAGCAGAGACCTATGAGGATGAGGGAAGAGTGGAACTTGGAGTGGAATCAAGAGCTTATGAAAGAGGATGTGGTCCATGGATATAGTACAGTGACAGAGGTTTCCAAACACAGGTGAACTATAAAGCCAGGAGGATGCTGGAACCATGACTCCAGGAGCTCAGGCTGGGCACTCACCAACAGCTAGAGACAAGGGACAAAGTGTCTGAGTGTCTAGAGGATAAAGAATGGAAAGGGAAGGATCTAAAGGAATTGATTCTTAAGTTTCAGAAATTTTAGTATAATGACCAGGAACCTAATTTATCAGTCCTTTATATGGACTGGTCACTTGACAGAGTAAACAAAGGCTGGTCCTCTAGATGCCAGGATTATCTGGAACATTTTACTGTATGTCTGAAGCAGCCAGATTTATTCAATACAAGCATATTTGAGGGAAATTTGTTCTCTGTTGTGATGGGGCCACATGACTGATACTAAAATCATGTAATGAACTGTGAACAGTTACTCAGAAAGTTACACATATAGTTACCATATGACTCAGCAATTCCACTTCTAAGTACATACCCAGGAGAGTCAAAAATACATCCACACTAAAACTTGTACACAAAAGTGCACAGCAATGTTGATCATAATATTCAAAAAGTGGAAGCAAACAAAATGTCCAACAACTGATGAATTGATGAACAAAGGATGGTACATCCATACAATGGAATATTTTTAGCCATGAACAAGAGTAAAGTACCAATACATGTGACAACATGAATGAACTTTGAAAAGTACTAAATGAAAAACACCGGACACAAAAGGCCACATACTGTATGATTCCAAATGTATGAAATGTCCAGATGCTCAAATCCATAGAAATAGAAAGTAGTTGAGTGGTTACCTGGGGCTGGAATGTGGAGGAATTGGAGAGTGACTGTCAAGGGTACTGGATTTCCTTTTGGATAAAATGATAAAAATAATGTTCTGGAATTAGAATGTGGTGATGGTTTCAGAATGATAGTACAATTTTAAAGATGAAAATGATACCATGTGAATATATTTCAATAAAGTTTTACTTTAAAAAACTCCTATAGGAAGCCCTGTTTGGAACAAAAACAAAAAATCACCCGGAATATACATTGTTGAAACTGTGTGAAGAATTGCACTATTTCATTATATATTTTGTTTTTTTTTAAAGATTTACTTATTACTTATTTATTTATTTTATTTTATTTTTGGCTGCATCAGGTCTTAGCTGTGCCACACAGGATCTTACGTTGTGACGTGCAGGTTTTCTCTCTCTAGTTGTGGCGCACAGGTTCCAGAGTGGTGCGCTCTGTAGTTTGTGGTATGCAGGCTCTCTAGTTGTGGCGCTAGGGCTTAGTTGCCCCTCCACATGTGGGACCTTAGTTCCCTGACCACGGATCAAACCGCGCCCTCTGCATTGTGAGGCGGATTCTTTACCACTGAACCACCAGGGAAGTCTCCTCACGATATATTTTGGGTGGAGTCTTGAGAAATGCAAACAAGGCCAGAGCCAGGCAACCGTATGTGGAGACGGTTGTGGAGTCATGTTCTGTGGGAAATAGTTGGAGGAACTACTGATATTGGGCATCTAAATGGTCCTGGTGGTGTAACAGGATGGGACAGGGAGAGGGATGTGACTGGGACCGTGGTGCCAGGACTCTCTCTGGACATGACTGAGGTGGTACCAACACATCACACCGTGCACAGAACACGCCACAGCAGACATGGCAAACCCCCTGTGTGGTCTCAGTGGTTACCTGTAGTGATTCACCCATTTCTCTCTTGCCTCTGACTCTGGATGGGTCACCGGTGTGCTTTGTCCCTATATTTGATTTGTGTATAACCAAAATATTAGACATATGTCTACCTTAATGGCTTGTTCTAGAATGAAATGTTAAAATTAATAAAACTCATAACTGAATGACTGGCATAGAAAAATGCACCCAGTGGAGGAGAATTACTTTTATCACCTCCTGATGTCCCACTCTTATCCATTCTCAAACTATAAAATCTAAGGCAGGAGACATTTGACAATTTGGTCATTTTGTTTTTCAGGATTGATATGTATTCAGAAGGTGTGACAGATTTGGGTGAGATGATCATGCTTTTGCCAGTGAACCCACCTGATCAAAAGGATGTCAAGATGACGCTGATCTGCGAAAGAACAACAAACCGTTACCTCCCTGCATTTGAAAAAGTGAGTGGACTGTTTAGTGTTTTGGGCACTGAGATCAGAGGACCAAGAAAAATAGTGCCTGGCATTGCAGGGACATTGACCTTCACCTCTGTGAGTATTTCTGAATACTAATGTAACATCCTGATTCTCAAGGTATTTTATAAAAATCGACTATGAGGAAGAATTGTACCAGTTTTACCCAAGTTGTAATTTTTCAGCAAAATTTTGATTTACTTAGACCCAGTCTGGAATTCTCTACTTGATTGAATTTCGTGGTTGTACTTAGAGCTTGGGCTGAGAGCCACACTGGAGCCTGGAGTACATGGATCCTGCAGAACACAGTGCAGGGGCTTTGATCCAAGAGGAGCACAATGACAGCAATGCATCAGAAAATATTCTGGTAGCGTGTGTAGGGGGACATGAGACCAGCTGCCCTTCAGAAGAATGTGGTACTGTTTCGGGGATGAATGAGATGTTTCTAAACAGAGATGGGGGCAGTGGGGTGGGGAGGAAGAGACAGAGGAAAAGCTGTTCAGGAAAAAATAATCTACAAATTTTGAGGACATGGCTCTCAGAATTTTGAAGAAAGTCATACAAAACCAAGGAAATGATGTTCCATCATTATACCTAGTATATATCTTAGTTAATGTTTCTCTTTTAAGGTAAGAGGAGAACATTTCAAGATCAAAACTACCTGAAATCATGTGAAACAAAAATCATGAACCAAAAAAAAAATGACTTAAAGAGATTCAGGAGACTTACGTATAAATAAGAAGATTAACAACACCCACATCTTTATAAAGCATAGGGACATTCTTTCATTTATTCAGCAAATGCTAATTCATTGCTTGCATGTCCAGCCATGATATTCAAGGAGTGAAGAATTTAACAGTAATCACAAAGCATACCCTCCTGGCCCTTGTGGTGCTGAGTGTTTACGGAACTTTCACATGATGATAAGCTCTTCAGTGATTGCAGTTTGAGTACAACTATACTTTGAAAACAAAGGGCCCCATGACAACATAAGTAAAAATTATATATTACAAAATACGTTTATTGTTTGTTTGTTTGTTTTTTTGGCTGTACTGCGTGGCTTGCAGGATCTTAGTTCCCCAACCAGGGATCGAACCCGTGCCCCCTGCAGTGGAAGCATGGAGTCCTAACCACTGAACTACCAGGGAATTCCCTATTACAGAATACGTTTTGATGTTATTATATTCTTTTCCAAATAATTATCCATTTGTCCATACTTCTACATGTATACATAAGCTGAAAGTGTATTTGCTAAAATGTTATTATCTTTAGTTGGTGGTGCTGTGTGTGTTTTTTCTCTTTGTACATTATGATTTCCAGATTGGTGGAATATTTTAATAAATATCACATTTCCCTAACATATTATTATAAAAAGTTTCATACATGCAGAAAAGTTTAAAGATGTATAAAATGAACTCATATGAACCCACCACGTGGATACCAAAAAGCTTTGTTTTCCATTATCATATGTCATTATCTCTCCATTCTTGTTCTGTCAATCAAACGTATTATTTTGGATAGATTTCAAAGTGACTTTAAGTCATCAGGGAAGTTCATTCCCAGACATTACAGCATGTGGATCGTACCATGCTGCAAGTTAGGAGTCAGGGAGATGGGAGTTCAAGTTGATCCAGGTTTATTTCAGGTCCCAGAGAGAGAGACCAGGAAACCAGGAAGCAGAAAAGAGGAGAAATGTAGACTCTGAAATGGTTTTCTCAGGGTTGAAGAAGACTGTCAAGAAGTTGGAGTCACCGCCCAAGGGAGAAAGATGAGAGGGATATGAAGGGCCATGTCATGAAGCCCAGGGCTGCACACTTTAGGGTGTGGGGCAACAGAAACACTGTGCAGACCATGCTAAGCCCTTGGCTCAGGGGAAGAAGCAAGTAAGTCAGCCAGAGTGAGGTGGGCCCAGGACGAGGAAATGGTGGTCGGGCTTCCACAGAGGATGAGGAGGGGACACCAGGGACCCACTTGGCCTGTCTTACTGATTCGGGGGGAGCAGAAGGCTTCTTTATTGAGAAGCCTCCTCAATGAAAAGCCCAAGTAGCCCCTGCTCGCCACAACTAGAGAAAGCCCACCTGCAGCGACGAAGACCCAACACAGCAAAAAAACAAAACAAAACATGTCACGTTTATGGCAACACTATTTAAAAAAGCAAAGATATGGTAGCAACCTAAATGTCCATCAACAGATGAATGGATAAAGAAGATGTGGTACATATACACAACAGAATATTACTCAGCCATAAAAATGAACAAGATGAGGCCATTTGTAGAGACATGGATGGACCTATAGACTGTCATACAGAGTGAAGTAGGTCAGAAAGAGAAAAACAAATATCATATATTAACGCATATATGTGCAATCTAGAAAAATGGTACAGATGAACCTGTTTGCAAGGGAGAAATAGAGAGACACAGATGTAGAGAACAAACTTATGGACACCAAAGAGGGGAAAGGGAGGGTGGGATGAATTGGGAGACTGGGATTGACATACATACACTAATATGTATAAAATAGGTAACTAATGAGAACTTGCTGCAGAACACAGGGAATTCCACTTCGCTGCACAGTAGAAACTAACACAACATTGTAAAACGTCTATACCCCAATAAAAAAATAATAATAAAATAAAATTTATTATGTAAAGAATAATGAAATAATGCCATTTGCAGCAACATGGATGGGCCCAGAGATTATCATATTAAGTGAAGTAAGTCAGACAGAGACAGATGTCATATGATAATATATTGCTTATATGTGGAATCTAAAAAAAAAAAAAAAGATACAAATGAACTTATTTGCAAAACAGAAATAGACCCACAGACCTAGAAAAAAAAAAAAACTTATGGTTACCAAAGGGGAAATGTTGGGGAGGGATAAATTAGGAGTTTGGGAGTAACATATACACACTACTATATATAAAATAGATAACCAACAAGGATGTACTGTATAACACAGGGAACTCTTCTCAATATTTTGTAGTGACTTATAAGGGAAAAGAATCTGAGAAAGAATATATATATGTATATATATGTAAATATGTATAACTGAATCACTTTGCTGTACACCTGAAACCAATACAACATTGTAAATTAACTTCAATTAAAAAAGAAAAAAAAGTTTAAAAAAAAACTGAAGGAAAAAAAAAGCCATACTTCAATACTTCACTCACTGGCAGAAAGGGTCCAATCAATCTGAAATTTTGTATTTAATTGCCGACCTTGAAAAGATATTAACCAGTTGTAGCATGATAAGGGAATGACTCATCATTTTTCTTTTTTTAAATCTAGCATGGAACCAGTGGCCCTGAATGCTGTGGGAGGGGCTTTTCCCTAACCCGACTCTCTCTGCTTCAGAGAGGAGTTCAGTCAACTGTAACAACAGCTTATAAACACATGTGGACTTGGCTTTGAGGTGCTGAGCCAAGTGGGAGACAGACTTTCATAAGGTACGTACTGATTTTATACATCTGTATAGTGTGCTCATAGCACAAGAAAAACTGTTTTATACTCACATTGTGCCTTCTTGCTGTGCTTAGGGGACAATTTTAGTCCATTGCTGTTGGATACATCGTTACAGAAATGTAAAAATGAAGAATTTAGAAACCTAGGCATGAGAATTTAGATCTGAGAAAAATTAATGATATGAGGAGAAAAAAGAATGATAGCATTTTAGACAATCGGAGAATATGACCAGTGTGTGAGAGAGTGTAGGTGTTTATGCTGGGGTAACTTTCTCTGTAGAAGTAGTCAGTTCACAACAAGTGCAAATTGTGATGCTGTAATACTGTGTGGGCTGTGAAAAATCAAAATTAAGATTCATTAAAATGGGAATAAGTCTGAATGTCAACAGAAAATTAGAGTGGGCTGTGGCAATTCCCCTTCTCTCTCTGGGATTTAAGCAACTCATGGCAAACCTCCAAAGGAAGTCTTGATGGGAAAACTAGATAATACGGGAGCAGAGAATTAGCTTTTAAAAAATACAGAAATCCACCTGGCTAGAAGGTACAAGTCATTCAAATTGGAATGTAGGCGTGAACAATGCACTGTTATAAGTATTAATGTTGGGGGGAAAAAACAAAGGCCTTAGACAGGAGAGGTTCAGTGAGATCCCGTGAAAGTCCTAGAGCTGTCCAGGGCAGGATGAATTCACAGGAGAATTATAGTATCTGAGACTGAAAAGAGAAGATATGGATACAGCAATGACGAGAAGCACTTTGCAAGATGCTACAGACAGCAGCATTTGGATCCCATGACACGTGGGGTAGAGTCATTAACTTGGAGCCTGAGATGCAGTGGAGCTGGGGCCACCTGGGCAGGTGGGCAGCAACCTCTGCTTTCTCAGCCTGCAGCCGTTCCCCTTGCTCTGCCCTGCTTGGCTAAGAGAATCATGGTTCTTGGGTAGAACCAATAAAGTGAAGTCACTGATGGGCCCTTTATGCGCTGTCAGTTGTCTACAAACCTGTTTTTCTGACTAGATTTAAACCCCTTTAGGGCAGCCACCACATCAGGCTCCTATCGTGTTCCCCAGCAGCCATCAATTCTTAGCACAGGAAACTGCCCAATGAGTCTTAGTTGAGGAAGTTTGAAGGAAACTTGTTAAGAGAAGGAAATATGTTACACGTCAACCAGAAACAAGGTGTTCAAGAAGGATCAGTGAAACGTCTGCATTTCCAGGGAAGAAACAGGAGGTAGGAGACAAGGGATCTTTTCCATCAAGTGTTGACAGTGAGACCCTGAGCTCCTGCTCTAAAAAGCAGTGGGTGGAACCCACTGCCATGGCTGGAACCCATGCAAAGCGGCTGGGGGACCAGCAGATTCCGGAGTTGTCCAGATCAGGGAGTGAGTGGGGCTGGGGCCAGGCCTGAGGGGAAAGGCAGGTAGGGTGCATGGTTCAGGGGCAGAACCAGGGGTTAGCTGCGGTCCTGGGGTTTTGAAAGGCTGTGTTCAGTGCTGTGTCAGACTGCATTGAATCTTCGCCAGAAACTTCCTGCATTCCAGGTTAACTAATCAGTGAACATCACTCATCTTTCACACAAGCCAAATAAAAAGGGAGCCATTGTATAACTTGGCTGAAAAAAGTCTGGATATGTATAAAATCTCATTCCTACTGGAGCTATGGGTCAAGAGGTAGGTAGGTAGGTAGATAGATAGATGTAGATAGACAGACAGTTACAGACAGAAGAAAGAAGACGCGTGGGCTATCCGGTGTGCTCAGAGACTCGCCTGTCTCTCAGGAAATGAGAGCAGGAGGGAAATTGGATTTCCTGGTCCCTATTATGAATTTTTTATACCTTATCTAGTTTTCTCAACCATCCTCACTAATAGATATAACTATATAACTATATATATATATATATATTTTTTTTTTTTGTGGTACGTGGGCCTCTCACTGTTGTGGCCTCTTCCGTTGCGGAGCACAGGCTCCAGACGCACAGGCCCAGTGGCCATGGCTCATGGGCCCAGCCGCTCCGTGGCATGTGGGATCTTCCCGGACCGGGGCACGAACCCGTGTCCCCTGCATCAGCAGGCAGACTCTCAACCACTGCGCCACCAGGGAAGCCCGATATAACTATATTTTAAAAGAGAACATTGAGGTACAGAGATAAGACAACCCTCCCCTGGGTTTACATACCTTATAAAGGAAAGGAGTTGGGCTTTGTCTCTAAGCCTCCCTTCTCTCTGCTAAGAAACGCTGTCCTTAGGAGCACCCCCAGAGACACAGATCCTTTATCTCACACTGGAATTATCCCAGGATACATTCCTTTTAGGGAATATAAGCCTACTTCCTTATGAAGGTCAAATATATTTATACTAGTGCTCAATTTACTCACAGTAAATTTTCAGGATGTCAGAGTAAAACAAGGCACACTTTTGTCCATTTTTCCTCATATCGAGCCCTTAAGAATCAGCTAACAAAAAGGAACTCGTGAATTTGATGTTTCCTTCTCTTCTTCCCATTTAACTGTTAGTTGGCTAATGGATTCCGAATGGGGAAAAAATTAATAAACGAGGGTCTCAGAGAGCAGCAGAGAGACTGCCTAAGCATTACTTGGTTGGGCGGTGGCAGCCCGGGACCGGAAGTCAGAAGATGCCTTCAAATGACCCTAATGCTCACAAAACATGTGAGCTAGGAAAGTAGCTTTACCTCTTTGAATTTCAGTTTCCTTCTCTTGACAATAGGATATTAGAAGCTGTTTCCCGGGGTTGTCCTGAGGGTGAACACAGTTGCTAGATATTGAGTGTGAATCAGGAACACACGTGTGTGACTGATGGCAAATCATCGAATCTCTCTAGTTCCTCATTTTCTGGGGACCGGGAAGTTTACGTCACCTTTGCCCCAGCCTTGAACAGGCCTTTGGAAATCTCTTATTTGAAAGGTGAAGAAAGCTGCTTACAAGGAACATACGATAAAATATTACATAAGTGAAAAATTCATTTCCTTTTGTAAGGTGATCCTCAGTCACTGGATAAGGGAGCTTAGTGTGAGGGGGACCTGTGACCTCTGGTTCACAGCAGCACCCTTCACAGAATTCTGCTGAATCACAGCACCTCCATTTCCCGTGACAAGAAAGTACACAGTCTCCAATTACAAGACAGATGAGTTGAGTATGTTTCCAAAGGATTCTTTACTTTCTAAAGGTTAGACCACTGAGTCCTTACTTTAAAAATGTGGATGTTGGGACTTCCCTGGTGGCGCAGTGGTTAACAATCTGCCTGCCAACGCAGAGGACACAGGTTCAAGCCCTGGTCCGGGAAGATCCCACATGCCGCGGAGCAAACTAAGCCTGTGCGCCACAACTGCTGAGCCTGCGCTCTACAGCCTGCGAGCCACAACTGCTGAGCCCACGTGCCACAACTACTGAAGCCCGGGCGACTAGAGCCCGTGCTCTGCAACAAGAGAAGCAATAAGAAGGCGGCGCACCGCAACGAAGAGCAGCTCCCGCGCGCCACAACTAGAGAAAGCCCGTGTGCAACAACGAAGACCCAACGCAGCCAAAAATAAATAAAATAAATTTATTTTTAAAAATGTGGATATTGAAAACATTTTGATATCTAAAATAAAGTCATAACGTACTTTTCAGGGAGATCTTTATTGGGTAAAGAGAAGTCTATTTTTGTCCCAAACGCCACAACCACGAAAATTTGCAAGAGAATCTTAATGTTTTTCAAACGGAGCTTGAGAAACTCTCCGCGGCCGTGGCAGCGGCTGCTCTTCTCCGGGTTCTGTCACGGTGGCCTGTGGTGCCCAGCTCTCCGGTCCCCTCCCCCTTCCGGCGAGAGTGGTCGCCAGGGAGGCCCTCTCAGCCCTGCTCTGCGGGGTCCACAGGGGGGCGTGGGTGCTGGGCGGCGGCGAGCCGGTGGGCAGTGGGGCTTGTTCCCGGGGCCCCCGGCGCCCGGTGCAGAACGGCGGCGGCGGTTCGCGTGAACATCCAGGTGCTGCTGGGGGCGGCCGACCGCCTGGAGCGGCGGGAGAGAGAAGCTGAACACGGTATGCCTCCATGTTACCGTGCAATAACAAGGACAGAGATGCCTTAAAACGGAGGAGCAAATCCCACAAGACTGAGCTGCTCTCCCTGTTCCATGTGCTTTGTGACCACCTAGAGGGGTGGGATAGGGAGGGTGGGAGGGAGGGAGACGCAAGAGGGAAGAGATATGGGGACATATGTATATGTATAACTGATTCACTTTGTTATAAAGCAGAAACTAACACACCATTGTAAAGCAATTATACTCCAATAAAGATGTAAAAAAAAAAAAATCCCACAAGAATAACAGCAGTAGCAGATCTGTTCACAGTGAAATGGAGAAGAATAGACGGGCCCACCCTGGCTTGTGCCTGGAAAAGTTGAAGGGGCTGATGCCACTTGGTCCGGAATCAAATGGACACACTACGTTGAGTTTATTAACAAAAGCAAAATTGCACATAAAGACACTTGAAGGTTGTGACAGAAAAGCCATTCACCAAATAGACCAGCTTCAGCGAGAGCAGTGACACCTGAAGAGGCAGCTGGAGAAGCTGGGCATCGAGAGGATACAGATGGACAGCACAGGCTCCACCGTCTCCTCGGAGCCTCCAACTCCGACGGGGAAGAGAGGAATGTGGACGCCGAAAGCACAGACTGCCTCACGGGCGACCTGGCCTGGAGCCGCAGCAGCGCGAGCGACTCAGACGAGCGGGGAAGCATGCAGCGCCTGGGCAGCGAGGAGGGCTACTCCAGCTCCAGCATCAAGAGAAGAAAGCTCCAGGACGGCCACAAGACACGTCTTGGTCTCTAGGAGAGCGTGGTCGCTTCGGCTGCCGCCCGGGTGGTCCTCCCCGTCGGTTCTGATTAGGTAGCTTATCGGACCTGCTCAAAATTCCCTCGCACGTCGGCCTCCGTGTACCACCGTCACCAAAAGCAGCTGTGTGAAAGTTGTCAAGGAAGTGCTTAGGATTGTGGGTTTCTTTTCTTTTCTTTTCTTTTTCTTTTTTAAATTTAAGTCCCATCCCCATCTTTAATGGGGTTGAGCGGGCCCCCGCACCTGCTGGCGTAGGGTAGGCACAGCTGAGCCAGTCAGTGCAGCCTGGACACCTAAGGGCATCACAGACCCGTTATTGCTCCGTCTGGGGTGGCTGAATGCCACTCGTCCCTCTAAGAAGTTGGAGGACACAGACCAGGATTGTGGGTTTCTGATTGCATCCTCTAGCTTCTCTCTTTCTCTCCGTAAAAATTCGTCTCTGAGAGACTGTACATTCCAATCAATTTGAACCACCCAAGAATTCTTAGGCCGAATAAGACTTCTCACGTCTCGGCCATTTCCCCCCTTTTATTTACTGTCCCCGTGTAGTCTACCAGACCTTCCTTAAAGTTCTCTGGCTTCCTATGTGACTTGCCTAGCAGAAATGTCCGAATGTGTCTTGCGCTTAGGAAACTGAAGGAAACAAACTTTTAAAGTTGAGATCCTGATCTCAAAACTTCAAAGTAAGCTTTGAAAGTGGGATTTAAGAGCGCTTAACCATGGCCCTCACCGCCCGTGAGCAGGCAGGAATACCTCCAGAAAACACACCCTTCACACACACCCCGCGCCAACGCCCCCGACCCGGGTGTGGATGGGAGCAGTATTTCTCACTCTCAAATGGACCCCTTGCGAACACGTCTTTGGGGTAGCACAGCTAATAAAAGTTCCAACATCGTTTGTTCTCACAAACAGAACGGTACAATCTATTTTTGTGCGCAGTTCTTGGGATCGTGCTGTGTCCCGCTCTCCCAAGACACATTTCCCCTCCAAGTCGGTTATGCTCCTGGTCTCTGGAACATTTTTTTTCCCCTACCTCAGAGATAAATGAGATCTCCATTTCCCACTTAACACAAACTGATTATGCCTCTTTTTTTGTTTGTTTTTTTCTGAATAAGTGACATTTGGTCCAATTCTAACCTATTTTCCTGTTTAACTTTCAGCAATAACTGAGCTTTGGTGCTAGCTGAGCTAGTGTGCAACATCAGTGAAAAGAAAAGTCCACATTTCTCCTCTCTGTTGCAGGTGAACAGGAGGGGATGGTACAGCATTACGAGAATTCCTCTCCTTATTGATTATTTTTGGACACACCCAGAAACTTCTTTAAGGAGGCTTTTGGGTTAATAGTTTAAAAGGCTGATTTTTCTTTTTGGTTATGATTTCTCCCTTAAGTCGTCTCCCACTTTGTAGCATTTTTGTTTAAGCTAAAACAGAGCACATGTATATGTACATGACACATTAAATCTATAAATACTATTTATTCATTTGATATAAACTAATGTAATGGAAAATAAATTCTTATGACTGTGCTTTTATAGATGTTCTAGAAACTTTGTATGTAGGTATCTACAGACTTGGTTCATTTCCCCTTACTATTTTTGCATTCATATTTTTGAGGTCTCGGTATTTTCAGCCTCTGGTGAATCTTTTTCATTGAATTTGAACCATTTGTAAAACCTGTGACGCTGAAACAGAGCGTGTGTCACAAAGTGATGAGAACGTTCCTAAATCCACAGCCGCACCGCAACTTCAGGGCTCCCCGGCTGAACCAGTCGCGGCGGCGCCTGTGCCCCCGGCTGGCCTGTGGTCTCCCCGGCCCCAGCCTCACGTCCTCAGCGCCTCTTCCTTGCCCACGACTAAAAGTTCAAGCGCACTCCTCATGGAATCTCATTCTAGACGTGAAGAGCAGTTGAAACAAAGATTACTTTTGTCTTTATTTTTTCTTTTTATTGATTTCTTAATGTATTAATTTTTTTAAATTGGAAGTAGTGATTCCTAAATGATTCCAAAGTCATCTGTAATTCTTCTATTTTTGTTTTGTTCTCTTTTTCTCTTCCTTTCAGCTCTGGGTGTGGGGAGAGGCAGGTGACACAAAGGACTTTTTCTTTTTTATCGTTGGAATCTTTTCCAGTTACCAGCTGAAGATTTGCGCTGAAATACAACTTATATGCCTTTTGCATTTTTAAAGCCTGCTTCCTGAATTTAAGCAGAGTGATAGTGTTCAAAGAGCCAGTTCAGCCTGTAACATGTTTGAAAAAGATATATCTGCACTTTTAGGTCCCTTTCAAATGCCATTCGCTAGACCTCGCAAGCATTTTAATTGCTACATTCAAGCGCCTCACAAGTCCACGGTGCTGGGTGCTGTACGGCATCGAAAACTCAAGACTTTGGGAAAAGCTTGTGGGCTTGCGCTGGGGGAGTGAAGGGAACAAAACTTGTGTATTTGTTTGTTTAATTTAGAAATAAGGCATCTGCGAGATGCCATTATTTTCTGTGTTTTAATTGTTGTGCCTTTGAGTTAAACTGCATTTTTGTCTTTTGGTTGAAATATGAAATGTACTGTCCCAATATTAAATAGTAATTATTTGAAAGAAGAAACAGAGCTTGGGATTTGGATAGAAAATGCAACTGTTTCTCCCTAAGTCCTGGCTTTGGGACTCCTGCTTTTAATGAGTCCTGTGTGTTTCCCATTCACACCCATGATGGAACTAGTTCTGTCCATTGTCGAAGCCTTTGAGTTTCATTCTCTGGTTCCCTGCTATGTCCATTCCTCATGCAGGCTGCTGTAGACCAAGGGCTTTCAAACTGCACTCACCCGACAAGACCCAAGTATCTCTTACCATTACAGTGAACAAATGAGTGTGCACACGTGCTTTCTTTCACCCATACATGCAACAAAACTAAAAACTCATAGAACAATGCTTACCTCTTCGACATGTAAGGCACTCTGGTATTTTCTATTTTCTTCTACTTTATTTTAAAAATCGGTGGATTTCACAATCCACTGAAGGATTGTCATGTATATTTTGAAAAACATGAATATGGAAAAATGAAGCCTAGACTTGGGTTCATACAGAAATGGATTTGAATCCCAGGTCCGCCACCTACTTTGAGCAAGTTACCCTAGAAACCTCAGTAACCCCAACTGTAAAATGAGAGCAGTGACAAACTTCACTGCAGTTGATTTTTGTAGGGATAAATGAAAATAAATTTGTGAGAATGCCCAGTGTATGACAGACATTGAACAAATCTTAGTTCCATCCCATGCTGTAAAATTAATGCAGCAACATCCCTTGTTGTAGGTATAAGATGTACCAAGAGAGGTTATGTAGAATTCCAAAAAAAAAAAAAAAAAGGGAAGGAATTAGCATCCTGTGTTTGTAGAGAGAACTAGGAACTTTTGAGCGACCATTAAGCAAATCTGAGCCCCGTCTCAGCTTTTGAACAAATGCAGCATAACAGCCAAGGAGCTGAAGACAGACTCTGCAGCCTCCTTTTCACTGTCAGCGAAGTCCTCTGGCTCCAAGGCCCCTCCCTCCCAGGCTCCCAGGGCCTGCATCTGTGTGGGTTCCAGCCCTGCCCTCTTTTTAATCCTGGGCGTGGATTTCCATGAATGTCATTTAAGCTCTGAGCGTCTGTTTCATTAACGGAAAAATGGAGATAATAACTATTTCATGAGACTGTTGTGAGGATTAAAGATATAATGCATCCAAAGGGGTTAGTGTTGGGTCAGGACCATTAGGAGGTTTTTAATAAATACTAGTTCTTTAGTCATTCTGCTCCCTAACCCCCAGCCATGCATCCTCACCACAGACTCACCTCTTAGCCTGCCAAGACAATCAGATTTTACCCAATGGAGACTGGACAATGGTTTGGTGCAATTTCCCACGGTTGGCTATTGGGGGTGGGAATTTGGGCCAAGGCAGACATTCCAGGGACTCTTCGGACTCTGCGACAAAGGAGGCCAATACTTCTTCAGCATTGTTGGTGCTGTTCAGTCATATATCATAAAGTACATCTTGCTTCTGTGGTTTTATTCTTTGTTCATTCATTTACTCATTCATTCATTCATCCATTAAAGTTTAGAGAAACCAGGAGACTGCCATCATGGCGGGGAAACCCAAGCTTCACTACTTCAATGGACGGGGCAGAATGGAGGCCATCCGGTGGCTCCTGGCTGCAGCTGGAGTAGAGGTAGGTCCTGAGTTTGTTCATCTGAAGTTGAATCTAAATTAACTGTATCAAAGTACTTTTCTCACGTAAGCTAGGGGACTTTTCTAACTAAATGATCTGTTAAGAGTTCTGCATTAAAACAAATTTGTCAGTTATTTAAGAGATAAACAGATTTGTCCTAATATGTTATTAAAATGTCTTCTTATTAGAGAGAATAAACAGAGTAAATTTAAGAAACAAATCGCATCGTGTGGGCCTAATTTGGATTTTGATTTTTAAAATTATAAAATATTATTTATGACATTTATACAGCTGTCAAAAACATAAACAAAATATCAGTTGATCTTTAGTAAACTTTGTTAATGTGTTACAGGTGCTATAATGTATTGTGGTTATTTTTAATAGTTTTAATGTTTTAGAAATATACACTGAACTATCTAAAGTTGAAATATAAGATATCTGGGATCTCTTTCAAATTATTACGAAGGGGAGAGGGGGTAGGCATATAGATAACTCACAGCTGGGTTGAGCTGATAATTATTGAAGCTGGTTGATGGGCACAAGGAGGATTATGATAATTTGCTGTTCATTTTTCTGTATGCTACAAATGTCCATAACAAAAAGACAAAAATATACATATTAGAAAGTAAATGTAATTAAAGTTAAAACATAAACCAGAAATACAGAGAGGGGCGGATTGTAACAAACTGCCTGTTAGATTTAATGCATTCACTCAGCAATGAATTTGTTGGGCACCTTGAAGTGCTAGGTTCCCTGCCAGGTCTTGGAGATATGGGGGTGAACTAGACAGACACAGTCCCTGCCCTCAGGCAGCTTACACTCTAGTGAGGATGCAGACAAGTAAATATGTGATTAAAAGAGGGGTGGGAGCATCTAGGAGGACACCCAAGCACTTTAAAGTGTTAAAATGACAGATTCTCAGGAGCAAGTGTGGGACTCTGTTGAGTGCTTCCCTCTAGAGGTGTCTCTGAGAAAAGCACTTCTCAGCCCAGGTCAGAGGGACACAGCAACTCTGTGCGGGTTTCCTGGGGAGGGAGTCATGGACAGACTCTGGAGACTTGGTCCCTGAGGGGAGAGCAAGCAGTAAAGGAGGGCTTCAGGTGAGGTGGCATCCTGCAAAGGGAACCTCTAGTGTGCTCTCTTAGCCTCCTAACAGCATGTTTACCTAAGCCCCTGTGTTCAGAGCTCCCAGGCAGGATGAGTTCACCACCAGAAGGTGAAGTAGGGGGGGATTTTGAGAGGATCCCAGGCCTCCTCTTGACCAGCCCAGCCTGACTGAGGAGGGTGTGGGACAAGGCTTACCAGAGGCTCTTGGTCGGGACTTCTGGGTTCTCTGGGTCCAAAGGCTGATCCTCACAACACCATCTCTGTCAGCCTCACAAGCAAACAGCCCACCAGCAAGTCCCATCCTACCTCGGCCACCCTCCCACACTGACCACCCACCACCCCCTATGTTGTCTAGAACTGGGTGCTTTATAAATTGTTGCCCACACACCTCACTGTCTGTATAGTCTGACCCTATGGGATCATGTAGAGCCACAATAAACTGTTTAGCAAGTTAGAAACTCCCAATTCCCAAACTTTTCACCATCAAGACCCCTTTTTAAAATATGAAGTTGAATGGAGGGAGGTAATATACAGCAGAGGCCCCTGGCGGCAGCATCTTGGGGGTCAGTGGCCCCATGGATACCCCTTGCTGGGGGACACGCAATACCCTGTCCTGATCTCACAGGGAGAGAAGGGCTTTCCAGAGATATTAAAACTCCATAACTAGAGGAACTTCCCAGTCCCTTCCCTCCAGTGATTTCCCCCTGCCAAATCACAACCTAATGATTGACAGAGGTGGAGACGGTGTGGAGGTGAATTGAACTTGCAAAATAAGCAATTACGTGCTGCAACCCATGCTTTTATCGTGGTGGCTCTAATCCAAATTTCCAAATGGCCATGATCATCGTCCTCTGTGTACCCTGCCAAACTCGGAAATCTTAGCTTCTCCATAGTATGCACCAGACATTGGTCATTCAAGTTCAATAATGTTATGGAATGAAATAACAAAAACTCATTGACTGTTTCTGCTTTCCAGTTTGAAGAGATATTTATAAAAACTCCAGGAGACTTGGATAAGTTAAGAAATGGTAAGACCAAGAAACTAAATTCCTCAGGTGGGAGGATCTAGTACAAGTCATAAGTTGAGGTTTGAACCCCAGCAATGCCATGTGTGTGCATGGTGGGAGTGGGGTCAGTGGAGAGGGAGAAGCATGGTTAAAGGTAAGGGGTGGGACTTCTTGAGCAGGTCTTGCAGCTCACTCAGGACTAGGAAGGGCTGGAACTCTGAGTATTTGCTAAAGGAGCCGGCCTGGGCGGTGCCCTGTGAATGCCCTCTCTGTGCACCCCCTGCCTTTCTGCACCGTGAGTGACTGTATCAGTTCAGGATGCCACACAGCCCTCCCACCCAAGGAAAACAAATGCATTAGAAAGAAGAGGGGAGAAACAGGCCCAGCAGTTGCCTTCAATTCTTTTCTCTGACAGGTTTGACATGGTAATATCATAGCAATATTGCAGACTCAAATAACCAGGTGGTGTTGAATTAGTTCGAAGTCCAGGTGAACGTGTGAGGAGGGAGATAAAGAGCAAGGGCCAGCATCAGTTGAGTTGGGAAAACAGGCCTGTCCTGCACACCATCCAGTGGTGGGATTTGAAGGGCATACAAAACACGCTATGTAGGAGTCTCTCTTAGAACTGGCCTTAATGCCATGAACCCCATGAGACTTACTTTGAGAATTTCCCTTTTGACTTGGCAACTGGCCGGTGGAACTTCTCCTACATTTTTCTTAAAAATCCATGAAGACAAATCAAACACATAAAATAAAGGGACATACCATGCTCTGAATGGGAAATAAAAAGTTAACTGAAATAATAGATTGAAAAGAAAAAGGCAAATTGATAAGCAAAAGGATTACAGGAAGCTAAAAGCAAAATGGTATTTCCATTGAAATTTTACTAGGTAAAATTTTTGTTTCCTTTTATGTCTTCAGTCATTTCAACAAAAATTTTGATACATAAAATGTTTCAGTTTACCTTAACAGTATGATTCATCCAGTATTTCACTCTATTTCTTTTCTTCTTTCAAAAGAAGGGAGTTTGATGTTCCAGCAAGTGCCCATGGTTGAAATTGATGGGATGAAGCTGGTGCAGACCAGAGCCATTCTCAACTACATTGCCACCAAATACAACCTCTATGGGAAAGACATGAAAGAGAGAGCCCTGTACGGTATTTTTTTCTGTTCTTTCATTAATGATTAATAAGAACAATCTAGGTCCTTCCCTGAGTGAGCAGGATGTGTTCACAGGGATCGA
This sequence comes from Delphinapterus leucas, assembly GCF_059928025.1. Classification (NCBI taxonomy): domain Eukaryota; kingdom Metazoa; phylum Chordata; class Mammalia; order Artiodactyla; family Monodontidae; genus Delphinapterus; species Delphinapterus leucas. The sequence goes on from NC_143138.1 coordinate 25,540,141, forward strand.
GACAAGGGACAAGCTGTCTGAGTGTCTAGAGGATAAAACCTCAGAAGGTAAGTATCTAGACAAGGTGATTCTCCAGTTTCAGAAATTATAAGAATGATAACCAGGAACCTAATGTATCAGCCCTTTATATGGACCGGCCACTTGACAAGGGCTTGCAGAGACTGAGCCCATGATGCCAGGGTTATCTGGAACATTTTAATATCAGTTTGTAGCAGGCAGATTTATTCAATACAGCCATATTGGGGCGGGCGGTCTCCTCCGTGTTGTGATGGGACCCCATGATTGAATCATCGAATGTGGCAGTTACTCAAAAAGTTAAACATAGAGTTACCATACAACTCAGCAATCCACTACTAGGAATATACTCAAGAGAATTAAAAATATTAAAAATACAACCACACTAAAACTTGTACACAGAAGTTCATAGCACTATTGTTCGTAATATTCAAAAAGTGGAAACAACAAAATGTCCATGAATGGATGAACAAAGGCAGGCACATCCATACAGTGGAATGCTATTTGGCCGTGAAAAGGAATGAAGTCCTGATCTGTGTTACAACATGCATGAACCTTGAAAACATTCTCTTACAGAAAGAAACCAGACACAAATGATGCATATTGTATGATTCCATTTGTTTGGCATGTGCAGAACATCGCTATCCGTAAAACCAAAAGTAGTTTAGTGTTTGCCAGAAGCTGGAGGGAGGGAAGAACATTGAATGCCTTAAAAAACACTCAGCGTCTCTTTTGCAAGTGATGAAAATATTTTGGAATTAGAGTATGATGATGGTACAGGATGCTGTGACTTTACAAAGAAATATCACACAATTTTACACTTGAAAAGGGTGACATTCTGGTATGGGAATTATATTTCAATAAAGCTTTCATTTAAAAAGACTATTGTAGGAAACCATATTTGGAAGAAAAACAGCAAAGTTACCTGGAATATGTACTGTAGGAACAAAACGAAGAAACGCACTATTTTGGGGGATATTTTGGGTGGAGTCTTGAGAAACACAAACAAGGCCAGAGTTGGGCAACAATATGTGAAGAGGGTTGTGGAACCATATTCTATGGGAAATAACTGGAGGAAGTGCTGGTTGGGCATCTAAAGGGTCCTGGTAGTGTAACAGGATGGGACAGGAAGAGGGACATGGCTAGGTCCGTGGTGCCAGGACTCTCTCTGGACATGACTGAGGTGTTACTAATTCATCACACCAACTGTGCACAGAACACACCACAGCAGAGATGGAAAACCCTAGGCGTGGTCTCAGTGGTTACCTGCAGTGATTCCACCCGTTTCTCTCATGCCTGTGACTCTGGACAGGTCACTGATATGCTCTGTCCCTACATTTGGTCATGTATATAACAAAAATATTAGACATATATCTTCCTCGATGGCTTGCTCTAGAATGAAATGTTAAATTTAAGAAAAATCATAACTAAATGACTGACATAGAAAAATGCACCCAATGGGGGTGATTTACTCTGCCACCTCTTGATGCCCCATCCTTACCCATTCTAAACTGTAAAATCTAACGCAGGAGACATTTGACAGTTTGGTCATTTTGTCTTTCAGGATTGATATGTATGCAGAGGGTGTGGCAGATCTGGGTGAAATGATCATGCATTTGCCACTGTGCCCACCTGATCAAAAAGATGCCAAGACGACCCAGATCAAAGAGAGTATAACAAACCGTTATCTTCCTGCATTTGAAAAAGTGAGTGGACTGTTTAGTGTTTTTGGCACTGAGATCAGAGAACAAAGAAAAACAGTGCCTGGCATTGCAGGGCCATTGACCTTCACCTCTGTGAGCCTTTCTGAATACTAATGTAGCACCCTGACTCTAGGGCATTTTATAAAAATTGACTATGAGGAAGAATTGTACCCAAGTTTTACCCAAGTTATAATTTTTCAGCAATTTTTTTTTTTTTTTTTTGGCGGTACGCGGGCCTCTCACTGTTGTGGCCTCTCCCGTTGCGGAGCACAGGCTCCGGACGCGCAGGCTCAGTGGCCATGGCTCACGGGCCCAGCCGCTCCGCGGCACGTGGGATCTTCCCGCACCGGGGCACGAACCCGTGTCCCCTGCATCGGCAGGCGGACTCTCAACCACTGTGCCACCAGGGAAGCCCGTCAGCAAAATTTTGATTTACTCAGACCCAGTCTGGAATGCTTATAGTTAGAGCTTGGGCTATGGAAACTCTGAGAGCCACACTGGAGCCTGGAGTACATGGATCCTGCAGAACACAGTGCAGGGACTTTGATCCAAGAGGAGCACAATGACAGCAATGCGTCAGAAAATATTCTGGTACCATGTGTAGGGAGATATGAGACCCTACCCATCAGGAGAATGTGGTACTGTTTGGGGGATGGATGAGATGTATCTAAATAGAGATGGGGGCAGAGTGGTGGAGAGGAAGAATCAGAAGAAAAGTTGTTCAGGAAAAAATAATCTACAAATTTTGAGGACATGGCTCTCAGACTTTTGAAGAAAATCATACAAAACCAAGAAAATAATGTTCCATCATTATATGTGGTATATATCTTAGTTAATGTTTCTCTTTGAAGGTAAGGGGAGAACACCTCAAGATCCAAACTACCTGAAATCATGCTAAACAAGAATCATGAACTGAAAAAAAAAATGATCGTAAGAGATGCAGAAGGCTAACATAAAAATAAAAAGCTTAACCAACACCCTCATCTTTATAAAGTTTAAATCATTCTTTCATTTCACAAGTATTAATTCGTTGCTTATGTGTCAGGTCCTCGTCAAGGAGTGAATAATAGTAATCAGAAACTACATTCTTCTGGCTTTATGGTGCTCAAAGTTTAGGCACATTCACATGGTGGAAACCTCTACAGTCATTGCAGTTTAAGTACATCTGTATTTTGAAATCAAAGATCCCCATGATAACATCAATGAAAAATGTATATTACAAAATAGCATTTGATGTCTTACTATGTTCTTTAATTTTTAGCTATACCTCTATGTTCATACATAGTCTGGTAGGATATTTGCCAAAATGTTATTATCTTTACTTGGTGGTGATATGTGTGTTTTTGCCTCTATGATTTTCATATTGTTGCAATATTTTAAGTAAGCATCATATATTTTTTCCAATATTTTATTATGAAAAATTCAACACATAGAAAAGTTGAAAGAGATGTACAATCAACTCATACATACCCGCCACCTAGAATCAAAAATTAGTATTTTGTTATTATGTTTGCTTCATCATGTATCTCCCTATCCTTTTCTCCTCTAATCAAACATATTATTTTGGGGGGTGTTTCAAAGTAAGTTGCAAACATTAAGTGCAATCACCCCTAGACAGTTCAGCATGCAAATTATAATATATTCCACAGTGTTATTGACAGACACAGGTGGAATAGGAGTCAGAGTCAATGTTGTCAGGGAGATGGGAATTCAGGTTGACCCAGGTTTATTTCAGGTTCCAGAGGGAGAGACCAGGAAATGAGGAGAGCAGACAAGAGGAGAGAAGAAATACAGACTCTGCAATAATTTGCTTAGGGTGGTAGAAGGCTGTCATGAAGGTGGAATCACTGCCCAAGGTGGGGGAGGGGAGAGAGAGAGACGGATGAAAGGCCGCATTATGAAGTTCAGAGCTGCACGCTTTAGGGTGTGAGGTCAACAGAAACACGGTGTATATAGTGGAAGCAAGTAAGGCAGCCACAGCGAGGTGGGAACAGGAAAAGAAAATGGTGGCCTGGTTTCCACTGAGGTTGAGGAGGGAACAGCAGGGACCCACATGGCCCGTCTCACTGATCCGGGGGCAGCAGAAGGTCTGAAGGTCCACACCCACCCAGTGAGGCACAGAGGGGGAAGTGGGGCAGGGGAGACAGAGGAAGAGCATTGGGCCCAGCCTGCCCGGGCCTGTGTTCCTGATCTGACCCCTCCATTTGCCAGGTGTTGAAGGGTCATGGACAAGACTATCTTGTGGGCAACAAGCTGAGCAAGGCTGACATCCACCTGGTTGAACTTCTCTACTATGTGGAAGAGCTGGACCCCACCCTTTTGGCCAACTTCCCTCTGCTGAAGGTGAGCTCTCTCACAGCCTTTGGGGGGGAGCCCACATCTCCCACCTTGGCATCTGCTCTCTGGACCCTGGGACTGTGATGCTAGGGTCCCTGACACTGTCCAGGCCTCACTGCCCCCAGGTCTCCACAGTTCACTCCAAGGCCTTGGTCTGGGGCATGGAAAGAATCTGGTCACGCCAAAGACATTGGAGATGGTCGCTGCCCCAAGGAGAATGACTTGCCTTTTCCCAGGAGAGAGACCCAGGACTTAGTGCCTCTCTCTGCCCCTGTTCCATTTCAGTCTCTTTCTTCATTTCCTCTTTGCTTCCCTCCCTCCCAGGTGTGTCCTCCTCTTTCTTTACGTGAGTCTGTCTGCGCAGGTCTGCCACCATCTCATTTCTTTCCCTCAGCTCCTGTTCCTTCTCTTACAAGTTCATTTCTCTCTCCCCATCTCTCCATCTCTGCGAGGGCAGATTGGTTCTGACTGATCTCATTGTCTACCTTTCATGTTTTCTGTCTTCAGTTCCAGCCCAATCCCCTATACCTTCCCGTCTTGATATCTTGGAGCCTTTATCTGTGTTGCCGTGTGAGACACATTACTCTTCCTCGTATTGCACGACAGGGTGAATCTGCAGAATTTACGTGTAGGAAGAACATGAGGAAGACTTGAGCTGAGTGAAGTCTTAAACTAAGACATCTCTGGGGAAAACGTTATAATGCTTTTATCTTCCTGCCTCACTAGGTGTCTGTGTCCAGCCTCATCCTGGTGCTGATGGAGGGGCCTCGGCTGGCCCTTTTCTGGGAGGGTCTCAGAGTCCCTGGTTTGTGCTCACGACGGGGCTGGTCTTTGGCTGCACTCTGAGCTGTGCTCTTGTGCGTTGCAGGCCCTGAAAACCAGAGTCAGCAATCTCCCTGCCGTGAAGAAGTTTTTGCAGCCTGGCAGCCAGAGGAAGCCTCCCACGGATGAGAAAAATTTGGAAGAAGCAAAGAAGATTTTCAGGATGCAATAATGTGGGCGTGGCTGCCCAGAACACAGGGAAAACGTCAGGAGATTGAAGTTTTCCAACAGTGAAGTGCTTTACCTATATGTAGATCCTGGCTACTGTGAAGCTAATAAATATTCCAAAGTATAAGGGCTAATTTAATTAGAATGCAGATTTAGATGCAGAGCAATCCATTTTGTTTTGATCACATACGAAATCATGATCTCCTCCTAGAATGTGCCTGGGACTTAAACATAAATAAAGGGAGAGAAAGTGTCATGGACTCTGATCTGTTCAAAAAATTGTCATACACCAACTATCACAGTCAAAAAGAGTTAAGTAGAAATTGTCATCTGATATTCTTGGTGACACAAAGATAGTCTTTTTTGAATTTTGCTGCCTTTCTGACCCACAACCTAAAAACTTTTCTTTTTTTTCAGAGGACCTTTTTCCTTCAGGTAATCAAACTTTTTTCCTATTCGGTTATGGAACTAATATTTATTTTATATCTAATATGGAACATTCTGTGTTCCAGGAGCTCAGTAACTAAGGATAAACAAGCCAGATATAGTCCCTGTCCTCAAGGAGGTTACACTAGTGAGAAAAACAACAAAATGGGTAATTCTAATCCAGAATCATGCTGGCCTTGCATATCATGCTCCTACAGATGCTGTAACAAATGACAACAAGTATAGTCATTAACACAATGGAAATGCATTCCCTCACAGTTCTGTAGGCTCTTCGTGTGAAACCAAGGTGTGACAGGGTCATACTCTCTGAAGGCTTTAGAGACGATCCTTCCTTGCCTCTTCCTAGCTTCTCTTTTTTAATTTATTTATTTATTCATTTATTTAATTTTTGGCTGCACTGGGTCTTTGATGATGCACATGGACCTCCTCTAGTTGCTGAGAGCGGGGGCCACTCCTTGTTGCGGTCCACGGGCCTCTCATTGCGGTGGCTTCTCCTGCTGCAGAGCTCGGGCTCTAGGCGCACAGGCTTCAGTAGTTGTGGCTCACGGGCTCAGTAGTTGTGACTTGCGGGCTCCAGAGCACAGGCCCAGTAGTTGTGGCGCACGGGCTTAGGGGACTCCACGGCATGTGGGATCTTCCCGGACCAGGGCTCGAACCCGTGTCCCCTGCATTGGCAGGCAGTCTCTTAACCACTGCGCCACCAGGGAAACCCTCTCCCTTTTTCTTAGTTTCGTGATTCACACACCTTTCTTACCAACATGCTGTCACACTAATCCCATCCAATCCTGCTTCATTTCAAAAGGTCAGAATTTTCATGAAATAAATAATGTGTTATCAGTGACAGCCCTCCCCTCTCTGGAGCTCAGGCTTGTGAAGAAGGCTCTGAAAAGGCTCCAGAGTTTGACGTTGGGCAGAAAGGCAGCGTGTGGCAGGGCAACCTGGATGAGTCCCAAGAGTGGCATGGTAGGGATATGAAGAAAATTAAATAGGGTCTGTAACAGAGACTAACTGTGGGGGGAGGCGAGGGGAGAGCTCTGCTCTATTTTTTCCTGTTTTAATGCAGTATAACTGACAAATAGAATTGTACAATATTTAAAGTGTATCATGTGCTGTTTGATATACACCGTGAAAGGATTGCCCCCATCAAATTAATTAACACATCCATCATCGCCTTACATATTTACCTTTTTTAAATACAATATAGTGTTATCAACTAGAGTCACCATGTTATACATTAGATCCTCAGACCTTATTTCTCCTATAACTGAAAGTTTGTACCCTTTTCCCAATGAGAGCTGTACTTTATTTTTTTTTAATTTTTATTGGAGTATGGTTGCTTTACAATGTTGTGTTAGTTTCTGCTGTACAGCAAAGTGAATCAGCTGTACATATACATATATCCCCTGAGAGCTCTACTTTAGATGGATGGTACGGGAAGGTCACTCTGGGGAGGTGATATATAGGGTGAGACACAAAAGTGAGAAAGAACCAGACATACAGGGAGATGGGCAAAGAGGGGTCCAGACGGAGGAACCAGAATTTTCAAAGCCTTAGCATGGAAAGCAGTGTCTTTGGTGCACCAAGCCAAAAGAGACATTGCTGGAGAACGGGTGTGCCATGTGGCATGAGAAGGGGCAGCAGACGGCAGATGACACGCTCTTTCAGTCCTGTCAAGGAATTTGGATTTTATTCTAGGTGAAATGGGAATCCAATGTCTGGCTTTCTTCCATAAGATTTTGCCCAGATGATACAGTATTTTGGGAGGTATAGTTTCACACTATAGCTATTTGAAAGCATTGCTTGAACTAAAGAAGTAAAATTCATCTGCTTCTGCACCAAAAAAGGATGGAGAGAAAACTGAAAACCAGTCACAGAGTGTGGATTTGCCAAACTAAACTAAATTAGCTTTCTGGGGTTTCATGGATAAGTATGCTGGTATAATTTGTAAAACTTGTAAAATAAATGAATTGTAAATGACATTAGAAGGACAGGGGTCGAGAATTCCCTGGTGGTCCAGTGGTTAGGACTCTGCACTTTCACCGCCGAGGGCCTGGGTTCAGTCCCTGGTCGGGGAGCTAAGATCCCACAAGCCGTGTGGCCAAAACATAAAATAAAATTCTTAAAAAAAAAAAAAAAAAAGGACAGGGCCCAACTAATAAGACTACTATTTACTATTTGCTGGTATAAAAAAAAAAAGGACGGGGGCCAACTAATAACCTAAAAAAGGACAGGGGCCAACTAATAAGACTACTATTTACTATTTGCTGGTATAACTCACTGAGAAGGTAAGTGTGGATCAAAACATTTTAATAGAATCATTTAAATATACTCAGGGAGCTACCTGCTTAACCTCACCAAATCATTTCAAAACCTAAAGCAGCCCTGTAATAGTGGGAATAACTGCCTCTAATGTTGTTTTTGTTTTGTTTTTGGTTTTTTCTGCGGCATGCGGGCCTCTCACTGCTGTGGCCTCTCCTGTCGCGGAGCACAGGCTCCGGACGCGCAGGCTCAGCGGCCACGGCTCACGGGCCCAGCCGCTCTGCGGCATGTGGGATCTTCCCGCACCGGGGCACGAACCCGTGTCCCCTGCATCGGCAGGCGGACTCTCAACCACTGCGCCACCAGGGAAGCCCATCTTTTGTTTGTTTATTTTTACATTTTTAAATAAATACTTTAAATAACAAGATCTTGTGACAGGTCTAATAACTTCTGTGATTTTGAGGTAGAAAAGAGTGCAAACAATAACAAATGGATATTTTTATGCTAAGCTTTCTTGAAACAAAGCTTCCAGTACAAGAATGTATTTGTGGACTTCCCTGGTGGCGCAGTGGTTAAAGAACCTGCTGCCAATGCAAGGAACACGGGTTTGAGCCCTGGTCCGGGAAGATCCCACATGTGGCGGAGCAACTAAGCCCGTGCGCCACAACTACTGAGCCTGCACTATGGAGCCCGCGAGCCACAACTACTGAGCCCGTGTGCCATAAATGCTGAAGCCCGCGCACCTAGAGCCTGTGCTCCACAGCAAGAGAAGCCACTGCAATCAGAAGCCCACGCACGACAATGAAGAGTATCCCTCACTCGCCGCAAATAGAGAAAGCCTGTGCATAGCAACAAAGACCCAAAAATAAATAATAAATTAATTTTTTAAAAAAGAATGTACTTGCGCATTCACACAGATGCTCCATGCACACACACATCCGTGAAGAAAGCATGTACTAAATGCTGATGGGCTGCATTGCACTTAATTGCGAAGTTCCATATTTTAAAATTCTTTGAGAATTTAAAAACATTAGATAAGGGATAGTTAGGGAGTTTGGGATTGACATCTACACACTGCTATATTTAAAATGGATAACCAACAAGAACCTACTGTATAGCTCAGGGAACTCTGCTCAATGTTATGTGGCAGCCTGGATGGGAGGGGAGTTTGGGGGAGAATGGATACATGTATATGTAGGGCTGAGTCGCTTTGCTGTGCACCTGAAACTATCACAACATTGTCAATCGGCTATACTCCAATATAAAATAAAAAGTTTTAAAAAGTAAATTAAAAAAACATTAGATTGATACATAATATGTCATTGGGATTTCTTAGAGAATTGATTTTGCCTAATTTTTTTCCAATATATTTTAAATAAATTAACTTGTTTGCTTATCTAGCTATTATCTGATTGATTGGTGGATTTTATATATTTTTTTACAAAGCCTTATATTCCACTGTCAGAAACAATTTAGTCCCTGGTACCAGTGATCCTTCTGCAAGGAGACTGAAGCACAGACCTTTCCAAATCAGAGCAGCGTGTTCTAGGACAGCATCTTTATGGAACAAAGCAAACCTCACTTTATGTCATAAGTGGGACATAAAGACTTTCCATAAACCAGAAAATATATATTCAATATCCCTTAGATGGACACAGGAAAATGAACTGTGTACCAGGTTACTAGACTGACTTTCATAGAAAGGAATATCCTTAGTCTTTCTCTTAAATTACCCAAGAATTCACATTACTAAAACCCAATTTCCATGGACAACACAGAATGGAGGCATGATGCCAAGACAATTGGAGACAAAGTTCTAGAATGTAGGCTGAGGATAAAAAAAATAAAGGCATGCAGTTACTGGTCTACTTAATTCCTTTTATTCTTACACACTTTAAACAATGGATTATGCCCTTTAATTTTTTGACTTCAAAGGCACATTTGAAAGGTGTTTAGACAGTGCCCGCAGGGCTTGAAATCATTAAACCTGAATTCAGAAGGCTCATCTGGGTGGAGCATTGATCACACCCATTCATCCCTAAAGCTGGAGTGAACACAGTGCCAAATCTCATGATTCAGAAGTCACACCAGGGCCTTTAACATTTTAATACATTACGAATAACATCCGTTTTTGCTGAGCAATTAAAAATATTTTTTATGATGGGAAATTTCATACATTTACAAAAATAGAAAGAAGTGTATAAAAAGCCCTATGTACCCATCACCCAGCCACAGCAATTAGCAACAAAATGTCACTCATGTTGCATCTGTATTTCTACCCACTCCCCCTCACAGCTCGGTTAATTTGAAGTAAATCCCAGTATCATATTATTTCATCCATAAATACTTTGACATGAGTCTCTAAAAGATAAAGATCCTTTGGGGAAAACATTCTATAATATTATTATACTTAAAAAATTAACAGTAATTCCCTTATATAAATGTTCAGTCATGGTTCAAATACTCCCGATTGTGTCACATTTAAAAAGAATAACTATGTTAGAACGAGAAGGTAAAAAAGGTCTACACATTGCATTCATTTGAAGAATGAATTCATTCTCTTAAATCTCTTTAACCTATAGGCTCCCCCTGCCTCTTTGATTTTCATGCAATTTACACATTTTCCTATAGAAATATAAAAGTAGAGAGTCATTTGAAATGTATTAATCACTTGAGCTGGAGAACAGTGCTTCTAAACTTGAATGTACATACAAATTCCCAGGGGTCTTAAAATACAGATTCTGGGGGTAGTGCCTGAGTTGCTACAACCTCCCAGGTGATCTGTATGTTGCTGGTCTGGGGACCACACTATGAAGAGCAAGCCTGTTGAGTTCCACATTATAAGTATTGCTGATTTTGCAGATTACATTCCTGAGGTGCTTCTCTGTTTCCTGTGTTTCCTGTAAGTTGATATCTAGAGGTTTGAATGAATTCCAGGTCAATTATTTTGGCAAGAATTCTTCATAGGTACTGCTGCATGCTTTCTATTGCTTCACACCAGGAGGACCATCATGTCTGATTGTCCCGCATTTAGTGATGTTAAATATTTAGGGCAGTCAACCCCGATGTTTCCACTACAGAGATCCCTATTCGTAGTTTTAGCAGCTATGGACATCATCATCATCCTGATGAATGGTTCTCAACACTGGCTACACAGCAGAAGCAAGAGTCCTCTTTGAGATCAATTATATCAGAATCTCTGGGGTGAGGCCCAGGCAGAGAGAGAGAGAGAGAGTGTGTGTGCTTGAACACTCGTGTACCTGAATGTGCTTTAAACCCCTCACATGGTTCTAACAGGTATCATGTAGGGTTGAAAAACCACTGGCCATTTTTCATTCTGGTTTCCAAATGGTGATATTCTCAATCGATCCTTTTTTCTTCATTTATTTTGCTGAGCTCTTAATGTGTGGAAGCGCTGGCTTAGAAAATGAGCCAGGTAACAGGCTACAAAATAAATCAGCTCCCATTCATACCATGAAGACACTCCTCGTCCTCCCAAAGCCACCCCTTACCCTCCCCACAGCCCTCCTTGCTTTCAGGGACCCCCCTCCCCAGGTACCTCAAGCTGTCCAGAGCCTATCACTCCACCAGGCCTCCCCCCATCATGCCCCATCAACCTGTCAAGGCTATCTTGGGGAGGTGGGGATGGGCTTCTCATTTCTATACTATTTTACCTTCTTCAAAATGAGCATGGGTTATGTTTCTAAAAAACATTTTCATTTTCAGAAGAAAAGGAAAATGTGAAAAGACCCACTTTTTCTAACTCTGCACCTTTGCTTTAAATCCCCATGAGTCATTGAAAATCCTCTTGATTGACGTCTTTGGGCTACAGATGCCAGCATTAAAATACACAGATGACTGTAATTTGGAAAGTGAAAAACCTCAGCATCCCCTAATCTCACCCCAATTCACCAGTCAAGGCTTGTCCTGGAAGGAGGATGATCTGCAAGTAGATAAAAAGAGAAAAATCTGAAAACCTAAAATCTTGCCACCTGTCACAGGAGGAAAGCTGGTCAGAATCTTATTCTTCTATCTTCCTGGCTTCATCACTCTCATCCTTTTTCTCTATTTTAAAAATATATCAGTTATTTAGGGCTTCCCTGTTGGCGCAGTGGTTGAGAGTCCACCTGCCAATGCAGGGGACACGGGTTCGTGCCCCGGTCCGGGAAGATCCCACATGCCGTGGAGCGGCTGGGCCCGTGAGCCATGGCCGCTGAGCCTAAGCGTCTGGAGCCTGTGCTCTGCAGCGGGAGAGGCCGCGGCAGTGAGAGGCATGCGTACCGCAAAAAAAAAAAAAAATAAAATAATAATAATAATAATTGAACACTTACATGTTAAAGATGATTTGAGTATACAGAGAGGACACTAAAATGAGAGAAACAGGTTTAAAACAGAAGTTCTTTTATTTTTATACTGAATACATTCTGTTGGTACAGAGTGTGCTGAGGATGAAGTATTTTAAAGAAAGAAAAAACACTGGTAGCAATACAATTAAAATGGAAAAAAAATAATTTAAAATATAACACAAATGACAAATAGATACATTAGCATTCTGTGAAGCCCACTTAGGGCATTCCATCATCTGTAGGTTGTAGTTTAATTTAAGCTTATTTCAGACATGAGTATTTGGAACTGTCAAAAAAAAAAAACCCCAAACCAAAAAACAAACAAAACCACATGACACAGCAAATCAAACAGTGTATCATGATTTATCAAATACCTTTAATGAAACCAGTACCTGACAATTAGAAAACAGTTAAACCATTTGTTTAAAAAAAAAAAATCCCTCAAACCAGTGTCCATATTAGAGGTGACAGTGTTTCTTTTGCAGTTTCTACCATAAAATAAGACCACCACGGGGAACATTCCATATTGGAATTTAGCTTTTAAATACAAAGAGTAGGCTCTGCCCATTACAGCAGAATGACTCAAATTTAGTTTTCAGTTCCTGCGGATTCTCAGAGCAGCAGTAAGACAAGTCTCAGGATCATCATGAGGCTAGATTAAAACAAAAGATAGGCAAGGGGAGGATGACTCAGGAGGTGTGAGACGGAAGGGTTGTGCGTTCACCTAACCCATGTGGTACTAAACCCTGGCTCCCAGCGTTCTGCCCTGCTTCTACTCCCTGGGGCAGGGGTGATCTCACCATCCCTGGATCCCTGTACTTGAACTTCCAGATGTGACTGAATTAAAAATGTTCACTGAATGAAGGAGAAAAATCAGAACTCACTGTTCTGAAAATCTGGGATGAACCTTTGTGAGAGAAAGGTTTGGAAAGAAACACAAAACTTTCAAAAACTAGTAAAGGCAAGCAACTTGAAAAACTAATCAAGGGGTGATTTGGGGATGTCATAATTACAATCTCAGCTTCTTTCCACGTTTGGGGTCTTGTCTTCTTGACCTATAAACCCTACTTCTGACCCCTTCCACCACCAAGTATCATTATTAGAACAGGGCTATCATTAGAAAGCAGTCCTTTATAATCACACTTTCATTCCCAAATCATAAACATTATATCCAGCCACACTAGAAAATTCTATTGAAAAATAGAAAGGAGAAAATTACCCATTGCATTACCACCTAGAGATTACTAACAATTTGAAATATTACTTCCTATCTTGTTTTTATATACCCAGACTTTTAAAAAATTGAGATCACGCTATATTTGCTTGTTTATTCTGTTTTCATTTCCTATTATGTCAATATTTTCTAATGACACTAAACAGTTTTTGAAAACATGACATGTAATGCTTGCTCAATATTCCATTAAGTGGACAAAACACCTATTGAACCATTTCCTTACTGGTGAATTTTCAAGCTGTTTCTAATTTTTCAGTTCATCATGTTTTCCACTAGAAATAAACTTGCAATAAACATCAGTCTTTGTATACATCTCATTATTTCTTTGGAATAAATTCCAGAAAGTGAAAACGTACCTCAAAGAAAATGAACATGTCGATAGCTGTCAACATATAAAGGCAGCTTCCAAAGAATTTAAAATGTTAAGTATAAATTTTTACTTGGTAATGTGCTTAATCTCATGGATAGAATTACTGAGATTAAGAGAAACTTGAAGCTCCCTATTTATCTTTTTAAAAAATATTAAGTTTTTTCCCTTAAAATTTCAAAGTAACTGCGACAGACTTTCACTTTGTCCAACTCTCTAAGAGAGATTATCAGATTTAAATGAATACCTTTACTGTCTCAGACAGGTAAATCCTGAGAAAAAATGAGGCTGAATTTAATTCTTTATTCTGAAAAAGGTAACTGTGTACATGTGATCGGATAGCACAGCAACGCTAAGTGTATTTGATAAAAATGTTCACTCGTACATAAATGTCAACGATTGAATGGATATTTTAAGGTTTTATAATCATGCTGATTGTAATACAAATTACTTTGACCTTTTAAGTTAAAACTGACTTTTGCCAAAAATTCAGCACTTCAAAATGACAGCAGAGGAAAGAATAGATCAAAATAAGTTTTTCTTACCTTAAACCTGCAACCAGCCCAGCTGGCATGATTTTCTTGGATCTCTTAAACCTCACCCCCATTATGGTGGCCAGGAAGAAAGCTGTAACTAAAAATCAAACCGGTGCGTGAACCAGCGTTTCAAACATGTTATCAGTGCTTGCTTGGGGAAAAAAATGGATTTCATTTCAGCTTTCTAATATAACAACTATTATGTATTGGTACTGAGTTGCTATTTTCTTGAAAAGATAAAGTGCTCTATTAAAACACTTTACAAAATAGCTTATCAAAATAGTTTCTGAGGAAACAAGCACGTTAAAATCCATTCCTGAAATATCTTCAAAAGAAAAAGTCTTTTTCTAACTTAATTTCTATTTAAAATAGAACACTCCTGGGAAGGTCAGGACTGTGTCTTATTCAAGTTTCCTTAGGAACACTAGGCAGTATACCTGGACCCACAAGAGACAGCCAATAAATGTTTAGTTAGCTGAATGGAAGGAAAAGAATCCGTTTCTAAAGTAAATCTTTAAAGTAAGACCTGATTAATAAAATAATCCTAAGAAAAGGCTGACTGTTTTTATTTTATAGCATTCCATTTTGGAAATTTGATGCCTGAAGAGTACATAAAAACAGCCTAATAATATTAAATTCAGAAGCATTATACCAGCCTTTTAGAAGCTAAACCAGCATGATGAGAGAAGCAGTTTTATGGAAGAGATTAGGGCACTGATGTCACAATTTAAGAACTTTCAAGGAAAAATCACTTGCTGATATAAAAAACATGACTGACAATAAACATACATTAACTATTTAAGTGCATATGCATAAAAGCCCTATATATATACATACATATATATGTGTGTATATATATATATTTTTTGCTGATATATTTTTATCTTCTGACATAATGTCATTATTAAAAATATCCCTTGCTCCTATTTAAAATAAGGGGGAAAAAAATCCCACTTAATCTCTTCCTCTCCCTCAAACAAACAACTGGTACAATTTGTCTTCCTTTGTATTTTCTTCCACACCCACCAGGGCACTTTGAATAATCATCAAGTTAAACAGAGACCATTTCCTTGGTGTAGTTTTCCAAACCTTCTCTGTATTTGTCTTTCAACCCAGACAGAAGAAAGCCAAGCATCCTGGGGCTTTAAACACACACAGGTTTTTTCCATTTTCCCTGTGGACATTCTCCTACTATAAGCCCAACAAGGGAAGAAGCTAAAAGAGTCAGCCTTGCTTTTCTAAATCTTAAGGCAAAGTGGGGGACCTAAAAGCTGTTTGTGAATTAAATAAAATAATGCAAGGCTGTCTCTTTTTAGATATTTTCACAGTAACACAAACTATGCTAATATGCATTTAGGAGCATTAGCAGAAAATCCAGACATAATTCCTTGCTTTTTCTAATTTTATTTTATTTTTCTAGTAACAAGTTTTATAGAAATATTCTTCTGAGTTGGAAGGCCTGGCAGCAACATCATTATTTTTGATCAGGTCTGTGTAGAAAGGAACAAGAGCAGTGTTCTGTCTCCGCACATGCATATGCCCACCTGCCATGTCACCAGTATCTTCTAGTACACCGAGGCTAGGTATCAAAAAATTATTCCCAAGCTTTGATTCTCCGTAACTGGGAAAAACACCTTACTCACACAGGGACAATTTTACGTCTCGCTTGTCATTGGAGACACGGTAAGCTCCACAGCCAGCCAAAAATCCAACAGAAAGACCAGCAATCAAAGACAGAACACCACCTGGTGAAAAAAAGTACGGGCTCAGAGAGAGAATCCCCAAATGAAAGGTATACCTTCATCACTCCACATGTGGAAAAATGCATTTCTTCTTGGGCACTGTAACTAGACAAAGCCAAGTTAGGTATCGGCTATCCATGGACAGTTTCTAAGACATGACTGTTTCATGCTGAACCCCAAATGCGAGGCAGAGGAACCCCAGGTACATAGCAATGGGAGGGGTAGGTATGGTGATAAAGCCTGCCTGTAGTATTGCTTCTGACAGTGACTGCATGGTCTTGGACAATTACCTGACTTGTTTACGCCCCTCTTTTATTCCCCCTGTTCTCCTTGCCTCCATTTTTTTACTGAGGTTGTGATGATAAAAATAAGATGAAATGATATTTTCAGCTCATGGAGGTAGAGAGGGGGCCTATTCAAACCAAGCGATGGTTCTGTCCTGAATAATTAACAAACCTTCCAGCCTCAACACATCAGGACTCAGGGATGGACTGTGACCACAGAGTAACAGGAAGAACCTGGTCACTGACGCAGCCAGCCAGCCACCAATCCACCCCCTCCCCGACCCAGCACCAGCCCTGCTCAGCGCTGCCTGGGGCACTGTAATAGACACGAGCACTGCAGGGTGCACGTGCCAGTGCCACTGTCACCAACACACACAGTCCCCACTTCTGGGCACTCAATCTATTTAAAATCTGATCGGATTGGAATCCCTAGGGTCAAGACATCTCTGGGGTTTTTTGTTTTTTGTATTTTTTTAGATTTAAATTTACTTTTTATTTTTATTTTTTTATTGAAGTATAGTTGATTTACGGGGTTGTGTTAGTTTCCGGTGTACAGCAAAGTGATTCAGTTGTAAGGTATCTCTGTTTTTTAAACAGCTACAGGAAAGTCAGATTGCAGCAGGGTTAAGAACCACCCTTAAATTCAGATCGCAGCACCTCCCACACCAAAACACACAACCCATCCAGAACAAGAAGCCACATGCACTAGGTTGTAGTCTAATTCTACAGGCAACAAGTGAAGGAAGATGCCTTGTAATCCTCTCCTCCCACACCCTCCAGCAGCCCCAACACACGCACGCACACGCACGCGCACACACACACACACACACTTTGAAAAACCGCTAACGAAGGAAGTAACCCTGATAACCATATAGACCTGAAACTCAAGTCCCCCAAGGTCACCAATATAACACTCTTCGAAATATAACTTCATTTAATGAATTTCTTAAAAATATAAGAAGCAAATATGAGACACCATGACTGCAAACGCTTTTACCTTAAAAGAAAGCAAAATAGAAAACTTGATCTTTCATTTTTCTCCATGAAAATCCTTCAATTTATCAACTGGGTGTTTTTTTCCATCTTTGCACAGAGATGAAGAAACCACTTCAGATATGATATCTAAGTAATTTTCCTTTGCAACACACAGTATCAACATAATTCAGTTTTTTGACACTATGAGTATATAAACAAACCAAAAACCTCATTTGACAATGAGTGAGTAGCCCTGAAGAGGGTAAGTCAATTAATTATGCAATTGATATTAACAGGTAAAGGGAGGCCCAGATGCCCAGGATCTGGAATGACAGGCTCTGTCCACCCAGCCCCATGGAACCCCCATCCTTCCGAGAATCCCATCCACCACGTGATTCTTAGCTTCTCGTCCTATTTACAGACCCTCAGACAATCCTAGCACAACCACCAACCTCCCACCAGGTCGCTTATTAGTTTCTTGTCCTGCTTACAGACCCTCAGATGATCCCAGCACAATGACCAACCTCTCTTTGATGAAAAATCTGGTTTGGGCTCACCTCTCCGCTTATATCCCAAAATGCTTCCGAATGTCACCAGGGCTGCATAACCAAAACCAATCAGGTCCATTGGCAAGGTTCAAGTCTAAAGCAAGGTGGAAGAGACATATTTTACAAGATAAGACTCTGGGGGAGCAAATGTGTATAAAAATGATATGCATTCCACAGGTTACAGAAATTAATTTCTCTAACCTACTAAGAAAAGGGCAGCTAGATCTTCACTTCTCCCAGCACTCAGCTGCTGTCCCGCCACCCTCATCACTCTCAAGAACGCTCAGGGCGGCACCTGAGGCTGATTCTACTTCCTTATCTTCAAGACTTGCTGTTCCCTCAGCTGTGTACTCCCTTCCACTTCCCCAGGAGGACTTCTGCTCTGGTTAGCCGGGTCTCGTCATAGGGCCGTGATGCTGCCATCTCCGCTTTGCACTCCCGTGCCTGGAATGTTCCCCCGCTCCCCCACCTCCATCCCCAGCCGTCCTCTACACCCCATCTCCCTCTGAACCTGCTCCCCTTGTCAGCCGCCCCACAAGCTCCTTAACCACTCCTACCTGCACCGTCCACCTGGTCTGCAGCATCTGCTCTTCTTCCTCTAAATTCCCTGATCTCAGCAACTCCACCTTATAATTCTTTCTTTCGTATTTGTACAGATATTTGTCCCCCCTCCTCCTCACATCGAAAAACAGGAAAGGGGTAATGTAGACGTTTGCTTGTTGACTGAAACAAAGATTTCCTTTCTGTTTTTTTTTTTTGGCTGAGCCATGTGGCACGCAAGACCTTAGTTCCCTGACCAGGGATCAAACCCATGCCCCCTGCACTGGGAGCGCTGATGGAGTCTAAACTACTGGACCGCCAGGGAGTCCCCAAAGATTCCCTTTCAACATGTGCTTTGCACTAGCTTGGTTATGAGACAGCTCTCCTGTGGTGGCAGAGATGCCCACGCTTGGTCCATGGTAAACCATTAAAGGGTACAATGCAGCCCTGGCACGAAGTTAACTGAGTGACCATGACATTCTGCAGGCATCACAGCAGCAGCTGAAACATCCAGGGGCTGGAAGTTCTAAGAAGCTCCACTGAAATCCTGCCTGGGATTCTCTAAGATGTAGGAGAAAGTGTGCTAGCTACAGGCTGGAGACATGGGTTCTGGTCACTAGCGGCTGCTGGGCCCTGGACCACCCCCCATCCCTAAGAACAACTCCCCCAAAGTGAGGGAAATAGACAAGATAAGCTCTAAGGTTCTTGCAGCTTTTTAAATTCTAAGATTCCTGGTGGTGATTGCACATCTTAAGTTTTTTACATCTCTATTTCCTCCCTGGAGAAAGTAGTTCTTTGTATCTACGAGGAATGGTATATGAGAATTCTTTGTATTTTCACAATTTTCTCACTGCTGCCATTCAGGTTAACCTGGTCTTTAATTCTCTGTAGCAACTGGTAACAAACTGACCCAGAAGAATGGAAAAGGGGTCTTGAGTTGATCTCAGAGAGTAAGCTAGCACTTAACTGTGAGGAAAGGTCTGGGGAGGGAGCCCAAGGCACAGGAGGAGGTGATGGCACTGAAAAGGAGGCAATGATGGAAAATCCTCAATGTCTGTGGGACAAAGAATTAAAACAGGATAGTTGTCGATGCCCAAGAAGTTGTCCAGTGGGATTGAACATATAGGAAGGAAGGACCTGTGTTCAAAAACCATTTGTTGACTGAATGATGGATAAACAAATAATGAGGATGATGTTTCTGAGCAATCACCATGTGCCAGGCACCACTCTAAGGCCTTACATGTAACAACCCATTTAATTATCACCACAACCCTACGAGGTAAGTACTATCCCCATTATTATCCCCATTTCCCAGATGAGGTGACTGAAGCACAGAGAAGGCAAGCAGCAGCCCCGAGGTCACACAGCAGAACCAAGATTTCAGACTCAGAGAAGTCTCATTCCTAACCAGTAGTACCTCTGAAAACTGAGTTAGCTGCTGAAAGAATGAATGTGAAAGTGAGCCTGAGGTTCCTCAGAGTTTTGAATTCTGGATTAAGTAATTCTGCTTGGCCTCGGAGCTTAGCCCACGCTGCACCGTCTTCCACCTGGTGACCTACCATCTTCAGCCCTATGAGAGCCTCACGTCCAGTCCTACTTCCTGTCTTTCTCAAAGAGCTCATCACATTCCACAATGCATGCTTGGACTTCAGTAGCATGTGATGTTAGGCAAGCTCCTTAATCTCTGTACCTCAGTTTCTCCATCTGTAAAATAGGGATAATAAAAATATCTACCACACAGAGCTGTTGTGGTGATGAAATGAGTTAATGCTATAAGGCACTCAGAACCGTGCCTGGCACACAATGAACACCCAACAAATACCAACTGCTCATATAATGATTCCTCTCTTTCACACTTATATACATTTTTAAGCTTGACATAAACAAGGGCAATACTATTTCAGCACAGCGAGAAATCAACTGAGGTAGGGTGGATTCATGATGCTGGCATTCATAGACTCAAACCATAATAGTACAACCTGCACTTATACCAAATTCCATCAACGACTTTTTCTTGGGCATCTTCTGTGTGCAGGCAGCAGGAAGGGATGTAAAGCCCCACTGATGGACACGGTCCTGCTATGCCAGGACTTCCAGTGCAGCACCATGGAGGCGGCAGCTGCGTGAGGGAGCCCTCAGGAGGAGAGGCACAGGCAGCGCAACAAGGAGCTGCACCTACTCAGGCTTGGAGCCTAAAGGAAAGTTCCTCCAGGAAGCAGGGACCCAGCTGAGGTCACGGGGAGGGCAGGAGTAAACCAAGGGAGGAGGGTGGCAAGGAAGCACATGTCCTAGGCAGAAGGGAGACATGTGCAAAGGCCTGGTGGCATGAGAAAGCATGGCATGGTTTCAAAATGGAGACAAGTGCAAGGGGTGTGAAGGTGGGGTGGGGGCTGGTGAGCAAGGGCCAGATCACCCCTGGAAGCCCTGTAAAGGGAGTCTGGTGAAGACAGGCTGGGAGGCAGTAAGCCAAGCAAGGGATGATGGTGGCCTGGCCTGGAGAAATGAGGGTGGAGCGAGCTGGACAGATGTGAGAGGTCAGGAGGTTGACTCAACAAGCCCAGGTGTGGGGAGGGAGCAGGGGGGATAAGCCTCTGGCTTGGACCACTAGGAAGAGGGGAGCCTTGATGCTGTTCCCTGAGACAGGGAACAATGGAACAGCAGCAGGTGTGTGGTGGGGTCAGGAGGGGGGTGCCCTGGAATGATGGAGCCCAACTTAAACATAATCAGTCTGAGATGCCCAACACACAGTCAGGAAGCACCCTTCCACAGAGATGTGAAGCTTATGAGAGAGATCACTCCTAATCAGGTAGTAATTGAGGGACCTAATTCTCTCCTTACGTTAATCACCTGGGGTGGAAGGCTGGTTCTTCTCCCTCCTCCGAGTCCCCCAGTTCTTCCTCTGACCCTCTCTTGGGGCCCCATCCCTTCTACCTGGTGTAGACTTACTTCCCTTGAGCTTCTCTCTCCTCTGGGCCAGTCAAGCTCCTTGAGGACTAAGCTCAGGTTCAATTCATCTTGTCTTCCTCACAGCACCAAGCCCACTACCGAGCACTTAGGCAAGGTGCTTAGTAAATGCCTGCTGAGTGAATGAGTAAGTGAACCAAAGGAATAACTTCTGCCTTAAGACATTCCGTAACTGACCTACCCTCGGTATAGCTCTAGTGCCAGGAAAAAGCCCTTCATCGCCTTAGTGAACTGAGTGTTGTTCTAAGGAGGCAAAATAAATCTATTCTCAATCCTTGTAAGAAGTTTCGTGCTTACAGCGAAAATTCAAACAAAAGGCAATCAGCTCTGGTGCTCCTTTTCCGTGGCAGGACCATATGTCCTGCTCAGAATCACACAGGAAAGCCAGAGGCTGCGTTAACAAGGGCGGGATGGGCGTGGGTACGAAGCATCACGTGTTCCCATCGCAAACGCTATGCCCAGCCCTTGGAAAGGCCAGAAGGCATCTTGGGTGCAATGCAGCAAAATGATTTACTGCACAACGCACAAAACCAGATGAAGGGGCCCTGCCTTGCCCTTAGCCCTCCGAAATTTGGGGAAACCACTAAGAGATTTCCCGTAAGCTATTATATAAAAAGCATTTTCACATGCTGAGTATCAATAATTACCTACCTTTGAACTCCTTGAGGCTCGAAAGACACATTTTCGAGTGAAGTCTGGGTGGTGCTGGGAAGGTTTAAAACCCTGCCAAGCATTTCTAGATGGTCCAAGAGCCCCACCCTCTTCCCCATCTCTCCTTAGCTCTAGGAAGGTAGGAAGGAGAACAGGTGGGAGATTCAGGACCGCGGAAGGAAGAAACTCCGGCAATTCCCAGGAGGAGGAGAAAAGCCATTCCCCGGGAGAACAGACTCCACCCCCTGCAAAATCCTCCCAAGGTTCTCTGCGTCTTTAACTGCCTATTTCTGCACCGCTGCATGAAAATTACGGGCAGGAAAGTCTCGATTGCGAGATGTACAGCTCACCTGCAGCCCCGAGCTGTCTCCGCGGCTGAAAAGAGCAAAGTCGGGAGCTAGGTGCGGGAAAACTTCGTACCTGGAGAAGGGAAGCTGACCCCGCCGCCTGCGCCTTCTACTCTGCGCTTTACCTCCCAGTACTGGGTGGGGCCGCTGATTCCGGCAGGCACCGCCCCCGCCCCTCGCGCGCGCATGCGCGGCACTCCTTCCACTGCAGCTCAGCCCTGTCCCGCCCACGCCCGCCGGGCGCCGTGGAGGTTAGTCGGCTCTACCACCTATAGCGCCTGTACTGTAGCATCCCAGGCGGCGGCCACACCTGGGCACTCGCTCCGGACCTGGCCACTCGCTTCGGCGACCCGGCTTTTGGTCCTGGCCCTGATCCCGGGACTCGGGTCTGGTGCCTCCTGCCGGACGGACCTGGAGTGACATGCATTCGCAAGGAGTGGGCCTGGGTGTACCAGGGATTCCAGATGGCGAAAGATTTTTAACCGTTGAAGAAGTTCCTTCAATATTTAAGGGACGTTTGTGGGACCTCTCCAGCAACCCAGGCCTTTTAGATACTCTCCACCAGATTGTCCCCATTTTCAGCGGAGGGAGGTAAGGTTCGGAGAGGCGAAGGGATTTCGTTGTCCACAGACTCAACTCCACAGGGTGCAAAGGCTAGAGCCCGAGTTTGTCTGGTTTCAAAGCCCGAGCACCCTTTATTACACCGCACCATCTACGAAGGCATCTAGATGTGGTGGGGAGACCAGGATCCCGGTTTCATACTTCAAGCCCAGGATTTGCTGGACTTAAGTACCTGAAGGGGAAAGGTACAGAGTGCCAGAATTGAAAGGCACTTTAAATCATCTTTCGTTCCAGAATAATACGTTCTCAGGGATGAACCTTAAATTGATCTGGAATCCTGCATCCTGGCTACAACTTCTCATCTCACTCCAGTTTTGCCTTCCAGGCCACTGACAGTAACTCCAACCATCTTCCTTATATAATAGCTCTTCAGAGATTTGAAGAAGGCTGTCATCTAGGGCTTATCAAGCAGCTCTAGGGGTGCCGTGGGGCTGGGAATAATAGAATTTCTTAAAATTAAAAAAGAAATCTTAAGAATATATCTTATATCTTGTGAAATTTGCTGAATCTATTCCTTGTGTTTAAAAGTGCTTCAAGGAAGCAATGAGACTATCTAAGATGAGAAGTCTAAGGTGGGCATAAGGAAATAGGGTTCTGGGAGATTCACAGGAGAGTTGATGGCAGGTGCCAGAATGTGGATGGAGGAAGTGGTGAACTTCCTGAACTTTGGCTCCAGGTTCTCCCAGCTCTCCTTCTCATCCCCTTCTTTGCCCATCCTTACCTCAGGGCATGCTGGTACCTTTGCGGGTGCATGCTCTCACTCTGTCTCTCTCTCCCCCCACCTCCCCACAGACTCCCAGGACACTTTCCCTAACCTGAATCAAACCAAAAACCCTCTTGGGATGCCTCAGTGTCTTTAACTAATATGAACCCCCCCCAAGTAAATAACTTTCCCTGGACCCCAGTGCCTGGATTTATAAGATGCTGAGATCCCTTCCACCCCTGTCACTGAGGTCTTAGAGACTGAAAACAGCCTCATGGTATTCCTACTCAAGGCGTTTTCACCCAAATCGAAAAGAGCAAGGTGAACAACATGCGGGAACAGGAAGGTTCTTAGGCAAAAGGGCCACTGTCCTCTCAACTCACATGCCTCCAGCTGACACCTACTCCGTCTAATGGGAAGATTAGATAGAGCACAAGACGAGAGTGCAGTAAAGCCTATTCACCTCCACCTCTTTGTAAAGCTGTCTGCTCATGATCCACAGCATATTCTTAACTTCCAATGTGCCATCAACCCTTGGGCAGTCCGGACAAATGTACAAGATAAAGTATGTAGGATTGACAAGGAAGCCAGTTTTATTGAAATAAAGTTATCAAAATATTAAACGTTTAAATCTGTGATATAAGATGTGCTTCATTATTAAATTATGAGATCTAGAAGTGGGTTTTAATAATTACCATAATTTCCAAGTAGTTGTGCACATAAACAATTCTCTGAGGTGTCTGTAACGTGAATATCTGTGATTCCTGGGGATGACAGTCACAGGTTCTAGCACTGCTGTGGTTTGCTGCCAATTTTCATAATGGAAAGAAATGCTAAATTTTACTTAGACGTTGGTGAGTACAGAAACTTCTTTTTCCCATCCAAGTTCTCAGATCTTCTGATTTCTATCCTCAGGCTTCCTTGGATTTGCAGAACTCCCAGTCTCTAGTGATGCAGGGTTTCCTAAGTTGTATTTGGTGGACTTGGATAAAGGGAAGGCAAGGCCGAGAGCCCAGGCAGGACCTCCAAGGACGTCTGCGCCTCAGCGAGTGATCTGGGATCCTCAGCCTGGTCCTCATTTTCAAATGTTCAGAAACTCAGTTTATATCCATTCTTCCAGGGGCACCCTGGCTTTGGAAGATTGATTCATAAAAACCAAAGTCACAAGGGACTTACTGATTTTTAAGCAAACAAACAAACAAAGCCTGTTTCAGGTCCTCGATTCTTCTCTTCAGATCCCACACGATTACTTACCATTTAGGCCTCTCTCTGCTCATCAGTCCAGAATGAGACAGGCAAGTGCCTCCAAACCAACCAAAAAATTTACATTTGTGCTATCTGACGAATATGCAGATAGATGAGCTAAGTCTAGTTTGTATTTGGGCAAAATACCAACAGCCTTTTGTTTTATGATTTCGGCAGTTTCATTAAAATCCTCATAGGAATCCAGAAGACGATCTGAAACTCCATTTTTCAAGTCAAAGTACCTGAGAGCTAGAAAGAACATTTTTTTTGTTGCCATGATTTGGTGCATGGCTTGCAGCTGATATACTATAGAAAGCATGATGGTTGGTGAGAGATGACAAAATCAGCTCTACACTGTAAGGGACCGACACATCTGTTATCAAAATTTCTCCTTTTGTTTGCCCACAGAATATTTTGGTCACAACCTCTGAATCAGGAAAAGTGACTTTACTCAGTTTCATAGAACAATCAAGGCAGCCATAGGACAAGGCATGTCTGTCTGTGTAGGACGCCCATGCTAATTCACCAGCTGCTACTTTTGGGTGAATGCTGATTTCATTTCCCAAAAAGACACCACCTTTGGCTGGTTTGGAGGCACTTGCCTGTCTCATTCTGGACTTGTGAGATTGTCTCGAAATGCGCTTTCACATCCCGTTCTCCACCATGCCCAATCCCAAATTCTTTCCCGTACAGTGTGCAGGATGCTCTGTGTGGGTTATTTACGTCCCTGATCCAGTTGTATGTGTCCTTACATTTGTCGTTAAAATAACACAGTCGTTTAGCCTTCTTTTTTGGTGATGGGAATCATGCTTGCGTTAGTAGTATAAACGTTCTCATTTTCATTATCTGACCTCTTAGAAAACATGGTCACAGTTCTCACAGTGTTTAAAAAAAAAAAAAAAATTAAACTAGCACTCTTCTGATACAAAGCACAACAGTTAATCCCCAGGCTGGTATCACAGCTCATGCCACCAACGAACAATTTTCTGAAATGGTCGGGTGAGACACATGGCCACAATAAGTCTTAACAAGGAAGCCATGAGCTTTGAATGTCTTACTAGAAATCCATGAGCTAAGGTAGGGCGAGATCGCCGAAAGCTTTCACTGCAAGGATTACAAATAAAGCCACCATCCAGCAGCAAAAGTACACTCCCACGCACCCTAAGTATGAAAGATTGTACCTTGGAAAGACGTTAACAAATTTATACCACCTCCTTACTGAGATCTCAACTCCACAGCCCCTCCAGGCTGGGAGGGGAAAGAAAGGGCAACCTGGCCACAGCGGAGGCCACAACTGGAAGACACCCTCCTATCAAAGCGCTATCATCAATCTCTATCTTCCTCTGTACCCAGATGTTGCTGTCAAGGAACTTGGCCTTCCTGGGGCAGAGACTGCGGTCACACAGCGAGTCTGTTCCCAGCAGGAGGGGAGGATGGAGGCCCTGGGTAGGGCGCGGCCGGACCTGGCTCAGACCCAGTCCGAGATCACACCTTGCTCCCGGCCACCTACCCTCTGGGCCAGGCGGTTTGGGGACTGCGCCCAAAGCCACCCAGCGACTCCCGCCAGCTCCCCAGCCCCCACCCGCTCCCTCCTCGCTCTTGCCGGGTTCTCGGGGCGGGTTCTGGAGGCGGCCCCGTGCCTGTTCTCGGCCAGGCGCGTCGTCTCCACGGGCTGCTCGCCTTCACCTGCTTCTGACGCGCAGGTCAGACCCTTTTGTCCCCGCCCCGCCGAGGACGCCGCGGAGACCCCTGGTGGGCAACCGCCCCGCGCTCGACAACTAGCCCAAGCATCTTTACGCGAGCGTTTCGGAGCTACCGTTTCCGTTTATAAGGCCCAAGTCCGCTGGGGCGGGCCCACTTCTCCTAAAGCGCATGCTCATTGGCTGAACCCGCCTGACACTCAGCCCTGGGCCGCCGTCCTGTTGACCCTGACGGCGACCTCTCAGAATCCTGGGAAGTTTGGCGTCTTCGAAGGCAGCGGAGCCGGGGCGCCTCAGAGGGTTCCCGAGGGACGTGGAGCCTGCGGAGGCTACCTCCGCCGGCTGACGCCTCAGCCTTCGCCCCGCGCGCCGGTCTCGGGCTTCACGGAAATGAAAACAAGCCAAGAGTAAAACAAAACCAGTACAAATCCCCAAGTCAAAGCAGCTACAATCAAATTCAAGGAAAGCAAAGGTAAATGCGTTTTCTCAGTATAATTAAGCAAGAGTCATTTTTTGGCAGAGGCAAAGTAAACAACTGAATTTCAAGGGGGTGAATTCAAGAAAAGGTGAAACGGGAATCTAACTTCAGTTATAGGATATTTATACCGATTTCTTTTTAGACCTTGATAAGCAGAAGTTCACTGTCAAAGAATCCAGCTTTTCTTATTTGGTTGCCTTTCCTACAAACGGCAGCAGGGGGCACTAGATGCTCTAGTTTCATTCAGGTAGGCGAGGCGTTTTAAACCTTGTTAGAGTTATTATCAAACTCCAAATGGTTTTCCTCATAGAAAACAGGGCGGTGGTCTGACTAAGAGGATGTAGGAGGACTTCCCTGGTGGCGCAGTAGTTAAGAATCCACCTGCCAATGCAGGGGACACAGGTTCGAGCCCTGGTCTGGAAAGATCCCACGTGCCGCGGAGGAGCTAAGTCCGTGAGCCACAACTACTGAGCCTGCGAGCCACAACTACTGAACCCCACGCGCCTAGAGCCCGTGCTCCACAAGAGAAGCCACCGCAATGAGAAGCCCCCGCACCGCAACAGAAAGTAGCCCCCGCTCGCCACAACTAGAGAAAGCCTGTGGGCAGCAACAAAGACCCAACGTGGTCAAAAATAAATTAATTAATTAAAAAAAATAATGTACCAAAAAGGTAACAATTTCTGCACTACAACCTGTTGACTAAGGATTACAGTTTCCTGAAATATTGTGATGGGGAGAAAAGGTCAATTACAGGACCTAAGGGGGAATTTTAAGGTGGGCTCTGAAAGAGACAGGCAGTGGAGAGTGAACAGGGTACCGCTGACTCCCTGTCCTAGCCCTGCCATCTGGACTCATTTTGAACTTTTGCCAGGAACACGGGACTTTCCGTGCTACTGGGACTGAGAGGTTTCCTGGAATTTGGCACTTTACTATAAACAATAATGATAGTAACTAACATTTAATGAGTATTGTGGGCCAGCCACCTTCTGAGCATTTAATCCTCCCAATAACCCTCCGGGGTAGATACTGTGTCATCCCCATTTTACAGAGGAGGAAACTGAGGCAACTTGCCAAAGGTCATGCACACAGCTGAGAAGTGTCAGATTCACGTTATAGAAAAGAGTGTGCATGCAGGCTCTGCAATCATTCTGCCTGGGCTCCAATCATGGCTCCACTGCATATTTTATTAAGAGAGGAAAGCACAAAACATGACTGGCACAGAGGAAATACTCAGTAGTGTTTGCTATTATTAAAAGTGGTCCTTGCTCTCCAAGAGTTTAAAATCTACTTTAAGAGGTTGATAAGATTCATAAGGCAGCAGAGATGCCTATTGAATGGGTGAATGGGACAGAGAAGAGATGTGTGGAAGTATTTGGAGGAGGGAACAGCTGTGAAACAAGAGTGGTTAGGTCTGGGTCACAGGTCAATCAACATGGCCCCTGCTTAAATGAGTAATCTGCATGTCATCATTAGAAGGTGGTCTCAGATCATGAATGGCTTGAGCTAATCACTATAATCTTTGTGTTTGGTTATCATATGGGTAGGTGTGTTTAATTAAAAATGTAGTCGATTTTTACTAGTCACTAAAATTGTCTTAAGGAATGGTATGGTATCTACTCTTTTAGCTAGAGGAAGCATTTATTAATTTTTCAGAGAAAGCCTTTATTAATTTCACAAAACTGTTGCATGTTATATGGTCAGGCCCTTCAAGATGGCTGTTCTCCTGCTCTCTGTGCATCCCCTGCTTGACCAGGCCCTGCTTCCCTCACATAACTATTCAATCCTCTTAATTATAGGGCTGAATTAGTCCCTGGTAACTGAGCCCACCTGATGTCAATCCCCCCTGTAAATGGTAGCCTCCTTCTCCCCTGAGTAGCAAAGACTGTTGCCATGTCCTGTCCTCTGGACGCAGTGGGGAGTTTCTCCAGGACCCTTTGTAGGATTCCCCATGTCCAATAAACCATTGATGTCTCTGTCACTGTCTCTGGGCTCTGCCGTCCCAAGGCTGGACAACTACAAGACTTGCAGGCCTGTGGGATACAGCCCAACAGATGTCAAGCCATGGAAAAGGAGTCTGAGTTAGAATAGGACTCTGAGAGTTAGAGACTGACTCTCGAGGGGGATGGCAAAAGGTATTATAATTGAAACCTGAAGTCTGAGAGGCAAAGAGTCAGGGGGACCGCATTGTGGGTAGCAGGAATGGCCTGAGCAAAGGCCCTTCGGTGGGGAAAGGGCTCCATGCCTTCTGAGAACCAAAGGAGGGTGTTTGGTTGGGGCTAGAGAATTGTGAATTAGAAGCAGAATAAATTGGTTTAGCAACAAGCTGTGTTCATAAAGAGCTGGGCTGAGTATGGTTTCCTGCTTCTGAGTCTTCTATTTAAATCTGGACTGTGCAGTCGCCAGATGTTGCTGCGGGGAAACTTGCCATCATGGGGTGAGGGGTAATCTTTGTGTGCATCTTGCTTTCCATTGGTTGTCCTTAACTGAGTTTAACGCTCTGTGTCTGTGTGTGCTTAAACCCAGAAGAGCCTCTGTTTTGGATGAGGATGACTCCTGACTCTTCTCTTTTGCTTAGCAGTAAAAGAATGGTAAAATGGATTTACATTCATTCGCTAGCATACTTGTCTAACTTCATCTTCCCCAAAAGATTTCTTAGAATAAAAAATAAAAACAAATATTAGGGCTTCCCTGGTGGCGCAGTGGTTGAGAGTCCGCCTGCCGATGCAGGGGACATGGGTTCGTGCCCCGGTCCAGGAAGATCCCACATGCCGCAGAGCGGCTGGGCCCGTGGGCCATTGCCACTGAGCCTGTGCGCATCCGGAGCCTGTGCTCCGCAACAGGAGAGGCCACAACAGTGAGAGGCCCGCGTACCGGAAAAAATAAATAAATAAAGATAGCTCAATCTTGGCACTTCCTTAGTGGCATAGTGGTTAAGAATCCGCCTTCCAATGCAGGGGACCCAAGTTCGATCCCTGATCAGGGAACTAGATCCCACATGCATGTCACAACTAAGAGTTCGCATGCCACAATTAAGGAATCCGCCTGCTGCAATTAAGACCTGGTGCAGCCAAATAAAAAAGAAAAATTCCTGTTCCTCTACATCCTCATCAGCATTTGGTGTTGTCAGTGTTAAAAAAAAAAAAAAGCTCAATCTTTCCTATTCTGACGGCCTCCATGGAGCCACTACTGTACTTGTAGTGTAAAAATCAAACATGTGAGAAAGAGGACTTGATGTACAGAGTTAATCCATGTGTCTTCTTCAGATCTCTTTGAGCAAACGACCCTTAATGCAATAAAACTGGCATCTTTGAGGAAAAGCAGATTATCTTGTGTGATAAGGCTGCCTTTTCTCATTACGTTAATGTTGCTCTGATCATGCGTTTAAACAATGTTTTTAATTTAAAAGAAAAGGTCCCAAGAGACAGGGCATAATAATACTTGGAAACATGCAATGGAGAAACATTCTGAAAATCCACTCAGCAGTGCAGCGGGACTCACTGTAAAGGTGAAATTGGGACCAAATTTAAAGAAAAGAAAGATTCAGCCCCTTTCTCTCTCCTTTCTTCTTTTTTTTTTTTTTTTTGCGGTACGCGGGCCTCTCACTGCTGTGGCGTGGCCTCTCCTGTTGCGGAGCACAGGCTCCGGACGCGCAGGCTCCGGACGCGCAGGCTCAGCGGCCAGGGCTCACAAGCCTAGCCACTCCGCGGCATGCGGGATCTTCCCGGACTGGGGCAAGAAACCCGTCTCCCCTGCATTAGCAGGCGGACTCTCAACCACTGCGCCACCAGGGAAGCCCCTCTCCTTTCTTCTTATAGTTCATTCTAAGGGGCTAATTGTTAGAGCAAGTTTAAGTGGTATATCTAACAAATTTCATGGAAAGAAAGGCAATGAATATTAAAAGTTTCTGAAATTCAAACCAGATGTGGATGGAGAGTTAATTTAAAAACAACCACACACCTGTAACACCTTGGGCAGGCTCTGGAACATCTAGCAGCATTTGTATAACTCATCTTTTCAGGCTGGATTTAATAAAGATTTGGGGGATGAAGACGGTTAGGAAGAAATTGAACTATTTATGAAATACATTTTTTTAAATTGGTAAATTATTCCAATTAGCAAAGTGGTTAATAATGCTGGCTTTTAGGCTGAATTTTTCAATTTGTGAAGCTTCAAGGCTAGGAGCCTGCCAGGTGAATAAGAAACGGTCAGGGCTTCTCCCTGAAATTGACTGGGGCTGTGGTCAAAATGTAATAGGATGCTTCTGTGTCATTCCCTTTTGCAAAAATGTCGCTACAGACAGAACTTTAGGAAAACTTTATTTCATTCATCTTAAATTGTCTCCTTGGAGGCTTCTGAAATGCTTAATTCAGCGGTCCCCAAATTTGCTGCCCATTGGAATCACCTGGGCATCTTTCAAAACTACTGATGCCTGGCTCCCATCTCCCGATATTGTAATTTACCAGGTATGGGCTGCAAACCAGGCATGGTTTTGTTAAGCTTTTTATATATACATGGGTTGTAAGAAATAATACAGAGAGATTCCTTATACTCTTTATGTTACCCCATGGTAACATCTTCCAAAACGGTTATACAATATCACAACCACCTTATTGACATTGATACATGCAAGATCTGGAACATTTCCATCACTACCAGGATCCTTCCTTCTTGTTGGCCTTTTATAACCACACCCACCTCCCCACCCACTCCAACCCCCTCCTTAACCTCTTGGCAACCACTCATCTATTCTCTATTTCAATAACTTTGTCATTTCAAGGATATGATATACATGTAATCATACAATATGTAACCTTTGGGGATTAGCTTTTTTTTTCCACTCAGCATAATTCTCTGGAGATTCAGCCAGGCTGTTGCAGGTATCAGTATTTAGTTCCTTTTTATTGCTGAGTAGTGCTTCAGGGTGTGGATGTACCACAGTTTGTTTAACCATCTGGATTGTTTTCAGGTTTTGACTATTAGGAATAAACTGCTATAAACATTAATATGTACATACTTTTGTGTAAACATGCATTGTCATTTCTCTGGGATAAATGTCCAGGAGTGGAATTGTTGGGTTATATGGTTAGTGCATGTTTAGTTTTTCAAGGAAATGCTGAACTATTTTTCCAGAGGGGCTGAACCATTTTTACATTCCTAACAGCAATGTATATGAGTGATTCCATTTCTCTGCATCTTCGCCAGCATTTGGTGTTGTCGGTCTTTTATATTTTAGTGTAGTGATAGCATGTTGTGGTTTTAACTTACATTTCCCTAAGGGCCAATGAAACACCTTTTCATGTGCTTATTTGCCACCATTTGGTGAAATGTCTATTCATGTCTTTTGCCCATTTTCTAGTTGGAGTATTTAGTTTTTACTCTTGAGTTTGAGAGTTCTCTATATATTCTAGATGCTAGTCCTTGGTCACATTTGTGGTTTGCAAATGTTTTCTCCCATCTGTAACTTGTCTTTTCATGCTTCTGGTGGAGTCTTTCCATAGAGCAAAAGTTTTAAATTTTGATGCAGTCCAATTTATCATTGTTTTATGGGTTGTGCTTGACATTATTCAAGGACTATCTAGCATTATGCACTAAACAGACATTTGGTCAAATCATCAGAGTCCCTCACTACAAAAAGCTTTCATGTTAAAACTTTCCATCCAGATGAAGATGTTCCCTTCTGTTGTCTTGTTTAGGTGTGTTGACTTTTAAAAGATGTATGTGGTTTCAGAGAAACCCCATGGACATACAGATAGACTTAAAACTTCCAAAGATGTGAACTTCAAGACTACTATTGCTTATCAGATCTTGTCCTTGACATTCTAGACAGGCTTCTTTCAAAGAAAGCTCTTTACTCATGGGGATAAGGGAGTTGATGGATAAAAGAGAAATTTCTGGACTGTCACACAGAGGCAATACTCCCACCAAATAAATAGTTCATTGTATAAAGAAGAAAAGAACTGTTGTCATGATGGGAAGAGGTCAGGAAAAGGCTCAGATGTCCCAAACAGAATTAAAACTCATTCATTTGAATGGAATTACTACTCATTCATTTGAAAAATAAAATAGGGGGATTTAAGCACAGTCCATGGGGATTATGAATTATGGTCAGTGTGTCCCTTTATTTAGAATGTTTGGGGAGGAAGAACTTTTGTATAGTCGGAGGAGTGTTTCCAGTTACTAGAGATTTTCAAGAAGACCCTGGACCACCACATAGCAGGGGTGTTGGAGAGGCGAGTCAGACACTACAAAGTAAGGTATACAAGGTGAGCTTTGAGGACCTATCTAATCCTAGTGTCTCTGGCATCATGACCTTTCTCCAGCGCAAGATTCAGAATATCCTGGAAAGGAAGAGTATAGGTAGGACTGATCCCAAGAAATATAGGCAAAGCACCAGGAAGAAGCCAGACAACTGGAGGAGAGACTTATCTAAAAGTTGGATTTATGGAGCTGGAAAAGACTTTGGCAGGCAGCTATCTTGCTCTTGATAAAGAGATGGAGGGAGAAACTGTATTAGATAGGCTAGAGTATGATGCACTAATAAACCATGAAATCTCAGTGGCTTAACATAAGAAAACTTTATTGCTCCCTTGTGCAAACTCCTGGTCAGGCATCTCCTTCAAGTGATGACTCAGTGATCCAGGTTACTTCCATCTTCTTGCATGTCCTTTCAACACATGGCCTCTAAGGTCCATGGGAAAAGGGAAGAGGATTGAGGAAAGGCACCTGGCCACTTTAGACATCCAAGCCCTGAGTATTCCATTCATCACTTCCACTCACATCCGTTAGGCAGAATGCATCCATCCCACAGCCAACCCAACTGCAAAGCAGGCTGGGAAACAGAGGACCACACAGGTATCAGTGGCACACCTATAGTTTCTGCCACAGGAAGCCAAAACCTAGAGGGATGCCATGATTTCATTATGACCATTCTGTTAATGTTGACAGAACTAAGATCAGATTCTAGATAGGATGACCTAGAGGGTTAAATGTAGTATATGATGAAGCCTTCTATGGCTGGATCCTGGTCATTCCAAGATTCTTTTCTGCCCCTTCCCACTTGGCAGCTAGAACCTCAACAAAACAGAACTGTTTGTAGTTCCCAGTGCCTGCTTTGCTCCTGCAGCCCCTTACTTGTGTGTGAATACCTTCTACTTCTTCACCTACCTCCTCTTTGCCTACTTATTCTTTAAGACTTAAGCATCTGTGCTTCCAGGAAGCTGATCTCAATCTTCTGATGCCCTGCTCTCCAGATTGGGTTAGGTATCCTTCGTGCATCTACAGTATCCTGTCCACCTCTAACATCACAGTTACTAACGGTTATGTCATTATCAATTTTTTATTCTATTTCCTGCCCTAGGTTGTGTGCTTCTTGTAAGTGAAGGACATTATTAAAATTGTAATAATTTAAATTTTTTTTGACATACAGCAAATTTGACTTTTTGTGTACAGTTTATGAAGTTTAACAATTGTATGTATTTATTAGAGTGGAGATTTTCCTGGTTCTTGGTATGCTGAATAATTTTGGATTGAATCCTGGACACTTTGAAATTATGTATGAGACTCTGAGTCTTGTCTGAATCCTATAAAATGTTGACATTTCTGTTTTAGCAGGCAATCAACCTAACTGCTTTCAGGCTTCAAGGGCTGACCAACTTGCTGTGGGAGGTGTTTGCAATATCAGTTGTTTTCAAAGCCTTTGCAGGGCTCTTCTGATCTATCTGGTGTGTACACCACCTAGTGGCCAGTCTGGCGGTGGGCGGTGATCTCTCCCGTGGTTTATTTCTCAGTCTCCCATAGACTCTTCATGGTCAGATTCACACATACACAGCTTGGGAATAAGCCCAAATTCTTAAACAACTTGAGCAGCACCCCAAGCTGCCTCCTCTCTGAGATCTTTTGAGATCTCCCTGGTGCTCTCTGGTTCCCCGAAGTGTCCCTTTTTGACCCTCATCTGCTATGCATTTCCCTTAACTGTGCCCGTGTCTGGAGCTGTTGGGGTCACTAAGTGAGAGTGAGATAGACCCCCATCCCCAGTTTTTTTTTAGTTTGGATATTAAGATCAATAATGCCACACATACAACAATAGAGCATGAAAAGGTTTATTATTCACATTCTGGAGAGAGCAGGGAGAGCTCCCAAGCTGGTCTGAAAATGGCTTGAGAGAGCCAGGAAAGGAGGCCTGCTTGGTGTTTGTGATGCTGGGGGATGAGGCTGGGGTGAGTTCCTGGAGCTGGAGCTCCATGGTTTGAGCCGCCTGCTAGTTACAAGGGAGTATCTGAGCTTTCTATCAGTTTTGCCCAGATGTGTGGCAGAAAGGGAAGGGGGAGTGGTAGGGCTTGAGAGCTATGAGCAATTGAACATCAAGAAGAGAATCAGATCCATCGTTACAAGGGCCAAATGGCGGGAAGACAGAAAAAAGCAACAGGCGTTTGTGCTATTCTCTTGGGCCAGTTCTTCTGATTGGAGAGGAAGATTCCTCTCCCTCAGAGTTTTTAGGTACCTGTGGGCCATCACAGTCTAGGTCGTGTGAGAGATTAAGGAAAAGAAAAAGAAGGAGAAAGAAAAATGGGGAATTTTCCCCATTCTCTCTGAATGTCAGGAGACCTCTTTCTCACTCCTTGTGTCAGAACTAGACAGCGTCTCCTGGAGCCTTCATTCTCCATCCTTGCCAAGGTTCACCTCTAGGTCTGGGGCTGCCCTGAGGCAAGGCCAGGCCAGGGGATACCAGAGGGAAAAAAAGTGTCAGACTCCCCACCAGTACAGTGGTACTTCAAATTCTGGTCTTGTCTCCAATCCACCTGCTACTATTTACTTTTCATTGCAAATACCTGCTCCGTGTATTCCGTCGAGGTTTTATAGCTGCATTCAGTGGAAGACACAGGGCTGCCTACCCCATCTGACATAGAACCAGAATCCATCTAATTTCATTTTACTCACCTGGGCCTAGCACAGGGCCTGGCATATGGAAGAGACTTAACAGATTTTCATTGAATGAACAAAGTGAACGGATGAATGAATGAGTGAACAAATCAGTCATATGATTTATTTACAAATAACACAGAAATACTCATGTTTCCAAAGAACAAATTTCTGATGACCATTCCATGGTCAATTCTCTCTTCTCTTCCTGGGAGAGTGAGGCATACAGAACAGAGCTAACCTGAGTTTATTTTAAAAATAATTTTTCTTGTTGAAGCTTTAAATCAGATAAGTATTTCAAAAACCAAAGTTGCTACCTCTTTGGAAAGGGTTTGGGTTGCGTAGGTTTCAATGAACTTTCTTAAACTCTTTTACCTGTTCTAGGATTAAAAGAAAATAAAATGAAATTGATGAGGTACTTCCTTTAGTTGCACGTGTTTACAGCCTAATTATCACCTAAACAGGCTGAACAGTAAGTTTAAAAAAACTCTGCAGAACTCTATGGCCCATTCATCTATCTGCATATAAATTATTGGAATCCATTTACAATCACAATGCAAGAAACCCCCAGGTTCTTGAATAGCAGGCTCTTTTATTTCTGCCTCTTTAATCCTAGGCTGCTCTGACCCTTGCCGGCAACAGAATTTAGCTGGTGAGTTCAACATGAAATCGACTAGGGTTCATCTTTTCCATTCTTGAAGTTGGCTTTGACAGGGACCACAGGAGTCAATGGGACCTCTGTACGTGGATGGGATTCCCAGGAGAGTCAGGAAGGGACGGATGATTCATGAGATAAAGCATCCCAAAGGGGCTCCACTTCCCTTTTAATTTTGTGCCCGTGTGAGGAATTTTGAAAACTGATGCTGCTGAAGACAAAATTCCCATCATGAGCTAAACAGGATCCCTGACAGAGAGGAAACACAAGCTTCTGAGAACCAGGACCCA
The DNA here is from genome assembly GCF_059928025.1 of Delphinapterus leucas. Lineage (NCBI taxonomy): Eukaryota > Metazoa > Chordata > Mammalia > Artiodactyla > Monodontidae > Delphinapterus > Delphinapterus leucas. Next base: position 25,577,037 of record NC_143138.1, read on the forward strand.
GTTCTCTTTACATAGAGGCCACACCGGTGGAGAAGGGCACCCAGCCAAGTAGGGTGCACACTCTTTCAAGTGAGTTGAGGACTTGACCCCCTTCTGAAGTCCCTTTTTTCACTCCGTCTGATTCCATAAGAACAAATCAGTAATCTGCTCTGAGTGATCAAATGCCATTTCTCTCCGAGTCTGCTTTCTCTGCTTCCTTTTTGTTCTGTGTGGCTGCTTTGGGTTTTTGAATGGCTTTTTCTGTCCTGATTTATCACAGGTATGAATTGCATCCATATCAGGAGTTCTCTCTTATGGCAGGTTTGGCACCAAACGGAGAAGTTAAAACCCTTCCTAAGTCAAATCCACTTCCAGGGAGCTCCAGGGAACTATCCGTGCACTTTGGATGTAGTGGTTTTGGTTTTATCTGAGTTTTGTATAATTTGCTGCAACCTGGAACATACTTGATTATATAAGAATTTTTATCGACATGGGGCTGGTCTGGCCACAGAATCCACTCCCTGCCCCCACCTTGCAGTCTCAAAAGCCCAGCAACCTGCTGGGGTGCATCCTCCAGATGGGCTGCCATTTAGTCTAAGCTGACTCCTTGAGAAGGGGTCCTGCAGGTGGACTTTCTTCCTCTGAAGACCCGGCCCCCTTAGGGGGACCTTCCCGCCGCCACAACTTTCCGGTTGCTCCCTGGGAATGTTTGTTCTTTCATTTATATATGGATCCGGCTAATGGAAAGAGAATGTGACAGATAGTCTATGTTTAGGATTTTTCTTCCTTTATTTCTCCTCTCCTCCCGAATGCAGAGAAAGGCAGATTAGCATCATAAATACATCTTCACCGCAGGTATTGTGTGTCCCTCCAATTTTCTTTTGTTTTAGAGATTTTCCCCTCTTGTAAAAACTGCACAAGTAAAGCATGTTTGTTGCAGAAAAATTAGAAATAAAAAGAAAAAAGAAACATCCCATTTTTTTTTTCATTAAAATATCAGGCTGAGGTCACTTCCCTCCTTCCTTCCAGTCTTTCTGACTTATCTCCTGCTCACTTTCATCGAGTACTGATCTTGCCTTGCCTGGGGATGGCGCCCCTAGCAACCAACATTGTTTTATTCCTAAACCCCTGTAGCGAAGGTGCTTTAAGGAAAGTGTTCTCCCACATTAAGTACAAAAGGAACATGTATCCATGATAGAACAAAATATTGTAATGAACAGTTTAAACAGCTCTCTTATAAGGAAGCTTCGAAGTGTGCCACGACACTGCTTCTTAGGTTGGCTTCCTCTGACCAGCCTTGGTCCTGATATTTCTTGACCCTTGGTGATTTGTCTCTTGAGGGTAGTGTCCAGAGTTCCCTTCTTAGACCCTCTGAATGGTGGTTCCTTGCCAGGCTGACCAGACTCTCAGCTCCCAGTCTGTAAGAGGTTGCCTTTTCTTGCACGTTCTTCTTTTTTTTTTTTTTAATGGGCTTAAATAAATTTATTTATATTCAAAATAAATTATTTTTTATAAAAATTTTTATTGGAGTGTAGTTGATTTACAATGTTACGTTAGTTTCAGATGTACAGCAAAGTGAATCAGTTATACATATACATATGTCCACTCTTTTTTTAGATTCTTTTCCATATAGGCCATTACAGAGTGTTGAGTAGAGTTCCCTGTGCTATACAGTAGGTTCTTATTAGTTATCTATTTTATATATAGTAGTGTGTATATGTCAATCCCAATCTCCCAGTTTATCCCTCCCCTTCTTGTATATTCTTAACCCCACGTCTCTATAAACTCCTTTTCCCATTTTTGGGGGCAAGTGTATCAGGTATGAACCTCAACTTATAAATTCAGGAAAGTAGACATTTAATATTCTTTTTTCTGTAAACCAACTTATTTTCTACTTCAAACCTCCATTTCATCTGATGGCAGGAGTTTAGTCTGTCAAAGTGGGCTTTATACACACGCACATATCCACCTAGTCTGGGTCACCATCTATCCATGCTGGCCTCCCCTCTATTATGCCTGCTCCTACCTGGCCTTTGGACTGTTCTGGTCACTGCTAAGTGATCCCTGACCCAAGGCCCCCCCAGTTCCAGCTTGCTGTCAGCTCAACTTCTTACTACTTTGAGTGCAAAGGATGGGTCTTCTTTTCCCACGTGGTGCTGGGAAAAGCAAAAACCTCCGTGGGGCTAGCTATGCACTTCCTTTCATCTCTGCTATTCTGGGGTGTAGAGGTCTCTGTGGGCTATTTCAAGCCTGTGTTTGGGGTAGCTACATCGTTTGCCAGACTCCATGCAAAATGAAAACACCGAGCTGGGTTGGGGCTGGGGAAGTCAACATCCCCTTCCCAAGGGCCCACAGTGCCAGCCCACAGCGGACAGCCAATCCTCAAGGGATGGCCACCTTCACGCCGGTACACATGTACATACTTGGTCCTGGATGGGTGGGCAAGAGACCTCACCAAGTTGCACACCCCACGATGTCTGTGGTACCCTCAGCCTGAGGCCAAAAGGCAGATTCCTTGAATCCCACCCCCAGATGCCGTGGGGTGGGTGCACCAGGCCCTGACACCCCCAGTGCCCACAACCGCGCCCAGGCCTGCGCCAGTTGTGGAGAGAGCTAGCGGAGCACGGCCCAGGCAAAGGGAGGCTGGCAGGGCCTGTGGCACCAGGGTACAGGGGGTAGGGGGGGCGAACCTCAGGGATCCCAAGCCAGACACAGTGGAGGCAGGATGCACAAGAGCTGAGGCTCCAGGCCCCCGGTGCAAGCTCCAGTGTCCTGTGGTCTGCTTTACAAGTCAGGTTCAAAGCTAAAACTATTAAGAATTTCAAGGTAGCCACCGCAGAGCATCAGACCCAAGTGCGAGGGCCTTTTGGGAGCGGTGCCCTGTGCGCAGTACTGGCCACACAGCCAAACAGGCAGGCCTGTGTGATTAGACACACAAAAGCTGGAAATAGACTTCTTGTTTCTTGTACTACCTCAGCCCTTGCTTGGTGCAGTGAGAATAAAAGGGTTCTAGCGTGGGGGGAGAGGTGTATGTAGGGGACGTTCCTAGAGTAATAGGAATTATCAGAAAGAAAAAAAACCCCTGAATTCATATTTTAAAAATGTTTTCCCACCACACAAGCATCAACAGATCCTAGCCCTCCTGGACCCCTGGCTGTAGTCCTGCATCTGATTCACAAGTGGGCTCACCTGTGGGGCACCAGGGGCCCTTCCACCATTGCCCAAGCTGCACCTCCAGCTCTGGCCGGCATCTCTGCTGGGGGATGAGGTGAGAGGTGGAAGGAAGTAGTCTACTCCTAGTCTACTAGTATCTAGGACTAGGGCAGGGCAGTGTGGAGGTTTCATGTCAGCCGGCCAAGCTCTCTCTGAGGTGTATTTTTAAATCTAAGCCTGATCTTCAAAGTGGGGTGCCACCCAGACAGAACTGCAGCATCGGCATCAGTTGGGAACTTTTTAGAAATGCAAATTCTCAGGCCCTGCCCCAGACCCACTGTAGCTGAGGCTCTGGGGATGGGGCCAGCAGTCTGTTTTAACAAGCTCTCCAGTGAGTCTAATGCGCAGTGAAGCTTGAGTACCACCGCTCTAAATGTGTTACATGGGGGATGTTTTTCAGGATTCTTCAGTAAGGTTTCATTTACAATCTTATAAAATGACTGTTGGACCTAGTGCTCACTGACAGTTCAGAGAATTCTAAGACGGTTCAGCAACTCCAAGTATGTCCTCTAACCATATGCTACAATATTTGGAATTCCTGCATTAGAAGTTTACTCCTTCAGGGTCTCTTTTAAAAGGTAAAGGTTCTACTGGGTAAGTTCATATAAAATTATCTGTGATACCTGTCATATTCTGCTTACCATGGCTAGGAAGGGAGAGGAGTACATCACAGAATAAGGAAATAGCTAAGCCAAGATAAGCATTGCCTGGGGTTGGCAATTTTGCCTAGAGTCGGCATTTCCAGAACTTGTGCAGTCGCTAGAGTAAAACCATTTGTTTGAAATGGGCCTGATATCTTAACTGTAAAATCAAATGAGGGGGAGAGAAGGAAAGAGTGAGTTCAAGGGTGTAGAGGTAGGTGAAACCTCAGTTCATGTGCTGGCACCAACTAGCTAAAATCTTAGGTAAGTTACTTAAACTCCATGTCTATAGAATGTGGTGATATAACCCAAAACATTATATCAATTAGGATTTGGTTGCAAGTGACAGAAACTCCAACTCGAACTAGTTTTTGCTGTCAGAGAAGAAGGTTATCTATTGGCTTTTGTTAATAAAAACTCTAGAGATAGTTCTGACTTCAGAAACAGCTTGGACAGTGTTCAGAAGAGGCCACAAGAATGCAGTGTTCTTCATTTTACTCTCTGCTGCTCTGTGTGTTGGCTTCGTCTTCAGACTGTGCAAGTTGGCAGGATGGCAGCCCCAGCTCCAGCCAACATGTCTCGAGGGTTCAAGTCTGGATCTGAGGGCAAACCCTGGAGCCCAAACAAACCCCCAAAAGAGACTGATTGGCTCTGATATGTCTCCCTTGAGTTATGTGCCTACCCCTGAGCCAGTCACTGACCACAGGGGAAGCTGATGCTCTGGATCAGACACGAAGCCTGAGTTGTACACTATCCCTGGGATGGGGGTGGTGGGAGGCACTGCCAATGCCACAAACCCACAGGGGATGGAGGTGGGGAGGGGTGGTTCCCCACGAACATGGGAGGTTGTTACTGAAAACGGAGTGAATGGAGAAGGGCTGGCCAGGAAGCCACACACGTCCACCACGAGGATCTCGGTTCCCACATCTGTATTCCGTGAGGTCCTCCCACGGCCCAGGGTGCTGGTGTCAGAAGCCACATTCATCAGACCGCCCTCCAGATGGAGCCTGGGTTGGGCTTGGGGAGGAAGGAATCCTTCTTCTATTTAGGATGACTGAACTCATCCCCTTCAACAGCTCCGATGGAAAGGCTGTCCCTCCTGGCACAGCAGCCCAGCTTCTCGTTTCTCTGTGAGAGTGCCATCCACACCACACATCTGCTGGCCCCACCCCTCTGTTCACTGCCTTCTCCCCGTCAGCCTCCCTCTGTCCCCCAGCCTCCTCTCTCGGCACATGTGTCTCTCTTTCTTTCTCCCTTCACCCCTGACCCCCTCTGTCTCCTGTTTGGTCTTCTCTGCTGCCTGTCTCTGTTTCTCTCTCTCTATTGCTGACTGGCTGCCTCTGTCTGTCTATCTATCTGTCTCCCTGTCTCTCTCTATATATGTCTAGCTCTCTCTGAGCTCCTGTCTCTGTTTCTCTCCATCCTCTCTTGCTGGGATTCTGTCTCTGTCTCATTCTTTCTTATACTGTCTGTTCTTCTCTATCTCTGTCTATTTAAGTACCTTCCTGTCACTTTCTCTACCTGCCCGTTTCATTCTTTGTGTCTACTTCCTTTTCTCATCTGCCTTTGTCTCACATTTTTCTTTCTTTCTGAAATAGTTCCCACTGCTCTAGACATGACTCTAAAATGTTCACAATCCATGCTTACTCCAGATGTTTCTTAGCCAACAGACAAAGAGTTTATAAGGATGGAGCAAAGACCGTGAAGGGAGGGAAATTTAGAAAGAAAAAGGAAGCATTAATGGGGCACCTGAGGCATAGCACTGTGAATAAGAGGTTATTCAAGCCAAAAAATACACAGCACACACACACATGAAAGTCACAAGCCACCTTCAGGCAGGCATTGAGCTTCTCCACCACAGTTAGAGTTGAGTTTGGTTGAAGTCTTGTTTTTCTTAGTTTACTTTTTCTTAACGGAATAGTTGCTCCCTGAGTCTCTAAGCGGTCTGGATGTCCATAACTGATACACAGTCTCAGCCTACAGCCAGCTAGTTTACAACAGGGGCAATGAATGTGACCTGACTCTGCTATAGGGCACCTTTGTGAGTCCCATCCTGTGGACAGCTCAGCCCTGATTTTCTTTGTGGTGGCCACCCAGGTCCTGCTCCTCAATGGCTAAATACACCTCTGATGCCCAACTCAGCAAGGGCTGACATTGGGCCCTTCTAACAATCTGCAATTTCCAATTCAGTAGGAGACATTGCTGGGTTTTGAAAAATAGAATGTTTTTCAAACATTAGAAGGAAATATCTATCCAATAGGCTTGGCACCCAGATTTTATTTCCATATACGTTTAAAAACTGGCTTCACATAGCATCCCGAGGACTGTCCTGATCTTCAATGAGTTAGTCTTCATTGACTCATGTCTACATTTTCAAAGGTCAGACATTGGCTTCTGCAGTCACTAGCATATTTTTTAACTACTATGATGTAAATGGAAAAAAGAGTGTAAGGTCATAGGATCTTTTATTCTTTCCTTTCCAACTTTAACACTTAGCTGCTCTGTCATGGTAAGCAAATCAACCTCTGTGAGTCTCAATTTCCATGTTAGTAAAATAAAAGATAACAAGTGCCCAGCACAATGCCTGGTACTTAATTGGTACTGAGTAAAAATGTGTTTTCATGTAAGAGAATGATGCTCAGCTTTGGCTGCCCATTAGAATCTCCTGGGAAGCTTTTTAAAGCCTGAAGCCCAGGCTGTAGATTAGACCCATTATACAGTGTATAAGACTGGGTCTGAGACCTGGCAGCAGTATTTTTTTAAAAATCCTAGCACTCATTCTACCCCAGGTAATTATAATATACAGCCAAGCCTGATAACCACGAATTTAAGAAGAGGTTGACCTTAGGTTTGTGATTGTTTTGTGCTTAATAAAGGGTCAAAGGCCTCTTTTTTTTTTCTTCTTTTTTTTTTTTTGCGGTACGCGGGCCTCTCACTGCCGTGGCCTCTCCCGCTGTGGAGCACAGGCTCTGGACGCGCAGGCTCAGCGGCCATGGCTCACGGGCCCAGGTGCTCCGCGGCATGTGGGATCTCCCCAGACCGGGGCACGAACCCGCGTCCCCTGCATCGGCAGGCGGACTCTCAACCACTGTGCCACCAGGGAAGCCCCAAAGGCCTCTTTTTAAAAAGTGTGCTCTTGGACCATAGTCCTCACGAATCAATTTCCCCAATTTCCAAAGATCGCCTGTTCCTATAAGCTTGTCTACAATAAAAAAAAATGACCCCTGGGCTTCCCTGGTGGTGCAGTGGTTGAGAGTCCGCCTGCCGATGCAGGGGACATGGGTTCGTGCCCCGGTCGGGGAGGATCCCGCATGCCGCGAAGCGGCTGGGCCCGTGAGCCGTCCCGGTGAGAGGCCTGCGTACTGCAAAAAAAAAAAAAAAGACCCCTAAAAGTTTCTCTTTGGTCAAGGGGAAGTACATGTTAAACACTCAGTTCAACAACTCACACTGAATATTTTCCAGGTACTGAGAATTGTGCTAAACCAAAAGCCTCTATCTTCAGAAAATAAAATCCATAACTTCAAAAGGCCCACCACAAGTAAAAAGCAATGCTTTGTAAAACAAGGTAAAACAAAACAAAACAAAAACTTCCTTTCCTTAGAACTTGATGCCTTTAAGCACACACCCTGCCAAGTTAATTTTCTGCTGAATATCAGCTCTCCTGCTGCCTGTAATGAGGGGCCTAAGAAGAGGAACAGGAAGTTTACACTGATGTGGGAGGTTTACTGGAAAATTCTGTGCTAAGAAAATAATTTCAGTGGTCAACATTGCTAACAAAAATACATTGGGCTGACCAAAAAAAAAAAAAATCAAACAAGCTCTTACTTGGTGGGACACTGTTTTTAATCGAAAAAAATTATATGTACATTTATGAATTTCTCCCTCATTTTGATGATACTTTTGACACTCTCTGGAAATGATATGTGTTTCTGTTTTCTTTGTTCTTCACTCTGCATTGTTTGTTCTCAGCCCAGAAAAGAGGTATAATCTCAGAAGGGAAATAAATATATGAAAGGGGATCCAATTCAATAGAGTCCATCAGAAGCTCCTCTCACCTAGCGCTGAAGCCCTTGCTGTGGTGTTTGTGTGCAGCATCTCACATCTGCTGCGTATGTCTCCAACTTTCCCCTCACTCTCTGGATCCCCAGATTCATAGTCTAGTCTGGGCTAATTTTCCGCTGGCCAGTCAATAATAACTACTCTCAAAAGAATTCAAACTGTCATCTAGCATTCATGGACCATCTAGTGGGAAAAGATTTGGAGCCAGGAGGCCAGGATTCTAGGCCTCGTTTTCTTCCTTACCACGTGTATGACACCAAGCAAACACACAACTTCTTTGAGCCTGTGTTTCCTTGTTTAAAAAATGAGTGATACATTACCAACCTTGCAGAATTGTTGTTAAGGTTTAGTCAACTATAGGTTTATTTGTACATGCAGTACAAATGTCCAGTGCTGTTTTGTAACACTATTTTCCCAGGTTTGGAAACATTTCACCCTTAATATGAAAAATTTATAAATGACGACTTAAATGAACCAACTGAACTTTTTCTACGAACGTTAGCCTGCAAACTCCCCAGCACACACCTTAGTGCAACCCTGCCCTTTTGGAACAGGTAACCCTGAATGCACCAGGAAGAAAGTCAGATTTCTAAACACGTTACTTTGTCCTTTTCCCTTTTCTCAGGTAATTTATTACAGAGATCTGGTTCGGCTTCAGAGATCTGGTGGCTCTGCAGGGGGTGACAAAGGCAGAAATGGATCTTGTCTTTAAACAAAAAGGAAGGAAGGGTAGAGAGACCTCTACACGCCTGCCCTCCCTGACACACACTGGGGAGCATCGTTCAGGGTCTGAGACTCATCTTGGCAGCCTGTGCTGACGTGTCCCCACCACCAGTTCATGGGAAAGCTGGCCTCCCACACACCAGCTGGGCCCCAGATCAATGCTTTCTAGGGAGAACCACAACAAGACATGGCTTTCCAAGTACACTTTCATCGAGAAGAATAGAAACTGCAGACAATATTTTCATCATTAGTTACTGTAAAATGTTTATGATGTTCTAGGGAGATAAAAGGCGAGGATCGCACAGCCCTCCCACTCCCACCTGCCTCGATCCACCTATAGCCACCTCACCTGTAAAAGAGTTCAAACTGGGCTTGTATAAATTCCCCAAAGAAGGTCCAGATTTCAGAGTGTACCTACCTCTGAAATATGGAGGAAGGAACATTCTTCACTCTTGTCCTCTGCTAAGGAGTTAAGGGAAGGCAGTAATATTTACTGAGCTCCTGGCAGATGTCCAGGCATTTTCTCAGATGATATTTAATCTTCATTATGACACTTTGAGGTACATATTCTTAGGCCTGTTGATGAGGAGACTGAGGGTCAGAAAGATGAAGAAATTTATTCAAGATCACATAACAAATATTGTTAATTGGTAAAAACAGCATTCTAACCCCAGTCTACCTCATTCCTTTCATTAATTCATCTTCTAAAATATGAATGGAGAGAAGTACGGCATAAATTACCATTGTAGTTCTTCAGTTGGTGAAATAGAAAAAAATATTGACCTTATTTTAAAATCAATCAACCCTGGTTGTTTCCTCCTAAAGGCAATCTTGACCAGTTAAAAAAAAAAAAACCTAAAAAATGAAACCTCTCTGGTATTTGAAAATGACCACATTTTTTCAATAGATGTCAATGGGTCAAATTCTGACATTCCATTGAAATCCCTGAGAAGGCTAGAAAATTCTACCTTTCTAAAATTCTAGAAATTTCTCAAACCGTGAGACCTGACAAGGGAGGAAAAAGCCTTTTATTAGAAAGTCAACACACAGTCATTCTTGGCTCATGAACAAGTGGGGAATTAGTTGTGTGTGTCTAAGCAATTTATTGCCAGTAACAGAAGTTAGCAAATCATTACTCAATTATAATGGAGTACTCATAAAAGTATACTTTCTACTGTTTTGTATGTTTGAAATTTACCTTAACAACAAGATTTGTTTGTTTTTAATTTTCCCCATTTTTATTGAAGTATAACTCATGTACAGTAAAAAGGACCACTCTTTTTGATTTTTATAAATTTATTTATTTTATTTACTTATTTTTGGCTGCATCGGGTCTTCATTGTTGCACGCGGGCTTTCTCTAGTTGCGGCGAGTGGGGGCTACTCTTCGTTGCGGTGTGCGGGCTTCTCATTGCGGTGGCTTCTCTTGTTGCGGAGCACGGGCTCTAGGCGCGGGCTTCAGTAGTTGTGGCTCGCAGGCTCTTGAGCGCAGGCTCAGTAGTTGTGGCTCACGGGCTCTAGAGCTCAGGCTCAGTAGTTGTGGCACATGGGCTTAGTTGCTCCACGGCATGTGGGATCTTCCCGGACCAGGGCTGGAACCCGTGTCTCCTGCATTGGCAGGTGGATTCTTAACCACTGCGCCACCAGGGAAACCAGAAATGACAGGTCTTAAGTGTACAGTTCTGAGTTTCAGCAGTCACATCTGTCTGTGTAATGCATACCCATCACGATACAGAATACTGCCATAACCCCCCAGATATCCCTCAGGCCCCATCCCTGTCAACCCCTCCCAGCCCACCCCACTCCACAGGGAACCACTCCCCTGATTTCTTTTGCCACAGGTTGGTTTTGCCTATTTCAGAACGTCATATAAATGGAATCAGTATGTATCTTTTTGTACCTGGCTTCTTTCACTCAGCATAACGATATTGAGGCCCATCCATATGTTGTGTGTATCAGAAATGATTTTCTTTTGTTATTTTTTTTATTGCTGAATAGTATTTGTTTGTATGGAAGGACCCGTTTTGTTTATTCATGCTCCTACCAATGGACATTTGAGTTGTTTCTAGTTTGTGCTATTCTAGTTTTGAAGCCAGGGCTAGGAAAAGAAAAGAGAGAAAGGTAAAATTTTTTGAAATCTAATTTTCTTACTGGAACATTCTGTGTTAGGAATAAAACTGCTATGAATGTTCATGCACAAGTCTTTTCTGTATCCAATGTTTTCATTTCTCCTGGGTAAATACCTAGAGGTGTATTTTCTGGGTCATAGGGTAGGTGCATGTTTAACTTTACGAGAAACGGCCAGACCAGTTTTCAAAGTGGTTGTACAGTTTTACTTTCCCGCCAGTAACATATGAGGTTCTGTTGCTCTACATCTTGGCCCACACTTGGTGCTGTCAGTCGTGGCATCACCTGGTGACTGTAATTTGCATTTCCTTGATGACTAAGCATCGGTTTTCACGTGCTAATTGGCCGATCCTCCTGTGTGAAGTGTCTGTTACAGTCTTTTGCCCACTTTATTGGTTTTTTAACTTAAAAATCATGTAATCTCAACACCCAGAGATAACCATCATTAACATTTGAGGCTTTTTTCTATACATTTATTTATTTACACAAATATATTCTTTACAAAATTGGGTCCGTATTGTATAAACTGTTCTGTAACCTATTTTTTTTCATTTAGCAATTGGTCATGAACATTTTTCCCTATCAATAAATACACTTCTATGTCATTTCTTTTTCCATGAATGATCACTGCAGTTTTATTCACACTAATGGCCCAAATAGGATACAACCCAAATGTCTTTCAGCTGGTGAATGGATAAACAAAATGTGGTGTATATCTGTACAGTAGAATACTACTCAACAATAAAAAGGAACAAACTACAGGTAAATACGACACACATGCAAAACCATATGCTGAGTGAAAAAAGCCAGACCCAAAAGTATAAGTACAAACTATAGTGAAAATGCAAATTTAGTGACCAAAAAACACTTGGGGCTGAGAGATGGACTGCCAAGAAGGAAGATGAAACTTTTGAGGGTGATGAAAATGTTCTATATATTGATTGCAGTTATAATTTCTTTGGTATATGCATGCATCACAACTTATCAGATTATGCATTTAAAATGGGTGCATATTGAAGCAAATTATGGCTCACTAAAATTGATGTTGAGGAGATGCAATATAGGATACAGGCTAAGCACTGAAGAAAGTGGGGTAAGCATGACTGACACAGTTAAAGAAAGGAGCAGAATTAACTTGAGATAAGAAAGTAGAGTTTGATCTCAGAAAAAAAAATAGTTTTAAGTTGAATTAGGGCTCTTCGTTAAACCCCATTAAAGTTTAGGCTAGAAGGGTGATTTATTCCTCACAGCATACAAAAAAAGATTGAACAGCTGGAACCAGACCCAAGGCTGTCCCTTTTGGTCCTTTGGCTAGAGCCAGCAGGCTTTTCTAGAGCACGTGTGTGTGTGTATCTGCGTGTGTGCATGTGCGCAGCCATTGGCATTTCCAGATTGCTGGCTTCTCTAGCACCCAGTCTGGGATATATGAGGCAAAAAGAAGACCCAGGGAACTTACCACCTTGTTCCTCAATTCCTGAGGTCTATAGCTGGTCTGCCTTTTCCCCACCTTTCGGAGTATTCTTATCTTTGCTTTATATAGAATGTCCAGAGTTTTTAGCTGTACTTAGCAGGAGGAGTATGGGAAAAGTATGTCTACTCCATCTTTCTGAAAGTAGAAATCTTCTTGACTACTTTTAAAAAATTGGTTTGTTCATCTTTTAATTATTGAGTCATAAGAGTTGTTCATATATTCTGGATACAAGTCCTTTGTCAGATATGTATGTTGTGAATATTTTCTCCCACATATAGTTTGCTTATCCAATGCCCTTTTTTTTTTTTTTTTTGGCCTCGCTGCACGGCTTGTGGGATTTCAGTTCCCTGACTCCCTGACCAGGGACTGAACCCGGGCCATGGCAGTGAAAGCCCAGAATCCTAACCACTAGGCCACCAAGGAACTCTCGTCAGTGTCTTAACAGGGTCTTTTGATGAACAGAAGTTTTAAATTTCGATTAAGTCAATTTTCTCAATTTGTTTCTTTTATGATTAGTGCTTTGTGGGTCCTGACAAAGAAATATTTGCAAAGATAACCCCCTGTGTTTATTTTCTAGAAGCTTTATGGTTTCTGCTTTTATATTAAAAGCTATGATCCATCTCAAACTATTTTTTGTGTTTGGTGTGAGTATGAGTTGCAATTGATTTTTTTTTTTTTCCCTAGATAGCCAGTTGTTTCAGCACCATTTGATAGAAGTAGTTTTTTCCCTTATTGAGCTTCTTTAGTACCTTGGTCAAAAATTAATACATATGGTTCTACTCTTATACAATGTTCTGATCCAGTGATCTGTTTGTCTGCCTTTATGCTAATACCACACTGTCCTGATTACCATAGGATTTTAGCAATCTTGAAATAGTGTATATCCTCCAATTTTTTTTTTCAGAATTGCTTCATCTCTTTCAGACCCTTAAAATTTCCATAAAAATTTTATAGTCTATTTGTTAATTTCTACCAAAAAAAGTCTTCTGGGATTCTGATTGCAGTTGTGTCAAATCTTTAGGTCACTTTTGGGGAATTGACATCTTAACAAGAGACAGTAAATATTTCTCTCCATTTGTTTTTGTCTTCTTTGATCCTCTTAGCAATATTTTGTAGTTTTCATGGTATATATCTTACATATGTTTTATTAAGGACATATCTGACTTCGGGGTTTTTATGTTATTCTAAATGGCATTATTTTAAGCTTAATTTTTCAAATGTTTATTAGCTAATATATAGAAATACAACCGAGTTTTGTATATTGATCTTGTATTCTGAAACTTTCCTAAATTCACTTAATAGTTCTAGTAGCTTTTGTTAAGTTGTCTAAGATTTTCTATGTATAGGATGATGTCATCTGCAAAGATAGTTTTACTGCTTCCTTTATAGTTTTATGCCTTTTTTTCCTTGTCTTATTACACTGTTGAAGACCTCTACTAGGAGTGGTGAGAGTGGAATACTTGTCCTGATCTTAATCTTAGGGGAAAAAGTTTTAATCTTTCACTAGTATGTTGCTAGTTGTAGATGTCCTCTATTGGGTTAAGAAAGTTTCCTATTATTCTGTGTTTGCTGAGAGGTTTTATCATGAATGAGTGTTATATTTTGTCAAATACTTTTCCTGCGTCCATGGAGATGATCACATGATTTTTCTTCTTTATTCTGTTATTGCATCAATTTGTATTCAAATGTTAAACTAGTGTTGCATTCCCGGAATAAACCCCATTTGATCATGATAATTATTCTTTTTCCATGTTGCTGGGCTCAATTTGCTAAAATTTTGTTAAGGACTTTTTAATCTATGTTCTTGATAATATTGGTCAGCAGTTTTTGGGGGTTTTTTTGTAATGTCTTTTTTTGGTTTTGATGTAAGAGTAACTCTCATCTCATAAAACAAGTTTGTAAGTGTTCCCCCCTCCTCTATTTTCTAAAAAGGATTGTGTAGGATTAGTATTATTTTCTCTTTAAATGTTTGAGATAATTCATCAGTTAAGTTTTTTGTGTGTATACATAACTTACCTTGTTTGTTTCCCTTCTTTCAGGAATTACAGTCCTCCCAGACTATTGTCCAGTGTCTATTTTATATACTGTACCTAGTTTTGTGGTTGTTTATAGTAAGAGGGCTGTTTGGTACCAGTTTCTCCATCATGGCTAGGTCAGAGGTATCTAGTAAGAAGCTTGTCTAAATTGATGTTATTATTAGGGAAATTCTAAATTCAGTAGATTCAGTATATTGCCCCAGTATTGAACCTCTCGCAATAGATTGTCGTAATTGCATTTCTATTGAATCTATCCCCAAATTAAATATTAATGTAATTAGTATAATTCAATATTAACAAAGACTGGTACAATGAACAGAAGTCTAGATTCAATATTAATAACATTGCTTTTACTTACTTCAATATTGATATGCTTTCTTGTAAGGAGTGCAAAGTAGCAAAGTTATAGGTACAGTTATTTTGTATAACTCTGATATGCTTCAGGAGAGTGTTTTGCATTCCATCTATTATGCTTATTAATAGGAGATTAAAAGTTTGAAAGCCATTATTTAGAGACTTACATGTTTCAGACAGGTTATTGCTTAAATGTGCTAAACTTTTCTAATAAAAAAGTGTGTATAATTCTGGTATCTTAGCAGAAACAAGGTGTTTCCCAGTAGAGAACTTTGCCATTACATCTTCTGCGTGGCTTTGTTCCTGCTGCTTCTCATCACGGGATTAGACCATGTAGAAAACATTTTACAAAATGATACATAATATTTAGGTTAAGTGGATTTTTTAGGCTCATATCTCTCTGCATAAGGAACCATGCTGGAAAATGAATACTTTGCTTATGAGGCCTATTTTGGGCCTAAATCTACCTTCTTAGACAATCAAATTACTTCATCTTCCTTTTTGGAATTAAGTGGCAACATTAAACAAATGATAAAGTAAAATTAAAAACTACTTGGCAATTGTGGTTCTTGCCTTCAGTTAGGATAGGTGAAATAGTTTAGCCTGTGCTTGCTTAAAGCACCCCACCCTTTGGACAGCCCCAGGGTCTGAAGTCTGCATCCCACTTTTGGGTCCAAAGGGAAATCCTCAGGACTAGGAGTCACCATAGCTATTCCAGTGGGAACTTAGAAGCAGGAGTAGATTAAAAAAATAAAACCCTGACATTACAGATTGTACACATTGTTATAGTGACACTGTAATTAAGGGTAATGTTACATCCTTTGAAAAATCTTCTATGATATTGCAACAGGGAGAACATGTAAGAACAGCCAACTGATTAGCACTGGGGAAAACTGTTTTTTAAAAAACACGTTATAATGAATTGAAACAATATATCCCTTTGTTGATAGCACTGGTGAATTCTGACACTGGTAAATTTTAGCTACCATTACTCTAGACCTTTTCCTACCATCTGTCCCCATCAAAATTACCACTAGAGCCATGGAAGTTCAAAGAGTCTTGTTAATATCTGCCAACAAATTCACAATAAAAAAAAAAGACTGATGGTTTATTTAATGCAGTGGATTACAAACCGCTGGTGCTTCAGAATCACCAGGGTGCCTTTAAAAATTTAAATGCCCTGGTCTCATGCCCAGATATTTGGATTTGATTGATCTGACTAGAGACTAGTCATCAGTATTTTTTCATAGAATTTTTTGAGATATAATTTACATACCATAAAATTCACACTCTCAAAGTATGCAACTGAGTGGTTCTTAGTGTCTTCCCAAAGTTGTGCAACCATCACTACTCCCTAATTCCAGAACATTTTCATCTCCCCCAGAAGAAACTTGTACCTATTGACTCCCCATTCCTTCCTCCTTCTAAATCCTGGCAACCACTAATTTACTTTCTGTCTCTGTGGATTTGCCTATTCTGGACATTTCATAAAAATGGAATCATACAGTATGTGGCCTTTGGTGACTGACTTTTTTCACCTAGCATCATATTTTCAAGGTCATACTTAACTGTAGTATGAACCCCTACATCATTCCTTTTTATGACTGAATAATATTCTATTGTATAGCTATACCACATTTTGTTTATCCATTCATCAGTTGATGGACATTTGGATTGTTTCCATTTTGGCTATTATGAATACTGCTGCTATGAGCATTCGTGTACAAGTTTTTGTGTGGATATATGTTTTCAGTTCTCTTGGGTATACATTTAGGGGTCAAATTACTGGGTCAGATAGTTGCACTATGTTTAGCTTTTCGAAGAACTGCCAAACTGTTTTCTAAAGTGGCTGCATTATTTTACATTCCCACTAGCAGTGTATGAGGGTAATAGTTTCCCCACTTTCTCCTCAGTAACACTTGATATTATCTGTGTTTTCAATTATAGTTTCCTAGTGGGTATGAAGAAGTAGTATCTCATTGTGGTTTTGATTTGCATTTCCCTTGTGACTAATAATGTCAAACTTCTTTTCATGTGTTTATTGTGCATTTGTATATCTTCTTCTGAGAAATGTCTATCCAGATTTCTCATTCACTTTTCTATTGAGTTATATGTCTTTTTATTGTTGAGTTGTAAGAGTCTTTATATATTCTGGATACCAGAGTATAGATTTATTGATATATAATATCTAATATATGATTTGCAGATATATGATATACAAATATTTTCTCCCAGTTTTTGGTGGGTTGGCTTTTCATTTTATAGTGCTCTTTGAGGCACAAAAGTTTTTATTTTTATTTATTTATTTTCTGGCCGTGCTGCGCGGCATGTGAGATCATAGTTCCCTGACTAAGAATCAAACCGTGCCTCCTACATTGGAAGCACAGGGTCTTAACCACTGGACCGCCAGGGAAGTCCCAAAAGTTTTAATTTTGATGAAGTCCAATTTACCTGGTTTTTCCTTAGGTTGTGCTTTTGGTATCAAATCTAAGAAACCATTACCCAGTTCAAAATCATGAAGATTTACACCTATGTTTTCTTTTATAGTTTTACCTCTTACATTTACGTCTCTGATGTATTGGGGGTTAATTTTTTATTTATTTATTTATTTAATTTATTTATTTTTGGCTGCGTTGGGTCTTTGTTGCTGCGCACGGGCTTTCTCTAGTTGCGGCGAGCGGAGGCTACTCTTCGTTGTGGTGCACGGGCTTCTCATTGTGGTGGCTTCTCTTGTTGCAGAGCATGGGCTCTAGGCGCGGGCTTCAGTAGTTGTGGCTCGTGGGCTCTAGAGCGCAGGCTCAGTAGTTGTGATGCAGGGGCTTAGTTGCTCCGCAGCATGTGGGATCTTCCCGGACCAGGGCTTGAACCCATGTCCCCTGCACTGGCAGGCGGATTCTTAACCACTGGGCCACCAGGGAAGTCCTGGGGTTAATTTTTGTATATGGAATGAGGTAGGAGTCCAACTTCATTCTTCTGTGTGTGGATGTCCAATCATCTTAAAATTCTGATTCTGGTCTTACTTTTGATCACCAACTACAATTCTGCACCTAATTCCAGTGTGTGAGTTTTCCCCCTATGTCACCAAGCAATTCTCTGACACCAACTGGGTGTCCTACAATTCAACTCAATATCAGACCCACAAGTTAAGGGCTCAGTCCCCTAAGACTGTCCCCTCCCTAATTTCAGATGCTAATAGCATGTCCGGATTATCACCCGGGCTCTGGCTATACATCAGAGATTCCCACAACGCCTGCTTGAGTTCTAGTAATTGCTGGAGAAGGTCACAGAACTCAGGAGGACATTTGCTTACTAGGTTACTGGTTTATTATAAAAGAATATGATAATGAAAAAAAAAGTCCTCTCCATCCAGTTCTACAAGAATTAAATCACTAGCCACTGTAGTCACTGACCTTTAACACACCCTGAAAGGAGTTCAGGATGGAGATCAGAAATGAGGCACTCTTTGCTCTGGAAAAACTGGCAGAACGGGCCTTTAGATAGTTAGATATTTTCAGAAGAAAGTTTTATGAACCCAATTTTCGCATCTTCTCATATCAAGAAAAGCACTAAAATCACTAACAGAGACATCTGCTCCTTGTTACTAGCAGCAGCCTTCCACCGAGATCTGTGCTTGATGGCATGTACCCCGTTCACCAAATCATGAATATACTGACCTCCATCCCTACCTCTTTGGAGCAGTTCCTCAGAGGCATCTGAGAGGCTGTCTCCATGGCTGTAGTCCTCATTTTGCCCCAAATAAAACTGAACTCACAGCTCTTGAGTTGTGCACTCTTTTTTCAGTCAACAGATATAATTCAGGAATAGCCAGATGGAAGAGATGCCTAGGGCAGGATACAAGTGGAAAAGGGCATGGAAATTCTGTGCCCTCCAGGCGTGCCACCCTCCCTGCTCTCTGGATTGATCCCTTGATCATCATGTAGTGTCCTTCTTGGTCTCTTGTAACAGTCTTTATTTTTAATTCCATTTTGTCTGGTATAAGTATTGCTACTCTGGCTTTCTTTTGATTTCCATTTTCATGGAATACCTTTTTCCATCCCCTTACTTTCAGTCTGTGTGTCTTTAGATCTGAAGTGAGTACCCTGTAGGCAGCATATATACGGGTCTTGTTTTTGTATCCATTCAGCCACTTTGTGTCTTTCGATTGGAGCATTTAGTTCACTTACATTTAGGTGATTATTGGTATCTATGTTCTTATTGCCATTTTGTTAATTGTTTGGGGATTGTTTTTGTAGACCTGTATTTTTTCCTTTCTTCTTCATTTGTTCTCTTCTCTTGTAATTTGATGACTATCTTTAGTGTTATGTTTGGATTCCTTTTTTCTTTTTTGTGTATATCTATTAATAGATTTTTGGTTTGTGGTTACCATGAAGTTTTTATAGAGTAATCTGTATATATATATAGGTGACTGTTTTAATTTCAAATGCATTTTTAAAACCCTGCATTTGATTTGTACTCTCCTCCCCTCACAATTACTGTTTGATAATCATATTTTTCATCTAATTGTTTTATCCCTTACCTGCTTATTGTGGATATAGATGATTTTACTACTTTTGTCCTTTAACCTTCCTACTAGCTTTGTGCATGGATTATTTCCTACCCCGTCTGCATGTTTGCCTTTACCAGTGAGCTCTTCCATTTCATAATTTTCTTGTATTTAGTTGTGGCCTTCTTTTTTGCCTAGAGAAGTTTCTTAACATTTGTTGTAAAGCTGGTTTAGTGAATTCTTTTAGTTTTTGCTTGTCTGGAAGGCTTTTGATCTCTTCATCAAATCTGAACAAGAGCCTTGCTGAGTAGAGATTCTTGATTGTAGGTCTTTCCCTTTCATCACTTTAAATATATCGTGCCACCCCCTTCTGGCCTGCAGAGTTTCTGCTGAGAAATCAGCTGATAGCCTTATGGGAGTTCTCTTGTATGTTATTTGTTGCTTTTCCCTTGCTGCTTTTGATAGTCTCTCTTTATCTTTAATTTTTGTCATTTTGATTACAGTGTGTTGTGGTGTATTCCTCTTTGGGTTAATCCTGTATGGGACTCTCTGTGCTTCCTGGACTTGGGTGACTGTTTCCTTTCCCAGATTAGGGAAGTTTTCAGCTCTTATGTCTTCAGATATGTTCTCAGTCCCTTCCTCTCTCTCTTCTCCTTCTGGGACCCCTATAATGCAAATATTACTGCCCTTGATGTTGTCCCAGAGGTCTCTTAAACTGTCCTCATTTCTTTTCATTCTCTTTTCTTTTTTCTGTTCAGTGGCAGTGATTTCCACTACTCTGTCTTCCAACTCACTTATCTGTTCCTCTGTGTCATTTAGTCTACTACTGATTCCTTCTAGTGTGTTTTTTCATTTCAGTTATTGTATTCTTCATCTCTGGCTTTTCTTATATTTTCTAACTCTCTGTTAAAAACTTCTAAATTCTTGCTTGTGCATCCATTCTCCTCCCAAGTTCTTTGATCATCTTTATGATCATTACCCCGAACAGTTTCTCTGGTAGATTGCCTATCTCCACTTCACTTAGTTCTTCTGAGGCTTTATCTTGTTCCTTTGTCTGGAACATGTTCCTCTGCCACCTCGTTTTGCCTACGCTGCTGT
Source organism: Delphinapterus leucas (assembly GCF_059928025.1). Classification (NCBI taxonomy): domain Eukaryota; kingdom Metazoa; phylum Chordata; class Mammalia; order Artiodactyla; family Monodontidae; genus Delphinapterus; species Delphinapterus leucas. Next base: position 25,597,241 of record NC_143138.1, read on the forward strand.
TTGCATTTTTATGTATCTGGTAGGTTAGTTACGTTTCCCAACCTTGGAGAAGTGGCCCTCTGTAGGAGACATCCTATGTGTCCTAGCAGTGCACTCCTCTCTCGTCCCCCAAGATATATGCTCTCAGCGTTCCCCCAGGAGGGCTGCATGGGTCCGTCTGTTGTGGCAGGCTGACTATGTGGGCAGTCTGGTAGGCTTGGTTGGCCACTAGTCTGGTTGGTTACTAGGCCCTGCCTTGTGCAGAGGCTGCTGGCTGCTGGGTGGCGGGACCAGGTCATGAGGTGGCTGACTGCAGAACCTCTGGGGCTAGTGCTGGCTCACTGGTGGGTGGATTCAGGGTCTAGAAGACTCCAGGACAGTTTCCCACCCACTGGTGGGTGAAACCAGGTCCTGGGATTAGTGCCAGACTACTAGCAGGCAGAGCCAGGTCCTGGAGTCTGGCTGCAGGGCCCAGGGATCCCAGAGCTGGTGTCAGATCTCTGGTGTGGGGGGCTGATTCCTGACACAGTTGGGTGTGGAGTCCAGGGTGTCCCAAAGCTCGAGGCCATGGCCCAGCTGGTGGCAGGGCAGGGTCTGGCCTGCTATGGGCAGGCTGGGTCAGCAGGCTGTGGGACTGTGGTTTTCTTGTGGCTTGTGTCTACCTCCTGGTGGGCGAAGCTGGTCCAGGGGCTAGGGCAGGCTTCCTGGTGGGTAGGGCCATGTCTAGAGGCATATCTAGTCGTTGCTGTGGGCTCAGGAAGCCTTTGGCAGCCTGGATGCTGATGTGGGGTGGGCTGTGTCCCCTCCCAGTTAGTTGTTTGGCCTGAGGCATCGCAGCACTGATGCCTGCATGCAGTTGGGTGGGGCCAGGTCTTGGTGCTAATGAGTATTTCACAGTGGCGCCTGCCAGCACCAGTGTCCATGCTGTAAAAGAAGCTCCCAAGATGGCTGCTGCCAGTGTCCATGTCCCCAGGGTGAGCCACAGCCGCCTACTGCCTCTCCGAAGACTCTCCAATACCAGCAGGTAGGTCTGGCCCAGGTTCCTATCACATTACTGCTTTTGCCCTGGGTCCTGGAGAGTGTGAAATTTTGTGTGTGCCCTTTAAGAATGAAGTCTCTGTTTCCCCCAGTCCTTTGGGACTCCCAAAATTAAGCCCCACTGGCCTTTAAAGCCAAATACTCTGGGGGCTCATCTTCCAAGTGCAGGACCTTCAGGCTGGGGAACCCGACATGGGGCTCAGACCTCTCACTCCTGGGGGACAGCCTCTGTAATATAATTATTCTCCAGTTTGTGGGTCACCCACCTGGGAGTATAAGACTTGATTATATCATGAGTATGCCTCTCCTACCCATCTCGTTGTGGTTCCTTCTTTATGTCTTTAGCTGTAGAAGATCTTTTCTGGTAGGTTCTGGTCATTTTCATTGATGGTTGTTCTGCAAATAGTTGCGATTGTGGTGCGCTCGTGAGAACAGGTGAGCTCATGGTCTGTCTACTCCTCCATCTTGGCCCCATCTTTTCTCTTCTCTCTGAATCCTGTCCTTTTGGGGTTTTATGGAGGCTTCATTGCTTAGACATGATGGATTAAATCACTGGCTATGGGCAATCGATTCAACCTCCCTGGAGTTCAGGGGAGTGGGACTGAAAGTTCCAACATTCAAATCACAGGGTTGATTCTCCTGGCAACAGCCACCATCCTTAGGGGCTTTCCAAAAGTCTCCTCATTAACATAACAAAAAACCTTTATGGCTCTCATCACTTAGGAAATTCCCAGTGTTTTGGGAGTTCTGTTTTGTCCAGCAAATTATTCTCAGAGACTGAGATTGTCTTTGCCAATAATTTAACACAGGTTCAAGGCAGTAATATAATTTATAATAGTAATATTTCACAAGCCAATAGCATATAGGATAATGTCTCAATAAGCCAATAAAGAGATTTCGTACTTCAAACCAATGATAGATGAATTACACTACTGCCCCAGGCAGAGGGGAGGTGAAAGAAGTAAGTCCAAATTTAGTTGAGGTGTACCTTTCTACAAGCTGGTTCTCAGTAGAGCCAGCTTAGTCACCCAAGAGCAGATATCCAGCTGCCAGCGCAAACAGAAAGTCCCTTTTGTTGCTAGAGCTCAATGCTAGTGGAGTGAAGGTGCCAGTGTTGGCCAGTAAGGTGGGCTGCTCCGGGGACCCTTACACAGCTTGCACCAGTCCTCTGAGGAGTAGCCTCGCCAAGGCAGGAACAGATGTCCCTTCTTTTCCGGAGACTGCTGCATGGTTTAACACCACTGCTGACCAGGAGTGGCCATGGCAGGAGCCAGTGTCTTAAGCTCTTCGGAGAGCTATTTTGTTCAGCAAAGAATAGCCTTGCACAGACTGAATCCTCTCGGTAAACCTTCACAGATACTCGGTATTTAAAGTGTAAATGTCCATCACGTGTTAGCCACTCTTCCACATGTTCTGATCCATCAGCCCCTCAGCGACACCTCTCAATAGCTGAACTACTGCATGCTGATCCACAGCAGACGTCAATGACATCATCTTGGCACAGCTTCCTCAAGATAAACAAAGTCACCCTTAGATCAAACGACTTCACTTAAGTCATAAACAAGTGGATTTGAAATCATAACCAATCCACAAGTTTTGTGCCAGAAATGGGGATGAAGACCAAACATATCTTAGTGTGAATCACAATATCACACGTCCTATCACCGTTTGTTGAAAAGACTATTCTTTGCCCACTGAATGTCTTGGCAGTCTTGTCAGCCGACCATAGACACGTGGGTTTATTTCTGGACTCTCAGTTCCATCCCATTGATTTATATGTCTAACCTTATGCCAGTACCCAACAGTCTTGATTTCTGTAGCTTTGTAGTAAGTTTGAAATTGAGAAGCGTGAGTCCTACAACTTTATTGTTCCTTTTCAAGATTGTTTTGACTATTTTGGGTCCCCTGAATTTCCATATGAATTTTAGGATAAGCTTACCACTTTCTGTAAAATAGCCAGACTGGATTTTGATAGGAATTGCATTGACTCTGTATATAAATTTGAAGAGTATTACCATCTTAACAGTGTTAAGCCATCCAAACCATTAACATGAAATGTTTCCATTTATTTACGTCTTCTGTAATTTCTTTCAATGGTGTTTTATAGTTTTCAGTGTACTGAAAGTTTTGCAGCATCAATTTTTTTAAAGCTCTTCAGATAGTTATAATATGCAGCCAGTGTTAAGGATCATTGTTTAATGTCCTGAAGATTATCCCCCCAAATCACGAATCTTAGGTTATATGTCCATGTGTGGCTGTGTTAGGCATAAGGAAGTGGGGTTTACTTTGACCAGGATGATCCACTTCTGAGAGATGTCCGTTTCATGACATTCCATAGGAAAAACGTGGTAGTAAAATTTTATTACACCCTATAGAGAATGATAGAGTTGCAAAATCTTAAGAGGCCTGAGAATTAATTTGTATTGGCCAAGTGGAGTGAGATTCTATCCTGTTTTAATGTCTGCTGAGAACAAATGTCCTTTGAACAATCTTCATCAATGTAACCCATTCCAATGTTAACTAACTCTCTCCTCTGAAAATCTTACCCACTTCCCTATTTATCACTAGATTTTTAATCCCCTGGGCTCTCTATCGCATCTGTACCAAAATTATGATATGTCTAAATTCTGATTGTTAAAACTTAAGGCCATTTCTCAGTGATCTGAGGAAAAATCTGTTCACCGTCTCTAGTACAAAGACTAGAAGGACTTTGTTGCTTGTTTTTGTGTTGTTGGTTTGTTTGTTTGGTTTAGTTTTGTTTTTTTCCTTTTGGCTCTTGATTGTCACCCTTCTGACACACACTGCCTTCTAGGCTTGACAAAATCACCATGAGATCTAAAGGGAATGAAGTGACCTCTCACTTTAATCCTACATCTTATGATCCCATCAGTGGCTAAGTTAAGCTGTGTATAGCTGGAGGTGTTGACTTAAAATGCTTTCCTGACAAATGGTCAGTCTATCTCTGGGGAAACTGGAACAAGTCAACACATCGACTTACTTGTGACTGTCATCTATTCCTGACTCCACACCTCTCTCCTTCCCATCACTCAGCCTCAGGGTCCCTCCAGGTCCTGACACCATCTGCACTTCCGAAAGTCCAGTCCACGTGAACTGCCTGGAGATTGAGGATCACTCTGGATTTCTGGGATACCGATGTAGAGATGATCTCTTCAGATGGGACTGAAATACAGGCCCAAGGTTCTCGTCTTTTTCCTACTGCAACATGAATGATGGGTGATGCTCACAACCATGCCGCTCTTTCATGATCTATCCAGATATTGAAAAATATCTGAAAATATTTTACAGAAAAAAAATAAGAAAGTAGTACTACTGACTTTTTCTTCTTGATTTGACATTAATACAATTTTATCCATCTGATAAATCAGTCATTTGGATTTTTAAAAATTATAATACAACATGGAAAACCACAGCGTTTGTCTAATTTTTAAACTTTATCTACAATGCAAGATGAGTTGTTTTTCAGCTCATTTCTTTACATGTATATTAACATGGCAAGGAAATAATACAACTGAAGAATAAGCTTAGATAAAACTTATCTTAATATGCCATATGTTGATTTTTTTAAAATTAGCATTAATATAAATAACATGAGGGACTTCCCTGGTGGCACAGTGGTTGAGAATCTGCCTGCCAATGCAGGGGACACGGATTCGAGCCCTGGTCCAGGAAAATCCCACATGCCGCGGAGCAACTAAGCCCTTAGTAGAGCAACTAAGCTCTACTGAGCCTGCGCTCTAGAGCCCATGAGCCACAACTACTGAAGCCTGTGCTCCTAGAGCCCATGCTCCACAACAAGAGAAGCCACCGCAATGAGAAGCCTGCACACCACAAAGAAGAGTAGCCCCTGCTTGCCGCAACTAGAGAAAGTCCTCACACAGCAACGAAGACCTAACACAGCCAAAAATAAAAATAAATAAATAAATTTATTTATTTAAAAAATTTTTAAATAGAAAATGGACCAAAGACCTTAACAGACACCTCACCAAAGGACATACACAAATGGCAAGTAAGCAAATAAAAAGATATTCCAGGGCTTCCCTGGTGGCGCAGTGGTTGGGAGTCTGCCTGCCGATGCAGGGGACGTGGGTTCGTGCCCCGGTCCGGGAGGATCCCACATGCCGCGGAGCGGCTGGGCCCGTGAGCCATGGCCGCTGAGCCTGCGCATCTGGAGCCTGTGCTCTGCAGCGGGAGAGGCCGCCACAGTGGGAGGCCCGCGTACCGCAAAAAAAAAAAAAAAAAAAGATATTCCACATCATATGTCATCAGGGAAGTGCAAATTAAAATAACAGTGAGATGCCACTTCACCGCTATCAGAATGGCCAGATTCAAAACACTGACACCACCAAATGCTGGTGAGGATGTGGAGCATCAGGAACTCTCATTCATTGCTGGTGGGAATGTAAAATGATACAGCCACTTGGGAAGGCAATTGGCAGTTTCTGAGAAAACTAAACATACTTGTACCATATGAGCTAGCAATCATGCTCCTTGGTATTTACCCAAAGGAGTTGAAAACTTCTGTTCAACAAAATTCTGCACACAGATGTTTTTGGCAGCTTTATTCATAATTGCCAAAACTTGGAAGCACCCAAGATGTCCTTCAGTAGATGAATGGATTTGTAAACTGTGATACATACAGGTAATGAAATATTATTCATCATTAAAAAGAAATAAACTATCAAGCTATGAAAAAACATGGAGAAAGCTTAAATGCATGTTGCTAAGTGAAAGAAGAAAATCTGCAAAGGCTACATACTGTATGATTCCAACTATAAGACATTCTGGAAAAGGCAAAACTATGGAGACAGTAAAAAGATAAGTGGTTGCCAGGGTTGGAGGGTGGAGGGAGGGATGAATAGGCAGAGCATATAAGATTTTTAGGGTAGTGAAAATTCTCTGTATGATACTATAATGTTGGATACATATGGTTAGACATTTGTCCAAACTCATAGAATGTGCAACACCAAGAATGAACCCTAATGTAAACTATGGACTTTGGGTGATAATGATGCGTCAGTGGAGGTTCATCAGTTATAACAAATGTGCCACTCTGGTGGGGGATGCTGATAATGGGGAGGCTGTGCATGTGTGGGAACAGAGGTATGTGAGAAATCTCTGTACTTTTCTCTTAATTTTGCTGTGAACTTAAACTTGCTTTAAAAAATAAAGTCTTTAAAATTAAAAAAAAAAGTAAAGCACACTACCTGTATAAGAACTGAGAGTGATAAACTGAATCTGCTCTGATTTTTAAAAATCCCAATCCGACTTTTTTTTGCACATACCCCTACCATTAAAAATGTGAGCATGAACATCCCATATGTGTGTGTATATTTATTTTAAAAGTACATTCATGTACCACTGTGCTGATGTAGCCTGTACACAGGGGGAATAGAAATTTTTAAAAGGTGACATGAAAGTAAATACAAATCAAAACTCTAAGATGTTCTTGCTCCATCTATATGGTTTGTGTTGCACAAACCTTGGCAAGGTTTCAGTAAAAATAAAGCAGAGAGGGAGAGTTATTTACGGATCCACCAGGGAATACAGGCCTTAAATTTTGCTCTTTGGTAAAGAACTTCCAAACTACTAAAGAGCAGGTCAGATGTTTGTTTCTTCTGTGTCATCTGTGTTCTGTGGGTGTCAGGAGGACTTTGGGTCCCATCCAGAAGCTTCCAGATTGGATTGGTTTTGACATCTCTTGTGAACTCTGGAAAGAAGATGAAAATGAGTCATTGTAGAGACTTGGGATTTTTCTTTTATTTCCGCCTTTCTTTCCATTGTAGGAATAGCACAGAATTTTATGTAGCTTTCACAGTCTTTTCCTTTTGACAAAACATTGAAATGATGAGCCTTTGTCAATTGTCTATAACACAAGGTGTGTCATGGGATTCTTCATAGATGTCTGCATTTGACTTTGATCTATCTGTACTTTGTTGTTTTTGTTATTTATGTCTCCAGTGTAAATTATATGGGAATTGCAGTTATTTCATCCTCAAAGGAACCGAACCAATGATATTTGTTTACTTTCCTAACTTACTTTTTCTGATTATAGATATCATAAGATATATCTATATATCTACATATATCTTTTTATATATATTCTCTACGTATATAATCGTGATTATAAAAAATTTGGAAAACATAAGAAGTAAAAGAACAAAATAGAAATTTCCTATATGTTTATCAGCTAGAGATAATACCAAGCTAGTTTTTTTATTAATGTTTTTCAAAATTAGTATCATGTTGAATTTCCCATTTTATTTCATCCTTATTAATACCTAATGATTATGAGTATTTTTTCATGTAATAAATTTGTTAAAAACCTAATTTTTAATGATTGCAAACTATTTCATCAAGTATATATGTTAATATCTAACCATTCCCTTGTGATGATTACTTAGGCTATTTCTAGTTTTTTGTGTGTGCTTTATTTTTTCTCTGGCTTCATTGAGAAATAATTGACAAATGTAATTGTATATATTTAAATTATACAACATGATGATTTGATATACATTTACATCTTGGAATGATTACCAAGATCAAAATAATTAACACATCCATCACCTCACATAGTTAACTTTTAAAATTTTTTTTGTAGGGAGAATGTTTTGTTTAAGATCCACTCTCAACAATCTTAAGTATACAGTACTGTATGAATAACTGTAGTCACTATGCTGTACATTAGATCCTCAGAACTTATTCTTCTTTAGCTGAAAATTTGTACTCTTTGACTTATATCTTTGCAATTTCTAATTTATTGAAAACATTTTTGCAGTAATGAGCATCCTTATATGTATATGTTTTATTAAATCTCATATTATTTGCTTAGGATAGACTCCAGGAAATTCAATTCCTTCCTTAGTAAAGAAATTTAACAATTATGAATACTTTGGATAATATTATAAAATTGCCTTATAGAAAGCACCCACTAATTACACTCCTATTAATGATGTACAGAAGTGCGTGTCACACAACATAATTACAAGTACCGAGTATCAGCTCCAAAACATTCTCAAGAGGGATTGAGTGGGAAGGGAGCATGAGAGAGTCTGCCACGGTTTTGGAAGTGGTCTGTATCTTGATTTGTGTGGTTTCACTGTGTGTGTGTGTGTGTGTGTGTGTGTGTGTATGTGTTGCACATAGGGGTCAAAATTCATTGACTATTACATTCAAGATTTTGCCCTTTCCTGTATGTATATTATTTCTCAATATGTTTTTTTTACATTGTATTTATGTTTTAAATTTGAAAACTTGATGGGAATAGTATGTTTGTTTGTTTGTTTGTTTGATCTTACTAAGTGGGTCATTATGCCTGAAAGAGGAATCACCAAATTTCTTTGATTATCAGTACATTTTTTTTTAACAATTAGAATTTCCCACTCTGGCCAATTAGTGAAAGTCTTATTTGTATTGTGTCTGCAAATCAGCATTAAATCTCCTTGGTGGATGCTACTTTTGAACGTTGTAATTCATTGTCTCTTTCCATCTTATTCATTGCTTTGTTCAAACGTTGTTTTGTTATATTCTCCAGACAACATCTATAAAATAATTTTTAAGGGTATCAAAGCTTTGAAACTCTAGGTACAATTTCAGGGTTTTTAGAATGTAGAAGAATGCAACTCAAACTTGAATGCATGTACAAATCCACCTGGGTTTTTGTTTTCTGTTTTTGTTTTTCATAAAAGACATATAAAATTTACCATCTTAACCATTTTTAAGTGTACAGTTCAGTAGTGTTAAATATATTCATATTGGACAGCAAATCTCTATAACTTTTTAATCTTGTGAAACTGAAACTCTAAACCCATTGAACAATAACTTCCCATTTCCCCCTCCCCCTAGCTCCTGGCAACCACCATTCTACTTTCTGATTCCGTGAGTTTGACTATTTTAGATACCTCATATAAATAGAATAATACAGTATTTGTCTTTTTTGTGGCTGGCTTATTTCATTTAGCATAATGTCCTCAAGGTTCACCCATGTTTTATCATGTGACAGGATTTCCTTTTTATTTTGGCTGAATAATATTCTATTGTGTGTATATACCACATTTTGTTTATCCATTCACCTGTTGATGAACACTTTGGTTGCTTCCATCTCTTGGCTATTGTGAATAATACTGTAATGAACATTGGTGTGCAAGTAATTCTTTTGGATATATTATCAGTAATGGGATTGCTGGATCATAAAGTAATTCTATTTTTAATTTTTTGAGGTACCTCCATACTATTGTCCATAGTAGCTCCACCATTTCGCATTCCCACCAACAGTGCACAAATGTTCCAATTTCTCCACATTCTCACTAACACTTGTTATTTTCTGTTTTTTTGATAGTGTCCATCCTAATGGGTGTGAGGTATGGTTTTGATGTGCATTTCTTTGATTAGTGATGCTGAGCATCTTTTCATATGCTTGTTGGTTGTTTGTATATCTTTGAAGAAATGTATATTCAAGTCCTTTGGCTATTTTTTAATTGGGTTATTTGGTTTTTTGTTGTCGAGTTGTAGAAGTTCTTTATATATACTGGGTATCAACTCCTTATCAGATACATAATTTGCAAATATCTTCTCCCATTTTGTATGTTGCTTTTTCGTTATGAGAATTGTTTCCTTTGATGTGCGTAAGTTTTTAAGTTTGATGTAATCCCATTTGTCTATTTTTGCTCTTATTGCCTATGCTTTCAGTGCCATATCCAAGAAATCATTGCTATATCTAAAGTCATGAAGGTTTTCCCCTGTTTTCTTCTAGGAGTTTTATAGTTTTAGGTCTTACACTTAGGTTTTTTATCCATTTGGGTTGATTTTTGTATATGGGGTAAAGTAAGCATCAAACTTTATTATTTTGCCTGTGGGTTCCCAATTTTCCCAAAGCCATGTTGAAAGGACAGTCCTTTCCTCTTTGAAGGGTCTTGGCATCCTTGTGAAAAATTCCTTGACCATATATGTGAGGGTTTATTTGTGGGCTCTCTGTTCTATTACATTGGTCTTCATATCTGTCTTTATGTCATTCCCATATTGTTTTGATTACTGTAACTTTGTAATAAGTTTTAAATTCATGAAATATAAGACCTCCAACTTTGTTGTTTTTTTCAAGATTTTTTTGGCTATTAGGGGTCCCTTGAGATTTCCTATGAATTTTAGGATGGATTTTTCTATTTCTGTAAAACACACCATTGAAATTTTAATAGAATTGCATTAAATGTATATATCGCTTTTGGATAGTACTAACACATTAACACTATTAAGTCTTCCAATCCATGAATGTGGGTATCTTTCCAGGCTTTCTCCCTTTTAAGAATAGTTTTTTTCATATCCCCTGCCTTTTCCAGGCAGTGTTAATATCTTTCATTTTTCAGTGTTATTGAACTCTTTATATATTCAGAACATTAACCTTTTGTCATATTGTGACAAATATTTTGCCCAGCAGTATACTAATTTAGACTAAATTTGGGCTATAAATGAGGTGAAATCCTCTTTAAAATGTATTGGACAGTGGTATTTCCTTTTTTGCAAATTATGTTTGTATCATTTTCATTTTTAAGTTAGGGGGTGGCATTTTAAATAATTGATCTGAAAGAGTTAATTTTATATTGTAGCAGACACCTGTTAGCTTGTCTGCATAACACATCTCGTTAGGAATTGCCCTCTCCTCTGCCCATACGGTTGCAACAGGGAAGCCATGATTTCACGTGAACTTCTGACCCACCTCAGTCAGTTGGTCACCTGGCCACAGTCAGTTGGTCCTGGGATAGACATCAATCCAACCAAGTTAATCACAGCCTTCCCCAGGGAGTTGGAATAGAACCAAGAGAGTCAGGTCATCTTCTCCCCAAGTAGCTGGACAAGTTATGGTAAAACTTGGGTGCTTCTGGGGGCTCTTTGCCCACAATGTGCTCTGGGAAACAGAGATGGAGACCTGCAGGGAAACGTAAGTATGAAGCAGAAGAGAGAGAAAGAGAGCAGTCTCAGATTCTGAAAATGTTCTCATGCTGGTTCTAGTAACTGAGGTCTAGCTGCCTTCCCACCCTTAGTCAATTTTAACTTAAGGTAGCTCAAATGGTTCTATGTTGATTGTAATAAAAGTACTAATTAATTAGTATATTTATTCTGAGTACTATATGCAGATACTGTTTGAGATGCTGGAAATAGAGACGTGATCAAAGTAGACACAACACCTGCCCTCACAGAGGGTATGTTCAAGAGGCATGTAGACAGAAAACAGAAGAACAAGTAAATATGTGGAATGTCAGTGAGGACTGGTGCCATGGAAGAAAATAAAGCAAGCCCCCAAGGAGGGGTAACCATTTTTAAAGTGACATAGGGGTCTGAAAAAAATGAGGGAGAGAGGCTTAGACAAAGGGAACAGCAAGAGCAAAGGCCAGGGAGTGGGACTGTGCTTGGTGGGTTCAGGGTACAAGATGGCCAGTATGGTTGGAGTGAGAAATAGAGGGAAAGAGTGGGAGGAGATGAAGACAGAGGTGGCACAGCCTTGAGGCCTCTGGAAGACTTTGGTCTCTGCTTGGAATGAGATGGAGTTCTTGGAAGGATTGAAAAGAGGGAGGTGGTCTCCTATGTTGTAAAAAGATCACTCCATCTGAATCTCTTTGTCACGTATGTTGAAGAAGTGCTTTTCAGTTCTGCCTTCATTTCATTTGGATGGTGGTGGTTTGATATGCAGAAGCAAGGCTGTGGGGCTGGGCAAGCTCCAGCAGTCACCATTCCTCCTTAATCATGTAACTCAGAAGCCCCGTAAAAGAGTTTTACTTTTTTCTATGCTCAAAACATAATCTTTCCTCTTATGACCTCTTTTTTGTTTATGTTTAGAATGTCCTTCTCTCTAAATATCAATTATATCTTAATCTACATTTTCAAATAAAAATTGTACGTCTTATGGTTATATGGAAATTTTGAGGCCAAAATTTCTGGAATTAGGCTTGGCTTTATCATTCTTTTCATATAGCCAATTAAAAATATATATCATCTGTTGAATAATCTTTCCTTTTGTCATTGGATTGTGATATTTATCTCACATACATATATTGATAGAACTGTTTCAGGACAGAAGTTCTATTCTGTTGTATTAATTCTTCTTTTCTTACAACAATACCACAACATTTAGAAAACTGACATTCTGTGTTATACTTTAATGTGTAGTGGAACAAGAAAAAACCTTAATTTTTCTCATCATTCTGTTCTTTCAAGTGAATTTTAGAATCATGTCCTCAAATTCCAACAACAAAACAAAATTCCATTGGGATTTTTTGATGGGATTGGCTTAATCTTGTAAGTTAATTTGAGAAGGATTTGTTCATCCTTTCCAACAGTTTGTTTTTTTTTTTCACCCAGCAACATAATCTACCTCTCCATTTACATATTTCTTAATAAAGTTTTGGTCATATCATGCCTGTGTATTCTAGGATGCTTTATGTTCTGTTGCTGCTATTATGAACATAATTTTTTTCATTAGTGTCCTCCAATCAATAATTAATCGTATATTGGAAAACTAAGCATAGCTCTGGATAATTTACTCAATTTCACTTTATTCTATGGGGGGGTGGTTCTTACTTACTTCTAAGTTTACTCATTAAGTATGTCCCAGTAATAAAGGTTTTCAGAAAGAAAGTCTTAACAGTTTCATTTGGTTACCTGTTTTGTAGTCTCAAAACACCAACTAGTGGAAAACATGGTTTCTTAGTCTCAATAACACCAGTGGAAATTCTTCCTTGAGAAGTCTAAATTTCCTTAAGAATTTTTTGTTTTCTTTTTCCTACATGAATTTGGCAGATAGCTAAGTGAGATCCTCATATTAGTAACCCTAAAGCCTGTTCTCTTTCAAGTGAACTTATGATATATTTTATAATTAATACTAATTTATAATTATACAACACATGCATGAATATATCTGCTTATAAAAACATTATAGGGCTTCCCTGTTGGCGCAGTGGTTGAGAGTCTGCCTGCCGATGCAGGGGACACGGGTTCGTGCCCCGGTCTGGGAGGATCCCGCGTGCCGCAGAGCGGCTGGGCCCGTGCGCCATGGCCGCTGAACCTGCGCGTCCGGAGCCTGTGCTCCACAACGGGAGAGGCCACAACAGTGAGAGGCCCGCGTACCACAAAAAAACATTATAAATAAAACTGAAGACCCCACTTTGCCCTCGCCCCCTATCCTGTTCTCCTCTCCAGAAGTGATCACTCACCCATTTGCTATGTATCTTTCCAGAACTTTTTCCAATACATCTACTCTCAGAAAAGATATAGCATTACTCAAAGTTAGTTTTACTTTCTCTTTTTTAATACTTAAAGGTTGTCAAACTGTCCATATTATCCTGCAATTATCTTTTTCCACTCAACTGACAAGGAGACTTAGCCCCCTGAGTACTTATTAGTACCCATTAGTACTTCCTTTTCCTCTTTGTATGGTATTCCACAACGTGACTACACATGGGTCATTAATCATGACCCATGATTAAAGGGTCTTCTCCCATTAATGGGTATTTAGGTTGTTTTCTGGGTTTTTTCCAATCACAAGCAATGTTGTGGTAGGCATCTGTGCGCTTGCTTCCTAGGGCAGATAGTAAGTAGCGGGATAGCAACGGAAACATTGACTTCTCATTGAGTTGCTGACCTATTTTCAAGGTCTTGGATCATTTTCATTGTTTTTTCCATTGTTAAATAGTTAAACAATGTTGAGGCCCAGAGTTATCTTCTCAGACTGGAATTGGTTAACAAGCAGATTGGGCCATTGTTTTCTTTATTGGGCAGGGTGATTCCTGGAAACCTCTGGAAGCAAGCTGCTGCTGTTTGTTTTTTACCCTGGGCAGTTTGACTTGGAACATTTCTGAAGTTGTTCAGTTCCTGCACATCTAAATGAACGGCTGTTTCTGGGTACAGGTTGGTTGGTGGTTTTTAAAACCTGGACATGGGCCTCTGTGTTTGGAGGACTCCATTCTGTGTACTTGTGTTCCTCCATACAAGGGAGCCTTATGTAAGGAGCCATTCATCACGCCTCCCAAATGGGCCATAGGAGAGAAGCAATTTCTCTCCAACCAACTGGTTATTACTATAAGGTGTGGGCCTGAGTTGAAGTCAGTGGGGGAAGCATTAGTCCTCCTCATTTTGCATGGTTTAAATTCCGCTCACCTGTATCTCATCAGTACAAGTCACCCCAAAACACCCCTCACCGTCTTCCCTGTACATCCTTCCTTTACTTGTTTCTTCATCCAACGCCATGTGTATCTGTTATATACCTACCAATCTAGGCAAAGCATAGAGCAGCCTATACACCTGGACATATGAGGAAGGGTGACAGAGAGGAAATATCCTAAAACATCTTTGATTAATACAGAGTAAATTTCAACTAAACAGACCTTAAAATTACCTGTTCTAGTTCTGGGTTCAAATTCCAGCTTTCTTTGTTCATAATAAACAAATATTTACAATCAACCCTAAGACCTCGACCCAGTTGCTTAAACCGAGTCACTTTTCTCATCACTAAAATGGATGTAGTAGTAGGTATCTCACTCAATGTCATGTGAGTGTATGAGTTTGTAGTGAGCACTCAACCAGCGATAGCTATTATCTTTATGGCAAGAGTTTGATAGGAAATACCACCAGGTGATAGACTAGTCTCTGTATTCATTTAGGCAAATCTCCTATATTATTCTCTTAAGGCCCTATAAGAGCTTGGATTCTCAAAGACTGACTCAGTTGGATTTCTCATACTTTTAGGACTAATGCAGGGAAATTGATCAAACATCTTAACAAGATCATTAACAATAATCCTAGAAAGGAAGACCTTACTTAACGCTCCCAAGCACTCCACTTCGGGTTTGTGGGACTCGGGTACAACATTCTCTAGATGAATCTGCTGCTTCAAACCCATCCAGCCTAAACCTGTTAGCCTCATTGATGAGATCTCCAGTGATCTGGGCTTGCTTCCCTCTTCAGCCTCTCTTGCAATTTCCCTACACACACCACACACACTACACACACCACACACTTGTTTCATATTCCATTCTGATTCACATTCTCTAAGTTACTCAAACCCAACCTGTTCTCATCACCAGGCCATTGAACACACTGCGTTTTCTGTCTGGTACACACTTTCTTCAACTTCTTGCCTAACTGCTCACTTTAGATGTCATTTTCTCTGATGTTCCTTGACTTCTGCAATGCTGGATTAGCCGTGGTTCTGTGCTCCCGTGACATCCAGTGCTTAATTCCATCCAGTGTTCCTTCTGTCATTGTCATGGTCAATTCATTTGGCTGTATCCTTGTCTAAAGAATAAGCTCTTTGAGTGCAGAAACTGTACACCATCCTTTATCATAGCACTGCCACACAGAAGATATCCAATTCATTCTTGACTAGATGAATAAATAGACTGGACATAGAATTTTAGCATAATAATCTGACCAATTTGTCTGAGCAGAAAATTTATAATGAGTTGTGGGAAGAAAGATCAGAAAATAAGTTAATTCCAAATTTAGAAGCTCTTGAACTTGAGTTAAATTAAGAGTTTGATCTTTATCCTGTAAGCAGTGAAGAGCTATGGGAAAGTTTTAACTCCATGAAATGACATGATTAAAATGTTTATCTAGGAATCTTATTTTGGCCAGTGGAATGCTTGATAGAGAAAGTAGATGAGATTTCAGGCAGGAGATTCAAATTGGACCTTTAGTTTCTCACATGTGAGGAAAATACCTGAGAAATATTTGATAACTGTGACCCTTCAGAAGCTTTGTAAACTTCTTAATGGCGAGAACCAATTCTTCTTATTTCTATCCACTTCTTAGTCTTATTTTTATCCACTGCAACCAATACAATGGTTTGGATTTCACTGATGCTTAGTAACTGTCACTAAGTAAATGAATGAGGTGTATAAAAAAGGACAAATGCACAGGCTTTGGAAAGGAAGACTTGATAAGACTTGACTGATTGCCTCTGGAAAGGTGTCAAGTAGAAAATGGTCCCTTTGCTAGAAACAGAGGAGACGGGAAGAGGATCCAGTTTATGGAAAAAGTGAGTCCAGAAATGCACACTTTTTGTGGATCTTTTTTCTAGAAGGGATGGACATAAAGCACTACATTCTCATAATATCCTTAGGCCTGAGAAGCCATTCGTAATATCCTCACTCTCCTTCTCACCTTTAATGGCAGGAAGAAAGTTGCCAGATGGTTGAGTGAGTCACCCACAATCATAAAGCCAGGAGAGGCTGTCCTCAGAACAGAAGCACGTTATCCAGGGCGGAGACCATGCCGTCTCCTTGCTTGCACTAAAAAGCAAATTCCGTCTTTAAATAAGCACATCGTCATACTCTGGTTGTGTTACCTGCTCTTCAATTTTTCACCAAGGTTCAAGGAGATGAAACTCTTAACTGCCTGCCATCTTAGTAAATGGCAAAAGTTGGAAGGAAAAGGAAATAAAACGGCTCACTGCTCTTAGCAGAATCCTCCGGTGGGCTGTTTTCAGGAAATGCTTTCTAGGGTAAAGAAGTGAAATGTGGTAAAAATAACTAACTTATAACTAAAGGAAAGGGTGCAAGTGAAGCCTGGTGATGTGTAGTCCAAACTGGGATTAAGTAAATGGCAATCACCCTCGATATAGGTTCAATTAGGGGCGTTTCTTTTTCTTTCTTTCCTTCTTTTTTTTTTTTTTTTTTGAGGCATAAAGATGTTAATTTTCACATGTATTTGACCAGGGGTCTGTGGACATTGCCTGCCAGCTGTGAACCACCTGCAGCCCTCCCAGACTGCCTCCTTTCCTCACAAATGCCCCGGCTGGGTCCCCTCATGTCAGGGAAACTGGCTGCGTAATACACAGGGCAGGCCATGGTTATTCATTCACACACAAATATTTATAGAGTGCCTACTTGCCTGACACTGTGCTAAGTCTAGTGGAGATGGCAAAGAGCCATAACTTCCAATATGGGGAAAGCATTCCCTTGAGCCCGAAAGGAGCTTACCATCTACTCCGGTAGTCAAAGGCATCCCCTGAGAAAAAAAACAGTATAAAATTGTAATCAACATTATAAAAACAAGATAAGAGGTGTAGGTGTCCCAAGAGAATATGCTAGGACCTTACAATGTGTGGAAAAATCCAAAGGTAGTTTGAGTTTGTAGGACAAAGACAGAGCTTATTTTTCTGTAGGAAGGAAGATCTTGGGAGGAGGAGAGAGTTGAGCTGGACTCTTTTGCTGTTATTGCCCAAACCTGGCCTGAGGCTAAACTAAAGATGTATGAGTCACCAGAGATAAAACAATTAAACAACAGACTGCCTGGCTTGCACAACCCAGCATCCGGTCCTGAAAGCTTTTCCTCTGAATGGCCAGTTGTTCTGATATCGCATAGCCTCAGCATACTGAGGCTATGCAATATGCAATGCCTATTGCATCCTTTACTATTTTAAGACTTTAAATTTACTGAATTTACTGTTTTAGGACTGGTACGAGCTTTTAGTTGTTGTTAGGAATGATTAGTCAAATCTCTGCGTAATTACTTAGCAAATGGAAGCCAGCTCTCCCTAGAATTCTGGACTGTCAAGGCCCATCAGGGAGAATCCCAGAAGCCAACAGAACATGCTCGACCTGATGAGTGACCCCAGTCTAAGACTCTGACAGCAGACAGGAGGTCCACTGCCCCTTCTGAAAGGGCCTTGGTTGGGAAGAAATGCTCTAAGGTGGGATACACAGTGTTCCCTGCTCAGTCCCTCTACTGAGAAGTTTGGAAAGACAGTTTGGGGTCTTCAACTGTGTAAAGTTGCTCAATTCTATCTCAATCCAGGAGCTGTGTGAAATTAAAACCCAATATGAACTTACACCATGGTTGTTATAGGACCTGGGAGCTCACTCAAGGCCTTTCTACTGCAAGCCTAGGGCTCTTCTTTTAGCCTACTGAGAGGGGGTACCCCATCTAGATGGTGAGATCTGAGAGGTATGGGGGAAGGGAGTGATTTCAAGGGCAAATCCTCAGAGGCAGGTATTGCCAGGCCTCTTGTTCACCTGCAAACTCCTCTTCACTCAAGCTTCATCTACTCCTGAAGTCTTTTCTGCGTGTGTCCCCTTTGAGCCACCGTGGTTCCCTGCCTTACCCTCTGTAATTGCACATCACATGTAATGCAATGCGATGAGTCATTCACCCACGTGAATCCCTCCTTAGTGAGTTCACGGAGGGAGGAGACTGTCTTAATCACCTTCCTTCATATGCTCAGTGCCTCCCTCATGCCTGGTACACTGTAAGGGTTCAGTAAAGGTTTATTGAAAGAATGAGTCCTTGGGAATAATATTTGGCAAAGTTGTGGCTGAAGGACATGTTTCTCCAACTAGGATTGTCAGAGTCCCAGAGCCCCAGAGAGGTGTCTTGGGAACCCTTGTGGGAATGTGGGGAAAGGTGTTCCCAAGGGCACCTTCTCCTCCTGTAACTGTCTGTGATCTGAGTGGTTCTGCTTTTGTCTGTTTTACATATTAGGGGTCTACATCTGGTTTTGCTTGAAAACCTCTAGAAAAATCCTATAAGTGGGAGGAGGAAGAGCTTTTGGGTCTATATGGTACGATATCAGCAGGATATCATCACAAGATAAAGAGGAATGAGGCACTCAGGTGCATCTGAGCATGGTCACAGCCTCAAGACTGACTGCAGGCCAGTAGAGAGAAGACCTCAGGAAGAGAAAAGTGGCCAAAGGGGTCTCCAGGTCACTTCTCAAGGGCCTCCTTGAGAAGGCCACTGGCCATGGGCCAGAATCCTTAAGACAGCAGACAAGGCCTCACTTCCTTCTCTTGCTGTTCCTGTTCTCTCGACACTGCAGCCACTCTTCCCTCAAATACAACACAGTCTTTCCTGCCTCAGGATCTTTGCACAGGCTGTTTCCTCTCCCTGGTAAACTTCCTTCCTTCTCTGTCCTGGGCCAGTCCTTCTTTAAGTCTCCATTGAAATGCCCCTGCCTGACATCCTACCTCCCTCAACCTAGACCGGATTGGAGCTTTTATTCCCTGTATTTCTAACTTAGTGTGTTTATCACCAATTGCAATAATCTATTGAATGTCTGTTCCCTTTCTCCCAGATAGGTTGTGAGTTGTGATGAGAGAAGGGTGGTCGTCACTGTATCCCCGGCACCTGGCACAGGGTCATGAAGCTAAGAGGGGCTCAACAAATTCTTAACACATGTGATTGGCAGCCTCTGAGATGGCCCCCAAATATCCCCACCTGCTAGTACTCACAGCCTTGTGTATTCTCCTTACCTTGAGAAACTTGCTTCTAGACCATGGGATATGGCAATGTTGAGGGTATCTCACTTCCATTATAAAAGTGAGATATAAAAGAGTGTAACTTCCATCTTGCTAGTTACCTTCTCAGCTTACATGCTTTGATGAAGCAAGCTGCCATGTTGGAAACGGTCATGTCGCAAGGAACTGAGGGAGGCCTCAGGAGGAGCTGAGGTCCAATCCAACATCCTGCAAGGAACTGAATCCTCCCCACAACCACACGAGCTTGGAAGTGGATGCTTCCTGACTGGAGACTCCCAGCCCTGGCCGACGCCTTGATTACAGCCTTGTGGGGAGACCTTGAAGCAGAGGACCCAGCTAAGCCACGCCAGACTCTTGACCCTCAGAAATCAAGAGGGAATAAATGCGTGTAGTTTTAAGCTACTAAGTCTCAGGGCGTAATTTGTTACACAGCAGTAAATAACTAATAAGAAAAATAAATGAATAAATCAGTACATGAATGTATGAAACTGAAGACCTCACCAAAAAAAGGAGAACTTCAGACTTGGGGGAATGAACTGAGGTGCTAAGTCAAAGACAATTGCTAATGCTTCCTGTTTGTTTGCTAATGTTTCCTGTTTGTTTCTCCCGGCTACAGAATCTGAAGGTGGGATTTGGGGGAAAACTCTTCCAGAGTTTTCAGAATCAGAAATTCACCAGGTCAATGGACATCTTATATGCCCAGATCCTATCTGACATCACTCACGAGAATTTGTGTTTGTAGATGAATACCAGAAATACATCCTCAGTGATGCCAGTTTGGATCCAATTTATGTCAAAATGAACAGTCTGGCTTGGAAGGCCTTTATTGTAAATGGTTGTATTTTAAATCTTGATCCAAGTGACCCTCTCAAAGCATCTCTGTCTCATGTGTATTTGGCTGCAAGAAGAGTCTTGTGTGACTTTGAAAATGGAAATAGCACTAATTACCTGGAATGGATTAGTGGGCGTTGATTGTGTATATAGTCTAGATGTAAATAATATAAAATCCTTGATGGAGCTATAAATACCAGCTTTATCAATAGCTCTCATAGTTTATAATTTCCCAATGCATTTCAAGATGCCAACTCTCACCTTTTCCCTAGATTGATTTCCTTGCTTCAAAGTAATAAAAGGATGCAAAAATAAATAATAATAATAAAATAATGATATACTTTAAAGTGCATTTGGGTTCCAACATCTGATTTTAATAGAGATGTACAAAGAAGTTCCTTTTCCACCTTCTTAAATCTCATACTTTTTCCTGCTCAGTTTCACATGGAAAATATAATTGCCTATTGAGTTTCCCTGGATTAAGCTTATTTCAATAGGAACTACTAATTACTTGATCACCGTGGCACTGTAACATGCAACATTTAAAGTTTCTTTGCCCTTGGGCTTCCGTGGTGGCGCAGTGGTTAAGAATCCGCCTGCCAGAAATACAGATCAATGGAACAGGATAGAAAGCCCAGAGATAAACCCACGCACATGTGGTCACCTTATCTTTGATAAAGGAGGCAGGAATGTACAGTGGAGAAAGGACAGCCTCTTCAATAAGTGGTGCTGGGAAAACTGGACAGCCACATGTAAAAGTATGAGATTAGATCACTCCCTAACACCATACACAAAAATAAGCTCAAAATGGATTAAAGACCTAAAGTAAGGCCAGAAACTATCAAACTCTTAGAGGAAAACATAGGCAGGACACTCTATGACATACATCACAGCAAGATCCTTTCTGACCCACCTCCTAGAGAAATGGAAAAAAACCAAAAATAAACAAATGGGACCTAATGAAACTTAAAAGCTTTTGCACAGCAAAGGAAACCATAAACAAGACAACCCTCAGAATGGGAGAAAATATTTGCCAATGAAGCAACTGACAAAGGATTAATTTCCAAAATTTATAAGCAGCTCATGCAGCTCAATAACAAAAAAACAAACAACCCAATCCAAAAATGGGCAGAAGACCTAAATAGACATTTCTCCAAAGAAGATATACAGACTGCCAACAAACACATGAAAGAATGCTCAACATCACTAATCATTAGAGAAATGCAAATCAAAACTACGAGATATCATCTCATACCAGTCGGAATGGCCATCATCAAAAAATCTAGAAACAATAAATGCTGGAGAGGGTGTGGAGAAAAGGGAACACTCTTGCACTGCTGGTGGGAATGTGAATTGGTACAGCCACTGTGAAGAACAGTATGGAGGTTCCTTAAAAAACTACAAATAGAACTACCATATGACCCCGCAATCCCACTACTGGGCATATACCCTGAGAAAACCATAATTCAAAAAGAGTCATGTACCAAAATGTTCATTGCAGCTCTATTTACAATAGCCCGGAGATGGAAACAACCTAAGTGTCCATCATCGGATGAATGGATAAATAAGATGTGGCACATATATACAATGGAATATTACTCAGCCATAAAAAGAAAAATTGAGCTATTTGTAATGAGGTGGATGGACCTAGAGTCTGTCATACAGAGTGAAGTAAGTCAGAAAGAGAAAGACAAATACCGTATGCTAACACATATATATGGAATCTAAGAAAAGAAAAACTGTCATGAAGAACCTAGGGGTAAGACAGGAATAAAGACAGACCTACTAGAGAATGGACTTGAGGATATGGGGAGGGGGAAGGGTAAGCTGTGACGAGGCGAGAGAGCGGCATGGACATATATACACTACCAAACGTAAAATAGATAGCTAGTGGGAAGCAGCCACATAGCACAGGGAGATCAGCTCGGTGCTTTGTGACCACCTAGAGGGGCGGGATAGGGAGGGTGGGAGGGAGGGAGACGCAAGAGGGAAGAGATATGGGGACATATGTATATGTATAACTGATTCACTTTGTTATAAAGCAGAAACTAACACACCATTGTAAAGCAATTATACTCCAATAAAGATGTAAAAATAATAATAATAAAAAAATTTTTTTAAGAAACAACAAAAAAGAATCCGCCTGCCAATGCAGGGGACATGGGTTCGAGCCCTGGTCCGGGAAGATCCCACATGCCGTGGAGCAACTAAGCCCATGCACCACAACTGCTGAGCCCGCATGCCGCAACTACTGAAGCCCGTGCACCTAGAGCCCGCGCTCCACAACAAGAGAAGCCACAGCAATAAGCCCGTGCACCGCAACGAAGAGTAGCCCCTGCTCGCCGCAACTAGAGAAAGCCTGCGTGCGGTGACGAAGACCCAATGCAGCCAAAAATAAATAAAATTAAATAAATAACTTTAAAAAAATGAAGTTTATTTGCTCTCAAGTAAAGGACATTTGTTTTTCCTGTTATTTATAATCATTTTCTTAATCTCCTAGCAGCCAAATCCCATTTCAATTGCTCATTATGAAAAACTCATATTGCTTTGTGAAATGCCGAAATGCATCTAAAGGCATGATGTACCTTTGTGTGTATCCAAAGAGAAAGGGAGAGGGCTCATTGAAGAAATATGGATGGTGAAATCCTGAACTTAAAGACAGGTTACAGACTGCCTATTTGAGTAACAAACTTTTTATTTATTTATTTATTTATTTATTTTTGGCTGCATTGGGTCTTCGTCGCTGCGTGCGGGCTTTCTCTAGTTGCGGCGAGCAGGGGCTAGTCTTCGTTGCCGTGCGCGGGCTTCTCATTGTGGTGGCTTCTCTTGTAGAGCACAGGCTCTAGGCCCGCGGGCTTCAGTAGTTGTGGCTCGCGGGCTCTAGAGCGCAGGCTCAGTAGTTGTGGCACACGGGCTTAGTTGCTGCACTGCATGTGGGATCTTCCCGGACCAGGGCTCGAACCCATGTCCCCTGCATTGGCAGGTGGATTCTTAACCACTGCACCACCAGGGAAGCCCTGAGTAACAAACTTTTAAAAATCATTATTTGCAGAGGAATGAGTTGCACTATTGGACTATGGTTGCGAGACCATGATTCTTAAAGCTGCAGTTTTAGAGGCTACTGTCAAGAGGTAATAGATCAGAAATTAAGATAAAGTGGCTGTGAAGTTGTAATGGGAGTGCATTGGGGCTGGAGATTTATACACATTATGCTCAAGTTAGCTGAGAAAACAACTTTTGACTTCCTCTCAAGCTCTTGCCTACTGACTCACCTTAGTCTGCTGCAATAATTCAAACAATAATTGAAGGAAAATGCTTAGGCTTTCCGATTTTGTTGCCCTCACCTTTGTTTCCCCGAGATGGGATTGCGGGGAGGGATGTGCTGACTGAGTCATCATGGGACTAGGGTAGAGGGGTTCTACAATCCAGAAGTGTCCCTGGTGCTTGATCCCCACCATTGCCCATCGCCCCTCCCTGCTGACCTTTGCATACAGCCAAGAGGACTGCAGATGCACTCAACATATGGCCTCTTGGCCAGGGTTTGGGGCTGATTCCTGGCTGCCTGGCTTCTGCAGCCTCTTGTTGGTGTTAAACCCTCCAAGCCATGTCCTCTGTCCAGCCCCTGATCAGGGGATTAGCCCATGATCCCTGCTCTAGGGTCACCTCCCCTGGTCACAGTGGGCCACTCTTAACTCAGCTGCTTCTTCTCCTTCCCCTCCACAAGGGGACTTCTGGGGCCCCTCCATGCCACATGGGAACTGAAATAGTTGTGGTGCTACCAGGCTTACTGAGGAGTGGTTACCTCCAAGGTTTGGGGCAGGGAGGTTGCAAGGCAACCTCATCCCGGTGTCCAAGCCATGAATTGAAACAAAGAAATGAAATGCCCCTGCCCTTGGCATTCCTCTCCACAGCTCCCCAGACCTCCCCTAAAATGGAGAGATGGAGAGCCATGTGACTCACTTCCTGCCTCACATGACTCTCTCCTCCTCCCTTTATCCATTCAGGTAAGAAGGGGAACTTGTACTTCCCCTTTCTGAGTACCTGAGATCTCCTTGCCGGCCCCAGACTCAAGGCTGAGACTTAATGACTGATAGGCAGTGTATGAGAAAGACCCACTTACCCATAAAGGAACTACTCGGGAGGCATTTGAGAAAATCGTACCTCTTCTATAAGTCAATGGGAAACATATCATCTGATTTGGGATGAAAATGGTATCTTGGTTCTTTAAATCTACTTAGAAATGTATTGGATGTCAAGTATATGCCAGCCTTTAAACGTGATGAGTTTTCTCCTACATACTGTATGGTTCCATTTATATGACATTCAGGAAAAGGCAAAACTATAGGGACAGAAAACAGATCAGTGGTTGCCTGGGGTTAGGGGTGGGGAGAGGAGGTGATGACAAAGGGGCACAGAGGAACTTTTGGGGGTGATGCATCTTGATTGTGGTGGTGGTTACATGATTGTATGTGCTTGTTAAAACTCATAGAGATGTACACCAAATGGGGCAATTATCGTACATAAATTAGACTTAAATAAACTTGACTTTTACCAAACATGATGAGCTTTCACATTCCCAGGATTATAGTTGACATGTACTGAACATTTATTAAATAGTGTACCGTTCTACCACTTTGACTGCGCTCATTCAGCCCTCAGAATAACTCTATTTGGAGGGTACTCTTGTTATCATCATCTCCATCTTACTGATGAGGGAACTGAGACCTAGAAAAGTTAAGTAACTTGCCCAAGACCACACAGTGAGTATAGCTGGAATTCACATTCAGATCTGTCTGATGCCAAAGCCTGTCAGTTTCACCGCTATGTTATATATGGCCTCTCCAGATAAGCAAGTTTGGGAACTTCTCTGGTGGTCCCGTGGTTGAGACTCCGAGCTCCTGATGCAGGGGGCCCAGGTGTGATCCCTGGTCAGGGAACTAGATCCCACGTGCTGCAACTAAGAGCCCACACGCCGCAACTAAAAGATCCCACATGAGGCAACTAAGACCCAGCACAGCCAAATAAATAAATAAATATTTTTTAAAAAAAGTTTAGGCTGATAAATATTTAAGAAGTAAACTGGTAATGTTTATGTTTGCCTATAACTTGCCTTACCTAGAGCCTTTTTCGGTTCAATCACATTTGCTCTCAGATCAGAAAGTAAGTGGTAAGCCCCATCCCCAACACACATACACACACACACAGACACACACAGACACACACACACACACACCAGGAATGTATTGATATTTCTCCAGTTGCCCCAATCCAACATCCTCAGTTAGACTGAGAGACCCATTACTGACAGTGAGCTAAGAATGTGTCAGGGGCTTCCCTGGTGCTGCAGTGGTTAAGAATCTGCCTGCCAATGCAGGGGACACGGGTTCGAGCCCTGGTCTGGGAAGATCCCGCATGCCGCGGAGCAACTAAGCCCGTGTGCCACAACTACTAAGCCTGCACTCTAGAGCCCGCGAGCCACAACTACTGAGCCCATGTGCCACAACTACTGAAGCCTGCGTGCCTAGAGCCTGTGTTCCGCAACGAGAGAAGCCACCGCAATGAGAAGCCTGCGACCGCAACAAAGATCCAATGCAGCCATAAATTAATTAATTAAAAAAGAAAAGAAAGAATGTGTCACACTGGGGGACTGTTGGTGAGGAAGATCCCCTGGAAAGTTCCAGGGTCTGTGTGGCCCACCATAGCTCAGACTCCTGACCAGGCCTCCAACCTATACTCTCAGCTGGGGGTCTTGCAGTTCCAACCCAGATACCACCGCAGCCTGGTGTAACAACAGTGGCAGACTTCTCCTCTGCTTATAAGAGTTTCCTTCTCAAGTTCTTATTTGCTTGACTTGGGTCTGAGAACTCCAGCCCATGCTGCCTCTGACAGCAAATGACAGTAACTGTTCCCGTTAGCTGCTGGTGCTAGCACAGTGGGGTTTCTGAGAGTCTTCCCATCCGCTTTTCTCTACTGCAGAGTGCTTTCCATAATAAATTATGGAGCTCGATGTAGGACAGTGGCAAGATATGGCAAACCGTGGGAACTCGGGGCTGGTTCTTGCCAGGGGAAAGGGGCACCTGGGCCCACATCTGGTCTTCTGGTTCTCCCAGCCTGGTACGTATGGTGCAGAGCCCAGTTACCATTAGCAAGGCGGTCAGGGAGTGCACATCATTATGACAGAGGCTTTGGGCATGTGCTGAATCCACTGCAGGGAGAATCTAACTGGTCATATATCAATTTGCTCATCCAGGGACCTTGGATCAGAAGTAGACAGTTCAAACATGCTGAAAGGGCAATGATTCACCCCAGCAAATACCACCTTGTGTTTCTTCTTATCTGCTTTACTTAGGGAGCAATTTGGCCCTCTGACGCTCCTGGTGAGTCACCGATGTCCATAGGGCCAGAGGAAGGTGCTGTGCAATTGAGGGAATATCACGTAGGCCCCAGCTTCACTTATCTGTCATCAATCTTTATGGGGCCCGTGGACCCAATGGCAGGGTTGCTTACATTGGGTGATTTGAAGGTCTATCATCTCAAAAATGCACTTGTCTTTAATTCTCACTATTAAGGGGCCTGTTGGTACATTTGGTCAACTTATGACAAAGATGCTGAAGGCTGGGGCAAGGTTGGGTAAGTTCAGATAGGATGGTGAGAGGGGGAGAGGTATGGGGGTCAGGGTGAGTCTGCAGGTCGGGAGCCTTCCCTGAGGTAATAGAGAGCCTCAGAGATGTGCTCTGGAGGCCAGAGACACCCTGACACTAAAAACAGAGGATCAAAAATAGTCAAGGAGAGCCTTAGGAGACAAATTGGTCTGCTCAGAGTTTGGCCTGGAATGCAACCTCTCTGGGCTACTCTAAACTTATCAGTTGTTCGTGCCTGCCTATAAAGGAGTTTTTCCTTTTTCTAGAGGAAGCCATGAAAATAAGGGACAACTGATTGGCAGGGTCGTGGGTCTAGGTCAACAAAGGACCCAGAGGAATGAAGACTGGAGACAAAAGAGCAAATGTCACTTATATTGACCTTTGGAGACAAAAGAGCAAATGTCACTTATATTGACCTTTGCAGGATGAAGGGTATTCAAATCTGAGTAGGCCTGGCAAGAAAGCAGCAGAGAGATCGGCCAAGTTGGTAACAGAAGGCCAGTCTTCATTCCTGAACAGAGGGTTGAGGGACCTGAGAAGGCAGCCCTCCTATAATTTTATTTTCTCAAACATTAGAAATTACATGCGTGAAACCTATAAAGCCATCTTATATGTGTAAACATAAAAGAACATTGCTACATTTTAGAGCCAGCTCTTTTCCCGTTTCGTAGCAATCCGTTTTGTTTTTTCAGACCTCCTAAATCTCGTCTCTTCAATATTCTTTTATTCTGTTTAACAACTAGGTATTGGTGACTGTGTATGCAAACCTCTTTGCAAAGCTTGTTGCTACCAGTGGGAAAAGATGGCAATTTCCTAAAATTGCTCTGTGCTTTATGCTCAGACCATTATGAAAGAAACATTAGGGTATTTTTAAAAAATGAGTATCTACTGTATACAAAGCACCCTGCTGATAAGGAGAGGACTGTGTTTATCCAGAGTTACGCGCACTATCTCTTCCAAAGATTGGGAATCCCTGAAGGAAAGGAAATGCCTTGGAAGGGAAACTGAGTTATGAAGGTTCCATTTCCGTGATTAATTCTACCCTCTCCAACCTCCCTACCCCAACCTGCCTTTTCTCATCTATAAAATGCGCACGATCGCAGTTCATTGATTTTGGTAGTCTGCTCATTGATTTGTAAACGTGGATCAAAATGCCAGACCATCATTTATGCAAACTGGCCTTGCTCACAGACATAGAAACTAAAATAAATCAGACCTTGGGCCACAAGCAGTCAGCATGACCTGAGGCGGCAGAGGCTGGGTGCTCCCCACGCACTGTCTCCCTCCCTCCTTCAATGCCAAATGGTGACTCAACGCCAACCTGCCTTGCCAGCTTGATCTCCTCAACACCAGAAGATCCTAGCCCTCCCTCCATCCCCAAAGGTTCAGTTATCTGCAGAATGTACCTGTCTAGACAGTATCAGCTCTTGAATGTTAAAGCTTCCATTCTAGTTCCCAGTACCAGGGAAAAGGCCTGTGCACTTCCACAGTCCAGAATGTTTCAAGCGTAGCCTTTAAAAAAAAAAAAAGAAAGCAACATACATTCGTTTGTAGAAGATTTGGGAAATACAGAAAAGCACAAAGAATAAAATTTGCCTTTAACCATGTTTTCTAGTCGTTGTTATGCTTATATATCAGTCCAAGCCACCTTTAAGAATGTATTTTAGAGCAAAATCTGGTAGTTTTAATACTGTTGTTTCTGTTTTTTCTTTAAGATTGCCGGAGACTGTCCATGAAATCGTCTTCATCCTTTGCGCTACCCTCTGACCTGCTCTAGTGTAAGACCATTCTTGGTGGGCGGGAGCAGAGGGGACAGTTAAAACCCTAAATACCGTACGGCAGTCCTTTCCCAGTTATTTGGGGTCATGTAAGACACTTCCAGGAAATGCAATTCCCCGGTTTTATTTTAGGTTTTTGGCGGGGGTGGTGTGTGTGGAGGAGAATGCCAGGACGGTACAGGAGTATTTCTTAATCCAGAGGACAAGCCTCAGGGACACGTCGGAAACACAGACTCCCGGGCCCCACCCCAGACCTGCTGGTTGAGAATCTGCATTTTCACGAGATTCCCAGCTGTTTCCAAACTGTGCCTCTGAACTTTGAGAAGCAGTGACCTGTGCAACCCCTTTCTGGCCTTCCTCAGGTGGTATTGATTGTCAGGATTTGTATGTAACGTTCACACCTCCTTGATGTTGAAACTAGCAATAAAAATCCCACCTCCAAGGGAGTAAACACCTTTTGCTAAGGCCACAGCCCACATTCTTCTGGGAAAACTCCAAGTGTGTTGCCTTCTCGATGCCCTGGAGAGTTGCGGAGTGCTCCAAATGGAAATCGAAGGAGGTGGCCAACCTTTTATTTTGCCATCCCCTCAAAGTCCATTCCAGGGTCAGAGCTGTCATGGTAAATCATTCACCCAGGGGGGCAAGAGAGATTCAGGACAGCGCTCTTTAAATTCTGTTGGAAAAAAATCCACCGTACCCCGCCTTCGCCTCTGCACCACCACAGCTGCCCTATTTTCGGCCTCCACTGGTTCCTTTAACCTTGGTGCATCCACCAGGGGGCCCCAGGAGGCACAGGCAGGGCCCAGGGATTGTGACGACCCTAATCAGGCCAACTGGGATCAAGGACTTTGAGTGCAATGCTGCTGATAGAGGGAGAAGAAGAAACGACAAAAGCCCAAACAGTCGTGTCTGTCTGCGTCACCAGACACAACCACGTGTGTGCATCAGGATGTGTGTCAGCCCAGCCTGGGCAAAGCCCCCATGGGGCTGCTTCCATTAGGTCTCTGCCTGACATCCCCAACCAGGAAGGTGTTCCCAGGTGGCCATCTGAGCAGCATCCCCGCTCCCCCAGGACTACCTGCACCCAAGTGAAGTGTCATTCTTCTCTCTCCTCACAGACGTGAAAGGTGTCATGAAGCCTTTGTGCCCGGGCACTGCAGTTCCCTCTGGGTTCTGGCATCGGGTTCTCCTCTATCTGTTCAGCAGCATCAGACAATCTCGCTGGCACCCGGCCCTGGCCTTGGCTATAACGCTCTCATCTGGCGTCTCTCCTCTCCCAGGGTTGGCTTCCTAAGCTCTGGTGTCAGATCTGCAAATCCTTCCGTGGGAGCACTTGGGACACTTAGGATGAAGGATGGTTAGGAGTGGCTTCTTCCTGAGCTTACAAATATCACCTAATCCATCCTGGCAACACCTGGTTTATAAAGCAAGCAACTACAGTGGTCATCTTCTTTCCAGAGGTTATGGTACATAAAGGGTCGAAAACTCAGGCCCTGTTGCTGCAGAGGCCTGCACTCAAATCCTGGCTTCCCATCACTAGCTGGGTGATTCAGCTCTAAAATGGGGATCCCAAGACCTCACACGAGGATAAATGAGATGCTGGATGGAAAGCACTTAGCACAGTGCCCGGCAATTAGTGAGTGCTCAGTGAAAGGTAGCTGTCGTTGTTGTTGTTATTATTACCTAAAAGGGACAGCAAGTCAGGCCAGATAACCCAATGAGTCTGTGCTGTAACCCACAAGGCCTGGGTTTCCATTCTGGATCTGCCTAGAATCACTCTTGTGTGCCTCAGTTTCCTCATCTGTAAGATGGGGATGACGCCGTCTGGTGTTCTGATCTTGCTGTAGCTAAGGCTTATCCATGCGAACTGTGTACCAGGCACTGTTGTAAGCGCTTCTCGTGTTAATTCTTTGGATTCTCGGCACATCCCTGTTTGACAGACGAGGAGACCGCGGCAAAGAGGTCCCGTGCCCAGGGTCAAGCAGCTGGTAACAAATGGAGCTGAGATTCCAACCCGGGCGGTCTGGCCCCAGAGCCTGCATTTCTACCTTTCTTACTGTGGGGAATCAAATGATATATTGATTATGGAAGTGCTTTGGGCGTGGGAAGTATGATACAAACACGAGATTAATTCAAGTCTCTCGGTGTTTGGTCTTCATCTGGAATCCTTACTCTTTCCTGGCAGGGCATAGAGTTGGGGGCTACTTGAGGTTTTCCTGAAGCCTTTTAATCACTGGATGTTACGAGTTGAATTATGTCCTTCTCAAAAAATATATGTATTGAAGTTCTAGCCCCTAGTACCTCAGAATATGACCATGTTTGCAAATAGAGTCTTGACAGAGGTCATCAAGTTAAAATGAGGTGATTAGGATGAGCCCTAATCAATATGCCTGGTGTCCTTAGAAGAAGGGAAAATTTGAGCACAGACATGCACAGAGGGACGGCCATGTGAGGTCACGGGAGAACGCCACGTGCAGATGGAGGACCGGAATGATTATCCCCAAGTCAAGGATCACTGAGGCCACCAGAAGCTAGGAGAGAGGCATAGAAAAGATCCTTCGGTGGCTGCAGAGGGAGCGTGGCCCTGCCAGCACCTTGATCTTGAACTCCTAGCCTCCAGAATTGTGAAGTGAAAATTTTCTGTTGTTCTAAACCATCCGGTCTGTGGTACTTTGTATGGCAGCCCTAGGAGACAAATAACACTAAGATCAAGGGGGAGGAGGTGAGGCGAGAATGGAGATGAATGGGAAAGTCAAGGCTGACGATGGGTGATGAGAGGCTGCTGAGAGGGGCTCGACACTCCCACGTGTGCCTGTGTGTGTGTGAGCACAGGCGTGTGTACGCTTTGACTGTGAAATCTGATCTGTGGGCTCACCAAGCCTGCAGAACTTTCCTCTACAAGATCACAGGTGAGGCAAAGCAAACATTAAATCTATTCCACCTCCACTGAAGCAGGTAGGAAGAGGAGTCTTCTCTAGGAGAGCATTTCATCGAATCCCACCCCTTTGTTCTGCAGTGGAGGATGTGAGAAGTGGGGAGCTGGGTTCCCAAGACCCTTTCAGCGGTGAGCAGCAGCAGTGGGGTCAGAGCCAGTGTCGCTCTGCACATTGGTCTGCACTGACCCTCAGGGCTTATTTTTGGTTGGCACAGAGGAATTCACTGTTTTGCTGTTACAGGTTACTTCATAAGATTACCTTCTGGTTTGTGTGAGTGTGTGTGTGTGTGTGTCTGTGTGTGTGTGTGTGTTTGTGTGTGTGTGTTTAAAGCAAAAGAAGGTTTATTTAGGGAGATACACACTCCATAGACAGAGTGTGGGCCATCTTGGAAGGCCTGCTTTTTGTGGTTTTTTTAATGAAACTTTTGAATGAAATATTACAGACATATAGACATGTCATAGATCCTAAGTGGACATCTCAGTGTGTCTCCATCTGTGTAAGCAGCACCCAGACAAAGAATGAGTATATCACTCGCACCCCGAAGCCCTCCTGCCCCTCCCAGGCACTAACGCCAACAAAGGAACCACTATCCCGAGTTCTAGCAACACATATGGATTTGCCTGTTTTCGAGCTGATATGAATGGGATTCACAGTCCTCCTTTGTGTCTGCTTTCTTTCTCTCTACCTTATGTTTGTGAGGTTTCTCTGCATCTCGCATATGGAGCAGTTCATTCTCACTGCCAGAGAGTAATTCATGCTTCTTGTCTTTTAAATCAAATCAAGAGGTGCACAGAGAGAGAAGTGTCCTGAAATAATTCAAACTGGTCCTTTAAGAAAAAAGTTAAAGCCATCCAATTGCTGAAACAACAGCAAAACAAATTAATTAATCTTTACAAATTGGATCCAATTTATTGGCCATTTATTAAAAGCCACTTTCCCAGATCACTTCCAACCCACCCTTTCCTTTCCCCTTTCCCTGGATTCCCAAGGCCCAGTTGTGTCACCCTGGGCTGAACCAGTCTGGATCTAGGGGATGAGGTTGTGGGTTCACTAGCTGGGGTTTACCTGGGTGAACCCATCTTGACCCCAGAGTAACTGGGAGCCTGGACTGTTACTGAGTGCACCGTGGCCGAGAGTCACTCCCACAGCTTGCTCAGGCTCTGGCCTGCTCCCAAGAGCAGCTTGGCTGGAAAGGGGCAGCACCCCCTTCCCTCCTCGGTCCACGCCAGACCACAGTTGGCCCGATTTCTTTATGCTGACAAGCCTTACTGGGGTCTTCCCTTTTGCTGGTAGCAATGACCTAATCCCAAAATGCAATTTTCAGGGAGCCCCAATGCAAATCAGCGGGACTGCCGTCCTGAGCCTGAGTCCATATATGGTGCAATCTCTGAACCGGGACAGGGATAGTGCTGAGTGCAATGCAGCACAGCTGATTCTCCAGCTGGCCCTCTCCCTCCCTAAGCTGTGCCTGCCCACTCCAGTTTCCAGTGATGTCAGCGCTGTACCCATAAGGAAACCTTAAGACAGTCCCAGCGCAGCACTTCTTTGTGCCTTTGGGAGGAGGAATATAGTTGTTACTTTTTAGGCTCCCCAGTTCCTGGGGGGGGGGGGGGGTGTACTTTCTGGAATGTGATAGAATAACAAGATGAC
Organism: Delphinapterus leucas; assembly: GCF_059928025.1. NCBI lineage: Eukaryota > Metazoa > Chordata > Mammalia > Artiodactyla > Monodontidae > Delphinapterus > Delphinapterus leucas. Next base: position 25,630,354 of record NC_143138.1, read on the forward strand.
TGGTGCTTTTTCTTCAGTACTGCTCTGGCTGTGGGTGTAGTCGGAGAGAGGACAGTTGCTCAAACCCAGTTGCCAGGACTGTTTTGAACTGGAAGCAGTCACAAGGCCCCACCCTGGCACTGGGCAGAGATCAGTTTTCACAGACCTTAGTTGGAGCCTTTGCTTTTCTTTGGTCTCCACCCTCAGCTAATTTTTATTTGTTTGGCCTTCTGTGTGAGTGGTGGAACTAAGGCATTCTCAGACATGGGAAAGAATGTTGAAGTCTGGTTACCAGCTCTATTCCAAACTCATTAGTGGATGAGCATGTTCTTTTTATTAGCATACCCACCACCATTCTAGAACCAATTAAAAGCGCAAAGCCCCGGACTAGACTCCAGCAGTGGCACGCTGGAGCCGGCTCTAACCAGTTAGGAACCTAATTGTTAAGTTTCCAGGAAATTTGCAAGCCGATTGTTAAACACAACAATTTTAAAGATTAAGTTACATAAAATTAAAATAGAAGCAACGGGATTTAAAACAAAGGTAATAAATGATCAAAACTCATTCACTTCCTAATGATTTTTACTACATTTTGCTGTTATCTGTGCTCTCTTTTTTAAAGCTATTAATTTTTTAAAATTTATTTATTTTTGGCTGCGTTGGGTCTTTGTTGCTGTGCGTGGGCTTTCTCTAGTTGCAGCGAGCGGGGGCTACTCTTTGTTGCGGTGCGCGGGCTTCTCATTGCAGTGGCTTCTCTTGTTGTGGAGCACGGGCTCTAGGTGTGCGGGGTTCAGTAGTTGTGGCACACAGGCTCAGTAGTTGTGGCGCACGGGCTTAGTTGCTCCACGGCGTGTGGGATCTTCCCGGACCAGGGCTTGAACCATGTCCCCTGCATTGGCAGGCAGATTCTTAACCACTGCGCCACCAGGCAAGTCCCTATCTGTGCGCTTGAGGTTACTCACATCTGTTGTATATCTGTACGGTGGAAACATCCTATAACACTGTGCACTGTTCACTCTTCCCAGCTCCTGGTTCAGTAAGGTCACATTGGGACATTGAAATCAGCCACTATTGGGTATTTACCCCATGGAAAACACTACAAATCAGGGCTCCCACCTCCAACCCCCAAGCCAGTTTTTGACCTTGACCTGCACACCACTGACTCTGGGGGTCAATAAGGAATGACTCCCTCCTTGCCCTCAGGGTGTTTATAATACATAGTAGGGGATAAGTCCTTCATGACTTGAGTTGGGCAGTGTCTTCTCTAAAATGTCAAACGGGGGAGTCAGAGGACATGGACATTGAAGTCAGAGAGACCTACATCAGCATCCCAGTTCTGCCACTCGCTGGCCACATCCCCTTAAATACGTTACCTAATGTTTTTGAATCATTTGCCAGATGGGAATAATAGCATCACAAGATGGTCGCGAGGATTTAATGGTGAAAATATGAGACTGTTGAAAGAGCATTTCCAGTTGAGGGACCAGCATGAAGGAACAGCGTAGAAGCAGGAAAGTGGAAGGACTATTCAGAGAATGGCCAGCAGTCTAGGATGTTTGGATATTACGATACACCAGAAGCATCAAAGTGGGAAGAGCACAGGTAGGATGTGACCCTGGAAATGCAGGATTAACAGGGAGGAAAGAGCTGAGACTCCTTGGGGCAGGGCTGGGGAGACTGAGCCACTGGGAGGGCAGCCAGCAGTCCAAGCCACCAAGTTTGAAGGATACAGCAAGTTCAGGCATAATTCAGACAATCCTCTCAACCAGGAGGTGCAGTCTAGCAGGGAGCATCAGGCACTATGGGCAGTCTGTTCCTCTAAGACGAATCCCCAGCCGTAACTGGAAGTACAGGGTCCTCCTCCAGCCCTAAAGAGGGGGCCAGTAGGAGCTAGGTTAAATATGCTAGGTTGGTTCTGTGGCTCAATACTGTCATCGAAAGGCCAAGCACTCTCTTTTCACTCTGATATTCCCACTACTATTCTCTGTGTGTCAGCTTTTATTCTTGGTGTTGATGCCTAGTGTGGCACAATGATTGCCATAGCTCATAGCCCCTCAATCAAAGCAGGTAAGAGTGCGGCAAGCCTCAGAATCGTTATATCAGGGAGCGAAATCTTTCCCCAAGCCCCAGCAGATTTCCCCTTGTATCTCATCGGCCAGAGTGGGTCACATGCAGTAGCAGGCAGACAATGGCCTATAAAGACCCTCACACTCTTGTCCCCTGGAGGCCGTGAATTTCTTACCTTACATGACCACAGGGACTTTGTAGATTAAAGGTAGGCTCTCAGGGGCTTCCCTGGTGGCGCAGTAGTTGAGAATCTGCCTGCTAATGCAGGGGACACGGGTTCGAGCCCTGGTCTGGGAGGATCCCACATGCTACGGAGCAACTAGGCCCGTGAGTCACAACTACCGAGCCTGCACGTCTAGAGGCTGTGCTCCGCAACAAGAGAGGCCGAGATAGTGAGAGGCCAGCGCACCGCGATGAAGAGTGGCCCCCGCTCGCTGCAACTAGAGAAAGCCCTCGCACAGAAACGAAGACCCAACACAGCAAAAATAAATAAATTAATTAATAAACTCCTACCCCAACATCTTCTTTAAAAAAAAAAAAAAAAAGGTAGAGTCTCTCTCTTTTTCATTTTATTTATTTATTTATTTTTTGGCTGCGTTGGGTCCTCGTTGCTGCATGCGGGCTTTCTCTAGTTGCAGTGCGTGGGCTTCTCATTGTGGTGGCTTCCCTTGTTGCGGAGCACGGGCTCTAGGCGCGGGCTTCGGTAGTTGCAGTACGCAGACTCAGTAGTTGTGGCTTGCAGGCTCTAGAGTGCAGGCTCAGTAGTTGTGCCGCTCGGGCTTAGTGGCTCCGCGGCATGTGGGATCTTCCTGGACCAGGGCATGAACCCGTGTCCCCTGCATTGGCAGGCGGACTCTCAACCACTGCACCACCAGGGAAGTCCCAGTCCCCACTTTTAAAAATATATTTATTTATTTAGCTGTACAGGGTCTTAGTTGCTTCGTTGCGGCAGGCGGGATCTTTAGTTGTGGCGTGCGGGTTCTTAGTTGCAGCATTTGGGATCTAGTTCCCTGACCAGGGATTGAACCCGGGCCCCCTTCACTGGGAATGCTGAGTCTTAACCACTGGACCACCAGGGAAGTCCCAAAGGAAGACTCTTGAGATGGGGAGTTCAACATAATCACATATGGGACTTACCGGTGGTCCAGTGGTTAGGACTCAGAGCTTCCAGTGCAGGGGGCATGGGTTCAATCTCTGGTCGGGAAACTAAGATCCCTCAAGCTACGTGTAGTGGCCAAAAAAAAAAACCCAACAAAACAAAAAAAACAAACCATAATCACATAAACCCAGCTGAGTGACGGAGATGGCCGCAGGAGGGGGATTTGTCGCTGGTTCTGAGAGTGAGGGGCTATGTGTAAGACCTGGAGAGAGGCCACAAGACACTAATAGAGGCCCCCTGCTGACAGCCAGCAACCTCACTCTTACAGCTGCAAGAAACTAAATTCTACCAATACCTAAAGAGCAAGGAAACCAGTTCTTCCCCGGAGGCTCCAGAAGGGAACTCAGCCCTGCAGACACCTTGATTTTAGCTCAGTGAGATACGTACCCGACTTCTGTCTTACACAACCATAAGATAATAAATTTGTGTTGTTTTATGCTCATTTGTTACAGCAGCAAGACTAAACTAATATACATGTCCATTCCTTAAGCCAGTAAAGGCAAAGGAGACTGAGATAACTATGCCTGGCTTAATCCAGCTGGGGATTTTCCCCTGGGCCTGGGTGACAGGCCACGTTCCCTGAGGGTGCAGGCAACGGTCCATAAAATCAGGAAAGAGTACCACAGCCAGGGTGGGGATCAAGTAAGCTCCAGGACAGACATGCCAGTGGTTTTCAGCCTTCTGTTTTGATTGGTCTAGTCATTAAACATTTTAAGTATCACCCGTGGTTGCAACCAGAGATCCATAAAGGCCCCCAGAAATCACCCCCATTACACCAGGACCCAGGCCTGATTGGGGGAAAAAGATGCAGAGAATGGACAAGCAGCTTCCCAGTCTCCGGCCAAGCTTCCAGAGCTCAACTCTGGAAAATGCTACTTACCATACTTCATCAAACCCGAGATGCCTTCATTTGTAAGCGACGTCGTTATTCCATGAACCAACAAAAGAAAACAGTGCTGCCAGATAAACAACAACATGCCATCGATTGCATGATCAGTGTTAAATGAGTAAGATGTTAAAATGAGAAAAAGGGTGCATCTTAGAATCAACCAAATAGCATGCTACAAATCTGCCACCAACAGTAATAGTTAATTCTTTTTTTTTAAAAAATGAGACCTCTCTATTTTTATTCATTTTTACAAATTTATTTATTTATTTGTTTATTTTGGCTGCACTGGGTCTTCGTTGAGGCGTGCAGGCTTTCTCTAGTTGCAGGGCACAGGCTCTAGAGCTTGCGGGCTCAATAGTTGCGGAGCATGGGTTTAGTTGTGCTATGTGGGATCTTAGTTCCCTGACCAGGGGTCGAACCCGGGCCCCCTGCATTGGGAGCATGGAGTCTTATCCGCTGGACCACCAGGGAAGTCCCAAGAGTTAACTCTTATGATGCTGCCAGCTCAGTCAGAATTGGCAGGGGTGGTACTTATGAGTTTCTAGGGAAGATGGAGGCCAAGGTGGGAGGGTGAGAGTGTGCCTATGGTGTTCCTTGAAGCCAAGACAAAGGATGCGGGCTTCCCCCTGTAGGCAATGGGCAGTCACTGAGGGGCTTCTGGCAGGAAGTAGGGGAGTAGGACATCTCTGGTCACACGGCCCCTAGTTTCTGAAACGGTATTTACAACTCCATCTCAGCAGAGCATGAGAGACCATTCCCCTTTTGCCCAAGAGACTTGGCCTAGAGCAACCTCTAAGCTCACCTTTGACTAGCACTGGTCACCCCTGGCACAAGTGAGGACGCATTCAAAGGATAGCTCTTTTTTAATAAGGAGCTTGGGTTTACCCATCCTGATGTGCATGGTCTGTGTGTCCTCTGAGTTATTAGGTGACGGACAAACCCTCTTTTCCCCCACCCCAGGACTCTGGGGCCTGGAGGGGTAGGAGGGATTGCACCAGAGGCCTGGTCTGGACAGAGGGAAACATTGCAGATGGAGCCCTGAGGGATCACCAAGCATCAGTTTTGCCACATACTCCGTCCCTTTACCTGGGGTTGGCCCCGAATCCAGGAAGTTTGGAGATCTTTCTGACTACCGTTATTTTATTCTAACGTTTTATTTCATACTGGAGCACAGTTGATTAACAATCTTGTGATAGTCTGAGGTGTACAGCAAAGTGATTCAGTCATACATATACATGTGTCTGTTCTTTTTCAAATTCTTTTCCCATTTAGGTTGTTAAATAATATTGAGCAGAGTTCCCTGTGCTATACCTGACTACCTTTATAATTAGGAAAAAAAAAATCACAGCGTTACCACCTGAAAGTGCCCCAAGAAATCACCTCATTCTCTTAATTTTTCTGATTGGGAAAGAGTGCAGCTGGCCTGAGGTCACCCACCTGCAGAGTGGCAGAACCAGGCTGGAATCCAAATCTCCTGCCACCCCCAGGGCACGTCTGGAGAGGCAGGGATGGGGACAGGAGTGCCATCCCCAGGCACACCCTGCTCTGCCTCCTACTGGCCTGGGGCCTTGGGCCTGTTACTTAATATCTCTGGGCTTCTATTTCCTCGTATGCAAGTTGGGGCTACCAGCAGTACCTGTAGCCGAGGTTGTTGTGAGGATTAAGTTTAGAAGTTCGTGAGAGGGCAGAGACAATTGCCTGCCAGCTAGTAATTGCTCCACCCAGAGCGATCGCTGTTGCTGTTATTTTTCTGTGCTATCTCAGGCCGCCTCCATCACTTAACTCCTGCTATCAAACTGGAGGTCTGAACTTTGAGACTTTAGAACTGAGGCATCCGTGGAATTTGCTCCCCTTGCTAATCTGGCAAAGTCAACAAACCCTTTCTGTCCAACCTGACGGGAGCCTCTTGGAGATGTTAGGTCATGGCATGGAAGAGTTTGGTGCGAGGGCCCAGGGAGCTGGGCGGAGGGAGAGTGGGCAGCCCCACTGGGGGAAAGAGGAGGCTTTCCAGGGGCTGGGGGAGACCAGCTGAGGGTGCAGGAGCCAACAAGCGCTGGGTGGGGCACTTGGCATGTGAACTGAGTGTGGAAGGCCAGGAAGGGGGGTGTGATTGGGCCTTCACGCTAGAAAGGAAGGGGACTGGAGTCGATGAAAAGAAGCATTTTCTGTGGCGCTCAGGAAGGGCCTCTCACTGGGGATTTCCTACCCGGGGCCGCAGGCCTTGGCCGCCATCCCGGGGAAGGTGGCGCTGGTCATGAGGAGCTTCCACACTGCGAGGCTTCCGTCTAGGGACGGAGGGTGTCCACTCCTGTCTCTGGCGCTGCCGGGCTCCCTGGGCCTTGTTCAGCTGGGAACAAAAGGCTCTTTGCTTGAACCGCACACTTCAGACGTCTCCATGCAAGACAGGGACACTGAGGTCCAGGCGGAAGTGGAAGAGGGGACTGGAGACGATGAATAGTGGGGAGTAGGGGAGGTCAGGGCCTCGCAGGGCGTGCCTTGGAGGCTGAGCAGAGGGGCTGTTTCCAAGGAACAGGGCTTGGCACAGGGTCTAGCGTGGCCCTAAGACTGCAGGCCAGCCCCAGACCACTGGTCATACCGATGTGGCTGGTCCAAGGAGCTCGATGTGGTCTAAGGCGAAACCTCCTTGGAGAAAAGAATTTCAAAATTAAAAAAAAAAAAAAGAAAGCACAATCAACTCCCTTTTTCTCTTTTTCCCAACCGCAGTCAAAAAGTACTGTATCTGCTATTGAAAAATCACATCTCAGAAGCAGCACCACTTGCTGACAGCATCTGCCAAGATTTCCGATGAGGCTGATGGAAACTCGTTCCATTTTCATGCTGTATAATGAGCAGACAGAGTCCTCGCACATCTGTTCAGGCGAGATAATGATGATATTATTACTAGAAGCATTGTGCTGCAAAGAGAATCTATTTTTTTCCTCTCTCCTACCCCCTGCCTATATCTACCCTCACTTTCTTTCCACTCTTCTCTCTTTACTGTCCTGTGTCTCTCCGCTTCTCGTGTTTATTTTCTTGCTCTCTCTTCCTCTTCTTTCTTTCTTTCCTCACCTCAGTGCCCCACCCAGCTTGTGGAAACCCAGGGGACAAAGTGAGGAATTCTTCTCCTATGGAGGAGGGGCCGCTGAGAAGGCGCTGGGGCCAGGGGCTGGCTGCCGAGATCAGGGGAGAGGGGTCTTGGGTCCCTCCTCCGAACCCTGGGGCCGCCTGCATTGGAGGGCCCTCTCCCAATCCCCAGCAAGAGCCCTTCTGCCCCGTCAGAGAAACCTCTGGGCTTGCCCTGTGCCCAACCTCATCCGCAAAGAATCAAGCGAGACAGCAGTGTGACCAGCTCACTTCTGCCAGAGAGACAACAGATGGAAAGGGCTTAATGTATTTAGCATCCAGGAATATTTTGCATCATAACTGGACACTTTCTGGATACGTGACTGATTTACAAAGGGATGAAATTTTCACGTTGGAATATAGTAACAAAAAATCAGAATGTGGGGGTGAGTATCAGGGTCAGGGGGAGCCTTCCTTGTGTTTCTCAAATCATTCATTCATTCATTTTTATCAACAGTCTATCAGCACCTATTCTGCAGTAGGGAATGAGCTGGTTGCTAAGGCACACAGATGGAAAGCTATGGTTCCCATCTCCCAGGGCCTTAAATCTACCCCACGGCTAAATTCTACCCAACCCAGATATATCTTTGTTCTTGAACATGCCTCCTGTGTGGAAGCAGGATCCCCTTGGGGCCCCTTCACTATGCAATTACCTTGGGCACCAGTATAAAGATGGAGTGGTATGAATTCCCTCACGTTGATCCATTAATCCATCCGTCCATTTGCTCATCTACCTACCCATCCAACCATACACTCTTCCACCCATGCATCCATCCATCCACCCACCCTTCCACCCATGCATCCATCCATCCACCCACCCTTCCACCCATCCCTCCATCCATCCACCCACCCTTCCACCCATCCATCCATCCATCCACCCACACTTCCACTCATCCATCATCCTTCCAAGCATGCAGTAGGAGGTCAATTAACAGCTCAGTGAGGAGCGGCGCACCCCTAAACCATTATTGTGGTTGGGAGCTAGGCAAAGACACACCCAGTAGTTGCATGTAGTGTTCATGATTGACAACTCACAAGTGAATGGTTCCTGAATCCTGGGCTGTGATGTGAGAAAGAGAGATGGGATGAATTTCAAGGACTGATTACAAAGGTTCACAAGGAGCTGCTTAAATTTAATCAAAACAGTGTCTGCCTTTCTCCCCAGACTGGGCGAGAGCTGCTCGGGGAAGGCAGAGGCTCGTGTAAACTGTCCTTCCACAGAGTTCTTGCTATGGAGCTTTTCCTCGCAGTGATGCGCACTGCATCACAGAGGTGCCATTCCGATAGTTCTTGCTTTCTTCTTAAACAAACTAAGGCTAAGTTCCCCAGAGAGTTTCCATTGAAAGATGCCCCCCAAATTGGAGAACTCGGTGGAAATCAAGATCTGAAATCATTCCTTTGCTCCCCAAATGTTGTATTCCAGTATTTTCCTGGTTGCAGGAATTCTGACTGAAATGTACTCATTTCTTTTCTTTTCTTTTTTTTTGGCCGAGCCGTGCAGCACGTGGGACCTTAGTTCCCCAACCAGGGATCAAAACCACACCCCCTGCATTGGAAGCACGGAGTCTTAACCACTGCATCGCCAGGGAAGTCCCCAGAAATGTACTCATTTCTAATGTTAACTTGAGTTGTGTCTTTTTTTAAAAATGCCCCCCACTTCCCTTCTGAATGTCAGGTGGCACACTCATTAGTCGTCTGGAATAAGTCTGTCTCCAGCTGAATGTGACTTGGAAAGAGGAAATAGGGGGCAGTGGTTAGAGCCCTGAGAGGTCAGGAGTCCTGGTTCCCATGTCTTACTCTGCCACTGAGTCACTTGCTGCCACTGGACAAGCGACTTGGTTTTTCTGAGTTACCGCCTAACTGCCGAAGGTGAGTGAGTGTGGGAAGCAGGCATTTTGTACTGTTACTGTTGTCTTACTGCTTTACATTTTAAACAAAAATAAGAGCTGCCAGTGGCCACAAAGAATGACAGAATTAAAGTAACAAGTTCTGTTTCTTCATCTATAAAATCACTGTTATCATTGTTTGTTTCCAATTTGTGGTTCAAACCCAAGCTTCTGTCATACTGGAGACCTGGCTGTGCTGGAAACGAGCTAGGCTGATTCCAGATGGGTATGAACTTACTGGAAACAAATATGTGCATCTGAGACCCTGTGTATTAGGAGTCGGCTGTATATATGAGAGTTACTAGAATTAACTTTCATGTAGGATGCAGTGTTTATTAAAAGATAAATAGTAAAAATGGGCAAGGTTGAAATTTACATACATATTATTAAAACTCAACAGCAACAACAATTGTTTAGAATTTAGACCAAAAGATTTGGGGAAGTATTTTTACCTCTAACATTGTTTAGAATTGCCATGGTGGTAATTAAAAAACAAAGAATTTTAGTCACTTTTGTCATTTAAAATTTGTTTCTAACTTTGAAATAATTTTGGATTTACGTGAGAGTTGCAAAAATATTATGGAGAGTCCTCATAAACCTTTCACTCAGCTTATGTAACCATGGTACATTTTTCAAAACACAGAAATTAACATTGGTACCATACTATTAACCAAACTATAGACTTTGTTGGGATTTCAGCCATGTTTTCACTAATGTCCTTTTTCTGTTCCAGGGTTAAATCCAGGATACCACATTGCCTTTAGAGGTTTATCATTGTTTTAAAATTCTTTATAGATCGTGCAATGCCTTCATGCGTGCCCCCAGGGCTGACTGCTTCCACTGCCCTGACCTTAGTATACCACTGATTCCACTAAACTGCTGTGGTATCAGAGGCAAGAATGTTGTGCCTGATATGACATGCTGGACCGACATGCTGGAGCACCAACACTACACTTTGTCAAGCTGCAGCTCCATCAGCGAGACACTTCAACAGTGACTGGTAGGTGTGTGCCATTTGCAAAGCTCATGTGTCTACTGTACGGAAACCAGAAAGCAAGACTCATTTTGGGCAAGAGTGCCATGAGTCCCTTGAGGAAAAGAGGTGAAAATATATAGAGTAAAAAGCCCTGACAAAAATTATGGTGCAGATGCTTCTGGATGCCTGCTCCATACTAGTTCCCCGCCTTTTTTCTTGCCAGGACCTAGTCAGGATCTTCAAAGCAGGCTGAAAGTCTCCTCAGCTCCTCTGAGGATGCCTTCCTGGTGAGGTTAATCTAGTCATGTCAGTTCCACTCACCTTGCCAATGACTGGTTTAGGAATGGGCATGTGATGCATTTCTGGCCAATGAGGCATGAGGGGAAAGTCTGGGATTTCTGGGAAAGTTTTCTTCACTCTTCAAAATGCCCCCCTCTTTCTTGTCTGAATTTTGGGTCTTGTTGTATGAAAGATAGAATGCCTGGAGCTGTTGCAGCCCCTTTGTAACCATGAGGGACAAGTCTGAGACAAAAGCAAACACAGAGTGGCAAAGTGGCAGGACAGTGAGAATCCAGGTTTGGATGAATCACTTACCCCTGGGAATGAACTGATTCAGGACTTCTTGTTATATGAGAAAAGACATTTTCCATTTCCCGGGGCTAGTGGTCACTCTTATACCGGCCATGGCAACGGCATCTCTCTTTCAATCATTTATTCACTAAAACAACACTCAGTGAGAACACACCACGTGGGATTATTGTGTTTGGTGCTGATGGAATCAGAGCGAATGGCTAGCTTCCTGCCCTAAAAGGTGACACCATCCGAAGGGTGTGTAAAACTCATAGACAAATCCACTGATTGCAGGAGAACTTGCTGCTACCTGAGAGGTGTGCACAGGTGCTATGTGACCCCTCCAGCCTAAGTGCCCTGAAGACAGCTTTGTGAAGGAAGAGGTACACACCCTTTATCTTCAAGGATAGTTACCTTATAGGCAAAGGGACATAGCACAAGGGCCTTGTGAGAGGAACAAAGACACAGAGATTGGAAACTGCAGGGTCTGTTCTGGAAAGAGGGGCTACTCCAATTTAGTTAAGCATTGGTGTTTCAGAATTATCAGCTGCCATGATGGGACAGGTGGGGAGAGACAGATGGTGCTTACTTGATCAGTGCCATGCTCTAGGAAGGCTGAAAGGCTCCAGTTTGGGTGGGCAGAGGGGACCCTGTGCTGATCTCTAGCCTGAGTCCTGTTTCAGCTACCTGCTAATTATGTGGCCCTTTGTCTTTCATGAGTCTCAGAACAGCTATAAGAAGGGGTTGGTAATCACTGTCTTTCCTCCCTCACAGGGTAACTGTAAAGCACAATATAAACATGAAAGGTTATTATCTCCTCCACGTCCAGACCTAACTATAGATTCACCCATCTTAGGTTGTTGCCCCAGCCTCAGAGGAGTGACCCTCATGCCTCCTCCTTGGTTTCATCCATGATCTCCCATATTTCTAGTATTTTAAGTATTTCCCTCTCCCTCTCCTGAGTGTTTTTTCTCTGTCTCCAAATATGCTCTGATCTTAAAAAATAAAGATCCTTCCTTGGATCTTCTGTATCTCCTAAGGCACTATCCATTTCCCTTGTTCTCACCAAACTTCTTAAAAGAATAGACTATTTTCTCACCTTTTCTCATCTTCTACCCACTGTTAACTATGCCTCCTCCAATGTCCAATTAAGAGTGGGCCCTCAGAACTCTCCTACAGTGTTGGTGGGAATGTAAATTGATACAACCACTGTGGAGAACAGTATGGAGGTTCCTTAAAAAACTAGAAATAGAGTTACCATATGATCCAGCAATCCCACCCCTGGGCATATATCTGGAGAAAAACATGGTTGGAAAGGATACATGCACCCCAATGTTCATTGCAGCGCTGTTTACAATAGCCAAGACGTGGAAGCAGCCTAAATGTCCATCGACAGATGAATGGATAAAGAAGATGTTGTATATACACACAATGGAATATTACTCAGTCATAAAAAAGAATGAAATAATGCCACTTGCGGCAACATGAATGGACCTAGAGATTATCATACTGAGTGAAGTAAGTCAGACATAGAAAGACAAATATCATATAATAACACTTATATGTGGAATCTAAAAAAATGATACAAAGGAACTTCTTTACAAAACAGAAATAGACTCACAGACATAGAAACAAACTTAACGGTTACTGAAGGGGAAAGGGGGAGCAGGGATATATTAGGGATGTGGGATTAACAGATACATGCTACTATATATAAAATAGATAAAAAACAAGGCCCTACTGTATGGGACAGGGAACTATATTCAATGTCGTGTAATAACCTATGATGGAAAAGAATCTGAAAAAGTATATATGTATATATATATATAACTGAATCACTTTGCTGTATACCTGAAACATTGTAAATCAACTATACTTCAATTAAAAAAATTTTTTTTAAAAGAGTGGGCCCTCAAAGGCCATAATGCCAGCACCTAGGGGCTTCATCCTCTTATCCTGCCTAGTTTAACCTGCCCTGGTGAAATGCTTGCGTTATGGCTTCCTCAACCCGCCCCCCTTTCCTTTTCCTTCTCCCCCCTTCTCAGAGTTGGGGGTCCCTCAGATTCTGCTGACCTCGGGCTTTTCCTCACTCAGCACACTCTCCTGGGAACACTTAGTTAACCTCATGGCTTCCACAGTCCCCTTGCAGATGAAGCACAAATACCTTTAATTCTGACTTTCTCTCCCTTAATCCAGTCCAATGGTTTCCAACTGACCTGTCAAAGCATCGATTTGAACATCCTGAGACTCCTCAGGCTCAGCTTGTGCACAGCTGAGGCCAGCTTCTCCTCGCTTATGACTGTTCTTTCTCTGTTGTTCCATATACGTGTTTTTTTTTTTAATTTTATTTATTTATTTATTTATTTATTTATTTATGGCTGTGTTGGGTCTTCATTGCCGCACGTGAGCTTTTTCTAGTTGTGGAGAGCAGGGGCTACCCTTTGTGTGGTGCGCGGGCTTCTCATTGCGGTGGCTTCTCTTGTTGCGGAGCACGGGCTCTAGGCACGAGGGCTTCAGTAGTTGTGGCTTGCGGGCTGTAGAGCGCAGGCTCAGTAGCTGTGGCACACGGGCTTAGTTGCCCCATGGCATGTGGGATCTTCCCAGACCAGGGCTCGAACCCATGTCTCCTGCATTGGCAGGCAGATTCTTAACCGCTGTGCCAGCAGGGAACTCCCCATATATGTTTTTTAATGGTCCCACCATCATTTATGTCATTGTAGCCTAAAGTTTTGACTCCTCCAACTCCTATACATCATATATTAAAGCAATCACCAAATCCAATTAATTAACCCGTACAATTGTCCCTGAAATAATTCACCTCTGTTTTATTCTTATCGCCACTATTCTTTGAGAAGGGGTTTGTTTTGTTTTGCTTTGTTTTTAACTGGGCTGTTCTAATAGTTTCTCAAATGGTCTTCCTGATACCACTCTTTTTACCTTTTTTTTTTTCTGCGGTACGCGGGCCTCTCACTGTTGTGGCCTCTCCCGTTGCGGAGCACAGGCTCCGGACACGCAGGCTCAGCGGCCATGGCTCACGGACCCAGCTGCTCCGCGGCATGTGGGATCTTCCCGGACCGGGGCACAAACCAGCGTCCCCTGCATCGGCAGGTGGACTCTCAACCACTGCGCCACCAGGGAAGCCCAGGATACTACTCTTTAAATCAAAACAATCTTTCACATTCCTGATGGTTCTCTCTTTAAAGCCAGATTTGGTCCTGCTTAAAAAATTCCCATTGTTTGCAGAATAAAGTCACAATTCTTTAAAAAAAATTTTTTCAGCTTTATTGAGGTATAATTGACAAATAAAATTGTAAGGTATTTATGATACACTGAAAGTCACAGTTCTTTATCATGGCATTTGAAACCTGTTACAACCTAGCTCCATCTTAAGCCTCCAAAATTCATCTCCCACCCCGCTCCTGCATTCTCTATCAGTAAGATCCTACCAGATAAAGGTCCAGCCCAAATGTCCTCTTCCCATTACCCCAGACAGAATTAAGTTACCTCTTCTTTGCACTCATAGGGTATGTATTTCAAGTTGTTCTTAGAGTCACCATCATCACACTGAATTGTAATGATGTCTCTGTCTCTTCTAATAGATTGTAAGCTCCAGCATACCTCTTGCTGCATAACCAGTGACAACAAGATTCAGCGACTTAAAACAGCAGATATTTATTAGCTCACAGCTGCTGTGTGTCAGGAATTTGGCAGTGGCTACCTGGCTGGCTCTGGCTAGGGGGTCTCTCATGAGGTTGCAGTCAAGAGGTCAGCAGGGCTGTGGTCATCTGAAAGCTTGACTGGGGCTGGAGGATCTGCTTCCAAAATGGCTCATGCAGAAGCCTGGCAAGTTAGCACTGGCTGTTGGCTGGAGGTCCTGGTTCCTGTCCATGTGGACCTCTCCCTAAAGCTGCTTGAGTATCCTCGCAACATGGCAGCCCACTTTCCCCAGAGCAAGTGATCAAGACAAGAGAGAAAGGAGAAAAACAAAATGCCTTTATGACCTAGTCTTGGAAGTCACACACCATAACTTATTCTATTTGTTAAAAGTGAGCCACTAAATCCAGCCCACACTCAAGGGGAAGAGGGGAATTAATTGCTATCTCTTGAAGGTTGGAATATCAAAGAACTTGAGGACATATTTTAAAACCACCAACAGGGGTTGTCCTATCTTTGTCTTCAGTAACTAGCACAGCATCTGGCACTTAGCAGGTGCTCAGTAGATGTTTCTAATGGAAAGATGTGTTGAAGGGGGGAGATACTGGAGGCAGTGTAACCATGGGTAATTTCTGTGGGCCCCGTGAAGAGTGGTGGAGGTGAGAGTTGGTGGGAGAGATTCTGAGGTAAGAATTCATGGGACTCCATGACCGATTGCATGAGAGGGGTTGGGAAGAGATCCATTTGGGGTTGAAGGTCTTGAAACTAGGACTTAAGAGGTGGTTGCAATGGATGAAGTAGGCATCTAGGACTTCCTCCTTGGGGTTTCAAGGTAATGAAATATTAAATCATACAGCTAAGAACCCCGTGTCTAGTTGTTCAATTATATTTGGAAGGGTCTGGAGCTGGCAGTCATCAGTATGAGCCCTAAGTCATCCCCTTTATTTCATGTTTCTCATTTATAAATATGGAGGTTCTAGTACCTAACTATGTCCCAGGACTTCCCAACTAAACTCTTAATGTTAAGGGGATAGCAACATCCCACCTTTTTCTTTTTTTTTAGCATCCCACCTTTGCAAGAAATTCCCACCACCACATCCTCTACAAATGGTCATGTGGAAACACAAGGGAACTATTAGGTTGAACCATCTGAAATGCTGGTGTTCTGGTTTTGACCTATAAAGAAGTCAGTTTCATAGGGTTCAACCTAATAGATATGGCTGCAGTTTGAAGATTTGAACACCTTTTCACAGATGGAAAATTGAGATGTTCCAGAGTTCTGGATCTTTCTATTCCTCACGAGATTAAGGTCCAACTTTAAGAAAGGTCAGTCTTGAAGTTAAATTAGCTTTAGTCCGATATAGGCATTACTTTCTCATTTCCTTATGTCAGATAAAGGAATTAAAGACCAAAGACTAAATACTGGAGTCAAGAAACTTAAGATGGAAAATTTATCTCAGAACTCCAGATAAGTCCAGACTCAATCACATTTCATACACTGTGCCATTTCTAAGAAATTGTATTTACTTAGAAGTGAAATAGCTGTGGACCTAATAAAAAAGGGACTAGGAATTAAATAGTTCTTTTCTCATTTTGTACCTCTGGAAAGTGATTAGTTGACTCCTTCATTACTGGTAGGACTAAATCCAATATTTGCCAATTTAATTTATGAAAAATACCTTTTGTCCTCCATGAGTAGTTTTTTTTTAAAAATTTATTTATTTTAGGCTACATTGGATCTTCGTCGCTGTGCACGGGGCTTTCTCCAGTTGCGGAGAATGGGGGCCACTCTTCGTTCGGGCACTCAGGTCCCTCATTGCGGTGCCTTCTCTTGTTGCGGAGCACAGGCTCCAGGCTCCCGGGCTTCAGTAGTCGTGGCTTGGGAGCTCCAGAGTGCAGGCTCAGCAGCCGTGACGCACGGGCCCAGGGCCCAGCTGTTCCGCGGGATCTTCCGGGACCAGGGCTCGAACCTGCGTCCCCTGAATTGGCAGGCGAATTCTCAACCACTGCACCACCAGGGAAGCCCTCCACGAGTACTTTTAAAACTTAATATTAAACAGAAACTTTCAATGAGAAAGTTCTTTTCTTCTTCAGTGTTTATTCTTCCACTTTTTCGGATCAATTAACATCGAAGGTAGACTTTGGGTAAAACGTGTAAAACTAATTTATAGTAGCACAAAGTTCTCAAAAGTTAAGAGAGCACAACTGCACCGATCCATCCATTCCCGCCCATTGGAAAGCAAGCTCCCCGAGGGCAGGGTCTTTGCTGCATATTCCTAGCAATCTGAACCGTGCCTAACCCTCTCTAGCTCTCAGTGAATACTTGGTTAACCGTCCATTCATTATCATCCGTGCAGGCCGCTGTGGCCAACGAGGATGCCGGCCAGCACCGAACCTGAGCGGCTCTCAGCCCGCCAAGGCCACAGCCCGCACCTCCGGAAGCACCGAGCTGAGCTGCCCACCCCGCGGCCAGCCCGCGGCCTCCGCGGCCCTTCCCTTCCCGCAGAGGAAGGAGCGGCCGCCGAGGAGTGGGAAACCCGGGCCCACTTCCTGTCCGGGTAGGGCCGTGCGTCCTTGCGCCCCTCTGCCAGCTCCCGGCCGGGAGAACGCGGCGGGGCGCGAGCGCCGGGCAAGGGGAACCCAGCCTGGCGCACCGCCCTCCGGCCCCGCCCCGGCCCGGCCCCGGCCCCGGCCCCGGCCCCGCCCCCTCGCGTCCCCAGCGGCGAAAGGGTTAAGCGCGCGGGGGGCGGGGCCCGAGCGAGCCAGGCGCACCGAGTGCGGGCCGCGGGCGGCGAGGGGGCTGCGCCGGGGGCGGTTCCGGACGGCGGGGGCGGGGGCGGGCGGAGGAAGGGGGCGGGCCCCAGAAGTTGTTGGGCGCTGGGCCGGCGGCGGGAGGGCGAGAGGGCGGCGGGCCGGCGGGCGGAGTGGGCCTGGGCTCGAGAAGTTTGCGCGGCGGCTGGTGAGCGCCGGTTGCGGGCCCCGCCGGCCGTGCGCGCCCGCTGCCATGGCTTTCCGCCGGAGGACGAAAAGTTACCCGCTCTTCAGCCAGGAGTTCGTCATCCACAACCATGCGGACATCGGCTTCTGCCTGGTGCTCTGCGTCCTCATCGGGCTTATGTTCGAGGTGAGCGACAGCGGGGCGGTGAGCGCCCCTCTCGCGCGCCGCCCGACGTCCCCCTGCGGGTCTCCGGGGTCCGCGTCTGCGCCTGGGCGCCCGGCCGCCGTGTCGGTCCCCCGCACCCCCGGCTTTGTGCACTGTGCGCCCCTCGGCCTCCTAGTCAGCCCAGACACCGCCGCCAGCTCCGCGCCGTGCCCGCCTGCCCTGCCGCCCTTTTGGGCACCTACCGTACCCTGCAGCTCTCCCTGCAGCCCCGAATCCTCAGCCTGGCCTCGAACCAACCGCAGAGCTGCCACCCGGCCCGCCCAGCGCGGGTTCCTTTTTGGTGTCCGGGAGCCAAGCCCGGAGACTTCCAGACCCGCAGTCATTGCACAACTCCCCTTCCCAAGCCGTGGCTGCTAGCTCCTCTGGGCTTTTCCAGTGGGAGGGACCCCGGCCCCTTTCCTCCTCCCACTTGATTTTCGGGGTCTTTTGCATCCTCCGCTCTGGGCCAGACTCGGGGTGTTCACGTGTGGCCCTGGCCCCATCCCAGCAGTGCACTTCTGCCGTCCTCCCGCCACCCTCCCCACCCCCCCCTTTTTTTTTTACTCTTGCCCAAAAGGCCAGTTTTCATAAACCCTGTTTCACTCTGTGAACTATTCATTCAGATCCATCTGTGGTGGACCCAGAGCTTCTTCTGTGACAGGAGCAAGGCACGGCCCAGGGATACCCTCCGCTTTTAGGGGAAAGGTGATTCTCTAAAAGCTATTTGGGTAGGGGGAGACGACGGGGTCCTGCTCAGGACAGCTGGGGCAGGCCTCATGGAGTAGGGAGTTTTAGTAAGCCTGAATGGGGTCAGAATCCAAGGGGGCTGATGGGAAGGATTCCCTACTCCCGACAGCCAGAAAAATGTGATATTCACAAGTAGGGAGAACTGGCAAACGCTGAGTATAGGACTTGCTGTGGTCTGTCTTGTCTCAAGGGTCAGATATGTGAGTGACACTTCGTGGGCAGCTTATCTGCATTCTCAGGAATGGGTTAGGAAGCTGTAACTCTATAAATTGCCTTGAAGATGGAAGATTCCTGGCGTGGCTAATTACCTCTTCTGTGTCCCTCTGTCTCTGGGTTCCCTATCTCCTCTCTAAGGATGACAAGGGCCCTGCTTGGTCAGTGAAGCTGCCCTCAAGCTGGGGACATTCTTGTGGTGGCCGAGTCAGCGTTGGATGTCTGCATGTGTCCTTGGCTGGGCTTCAGGGTCTGCAGGCCTCCTTTACTCCTTCCACCCACCCCGACAGCTCTCGTGATGTATCGGCGGCGAGGGCTTTGTCAAGCCAGGGTGGTCCCGGTGTCACGGTCCCTGCTCTGTCACTAATTTGACGAAATAAAAAACAGATGCAGCCTCAGTTTCCCCATCATTACAGATGAGTAAAACCTGTCTTCCTCACAGCATTATTGTGAGGTTTAACTGAGATCATGGGAGCAGCAAAAGCCATAACAGGTTCTACCAATGTGAAATCAGGTCGTTTGCTCCTGAAACCCTGTTATTGTTGATCTTAATAGCTTAGCGGGATAGGAGAAAATTTGTTTGGTCCAGCCAGTGCTCTCAGTGTCTCCTTGCTGTCCTCCATTCTAAGAGGCCTCCCAGTGCCTTGTCACCAGACTTGGAGGGTGTGGTTGGAAAGACACGTGACAGCTGTAGCCCTCACAGCCAGCGACGTCTCTTGCATAGCCTGGTGGGTCTCTCTGCTGTGTGTCTGGCATTCATTAAGGATGGTGGCTCTACCTGCTTTTACCTTTGCTCAAAAAGAGCTGCCGAGTATTTGAGCTCAGTACCTCCTTCCCTCGCTGCCTCTGGTCTGGTGGAAAGTCCTGTTGGTTAAACCTGGCCGTCCATGGGAGGTGGAAAGTGCTAGGAGCCCTTAATTCCAGTACATGACAAGAGGAAGGCCCAGGGTGGGAAAAAAACCCTGAAAAAACCGCCCTGCCCTCCTCCCCCTTTTGGGATTGGACTGGGGAGTGTGGAAAGGGCCAGGGGTGAAATGCCTGCCTCACGGCTCCCTGTCCCACCACCCTCTTCTGGTAGAACCTTCGCCCCGCGGCATCTGTACGTACAGGACAGGTTGTCTCCTCAGGAAGGTGCACTGGAGGTACGTTGTGGGTCGGTGCAGGCTGGTCTGGGAGGAGGAGGGCCGTGTCCAGACCTCCCTTATGAATCACGTGTGTTCTGCTGCACTAGGCACACAGTAGGTCTTCATTGTCTGTACCTACCAACTGACTCTCCACAGAGACAGGTATCTGCCGGGGGGACTCAGATTTCTGGAACTCTGCTCTCCCTACCAGATGAGAGCAGGACCTCAGAGAAACACATGTGGGCATCCTCACAGTTGGGGTAAACCAGCCAGGGACTTACAAGCTATCACTCAGGGTCATCTGGGTTCTTCCCTGGAGGGGTGGTGTGTACGTGTGTGTGTATATAGGGATGCAGATGATGGGGGGCAGGCCAGCACTTAACACGACTCACTTTTTCTTAGGAGTGAGGACGGAAGGAGATGGAAAGGGGAGGGGAAGGCAGGGAGAGAGGACGGCAGGCTTTTGGGTTTCTAACTTGGGCAGGGCTAGGATGCCTTCATTCAGAAGCTGAATCAGGAAAACTCAATTATAATTCTTCCCACAAAGAGCGAGTCTCCTGGCTACTTCTCCCTCTGGGGTCCCCTGCCCAGCCTCTGCCAATGAGCTGGGGCCCTCTCCCCCGACCCCAGCCAGCCACAGCCTGGCCCTTGCATCTTAACTGGTCTCCACTTCTTCCCTGCCTCGCCCCTTCCCCAACTCACTGGTCAGCTTACCAGCGTTCAGAGGGCCTTTCGTTCCCCCGCAGGAACCCCAGGACTTTAGTTCTGTCCCCTGGGAGATGATGACTCCAAGTTCCTTCCCTTGGGATCACCTCCTTTGGGGAACACACATGAAAGGGTTGCCCTCCCACCTCTGTTTGGTTCCGTTTTGAACCCTCCTGAGGTTCCTTCTCCCATCTCCGAGGCCGGGGCAGGCTCTTCCCCCGAGCCCAGGTTTTCTTTCAGTCCTGCGGGCTGATTGGAATAGAGCTGCTCTGTGCAGCCACAGCACTTGGCTAAAAAATGTCAGGAATGCGGAGCTTCATTCCCCCTCCTTCCCTTCCAGCTTTCTCTTTCTTGACTCTGCCGGGGAGAGGTGGTGCAAGGGGGATTTCTACTCCACACTTTGGTCCTTCAGGCCTGTCTGAGGTGGAGCCCGGCCGGAGCGGCCTTCAGGGTGTGGGCAGCCAGTGGGGTGTGTGTCAGATTTGAAAGCCGCCTCCCCTCTCCTTTCCCTTTCCAATGTCCTGTTCCTTTGGTGCCACAGTGCCACGTTTCAAACTGAAACAGGCAGGGGGAAGAGAGAGGAAAAGGCGCTCATTAGCGAGAACAGAGAATGAGAACAAGGGGGCACATCCAGCAGAGAGGAAGCCACTTGTACATTACCTACGAAATGTCATTTCGAGACAGACTTTTTCTGTTTGTTGCAAAGCTCATTTGCGGGCGCTGCTGGCTCTGCAGCACGGAAATGGTTCTGAAATTCTGGGCCCGTCATTTGGAGGTTGGGTTCCTGTTTGGTCTGTGATGACTTTAAGAATTTAGGGCCCAGAGAACTTTGGGGGTAGTGGTTGGTTTTTGCTTTTTAATTGTTTTGGAGGCAGATGTGGTGGAGCCACCTTTTCTCCAGGAACTGCCTTCTTCCCGGTTGCTGACACCACGGCCAGCTTGTCGGGGTGATGTGTTTGCAGCGTGTACAGTGGGAGCCCGTTGTGTCACGACCTGGCAGGACACGGGTTCCGTGGCACCAGTGCACATCCTCCCAGGCATCCCTGCAGACATCACAACCTGAAGGGAGGCTGCTGGTCCTGCCCCTTAGCATTAGTGCTGTAAGACAGCTCTGCTTACATTCTGTTATTACAAAGAGCCGTGCACATGGCACAGATGTACATCTGAGGGCAGATGTCGCTTTTATTTTAATTCCTAATCGCTTTTGAAGATGTTCTTCTGCCAGCTGTTACAGTTCCTGACTTACGCATCTTCCTCTCCAGCCTCTGACGTGGCTCATCAGTGGCGTTCTAGAGAAATGAGTCAGGGGAAGCCGAGAAGGGCCACTTAGTCTCTTAGGTGCCCTTGTTCTGTGGTTGGATTTTTACCCGCATTTCAGTGATCTGAACAAAAGAGCAGAGATTTGGAACTAGTGTACCTCCTGGTCCAGCCTCAAGTGTAAGTAACCCTGTCCTGTGGGATGTAAGGGCACCTCGGTGATCCCCGTTTCTTCTTTTGGCAAAAATGTGACATCCAGAAAGGTGGTGTCTATCAGTGAGTGAGTTTTTAACCCTCACAGCACGATGAAGGTACAGATGTCCCGCACTGATGGTCTCAGCCGCCACGCTGGTGGCCCCTGTTATTGGCGTCATTGCTGGGTGTGTGAGAACACCTTCCGCCATCAGCCTGGCTTGAATTTCAGTTTAGATAGGACCTGTTTTTTCCATGAGACCTTTCCCCCAAGTTCTCCAGTGCCAGCTGTCTGCTCCAAAGCGGGCGATCACTCTGCCCTGGGTGCCTCTTTCCCCTGCTCCACAGAGAACATCTGTTGTCCCTCTGCCATCCATCTTATTGGAAGGTGGGCTGGGGGTGCTGGAGGGTCTCAGAGCTGCCGCTGTCAGCTGCCCCGCCAGCTCCGTCGGTGCCACTTTCCTCTTGCTCCCTCTGTTGTCTGCACCCTTGGCCGCTGCTTCCTGGGGGCACTGTCCGGCCCAGTCTAGTCCTGCCTGTTTGCAGAGTCGCATGTGTTGCTATGGAGAAAACTTCACTCTGGCAGGCATGAGCTCCTTTCTGATCTGCTTCGTCGTGGGCAGGGGCCCCAGAAATCAGTCTGTGGCAGAGCTGATATATCTCCCGTTCCCACCCTGATAAATGCCTAAGCTGGAGGGTTGATAAGAGCGGATTAGAGTTCCCAAACTACAGAAGTGCTTTCTAATCAGCCAGAGTGCTATTAGCAAGCTTTGGTGGGAAACTTTACTGATACGATCTCTTAACCTTTTCATCCAGCACTGTGTATCTGGTGTCCATTGGTACCTAATGGTTAAAGAAAAGGGGGCAAAAAAAGGGAAAAGAAAACAGTAAAGCTACTACCACGGCTCCTGACACAGCCCGTCTCGTTTCCTGAGCAGACCTTTGTCTCTCACACAGCCTGTTGCTTTGCCTTGACTTACCTCAATGTCTCACGTGTCCGCAGTGGAAGGAAACCCAGCCCAGCTTAGTCACCACTGGTTAACATTGGGAGTTGACGTTGCAGTTTGAAGAGCTCTGCAGGCAGGTCTCCTGGACAGTGTAGGTTCACACAGCTTTCCTGCGTGAAGGAACGGAGCCTGATTGTGAGTGGGGGACTGGGAGGCCCCTGGAGGGAATTTGGGGGCACGCAGGGTTAGGTGAGCCGCTGCTCTGTGGCTCTCTGCCCGAGCCACGTTGCCTCTTGACAGCTCCCCTCATCTGTCTCCAGGGGTTGGCAGCATTTTGCGTCTGTGAAATGCTTTACTAGCCTCACCCTGTAATCTGGATGGTTTATGGGGGTTGTCATACCCATCCAGAGCCTGGCTTCTAGAGGAGAGACTTGGCCAAGGACCATTCGCTCCGAGTTAGAGTTGGAGCCAAAACAAGAAGTCAGCCACGTCTGGCTCACATTTAGAGCTCAGCCCCGATGCTTCCACCAATGGGGCGTCTACAGAATGTAGCCACAGGCCGCTTTATTTTTCTCTGTCTGAGTGGAATCTGTTTATTACCTGGAAGTAATGTCTGCGGGTCACGGTTCCACTTGGAGGCTTTTCTGTCTGGAAGAGTCGTTGCCATTTGCAGTGACTCCCTGAAAGACTCCAGAGAGTGACCCAAATGTGTGTATCACGTGTGACCGTGGGCGAGTGGGCAGAGGCTTTACCTCCTGTTAAAGTTACTGTCTGCTGTTAGCCCACATCTGCGTGAGAGTGGCTGCTTCTGGCTGCTATATCTTCATTGCCCGTATCAACAAGTGAATATCATGGCCATAGCTCAAGGGCACATCTTTTCTTCACGTTTTACAAGTCTAAGGGCTAAAGGGAAACCTAGACTATCATCTGCTGTGTTTACAGAAGAGGAAAATAAGACCCCAGAGGTTGAGTGATTTGCCCAGGACAGCAGAGTGAATTTCTGGTAAACTTGGGCCTTGAACCCACATCATCTGACTGAAGCCCAGTGCATTTTTACGCATATGCTCACTGGCTTTCCCGACGCTGCCTTTGAATGCCATTTTGTGTGCAGAAGCCTCGAAATTGACAGATCCTTCCTAAATGTGCTGCGTTCATTTAGTCGGCAGCTGTTTGTGGACTGGGTGCCTGCCGTGTGCTTGTGTGGAGCTCTGGGAATGCAGATGAACCAGGTGGGGTCCCTGTCTTCAAGGAGGTCACGATGTGGTAGCTTAAAGCTGATAGACTGTTTGTGGAGAGAAGTGAGGTCTTGAACTTGATGAAAGTGGCAGGTGCAACTTACAGATCATTGGGCCTCACCCTCAAGCCATTGCCGTTGGTGGAGGGGGGAGTTTATTGAATAGAGACCCAACACCCTGAGTGGTCAGCAGGCAGAAGACAAGCATGGTGGTGACTCCTGGGCATCTCGTGTGTCACAGCCTTGCGGATGAGTGAACTGACCAAAGGCAGCGAGTGTGTATGTGTGTGCAAGGTGTGATTTCTGGCACTCGGAGGCCTTCATTGATTGGAACCTTGCTTGAGGTTCAGAGAACTCTTCCGTAGGGTTTCTTAAGATTTCCAACATCAAACCCCAGCGGGATCTGTGATGTGCCTTTTGGGTTAGTGGGGGTGAGTCGCACCTGAGGTGAGAAAGGACATCATCCTCAGAGACTCAGTTGTCCTGCCTTTGAAGAGGGTTTCTTAATAAAGCTCCTTAAGTTTTAAGGACAGAGTATCATTAGTTTAATCAGTTTGTTTTTTCGTCTTTATCATAAAGGTGCAGATACTCTCTGTTTTCACGGAGAATTTTAAAAAGAGACTTTTTAATGATGAAGACTTCTGTGGCTCTGGGGAGGGAGAAGGATGTGCCTACCTATGGGCAAAGCGTGGGGATGTAACATACAGCAACATGCCTATTCCTGCTCTGTTAACCTCTGCCCCCTTGCTTTGAGGAAAGCCCGCGACCTCACTGGTTAGTTAACAAGTGTTTCTGGTCTGTTGTGCGTGCCCAAGCGCAGTGCTGGCATCTTCGAAAAGTAGCATTGAGAGTCAGTGAGAACGTGGCTTTGGGGTGAGAGGTGACAGGGGATGTATTATCAGCTCCTTTCCTGAAGGTTAAGGGCAGTCTGGGGGCTCCTGACCTGGAGGAGCGATGCCAGGATAGGCAGACCTTCGCTCCGTGATTCCCAGAGTCCTGCGGGAAGCTGCGGCGTCCCTTCACGATGCCCTGCAGAGAAGGATCTCCTCTCCGAGGAACTTCTTCCTCGGGACTTGGGACGGGATGGGGCTTTTCAGACCCAGCACTTCTGGAGTTCAGAGTGTTTGGTTTGCTCTCCGACTTTGTACTGGGTCAGCTTTTGACCTCGATGGGCAGGGAATAACTTGTTTGTATGGATTTGGTGACTGCTGTTTGGAAGAGGGGGTGGAGGTGGAAAGGAATGAGGGATCGCTGATTTTTTCTTTTCTGTAATTGCAGTTTGGTCTCTGGTTTGGCGTGACGTGCGGGCACGAGCTCCTTTTCCAGGGTCCCCGCGACAGAGCCCGGGCAGGGAGCTGTGCAGTGGAGGGGTGAGGACTGGGCCCCGGGGCCTCTGCCCCTAAGTAGCTGTGCGGCCCCTTCTCCAGTCTGGGCCCCGCTGCTTCCTGCGAGTGTCAGTTGCTCTGCGTCTCGGTCATGCCTTCCTAAAATGCTGATGCAGGACAGGGCTGGGACATACGGGTAACACTGCAGTTGAAGGAGCACCTTCCCCACAGCCGCACGGATTCAGGGTTAATGAGAAAAACGTTGCCCTCCGCTACCTTCTGAAGTTGAGGTAGTGGTCTCAACTTCTGCTTTGGTTTCATTTCTTATTTGAGTTGAAATCTAGCCTGAATTTGGGTTTGACATGTCATGGAGCTTAGTGGAACCAGTGGTGAGGGAGGAGAAAACCCATATGTTAGAAAGGAATCACCTGGGATGGGAGAGGGGGTGGGCTCTGTCTGTGACTTTGGAGTCAGAGGCCATGGGGCCCCTCCCAGGCTGACAGGGGACCCGGGAAGAGCTAGAAGAGGTCTCTGTCCTGGGCAGCACGGCCAGCGCCTGCCCTGCCCTCTCAGCGTTCGTCGCGCTGGTGCTCAGGGTGGTCCGGGGCCCTGGCTGGAGCGTGTGTGCACGTTCAGGGACCCGCTCGTTCCCGCCACCCCTCGCGCCCCTAGGGGCCGGTTTATTTCGGTCAGTAGGGTGAGCCTAGAGTGTGAAACGCCCCCCAACCCCACATCTACAGCAGCGTGCTTAAGGCGTTGCCCAGCCAGCTGATAACACTCCCAATCCATCTGCAAGGCCTGCAGCTCCTCTACCCATGGGCATGCTTTCTGCCTCGAAATTATGAGAGGGAATTAACACCAGTACTGGAGGGGGAGAGATGTTGTGAGGAGATGCATCAGCACTCAGTGACATCCTCCTGAAGCCTAGTTTCAAGTAGGAATTATCTGCTCTGGTTAATGTTTGAAATGTCACAGTTTTGGACTCACCAAATGTAGGCCTCACCTGTGCCATCCAATAGGCAGCCACAAGCCACACCTGGCTATTTATTTATTTAGATTAATTAACTTTTGGCTGCACTGGGTCTTCGTTGCGGCGAGCAGGGGCTACTCTTCATTGCAGTGCGCGGGCTTCTCATTGCAGTGGCTTCTCTTATTGCGGAGCACGGGCTCTAGGCATGCGGGCTTCAGTAGTTGTGGCACATGGGCTTAGTTGCTCCGCGGCATGTGGGATCTTCCCGGACCAGGGCTTGAGCCCCTGTCCCCTACATTGCCAGGCGGATTCTTAACCACTGCGCCACCAGGGAAGCCCACACCTGGCTATTTAAACATAAGCTCGTCAAGACGAAATGAAACGAAAGATTCAGTTCCTCAGTCACACCGACCACATTTCAAGTCCCCAGTAGCGCTGAGATGGAACATTTTGATCATCACAGAAAGTACTGTTGGACAGCACTGGTCTCCACGTCGCTTCCTGAGGGTTTGGTTTTTGTTTGTGTAGTAATAAGTAATGAGGGGTCCTTGTGGTGTGGTTCTGTTAGGGACTGTTAGAGGCATGGATTATAGGGCCGAGGTCGTGGGCCTGGAGCCACATGGCCTGGGTCTGAATTCTGGTTTTCCATGTCCTAGCAGTGTCATCTTGGTAAATTATTTCATCTCTCTGTGCCCCAGTTTCCTCATCAGTAAAATGGGGATAATACTATGTCTGAGAGTCGTTGGGAGGATTAGAAACATCAACACAAAATACGAAATGTTAATACAGACACAGTGCTCAGAAGACGGCCTGTTGCAGGGTGAGAGCCCAGTGCGTGTTCCCCATCGTTCCTGTTACACTCGGGAGGTGTTGGAGCGATGCCTTGACCGTGTGGGGCTCCCTCAGCATTTGGAACGCAGCTGGGAACGGGATGCATGGAGAGGTCAGCCCTGTGCCCTGTCCTGTGACCTCCACACCGGGCGAGTCACTCAGGCCCTTGCTGACAGCCACCAGCACTCACTTTACGTAGGGTTACAGGAAGCTTGGGTATCTGGTCCAAGGTTACAGAAGAAAGAATACGTTAAGATGGGAGCAGTGGCTCTGGGGCAGGTGGATGGTGGTGGCCGACAGCTTGAGACTTTCTCCCGGAGGCAGTGGGGGTCTTTGAAGAGCTTCGGGAGTACAGTGATGTGAGGCTGTGTCCCTTGTTCCGGAGATACATGGAGGTGAGATTGGAGGTGAGTCTGGTGAGGAGGCTGTGGCACTGACCCCCAGGAGAACTCCCCCAAACCCCCAACACAATTTCAGTCTCCACCCCAACTGAGAAGTATGCCCCGGGACCCACACACCTGAACTCCCTGGTGTCCACTCGGTGTGGCAGGCACGCTGTACGACCCGGCAGTTGTGAGGGTCAGACTAGGGCGGGGGAGGGGCAGGGAGGGAGGAGGGCTCCGCCTGGGAGCCGCTGCAGCCCGAGGCTGCCTGGTGCGGGGCTGTCCTTGAACTCCGGTGTCTCTGTGACACTGTGTGGTGCCGGCTTCGCGTGACTTTATCACCAAAGTGTCCTTCAGACTTATTCAAACAGTATGTTTTGCATCTAATGTGATTTCTGATTTTTTAAGAAGTCGGGCCTCAGCCAGGTGGAACATCTCCCCCCCGCCCCCCGCTTTTTTCTTTCGGCTGCATAAGCCGTGAAGAGGCTTACGCTCAAGTATGGCGGCCTGACCCGAGGAAGCCGGGTTTGTTTCAGTGTCACAGGAGGTGGAGGGCGGAGGGGCTCCTCTGGGGAGGTTTCCTAGGGATGGGCGGGAATGGGGCTGCAGGGGGTTGACTGGGGACAGAGGAGGGAGGCTTGGCCTGTGTGCGGCTTCGTTCACAGAGTTGCTGCCTTCACTGTACGTGAGGGGCCGCCCGCGCTCTGCCAGGCGGTGCTGACAGGTGTCAGTCGTCATTCTTTGACGTGTGCTGGACAAGGTGAGGGCTGCCTGATCTGCCACATGCCTTCCCTCTCTGAGCTGATGCCAGGCCCCTGGGAACAGAAGGAGGAGATTTGCCCCTTGTCTGATTTCTCGCCCCCTGGTGGAACCCTGGGAGGCTTCTTCCCGAGGCCTGTGGGTGATCACCCATGATTTTATTAAATCCCCCTGACCCCCAGTGCCTGTAGTTTACATGGTGTGCAGAGGAGGGAAATGCTTTAAAGCAAGTGCATGTGTCAGAGCAGACCCCCGCGGTCACTGCTCCCTTGGCCTCGCCCCCGCGTCTGGTCACTAAGTCCCACCAGCTTGACCTTCTGCACTGCTCTGTGTACCCGCTCGAGCGCTGCTCTTCGGCCTTGGCTCAGACCCTGGGCCTCTCTCACCTGAACAGTGACAGTGAGTCCTACCTTGGTCCTCAGCCTGTTGTCTGGCCTCCCCTCTGGCCCCTCCTCCACGGAGCTTCCGCCGATGTCCTCAGACTCAGAGCTGGGCCTGGGTCTCCCTCCCTTACAGCCCTTTGGTGGTGCCCACCCGAAGTCTGGGCTGCTCGGCATGGCATTCAAGGCTCCCCTGGAGTCTGACCAGCCTTTGTCCTCCACACTCGGCCCGCCCCTACCCTGACCCCTCGTCACAAACCATCTAGTGGTTCCTGAACACTTTTCTTTCATGCCTCCCGTTTGTTTATGCACCTTCCCCCATCTTCCCTCTCCCCCTTTCATTGGGCTGACTCACGCTTCTCCCTTGATACCTCCTGTATCGCACTGGCAGCACCGGCTCAGAACGCTCTCCCTGGCCCCCAGCAGAGTTCACACCTCCTTGCCACCTGCCTCTGTATTTCTCTCATTTATTCATTGAGCCCGACTCGCATTGAGCATTTGCTCTCTGCCACGCACGCACTGTTCTTGGGGCCAGGGTCACAGATGACGAGGCAAAGATGCTGCCGTCACAGAGCCCGGAGTCCTCTGGGAGGGGGCGGTGTCGTCGGTGCTCTCATGTGCACGGGTACAGTGTGAGTCAGAGGAGGGCGCAGAAGCCCCCGGAGGGTTGGGGACAGTTCACTGTAGACAGGAGAAGTTTGCGCTGGGCCTGGAGGCCTGAGGGATGCTGGCCGGGCAGATAGGCCGGGGAGAGGGTGTTCCAGGCAGAGGAGGGACCTGTGTAAAGGCCCGAGAGGTAAGGGGGTGGAAAGTGGCTCTGTGTTGCCAAAGCTGGGGAGGTGCTTCAGGAAGGAAGTTATGGAAGATGTGTCTGGACTGGCAGGCAGGGCCGCGGAGGCCCAAAGTTTGGATTTGCTCCCCGGCTTAGGTAATAGGGAGCCACTGCAGATTCCTGAGCACGGGAGTGACTCCATCAGAGTTGTACCAGGAGAGTCACAGGCAGAAGGGACAAGGCTGGCTCCTTGCACTTGCTATAAGTGCCCCCCGGAAGGAAGGGTTGCTTCACGTTTTCTCGGTGTCCCCCACCCCTCTGTGCCTGACACGTAGCTGGCGTGAAACGATCAAGGCTGGGCCAGCGCACACACAGGGGAGTGCGTCTTGAGCTGCCTTTCTGCTGCTGCTGGTGGTCGATTGCAGCCTTTCCATCCATGCTTTCTTCTCTGGGTTCTCAGCTGCTCCTGAGCTCACTAGGAATGCTGGCTACTTTAGCGTGTGCGTACAGACGGAGAACCTAGAATCCTGGCCTTTTAAAGCTTAAAAAAAGAATGTTTTTGGATAGGTGATATTTGGCAATACAGTCACATTGTTCAAAAATCAAAAACACGTAAGAAGAATAGATTGAGAAATGTCCCTCCCCTACCTCTTCCCATCCGGCTCCCTTCCCCTGCCCCCAGGTAACCACTTTTATTAATTTTTGCCTATCCTTCTTAGGTTTTCTGGAAAGCCCCCTTTGCCCTGGGCGGGGTAGTTGCTGCTGCCTCAGTGCTCCGGCCCCTGTGCCCCCCCATCTCGGCCCTTACTGCCCCACCTCCACCGTCTGGGACAAGCAGCTATAAATATATGATAGATTTTCCACATACACACATGTATATATGTATGTGTATGTTATATGTGTATGTATGTATATGTGTGTGTATACACGTACATACGTATATATATAGAGAGGTATATGTATACGTATTCCTGCCTCCTTTCTTACATGCCTTGCCTTTTTCTGCTTGCACAATATCCCTGAGATCTTTCCATGTCAGCACACAGAGAATTTCCTCATTTGTGTCCAGGGTTGCTTAGTCTTCCATTGTATAGATTCTCTGTACTTCATTTAACCAGTCCCCTTTAGATGGACACTTGGGTGGTTTCCAGTCTTTTGCTCTTATAAACAATGCTGCAGTGAATATCTTAGTACGCACATCATTTGGTACCTATACAGGCATATCTTGTAGCATATTTTCCCGGAAGTGGCATGATTGGTTCCAAGCATAAGTTCATTTGTATTTTTGATAGATATTGACAGATTTGTCCTTGTCCTTTTAAAATACCATGTTCAAACCAAGGAATCAGTTAGCCGTGGCCTATTTATCCTGTAGCCGTGAAAATACACGTTATATACTAAAAGCTGTGCCAGTGTCTGCATAGACCTGGTTCCCTGTTGTATTCTCAGCATCTAGCCCAATGCCTGGTACATAAGAGGAGTCAAGTACTTGTTGGATCTTTAAATTACATCATTTGGCACGTTTGAGTAACGAGGCCCTTCCCTATTGGTTATCTTTCAGCCCCACTGTGAGGTTTCTCTCGCCTCTGTCCCTTCATACAAATTCTTCCCTTAGGACACTCTGGCTTTGCATTTGGTCAGCTGGTCCTCGATCCTCAGGCCACAGCCCCCTTTTTGTGGAAAGCCCCCCCTTTGCCCTGGGCAGGGTCGTTGCTTCTGCCTCAGCGGTTCGTCCCCTGCGCCCCCCCGTCTCGGCCCTTACTGCCCCACCTCCACCGTATGGGACCTCATCACTAGGGCGGGAGAAGGGCTTGCTCACCACGTGTCTCCAGCACCCGGCCCAGCACTTGGCGTTCCAGTGGTTTCCACGTCGTATTCTTTCAGTAAAGAAGTGGTAAAGTAGAATCACCTACTGATAACCAGTTTTGAAAGAATCTTTTTTGCATATTTAATGGAGATATAATTTGTATACTATAAAATTCAGCATTTTAAAGTGTATAGTTCAGTGTTTTTTTTGGTATATTCACCATGTTTTGCAACGATCACCGTTATCTAATTCTACGTTTCCATCAGCCCCCAAACAAAGCAGTTAGCAGTCACTTCCCATTGGTCTTACCCCAGCCATGAATCTACTTTCTGTCTCTTTGGATTTGCCTGTTCTGGACGTTTCATGTAAGTGGAATCATATAACATGTAGCCTGTGACTGCCTTCTTCCACTTAGCCTAACGTTTTCAAGGTTCATCCATGTAGTAGTGTGTATCAGAGCTCATTCTTTTTGACGGCTGAGTAATATTCCACTGTGTGCAAATGCTGCATTTCCTTTATCCCTTCATCAGTTGGTGGACATTTGGGCTGTTTGCATCACACCACATGAATAATGATGCCATGGACATTTGTGTACAAGTTTTTGTGTGGACATAATATTTTCAGTCTTCTTGGGTATACACCTAGGAGTGGAATTGCTGGGTCATCAAATAATTTTAATATGGGAAAGCAGCCGGCATGGAAACTATATTGAACTATTTGTCTTTTTGGTCTGAGAGTTAAATCTCAGGGCCAGCACTGCAAATATTGCCCACTACTATCCAGGCTTCGCACAGCAGCGCTGGCTTTTGAAATTTATATTAGGTGGACTGCATCCCAGTGACCATCTGCGACCCAGAGGCAAATACTTTTGGAGTTTACACAGTAGGATTTACTGAATTCTCACCATGTGCACAGTGCCACCTCTATGAAGATGCCGAAATAGAGGGCACAGATCTTGCCCTAAAGTCATCATTCATTTGAAACAACCTAAGTATCCGTTTATATTGAACCAGTTAAGTAAATTATAGTATAGCCATATGCTGGAATACTCTATAGCTGTTTAAGAGAGAATAAGGTCAATCTTTATGTATTGACATGGACTGATATCTGAGGAAAAAAATAGATTAGTATACAGAGCATGAGTCCATTTTAATAAAGAAATTATGTTTATATATGCAAAATCTGGAAAGATCACAGCAGCCTGTCAACATTGATTGTCTCCAGGAGGTAGTTTATGGAAGACTTTAGCTTTCAATGTTATATCTTTCCCTTAAAAAATGTTTTTTACAGTAGGTAAAAAAGTAGCTTTTACTTATTTTTATTTAAAATTTATTTATTTTATTTTTTACTGCATTGGGTCTTTGTTGCTGCACGCGGGCTTTCTCAAGTTGCGGCGAGCGGGGGCTACTCTTCGTTGCGGTGCGTGGGCTTCTCGTTGCGGTAGCTTCTCTTGTTGTGGAGCACGGGCTCTAGGCCCGCGGGCTTCAGTAGTTGTGGCTCGCAGGCTCTTGAGCGCAGGCTCAGTAGTTGTGGCTCACGGGCTTTAGAGCATGGGCTCAGTAGCTGTGGCGCACGGGCTTAGTTGCTCTGCGGCATGTGGGATCTTCCTGGACCAGGGCTCGAATCTGTATCCCCTGCATTGGCAGGCAGATTCTTAACCACTGCGCCACCAGGGAAGCCCCGTTTGTAGCTTTTAAATTCATTTAACACCCCCCCCCCGGTTATGTTTTGGAAAAAAAGGAACTTGACATAAGATTTCTTCTATCTGAATCACTAGATACCAATGTAGGATATAATACTAGACATCAGTGTATGACTAAACGCCAGATACATTTGTGGTGAATATAGTGGTCTTCCACGCCGCGTAAGTCTGGAGGTGAGAACGCTTTTAGATTCCCGCAAGGGAAGCTTCATAAGAGAAGAGTGGGACTTGGCTTGGGCCCTATAGGATGCTGACATTCATATAGCACTTTACAGTTTTTAGGGTCAAAGAATGAAGTGTGTTGAGTGCTGACCTTGTGCCGAGCACTGCAGTGAGCCCTTTCCCTGTATCCTGTCATCCCACCCTCACTGTCACCCTTGGGGTGGGTACCGTGACTGCTCCCATAGTACAGTGAGAGAACTGAGGTCTAGAAAGACCAGGGAACCTGACCAAGCTTCCATTGGTCAAGAGGCCAGAGACAGAATTCGCAGCCCACTTGTCTGATTTCAGAGCCCGAGTCCTTACTCCATTCTAAAGGGAAAAAGACTGAGGCTGAGAGAATTCAAATAACTGCCGGCCATCACACAGGTAGTAAACCGGGGAGCCAGGTCTGCACTTAACGCTATTCCGAATAGTCCGTCACGTCTGTGACACTGATGTTTCCTGTTATGAGTTCCAGGCTGTTGAAATCCCCGGGGGTGGTAACGGGAGGCTGTAAGGTTCTGGGTCACAGAGGTACGTGAAACTTTTCCTTCCAGGCCCCCTTCCCTGGAGATTCATACACCACATCTACTTATTAAAGAAGCAGAGCATCTCAGACCTATTGGCCATCTCTTTCCAGTAGGATTTAGTAACATCCACAGATCTGCTCTGTGGAACGCCACCCTCCCATCCTATAAGGAGGTGGGAGTGAGGGAGGTTTGTGGACAGCTTTCTCTCTCTCTCCCATAACAGGTGAGAGTGCCACCTCTAAGGTCTGCGGTTGGCAGGCTGTGAGGAAGAGTCCAAATTCTTGGGTGGATTTGGGGCCTCCTCTCTAATGCTTTAGGACACCAGGAAGGACCTACTGAGTGTCGTATTTGACATCTGTTTGTGACATTTTGTTTCAATGACTCGCGATTCACCATTGATAACAGTTACCTAATTAAACCCACCCCATACTTCTTAAACTCCAATTATTCAACCCACACAATGCCAGATTTCATACAATGAGTATTAGAAGTATCTGAGTGCCACCACCGGTTTTTTTCTGTAATACGTACTATTATCGTTTTCTTTAAATTGTGGTAAAATATATATAACATAAAAGTGTCTTACCATTTTAAAAAGTTTTAATTATATTTAATTGAATGAAAGATTCTTTAAATTCTGTAGTGCTTTACAATATTCAGAAGTTTCACACTCATGCCCTAGAGCCACGCGGCCTGGACGGGGCGGGTGGGAGAAGGGCACTGCCGCCCAAGCCAGAGCTCTACCAAACCCCCAGTCAACGGTTTGCCCAAATACCGTATCCTAGCCCTTCCACCCGGCACGTTTAAGTTAAATAGACTGTGTTTCAGCTTGCAAGCTCTGCTGCCTCCAGGAATGACTTCTGTGATTAGTCACGAGTGCCTTCGCTCCACTTTACTGCTAAAAAATGACCATGGTGACGTGGCCAAAGTCCCAGACGAGGGGCACGTGTAAACTAAACTAAATAGATCGGAGAGGACTGGCTCTAGGGCGCATCTGGGTTTGTGCATTTCCATGGTGACCTCCTGGAAGTGAAAGGCAGTGGTGGATTTCTTGTGTAGGTTTATTACGATGGTTCGCTCCCAGGCTCTCCTCCCCCTGGAAAACAGACTGCAGGTGTGAGGCTTGGCTGCCCTCGACGTCTGGGTGGGCACCCCGATTCCCAATGTCACGTTGCTAGATCGTGCCGGGCTTGTAAATACCATGAAGTGTGTACAGGTTGGGGGTGCAGGCTTTGCATTCACATTGCCTGGTTCTTTACCAGCTCCCACACTTTGCTAGATAATTTAAGTTACTCAACTGTACCCCATTTTTTTGGTCAGTAAAATGGGAATGAAAGTAATTGTGCCTACCTCATTGAGTTTTTGGAAGGATCAAGTGAGCTAATAGTGCCTGTACATACAGTGTTTTTTACAGAGCTTGATATCAAGTAAGGACTCCATCGATGATTGTTATTCGTGAATGTTAATTAATTCCATGACCATTGCAGCTGTCATTAGGCAGCTACTTTTCTGTGCCTCTCATTTTCATGTTACAGTTATATATAGTCCTGGTGCATCCATGCCACACCAGACACGCCATGTGCACTCAAACGCTGCTTCCTGGGCCACCAAGACTGGTAAGAAATGTGGAAGTGGAGTCCATTTGCTGAGGGTTTCTCCTTGGTGGGCTCTGAGCCCCCAGCCCGTGGTTCAGTGGGCTCCCTCAAGTGCTCAGGCCTCAGAATTACCCCTCACCTCTTCCCCTTCTTCTCAAAGATCATACGGCTTCAGACCACTGTCTCCTTTTCTCCTTGGGAAGAAAACTGTGAGGTCCAATGAAGTGGAGATCAGCTGCTTGAAATATTTTATACTAAGGCGTGACCTATCATAGCATTTTTTAAGATAATGAGGCGTTTGCGTTTTACGAGTTATTTTTGTTGAACGACTTTCTTTGCTGTTTGAATACCACTTTTATAAACAGATTTCTTCGCGCTCTCCCACTTAGCACAGTTGGTTTAATTATGCCTGGACACTATGGTTTTTCATGATTGTAATAAAAATGCACAGACCAAATTCTGACTTTTCCCCCACTCAATGGTATATCCAAATATTTTGAGACGTTAGCATTTTTAAAAGATGAGCTTGTTCCTAAATGCCTACCAGCAAGGGATTGGTTAGATCAGTTGAAAATGGTGACATAAATCTATATGCAGTGTCACAGAAGGATTTCCATAACGTATGGGTGTGCGGGTTTTTTTTTTTTTGCTTTTTTTTAAAGCAGGTTATAGAATGTCATGTCAGTGTGGTCCTCTCTAAAAGTTTGGATTTGTTTTATTTTTATAAAAAGACAGCTGTAAGGATAATGATCAAAATATAGTCAGTGGTTTTGTTTTCTACGTGTGGTAGAATTTCAAGTAATTTTAATTTTTTTCCCATGCTCGTATCTATCATACATGTATATATTTTCAACGAAATATATATCGTTTTGCTAATCAGAAAAGGCACATTAAGGCTGTTATCATTTTGTAGATGGAAAGAAGGAAAGTTTGGATTGGTGCAGAGCCTGTTGCTTGGAGAGCAGGAAAGGCGAATGGAGAAATGGGAGAGAGGCTGGAGGTGGAATTGGGGTGTGTGTGGGTGGGGGAAGCTGGAGGAGGGTGTCCACAGAGTAGCCAGAGGATGCTGTAAAGATACGCTCGTGCCTGGATCTTAGAGATGTCATTCCCACCTGCTATAAATAAAAGTTTGCTTTTCAGAAGCCTTTTGAAAAGTGGCTCAGAGGGTGAAATGGGGGTATTTTAAACCATTCAGAGAAGCATCTACAAACGCATTAAGAAAAACACAAGTTGGGATTGACCAGAAGTGGAAATGAAACTTCTCAGTTCCAGTTATTAACTGAACAAGTCACATGAATGAAAAGGCCTGTGGTGAAAATTTAAGCTTTTAAAAACAGCAGTTGAAAAGTTCAAGTTTAAACCCTAACCCGCTCGGCAGCCCATTGTTGCCCAGCGTGGGCCTGTGGAAAGGGGCCGCCCGGTCCACTTTTTGGGTGAGACCCACTCGCTTTGGTTTCCCGAGAGCCTCCCCACCCTTCCAGGGTTGCAGAAGGTGGACAGGTGGTGGGGGGCAGGGCAGGATGGTAGTGCCTCGGGGGAAGGGTTCTGGGAAGTTATGGGACTTGACTGCCTTGAAGATTCCTTGGACAGCCTCTCCTCAGTGCTCATAGCCCGGGCCTGCTGAGTCCTCTTCCCCACCCAGGGGTGCGCTCACCTGCTACCTGGTGGAAGGGGAGCTGTTGGTGGTGGTGGCCTTATCAACACATTATTCGTTAAACCTGATTATGTAGAGGGGGTGGTGGGAGAAGCCTTGGGGCTTTCAGTGGTTTCCCATGGAAAAGACGCACAGAAAATGATAAATGACAAAGCATTGATAACAAATTAGAAGAAAAATGGGTAATTGTTACTTAGTGAATGTGTGGTGTGCCTGGCCTTGTGCTAAATCTGACCTTCTAATTGCACTAATCCCCGTAACAGTTCTCTTTAATAGATCCTGTTATCTCTGTCTACACAGAGCAAGCCGAACAGCTCTATCTGAGTTGCTGAGGGCAGAGCTGGGATTTAACACAGTCTCTCTGAATTCAGAGCCCAGGCTCTTCACTAGGCCTGGCAGTGTGGGCTTCCGGGGTGATGGAAGGAAGCAGCACGGACGGCAGGGTGGGCAGAAGGCTTCCAGAGGAGGTGAGGCCAGAGCTGGCCCTCAAAGGGAAGTCGAGGCAGAGACACAAATGGAAGGCAGAACAGAGGGCTGGCGTTATGGGCAAGAGAAGGCGTTCAGAGAACCGAAGAAAGCAGTTAAATAGAGGAAATGCTACAAAAGTTCCTGGGCCCGGGTAGTTTTGGGAAATGTGAGGCTAAACAGATTTATTTACCGCAGGACTTGTCAGAGCCTTTAATGTAGTAGTAAGCAGTAAGGAGTCTTGTATACCTGCACCAAACATATTTGTTGACCTTGGAGAGTATTTCATGGAGTAATATTCTAGAATATTTTTTAGGACATCCGGGGCTGTTGTACTGAGTTTGGGGAGTTGTGATAATCAAGGGTGGAAAGGGAAGGAGGTTCAGGATTGTCAGATTGAAGGGTTAGACATTATCTTGAAAGCAGAAGGGAGCTTGGAAGGGGGTTTATATTGTTCATATTATATATAGCGTGGCTGTTCTATCTAGGATGGTGGGAGGAGAGGGAGGAAGGTTGAGTCCTAAGGGAGAGAATCCAGTTAGAAGCCTCTTCTGTAGGCTGGTGAGAGATGAGGGTGTGACTGGAAATAATGGATTTAATAACATAATAAAGGAAAAAGCCAGCAGGTGGCTATAAGGGACGGTGGGACTCCTTACCTGCAGCCTGGGACATGGGCAGATATAGGGATGTCTCTTGGGTACCAGCTTTTGGAATAAAGATGCATAGTTTGATTTTTGGCATGCCGAATGGAGTTGATGGTGTGATGTTTAGGTAAAGATGCAGGAACGTCCCCCAGCAGAAGATCTGAGTAGGAAAAGTAGATTTGAGTGTCACTGGAATAGAGGTGGTCACTGGGGCAGAATTTCTAAGGGAGAAGGGCGAAGCCTTGAACCCTGTACCTTGGGGTGGGGGGGTGAATCTCTGTCCTGGAAACATCTGTGTGTGAAGGAATCTGAGGGAGCAAAGGGACTTCAGAGAACACCCTTTAAAAGAGGAGATGGGGCTTCCCTGGTGGCGCAGTGGTTGAGAGTCCGCCTGCCGATGCAGGGAACACGGGTTCGTGCCTTGGTCCGGGAAGATCCCACATGCCGCGGAGCGGCTGGGCCCGTGAGCCATGGCCGTTGAGCCTGCGCGTCCGGAGCCTGTGCTCCACAACGGGAGAGGCCACAACAGTGAGAGGTCCGCGTACCGCAAAAAAAAAAAAAAAAAAAAAGGAGACCCCCAAGGCCTTGTGAGTGGGGTAGTAGCCTGAAGCTCACATCTGGTTTGTGGCTGAGCTCCTAAGAACAGCCCCCCTCCCTGTGCTGTTTTCCTTCTGTTCTGCAGGGCCACCTGCTTCCTCTTCTTGGTGGTGTGTATTGCGTTGTGGTGACATGTTTGCAGGTGCTTCAGGAGGGCTGCGGGTGGCTTCCTTGCAGGTGTGGCCACCAGTACCCACCAGGACTTTGGACTTGGGTCACTTCTTGTCCCCGCACGCTCCCCCTGGGCAGCAGAAGGGCGTGAGGGTCTGGTGGGCTTGTGGTCTCGTCCAGTGGCCCGTCTCCTCCAAATCCTTGTCTTCTGGACTTCCCATGGGGGAGGCTGAAGCCTCTGTCTTTAAGGCTGGAGATGGGCTGGCCGCTGGGACTGCGGACTCTCTGTGCTCTGCCTGCCTGGCCTCGGGCTGGGGCCCAGTGTGGCCCGGGGCCTGCTTGTCAGCACGTGGCTTGGGTTTCCGCGTTAACGTTCCCACGTGGGGATTGCAGAGGATCGAGTGTCGAGCTGGCTGATCGCGCTGAGCCTTCTGGAGCAACCAGCTGTGGAACTTCCAAAGGGCCATGTGTAACCGGCTTGGGAGATGTGGTGGGTGCCAGGGGCACCGAGATGGGGACAAAGAAGCCAGTTTGTAGAAGGAAAAAAATAAATGAGCATAACAGTCTTGGGCCGTTTGGGTGGGGCACGGCGCTTGGGCACCTTGGAACCCCTTTCCTCTTCCCTTCGGATTTTTCCGCTTCCAGAGCCGCCTTTGGCCAGTGACCCTTGCAGACCCCCTCTGGGTAGATACAGCCCCTGTCTCCCACCACCTCGCTCATTACGCATTCCTTTAATCCGGCCCATCTCCAGGTCGCCAGCTGGCAGAGACTCAGCAGATTCCAAACCCCAGCTGGTGCCAGAGTGTTTACACGGGGAAGCTTGGCAGACAACTTGCCCCCAGGGTGCTCAGCTGGAGGAAAAGGTAGAAGGATGTCCCAGAGCTGAGGGCCAGTTTGTTTGCAGACTTTCCCTCCTCCCTCTCTCCCCCTCCCTTCTCCTCCACCCTCCTTCAAGGCACACTCTATCCCCACAAAGTAAAAGGGAAAAGAATCCCCTGTGTCTGAGGAGGTGCTGGGCTGGGGATTCCCCGGCTCACCCCTTCCACCCACTTTCGTGCAGCGCTTGGAGCACATGCAAGCCGAGAGCCTTTTACTTCCTGACTGGAGCAGATTGGATTATTGAGACCTTATTTGTCAGTGTAAAGTCAGACCCCAGAGTGGGTGTGACTTTCCAAAATCAGGGCTAGAAGCTCTGTGGTCGAATATCTGTGGCCTGGGATTCCTTCCTGCAGCCTGAGGGCAGTGCTGTCCTCAGTAAAGGCCCCTGAACATGCAGGAGGGTGGTCGCTGGTCCACAGCGGGGGGCTTGTCTTGATGGGAGTTTGTGAGAAGCCAGTCCCAAGGCTTCCTGCACAAAGAAAGCGGTTTCTCTTGGTTGTCAGCATCGTCGGTCATTGGGAACTCAGAGAGTGACTGTGCCTGCCTCCCACTAGTTTCCCAGGTAATATTCCCAGCATGTGTGGATGGGAGAGCATTTTGCTGATTTGAAGTGCCCTGTTGCCAGAGGTTGTGTTGATGAGGTTAATGATTATCATGTGGTGTTAGTATTAAGCCTTTTATTTGAGGAGCCAATCGGCTTCCATCAGGGTCCCACAGGAAACAGATGGGGTGATTGAAGGTTATTGAAGGCATTCTTAACAAGGGCAGGGACGGGATGAAGCAAGACAGATTAGGGATGGTAAACCCCCAGGGCTTGCAATCGTGGAAGATAGCCCTAAACCTGAAGAGAACGGGGATGGAGTGGATGCAGAACTTGTTGAGATGTAAAGGAGAGTGAGAGGGAGAGGTCATGGCCACGGGAGCTGTGGCTGCAGAAGGGGGGCTGGACCTTTGGTACTGGATCTAGCCACTGCCACATCGCCCAGTGGGGAGGGAGCCAGGCAGTGACCCCCTCCTGGTGCCCTCTCACCTCCTGTGGATTCAAGCGAAGCCAGGGGTCCAGGAAGCCCATTGCTGCACTCCATAAAGGTCATCCGCCCTCTGCTCTGGGCCCTGGGGCAGGATGGAGACTCAGGCAGCCCAGTAGCAGTTGCCGATTCTCTTCCATCTCCTGCTTGAGTCCTGCCTCCTTTATGCCCACGGGCAGTCAGAAATGGGGGCGGGGGGTTGGGGTGGGGGCGAAGCGAGACCGGTGCTCCTGAAATACTGCAAACGCTGACAACAGCCCTTTGGGGCAGATGTTTCCTAATTGCAATAAGCCAAACCATGTAACGTGTTTACTTTAAGCTACTTATTACCCTGATCTCTGGTGAGACCAGAATTATCCTGGCTTCTGAAAAGTGGCAGCGCGTCAAATGCTTCCGCATCCCTCTTTTGCCCCAGTTCAGACAATACTCAAGTACCACTTAAACCCATTTCCTTCTCAGCCAGTGAGTGCTCTGTACTCCCGGCCCTCTGGGACCAAGAGGAGGTTCCAGGGGAGCATAAGTAGGATTCTGATCATGTGTCCAATTACCACTAGTCTTGGAATATCTGTATCCATTGGGAAATTACTTCCCTGACAGTTTCAAGTGGGGGAGCTCAGACTCACTAGACCATCAGGTAACTGATAAAATTTAATTGGTAAATTATGAAATGCGGGACAGCCTGTAGAGTGTTGTGGCTGGAAATGGAGTTTGAATTTTTATGTGACAGTGTTGCCTCCCTAATTGAAGGAAGCAGTTGTTTTTTCATCTGGGCTTGGCTATTTGGGGAAGCAAGATGTTGAAATGCCCACGATGCTGGAATGGACAGCATCCCATTGATGAACTCAGTAGGCAAAAAGTTGACTTTGGAGCCTGGTAGCTTTT
Source organism: Delphinapterus leucas (assembly GCF_059928025.1). Classification (NCBI taxonomy): domain Eukaryota; kingdom Metazoa; phylum Chordata; class Mammalia; order Artiodactyla; family Monodontidae; genus Delphinapterus; species Delphinapterus leucas. The sequence continues at coordinate 25,671,733 of NC_143138.1, forward strand.
AGAATGAATGGATGCATGCAAGCTCCAAGGGGTCTGAGGGCCAGATTTCCTTTCCGCTTCCCGGTTTAAACTAGCTTGTTTGAAACACAAGGGGATCTCAGCTGTTCTGAAGTTGGCCCATGCAGTAGATGGCCCCCCAAAGCCGCCATGATGCACTAAGTCAGCTGGTTCTATGTGGAGGCCTCCTGCACTTTCCCAGCACAATCGTGATTCTTCTCACCCTCCCCCCTCCTCTCTACCACAGTCTTGTACATCTTCCTGGCTCAGCTCACCCCGTCCCAGAAGTCTTTCCTGAGGAGATCCATAGATCTCCATACCCAGAGCACTTACTGATATTTACTGAGACCCTCCTTTGTGCCAAGGACCCTAGGGGTGCAAAGATGAATGAAGCCATGGTCTCTGCCTTGGGAAAGTGAAAGAGCCCCGACTTGTCCTTTGTCTATTCATGTCCTGATTCATGACATCTTTTCTTGTTGTCTTACAAATAATTCTTCACTCGGCAAAGTCTCCATCATTAGTTTTCAGGCCCATTGTTCAGGGGTGCATGTGGTTAGGAGCCCACAGGTCGCAGTCCGGTCAATCTTGGGTTCCAGTCCCACCTCTGGGGCTTATTAGCTGTGTGCCTTTGGGCAAGCTTCCTAAGCTTTTTGAGCTTTGATTGTTCTGTGTAATAGGGCTTCTGGGAGGATTAAATGAGAGAGTTTCTGTTAAGTGTTTACAGTGATTCCTGGCACATAGTAGGAGCACGATAAATAGTAGTAGTGGCAGTGATAGTAGCAGTAGTAGTTTCTCTTAGAGCTGGAGGTTAAATGAGGTGAAGCTGTTTGGTGTTTAGCACAGGGCCCAACATTTAATGAGATCTCACACATTCAATGTTGTTCCTTACAAACTTGTTGAGGTAATCACATAAAATGCCTCAACCTGTCCTGACTTGCAGTAAATGTTCAATAAAGGGCGGTCAGTGTTGTCACCTCTGAAATTGAGGAGTTGCGCTAGATTGATAGCTTCGCTTCTGATTTTGGTCTCTGAGCCTTTGAGGGAAGGAAGTGGGTCTTAGAATGTTTTTCATCTCCAGTGGCATTGTGCCTTGCCCAGGGCATGCACTCAGTAAATATTCTGTGATTGACGGGTTGATTTTACATTTTTAAAAGTTTTAAAAATTCTTTAATTTTTCAGTTCTAACCAAAGGTACGTTTCTGGGGTGTGAAAGTGTCTTACCAGCCTGCTTTGCGTGCACACGTGTGCGCGTACACGCACACTTCTAATGCTTTCTTGGACACATCCGTTAGAAACCCCGGTGGGACCATTGGCAGATCCAGGAGAAGGCCCCAGGAGGCCCCTCTGTAGCAGTAGTGACAGGCACTGCAGGCCTCAGAACGAGGACCCTGGCCCTCGGCCATATGCTTATCTGCGTGTCTGAGGGCTCTGATTCTGAACCCCATCAGCCCGGCTAGAGATGGTGAAGGCTGACAGAGGGATGGGAAGCCGGAGGCTTCCTGTGGCCAGCACCCTCACGATCCCCCCGGAACCCGCAGAACAGCCATCGTCCTGTGAGTCCATCCAGGTGGCCCTGCCTCTCCCTCTCGGGCCATGACTGAAGGTGAAGCGATGGGCTCGGAGAGGGGCAGAGGAAGCGATTGACGAGACAGAGATGGTGCCCAGCCCTGTAGTGCCGGACGGGGAGGGGGTGTTAGTTTTGGTTTTGCCTCTCCCACCACGTCCTCCACAGCCCTTTGACTTCCTGTTTCCCCCTCTGAATTACATCAATTCAAGGCGTGCTGATGGAGCCTCTTCTCTGGATCTAGACAAGTGTCAGAACTTCAGAGGGGGCAGGGATCTCGGGGAGCGGGGCCTGAGGGGGGAGCTGCCCAGGGCCGGTGTTCCCCTCGGCCATCCCTCTCCTGTGGTCCTGGAGCTCATTCCCTGAAGAGAGCCCCCTTGAGTAGATGTATTCCTTGCAGCTCTCCCGTTTCCTGCATATCCAGTCCCTTTTCCTCCAGCGGTCTCTCTCCTCACCACACGGAGGTTCGGAGGTTCGAGCTCTTGCATCCCTCCCTGGCCTCCCGACCGCTGGAACAGGCGGTGCAGGCTCATTTCCCCTTCTCTCTCCCCTTCACACTCACCCCGTGCACCAGCTTCTGCCCCCTCCTTCTCTGCAACATTTATTCAGCAAGGTCCCTGATGACCTTCCCATCCCCAGATCGGATAGACTCTTCATGTACTCTTTCATTCCACAAATATTTATTGGGCTTTCGCTGTTCCAGCTGCTCTGGATCCATCAGAAAAAAAAAAAAAAATTAAGACCCCTGCCGCCTGCAGCAAGCATCTCAGCGCCAGGCTGACTGGACCTCCCCGGAGCCCGGACTCCTTCCGTCGCTCTCCTCCCCTGGCTGCTGGGCCCCTTCTGCTTCCTCCTGCCTCTGTGACTGGTCCTCCTCAGCCCACTCCCTCTCTCCCCTCCCCCTCCCAGCCCTGGACCACAGCTGTTTTCCCTCTCAGTTGATGATCCCACCACGCGCAAGGTTCGGAATAGCCATCCTAACGCCAAGCACGTCTCACTGAAGCTATAGGTTTCTACGACCGTTTCCTGAACAAGACGAGAGCACTGCTCCTGGCTACTCCCCGCCTGAATTTACTGTGCCATCGAGCCCTCGGAGAACGACCCCACACTGCCTGTGTGTGTGGCCGTCACCTTCATGCAGGCCTGTGTTATCCTTCCTTCCTACTGGCTTCCTGCCCCCACGCTTCCCTAGCCCGTCCTCTGCGCCCAGAGCGGCACGAGCTCTCTGCAGTGGAGACCTCGTCGTGCTATGCCTTGCTTAAAGCCCCCTGCAAGTCGGATAAAGCCCAGTTTTTATACCTGCCATAAAGGGCCCTTCACAGGACCTGGTTCTTGCCAGCCTTCCCGCCTCATCACCTTCCTCACACAGACCATCTCCTGGGAGTCCTGTTTCTTCTGCTTCTCTGCCTGCCTGCACGCAGCCCCTTCCTGCCTTCTTTCAGCCTGTCCATCCCTTTAGGATACAGATTGGGCAGAACCTCCTGGCTGAAGTTCTCCACGGCAGGTGGGACCCCCCTCTGGTCTCCCGAGCTGCTGTAAGGTACCCTCTAATAATGACGATGTTGTGTTGCAAATGAGCTTTTCCATACTGATTTGTCTGGCTGGGCTCCAAATTTGGGTGGTGCCTTTCCTGCCTGGGTTGGTGTTTGGGGCGGGGGCATTCCTGTGTCTGGGAGTTGAAGGGGCAAAGCTTAGAAAGCTGAGGTTGGGTAGCTGTGGAGTCCTGGGATCCAGGCAGGGGTCCTGATTCCTTTGTAGGCACCAGGGAGTCATGGAGGACTCTGGAGCGGGGCCTGTGGTATTTTAGGAAGGCAGATCTGTGGTCTTTCTCAGTCAGGGAGGCGGCGAAACAGTACCCAGGGTGGTTCCCCTCTGCAGGCCACGGCCTTGGTTCCTACCTTAGGGTGTGGGTACAGAGCAGTGGCTGAAGAGCTGTCCCCCCTCCCAGGCCTCGGCAGGGAGGAGTCCCCCGCCCCCTTGTGTGTGCCTGTGTGCTGCGTCCTCCCCTCCTGCCTCTTGCTGTGTGGTTGTCTTGCAAGGAGATCATCTGTGCTTCTCGGCCAAAGCTTAAGGTCACTGGTGGCCCTGGTGGTTCCTGTTCCTTCTTGTGTCCCCCTGGAATAGAGTGGGGCACACCTGGCCCCTGACTCTTGCTCCAAGGCCTGGCTTCACCAGCAGGTGCGGACGGGGCGTTGCACACCGAGCGGCGGGTGAGGGTGCCTGCAGCCTCCCGTCAACCTCTGAGGACCCGCTGTGAGTTCAGACTCGGTCCAGCCTCTCCCTCTGCGGTGTGGTTTTCTTCCTGGGCTGCCTTCGCTTGTGTGAGGTCACAGGCAGCCTCCTGGGGTGCTGAGAGGCTGTGATGGAGGCTGGCCTCCGGGGCAGAGAAGAAACACCACACATTTTTAGCTGTCATTTAAAATACCACTTTCAGTTAGTAAAATGAGATTTTGTACTAACATATATAGCTTTATCTGAGTGTGCGTATGTGTGTGAGCGTGAGAGAGAGAATCTTAGAATACAGCATGTAACCTAGATATCAGCGTTTGCCTGGGCTTTATTCATTCAGTTGAGGGGTATGGAGGAACTCTTGCGGCAAAGTGTGGGTAGTGTTTACCTCAAGCAATGCCTTTGGGGTTCGATTTGTATTTTCTGTTTATCTGTAGCACATTTTTCTAGGAACTCTTGCCTTTTATGTTGTTATTTTTCTTCTCCACTTTGAAGACGATTTGGAACATCCCCTTGTGAATATTATTGGCTGACAAACAGGGCTGTTTGAGTGCTGGGTGTTTTTCATTCACCTTGATGGCCTTGATTTAATTCACCTGAATCGAATCATCATCCATTAAGTTCTCTCAGGTGCTCTCCTGCAGGGGGTCTTTGACTGGTCTTTGTAGACTCTGGCAAAATAGGCTGGATGCCCGCCCAGGGCGGGGTTATAAGGCATGTCCCGCGAGAGTGGGAAAGAGGCAGTTCAGAATTAGGATGCGCAGAGCAGAGCTCCCGGCCTGGCCTCAGTTTCCTGCGAGGGTGGAAGGTAAGGCTGGTATGAGGTGGCACCACAGAGGCCGTTGCTGGGGCCTGTCACCTAATCCCTCACCCCTCAGTGGGGTAGGGGTGTGCAGATACGGGATGGCAGAGATCACACATCCTCAATGCCAGAGGAATGGCGTATTGTAGAAACTCGCTTATTTGCCGTAGTTTGCTCAGTTTGAGCGTGGGCAGAGGTGGACAGCTTGGGTCAGGGCCCTCCCTTCATGTGCCCGACACAAGCCAGAGAGGAATCCGAGGGTTCCCGTGGGAATCAGCCTCTGCCCCGCTGGTGGGCCTGGTTGGTGGCCCCTGGAGACGCTTCTTTGCTGTCTCAAGTTCGTTTTTCTAGCAAGCGCCTCTCCCCACGCCTGGCTCTTCCGTCAGAACTTGGGGATGGACGTGCTGATGTTCTGAGTAGGAAACTTTCCAGACGGTGGAGAATAATTAAATATGGTGGCCGTCGGTCACTGTCTGCCTGCTCTTTTCCTCCTAAATTGTAAATAAGCAAATGAAGGCAAATCCACCTGGGCCCTGCCTGGTCCAGCTACCTGGCTCTTCAGAGCTCCTGGATAATCCTTTCGCTTCCCCCATGCCGGGCAGCCTCCCTTGACAGTTGCCAATGATGAGTGCCTGGCCGTTGCAGACGCATCTGTGCTGGTTAGAATTGCCCCGCTCCTTGTGCTGATGCAGTTAAAGCTTCTTTAGAAACTGAAACTCAGACAACCTGTGATGTATTGGTGCCGTGGTTCCTTTTCTGCAATGAAATCTAAAATGTTACTTAATCGGAACCCTCCAAAAATCACTTGGAGCCTGAAATTCTACACTCCAAAACTCTTTCTTTTTTCTTTGTTGATTTTTAATTTATTTTAAAGATCATATTGCATCAGAACAGGTGGCTTTTGCCCAAAAGGTAAAGATATTTTGTCCTGACCCATGTGGGTGTTTTAGGAATATCCACAAAGAATCTGAACTCTGCTATGTGGTGCAAGAGAAGCACATTTTAAGAACACTGACATTCTAAAAAGTTATTTTGTGTGAACACTTCCTTATTTTGTTATTTAAAAAATTTTAATGACCAAGCGCTTCTTTATTTTTATTTAGGTTTTAGCTTCTGTGAGGAATGGTTTATGAGTATATGCTGACCCACCCAAACAAGCGGAAAGCTCCTGGGGTTGGGGGTGAAATATATAATCAAGTAAGAGTATTTGAAATATTGACCCAGGGCTCTTCTTTGAGGGAGCAGACGAGAGTGTATATATCTTAAGGCCTCCAGAGAAGAAGTATATTTATTACATGGAATGTAGGTATTTTATCTAAGGCTATTGGTAAGGCACATAGTACGTCAAGTTCAATAGGACTCGGTGCTTTCACTGCCGAGGGCCCAGGTTCGATCCCTGGTGGGGAACTAAGATCCCATGGCGAGGCCAAAAAAATTAAAAGCTCAACTTCAGAGATTTTTAAAACTCTATAAGTGACCCTTTCTAAATTCCTCTTGATCCCAAAATAAAGTTTAGACCTTGGAACCAATGAATGTCCTAAAGCAAGCACTATCATTGCATCGCGGCTGCTCCGATGATACAGGTTTTTCTCATAAATATACAGTGTTGTTTTTTAATCCGATACAAAACTGCAGTCGTGACCGTTAATAGGGAGTCTTCTCAGCCTGGTGAACACAGGCTTGTAGAGAATCTGTTTTGTGTGTTTGGGTAGTTTTGCCTAGTTCTTACATTAAGGCAGTTTTTCAAGTGAGAAAACTGAATCTCCAAACGTTGCTAAAAGCCACCCAGAAGGTCCTGTCAGCATCCTGCCCCTGGCTGCAGGCACTCGGCCCTCCCCGTCAGCCCCTGGTCATCCAGACGGAAAATTTCAGAAAGCAAGCATGAAAAGCATCTTTGTCTCAGCTGTATCTGCCTTTTATTGAGTGACAGTGGGGCTGCAAACCTCATACCTCAAGTACTGGCCCTAAAAAGGTGTGTGCAGGTGACCAGCCCAACTCGTAAAGCCAATACTTCAGGAGAGAAGGGCAAAAGACTCTTTTATTAAAAAGAAAAAAGAAAAAAGCCAAAAAAACCCTTCCTCGTCAATTGGGCATGACTTTTTTTTTTTTTTTTTTTTGCGGTACGCGGGCCTCTCACTGCTGGGGCCTCTCCCACTGCGGAGCACAGGCTCCGGACGCGCAGGCTCAGCGGCCCAGCCGCTCCGCAGCATGTGGGATCTTCCCAGACCGGGGCACGAACCCATGTCCCCTGCATCGTCAGGCGGACTCTCAACCACTGCGCCACCAGGGAAGAATTGGGCATGACTTTTATTTATTTTTTTAAACTTTTTTTCTTTTTCTTTTTTTGCAGTTTTTTAAAATTGAAGTATAGTTGGTGTACAAGATTATATGTTACAGGTGTACAGTATGGTGATTAACAATTTTTAAAGGTTATACTCCATTTATAGTTATTATAAAATATTGGCTATATTCCCCATGTTGTACAATATATCCTTGTAGCTTATTTTATACATAATAGTTTGTACCTCTTAATCCCCTACCCCTGTGTTGCCCCTCCCCCCTTCCTTCTCCCTGCTGGTAACCACTAGTTTGTTCTCTATACCTGTGAGAGGCATGACTTTTTTTTTTTGCACGGTACGCGGGCCTCTCACTGTTGTGGCCTCTCCTGTTGCAACGTGCAGGCCCAGCGACCATGGCTCACGGGCCCAGCCGCTCCGTGGCACGTGGGATCCTCCCGTACCGGGGCACGAACCCGCATCCCCTGCATCAGCAGGCGGACTCCCAACCACTGCGCCACCAGGGAAACCTGAGAGGCATGACTTTTAAATGTTCTGTCTGACTGAAATTTTTCTATCCACCGCCTGGGCAGAAAGATGCAAAATCAATTTTGGGAAATTCTGAGTGGGGGTCGTTTGGCTTCCTGAGAGCAGGCTGGGCCGGGAGAGGGGGGACAGGTCACTTGGCTCTACTTGTGCCCCTGAGGACCAGAGCATGAGCATCTCTCAGTCAGAGGGGTTCCGGGTCAGCCACTTGGACTGTGTTTCAGCCCTGGGGTGAGAGAGGCGTTGTTCATGGTGCCGAGCAGTGTGGGGAAGGGCTGCCTTGAACAGGGGTCCTCCTCCCCTCTCCTGTCCTTGGTGGCTCGTCTTGCAGCGCAGCCCCTTGCAAGGACCAGTGCGTGAATGTGGCCAAGAAATAAACAATAAGCCAAACCAAAGGTCAAATACTGCTTACCAGGAAAACCATGAGACTGCCTTCATGACATCTTTCCTTTCTTATCTTTGGTGCCCAGATATCAGCTTGCAGTGTAAAAGGGCAGATTGGGGTATTGGGAAGCCCAGGTGTGCCCGGTATCTGGGGCTTGCGGGCTGGCAGGCTGACTTGAGAGGCCTTGTTTTCTCGCTGTTGTATACAGGTGACACCTGGGCCTCATCTTCACAGCCTGCAGAAGCAGGAACATATTTGAAACTTGTGGGAAGACCTCTCAGCAGGCTGTCGGCGTGAGGCTGTGTTTTTGGCATTGACAGGGAGTGGAACCAGGAAATGATAGCCTTTTGGAGCTGAAGGTGGAGAGGACCTTTAAGGACATCCGTTCTGACCACCTGCTCCTGTCTATGCTTATCTGTAAAATGGGAATGTTACGAGTGTCTGCCTCTAGGGTGGTTGTGAGAACCGCTTCAGAAGTAATTTCTGTAAAGCACTTAGAAACGTGCGTGGCACTGAGTAAACCCTCGATGACATTCACAGCCATTATTTTTGTTGTTCATGGATGAGAAGACTGGGGTCCAGAGAGGTAAAATGCCTTGCCTGAGGTCTCCCGGCTGCCGCCTCAGCAGAGCTGGGACTGGAGTCCAAGTCCACTCTGCTCTTCTGGCAGCAGCTGTTAACTGGCATCCTTGGTCCAGCAGCAACTGAGAGCTCAGATTCATGTGCCCCTAATAGAACATGGCATGTGGAACGGTTTTGGTTTTGTTATGGCTACACAAGCATGCTCGGTGTCACTGCCTTTGTGCTTGATGCCCTGTTTGAGTTAAAAGTTCAGTGAGGCTTCCTCTGTGTGTGTGTGCGTGTGTGTGTGCGTGCGTGTGTGTATGTGTGCGTGCATGCGTGTGTGGTGGCCCCTGCTACGTAATTTAGTGTTCTTCTTTGCATTAGTGTATTAGCATGTTTCCACTTTTAACCTTTCACCCACTGATCCAGGCATTTAAAATGCTATTAAACTCAATAATGTTTCCATCAATAGCCTTTTTCCCAGAGGTATGGGAAATAATTGGAATGACATTTTTAACGGGCTCCTGTTTCTCAGCCCTCTGTGTTACACAAACCCAGCCAGCTCTGGCAGAGGGGGGGCTTGTTGGCCGTTTCGTCCCTGGTCTGAGGTTGGGAAGAGTTGGGAGTGAAGTTTTGGGGTGCCAGAGGACCTTTTAAAGCACAGAGAATGGTTTTTGTGCTGGAAAGGTAGAGTTGCTTTTTTAGGGCAGTCTTTCTTGTTTTCTTATTAATGGACGAGGTGAATCCAGGAGCTGATCCCTCCTGCCTCCTTCTGATGGCTTCGAGAAAGCTTAGGGCCAAATTTCTGGGGACCTTTAGCCAACAACTTGGACTTTCTGGAATGAGGTTTTGTGGATCAGCCTCATTCCGGCTCCTTTGCCTTCAGTATATATTTTTGGTTGTCCTCTCCTGCTTCTGTTTTAGGTCACCGTTCTATTTTATGTGCCGTATTGTGTGTCTCCGAAATTTGTTTTTGGAACACAGTTTTAAAAAATCAAATTGAATGTTGTCTTTTCTGTTTGTAAAGTTGTGAGGTCCCGCTGGGGAGGGGACCTCTCTGTGCCCAGGTTTAGCCTCTTCATCGATAAAACAGGGAAATGGACATTATCTTAATGAGACGTGTAACGTGGGAGTGAGCACAGCTGCCTGAAAGAAGGTTGCACGGTTTGGAATGGTTTCACGTGCTATGATGAGGGGCGTAGGGATGGAAGAATGCTGGAATCTCAAACTTTTTGCTTTAATCAGAGTCCCAGGTCCTATTCTCTTAGAATCATGTTCAGAGAGCATTTGTTAAGCATTCATCTGCGGTTATTAAATATTACAGCTGCTTGCAGTATTCGCTCATCAAATAGGCATTTATGAGAGACCTACAACGTGCCCAGCACTGGGACGGACCCCAGGGAGAGAGAGGGGACATGCACAGGGGAGTGAATGAGGGCAGAGTACAAGCTGAGGGTCAGGTGACAGTGCAATACTGGCTCCCCTGCTTAATCATGTCTGCATTTATCAAGTGCTTGCCGAGCGCGGGCCGTTTCTGGGCACTGTTGCAGGCAGTGGGTTGAAGTTAATCAAGATGAGTGAGATCCCCGCTTTCTTAGAACTTACATTCCAGTGAAGGGAGAGTTTAAAAACGAGGAAAGACAAACCGCATAAAGCTGTCTACTTACCAAGGGTGAATTTTATGGTGTGTAAATTACATCTCAATAAAGGTTAAAAAAGAAAAAACCTCAGCCCTCGTTGGCCTTTGGGTTTGCCGCAGGGCAGCTGACCCTCACTCTCCCGCGCCTCTTGGGTGTGCACTGGGGCTGCTCGCTGACATGTATATGTGACCTCAGAACCTGATCTCCGGGTTTTGCGCTATCTGTGGACGTGCACAGGGCGGTGAGATGTGTGGCTCACCCAACGAGATGTCCCCGGATGAAGGGGAACCCAGCGACACTCTGCCTTCCTGGTCCAGCTCCTTCTGTGAGCAAGTGGCTTTTTGCCATCTGTTTAGTGCCACGTTCTTGCATCTTTGTGCCTTTTGTCAGTGACTTGGCTGCTTATAAGATGGCCCTCACGCGTGGTGCTGGGCCGCCGCCTCGGGGTCCTGAGCATGGGGAGGCCGTGAGGGGCCTGGCGGAGAACATACGCGTGTTAGAAGGGCTTCCTTCAGGTGCGAGCCACAGGTTCAGTGTTCACACTTCAACAGCCTGCGTTCCATACAGCGTCTTTCAACAGGAACACACGTAAACCAAGGTTACATGTTGATTGGTTGATGGGAATGGGCCAGAGGCCTTTAGGAACCTAACCCCTAGGAGCAGGGGTCCTTTGTCGCTGGGATCACGGTAACTTCCAGAACAGAACGACTGGGAGTAACAAGAATTGACTGGATATGCAGGGCCAGGCCAAGGGCATCTGTCCAGCCCATATGCCGAACGGCTGTCCTCATTAAGAAAAAGGGGGATTATTCTTCCAGCAGTTACAGGCTGATGCTCTGTTGTGTTAACTCCTGTGTCAATAGCTGTTTCCCTTAATTCAGGGTACAACTTCTTGTGTAGGACAGCATTACTTCACATACCATTTTTGTGGGTGTTATATATCTGACTTGGGGCTAATTGAGACAACAACACAGCTGCATTGTGGTCTTTGTTGCTGCGCACGGGCTTTTCTCTAGTTGTGGCGAGCGGGGGCTTCATTGTGGTGCGCGGTGTGGTGCGGTGGCTTCTCTTGTTGCAGAGCACGGGCTCTAGGTGCGCGGGCTTCAGTAGCTGTGGCTCGAGGGCTCTAGAGTGCAGGCTCAGTAGTTGTGGCGCACGGGCTTAGTTGCTCTGCGGCATGTGAGATCTTCCCGGACTAGGGCTTGAACCCGTGTCCCCTGCATTGGCAGGCGGATTCTCAACCACTGCGCCACCAGGGAAGCCCACAGCTTTTTTTTAAATTGAAGTGTAGCTGATTTACAATGTTATGTTTCAGGTGTACAGCAAAGTGATTCAGTTATACATATATATATCTCTCTATATATATTCTTTTTCAGATTCTTTTCCATTATAGATTATTACAAGATATTGGGTATATTTCCTGTGCTGTACAGTAGGTCCTTGTTGTTGATCTGTTTTATATATAGTAGTGTGTATCTGCTAATCCCAAAGTCCTAATTTATACCCCTCTCCCTGGCTTTCCCCTTTGGTAACCGTAAGTTTGTTTTCTAGGTCTAGAAACACAGCTTTTTAATTTGTTTAAAACAGACTTTCTGCCTGTTGCATTTTGTGCTTTTAACCAATTAAAGAAGCCAGTGGCATTCTTAGTTTTATCTTGTCTATGTTTGCCACTAGTATATCCCTGTGATTTTTTTTGTGCCCTTTATTAACTGCCATCTTCTAAAATCTTTTTCAATAAAAAGAAAGGATGCAAAAAAAAAGGCCACACATCTGTATACACTTTCGCCGTGAGCCCGTTTTATTTGGCCGAGCTTTTCGGTGTTAAACATTAGGGGTAACCCTGTGGGAAACAGTAATGAAAAGCACTAGTATGTATAGGAAGTTTTTATTATATAACCACTTATCTCTACGTTGACATCAGTAAACGAAAGGTTGACCTACATGTTTTCTGTGTCACTATACTCTGAATACTTTCATGTACTCTGAATATTTTTGTGCCTTGGTCTTTATGTTCCTGTAACAACCATTAGATTAACAGAGCTAAGAAAGTGATTTAAATAGTATTTAATAAGTTGTAGCCCTTATACTAAATAAGTCAGAAGGAGAAAGACTAATACCATATAGTATTGCTTATATGTGGAATCTACAATATACAAGTGAACTTATTTACAAAACAGAAACAGACTCACAGACGTAGAAAACAAATTTATGGTTACCAAAGGGGATATATTAGGAGTTTGGGATTAGCTGATACAAACTACTTTGTATAAAATAGATAAACAACAAGGTGCTACTATAGAGCACAGGTAACTATATTCAATATCCTGTAATAAACTATAATGGAAAAGAATTTGAAAAAGTATATATGTGTATGTATATGTTTATATATGTGTATATGTATATATAGCTGAATCACTTTGCTATACACCAGAAACTAATACAACATTGTAAATCAACTATACTTCAATTAAAAAAAAATTAGAAAAGAAAGTTGTAGCTCTTGTCAAGTGGCATAAACACAATCCAAGTTATAATGTCAGAGTAAAATGAAATAAATTCCAAGTGTAGAAATGCATGGGAAAAGCTCTCAGAGAACTGACCCCATACATGTGGAGAGAGGAAAACCAAGACCGTAGAGTGAATATTTGGTTTTTAACTTTACGTATTTCTGAATTGTTTCACTTTTTAAAAAGTATGTTTCTCTTGAAGTTAAAATAAAAATTGACCTAAAACATAAGTTGATTAAATGAAATGAATTCTCTGGAGGACACAGATAGTGACTAGCCAGAGAGGCCTGCTTTGTGAGGCTGGTGAGGGTGGGGCTCCCATGAGGGGCTCCCAGGCTGGGCTACGTGTGGGCTGCTCTGGGGAGCTTGGCGGCTCCCTGATGCCCCCGAGGGGCAGGGTTATTTGGCTGGGGCAGCCCAGGCATCGAGATTCTAGAAGCTCCCCCAGGGGTTCGAATGTGCTCTATGCACAGGATTCTGATGTCTCTTAGGAATGGACTCTGGCCAACTTCAGGAGGCCGTCTGGGGGTTCATACAGGTGATGGGGTCTGTGCTCCAGGGCAAGGCTGTGGGAACCCCAGCAGAAAAGTCTGGAAGGCACTCAGGGCTAACCAGCTCTTCCTCCATCCCCGCTCAAGATTCAGAGCCCAGGAGAGGGGGTCTGATGGGCTGGGGAGAGGGTCTGCTCCCTGTATCCTCCTGGGAGGGCCGTGGTCACCACAGTGACACCGTCACAACACACAGCTGGGGAGAGGTGTCTCCTCTGGAAGTCCTGGTATGTTGGGAAGGGGCAAAGGGGTACTGTTCAGCCAGAACCCCACAGAGGTCCACTTCAGCCCACCAGCTTAAAAGACGAGTGTGTTTCCTGAATAAAACTGAAGGAGAGATTGTGCCTTGAGCATGGTACAGCGTTTGATGAAGGGGCTGGAAGGCATCATTCAACCATTTCTCTGCTGCTTCTGCCACAGTCCAGTGCGTTTCCTCCACACCCACAGTGCACCCTTCACATCTTTTTGTTTAGAGGAGAACCAGTAACGCTACTGTTGAGGTGTCCCCAGGGGCCTCCCAGAAAAGACCTGGGGTCTGGCCGCCCCTCACCTGGCCTCCGCACCTGCTCCAGAACCGTGTGGGGGCGCTTCTCAGCCCCAGCTGCACGTCAGAAACATCTGGGGAGCTTGAAACAATGCTAACAGCTGGGCCATCGCCACCCAGACCAGCTGGAGTACCACAAATATCCCGCCTTCAGAGACACGGGAAGTGAGGCTCCAGGTGTAAGATCACGGCTCCTGGTTGCGAGGTGGGCAAATGCAGAGGCACCGTCTGAACCCAGGCAGTCGGTTCTTGAGCCCAAGCTTCGAATCCTGCACCTTGTAGTCTCCCCCCTGCAGGCTGAACTGCAAGAGGACTGAGCTGGCCACTAATAACCAAGTGACGACCTCAGTTCTTCCACAGCACAACCGAGATTTGAAAGGCAACTTTCGAAATAAACAGACCAACAGAGTGGCGTGTTATGTTCTGCCCCCCAATAGGGCGTATGTGAAATTAGCAGCTGGAATTCTCTGTTTCTGAGGCTCAGGTTTACACTTTGCGGGCTGCCGCCCACGGTGCAGTTAGCCAGCGTGCTGGGGAACCTCGGCTAGGTCCTAAGTTCTGGAAATCTCTGGAAGGCTGTGACCTTATCTTCTGTTAGTTTCTGACTTCACCAATGCTGGGGACTTAGAACCAACGTGATAAACACTTGAATGAATGAATGAATGGCAGGCAGATTTGTACCCTTTGCTGGTGAGCTCTCGGCCGGCCAGCACACCTTGTTGTATTCCATCTGCAGCGAGTGCAAGTCTAGATGCCATCCAGGACTTGGGATTGTTTCTTTTGCTTTTAGTGCAGGTATTGGGAGGGATGTCATTCAAGAAAATGGGAAAAAAACAAATGGTGCTAACTTGTGCTCTAGGTGAAACCCTTCATTGGAGAGGCCTGTGGGTCTGAGACGTGAAAGGCGTGGCCCGAGGGCTGGTAGCAGGCTTTGCTTGTTTCTTTTGATGTGGACAAGAAGCTAACGTGGAACTTTTTCCCTCTATTTCACAGGTCACCGCCAAGACTGCCTTCCTATTTATTTTACCTCAGTATAATGTTAGCGTGCCTACAGCAGGTAAGAAAAGCACTGGTCTCTATCTTTCCCGGGCCCTGGTAACCCCAAAGTTCTTGGAAAACTTCCTTTTCCTGTGTATGTGTATGATCATTTTAGATATTTAGACTCAGCATCCAACTCCCTGTTGCTGTGAAGATGCAGCTTCGGGCCACGTCTAGCCCTCAGCCCGAGGCTCTGCAAGCTTGAGGTTCTCGGGTCCACCTCCAGGAACTGGGCATCGCCGGTGCCCTCATGGTGAATAAAGGTGGAATGTTCTTCACTGAATCCAGCCCTCCCCTCTTCATTCTGCAGTGGACAGGCGAGTTGTCTGGACTTGGAGGTCAGATTCCTTTCCTGGCCTGGCTCCACCAGCGGCTAGCTGAAGGTCGCTGGGGGCAAATCCCTCAACCCATGGTCTCTGCAGGACGTGGCCGGAGTCTTTCCTGTACTTTCCTGCCCCTGCAGTCCCTGTAGCCAGGCTCTGGAGGAAGTCACCCCTCTGGGACAGCCAACTTGGCCCTTCATCTAGAATCAGAGCGAGGGACGCTGGCAGGGGAGGGACAAAACTCCACGCTCGTGAAGGAAGAGGCAGGAAATGCCATGGCCAGCGCCGTAGTCAGGAGACTAGGCAACACCAGCTCATCCCCAGGCACACGCCAGCCTGGCAGGCACACGGACTGTCTTGTTTGATGCTGTGTGGTCCAAGGTCAAATTCAGCCTTCTCTACTCCTGTCTCTTGAAAATCCTAATAACTAGGACACCTCTAGACCCAGCTGTACTTATGATTTACGGATTTAAATTTTTCTTTAAGTTTTTTTGGTTTAAAAAAAAAATTGGGGTAAAATACACATACCATTTACTATCTTAGTCATTCTTAAGTGTACAGTTCAGTGACATTGAAGTACCTTCACTGTGTTAGGCTGCCATCACCACCATCCATCTCTAGAACTGCTTCCATCTGGCAGAACTGAACTTGACCTCTTAAACAATAACCCCCCACTCTCCCCTCCCCCACCCACTGGCAACTACCCTTCTACTTTGTCTCCATAAATTTGACTCTTCTAGGGCCTCATATAAGTGGAATCATATAGTATTTGTCCTTTTGTGACTGGTTGCCGTTTATTTTTAAATAAACATTTTCCAAAGTATATTTATGACTCACAGGAAATTTATAAAATACAGCTAAACATGAGAAGATAAAAATCGCACATGACCCCATCACCCAAAAACTACAGTTAGCCTTTTGGAATCCTGAGTCATAACCAGTTTTTTGCCGTTAGCATATGCTGAACCCTTTTACCATGTCCTTCAGTATTCTTCCACTCAGTAAGACATTTTGAAAAGCTACAGAGTATTTATTAATAGGGATTACTGCAGTTACTTATTCAATCCCATATTGTTGGATGTTTCTAGCTTCTGTAGTGCTACAGTAAACATTCTTGTGACTTCCTGCATTCATGATTATTTTTTAGGATAAATTCCTATTACTGGAATTTCTGGGTCGAGTAGTGTATACATTTTAAAGGTTTTATATATGTGTTGCCAAAATGCCCTCGGTCATCTAATTCTTATGACCCATAAATCCTGCTTTTTGGTAAATATAAAATGCATAGGCTTCTTTTTTTAATGCCAAAATGCCAGTTTATTAATTGATAAAGAGATAGCCACCTATCAAAGGTTGTGCTCGTATTTTCATTACATTTCTGCCCAAAGTCAATTTCCTTTTTTTAATGTTTAAAATTAAAAAAAATTTTTTGGCCACGCCACGTGGCACGTGGGATCCTAGTTTCCTGACCAGGGATCGAACTCATGCCCCCTGCAGTGGAGGCGCGGAGTTGTAACCCACTGGACCGCCAGGGAAGTCCCTGGATTTAGAGGGGATGCCAGATCATAGCCCAACACTGCTTTGTTAGCTACCAGGAGGAAGTGTTGTCCTGGGGACCATGGCAGTTGAAGTTCATGTGAGCGGGACGTGCCTTTATTGTAGGAAGGGCCTGTTTGTAAAGCCAGATCATGACCAGAGGGTTGATTTTTTTTTTTTTTTAGTCTGAAAAAAGACTTTCCCAGAGAAATTGGGAGACAAGTGATATCCTAAACGCTTCCCCCTCATGTAACGTGAAACAAAGGCTTCACGTGAAGCTCCAGGGCTGCGCCCAAAGCTTCTGAGCAGGAGTGCCCCCCAAGTTCCTATCATGCCCTCAATTTGTTTGTTTTAACTAATTAATTAATTGATTAATCCAGACAAATATTTTTGTGCCTGCTGTGTGTCAGGCCCGGACTATAAAGTAATTATAAAACATGTCTGATCTGCGACTCACGGAACTTACTGTTTATTAGGGAGAGAATAGATAATACACAGCAAACAATAAATAATTATAGTTGTGATAAGCGTAGTGAAGGAAATATACAAGGTTGTGTGATAAGGAAAAATCAAAGGGTGATGACCAGGTGTTTCTGGGAAACTGCCTTTTGAACCGAGTGTCTGTGCAGGTGGTGTAGGGGGGTTTAGGGAGGGGGTCTGGGCAGAAGAAAGAACGTTCCAGGCACAGGGATCGGCATGTGCAAAGGCCTCAAGTGAGGCACAGACACCTTGGCGCATGCTAGTCACTGAAGGAAGGGCAGTGTGACAGGAGCCTGCAAGGTTCGGCATTTTTCTAGGGTGGGGCTATGCAAGTCTACCCCTAGAATCCTCCTCCAGGCCAGAAGAAGGCCTGGGTAGAGGTGAAGGGACATAAATTCCATACTGAAAGAGAGGATCAACTACTGCTAAATAGCCTGACTTTTATTTAAATCTTGCCATTAGGGGCTGTTTGAAATAGGACAAGCAAATCATCCAGAGAGACGGTGCAATCAGAGTAGCCTGTTTAATTTTGTTTTGAGCTCCTTGATCACCAAACCCAGGGTGGTGATGTTTGGTTTATAAGTTGCAGAGGAGGGCAGATTTCTCACGGGAAAGAAGCAGTTCATAACCAAGGCCTGTTGAGGTTGCGAATTTAAAACCCTCCCCCCACAAATCGCTTTAAGGCCGCAGGTGCTTGGGAATGGATCCTATTTGTGTAACCAGGGTCAATTCTGATTTCTAAGGTTTCTTCTTTAAGTGGCCTGTAACTCGTTCAACTCAGTGTTTAAAATGTGCATTTTAGGAGAGCAGTAACGGTTTTCATACAGCGTGACCTACTGTTTCTAAATCCCTCATCCTCCCTCAGCAGAGGTTTTCAAGTTCTATAGAAAATAGCCAGTGGGAATGCTGATGAGGTTTTTTACCTGTTTCCTTGCCTCCCTCTCCTTCTCTCCTGTCTTCTTCCCGGCTCCCAGCATGTGCTTGTAGGCCAGTGGTGACAAACATACCACAAGGTGAGTGGCTTAAACAACAGAAATGTAACGTATTGTACAAATCCAAGATCAAGGTGTCAGCAGGGCCATGCTCCCTGGCTTGTGGCAGCGGGACACCAATCTTTACCCTGTGTCCATGGTAGCCTCTGCGTCCCGTTTCCCCTTTCTAAAGGGACACCAGTCATATTGGATTAGGACCCATTCTACTCTACTATGGCCTCATCTTAACTCTTTACATCTGCAATAACCCTGACTCCAAGTAAGCTCACATTCTGAAGTGCTGGGGGTTAGGAATTCATGGGAGTTTTGTGGGGACATGGTTCAACTCATAGTACTAGCTGTAAATATATGATTCTCTCACATTATAATAGCTAGTTAAGAAGATTAAGCTCTGTTCAGAGAGATGAACTCAAAGAGGAGATGGGCACAGTTGTTAAGGTCAGAAGTTGTGCATCTCGGGGCAGTGCCGGCGTCCTTGGGGTTTTCTTTAAGGTCAACAGCGATGAAGCAGGAAATGTTTTTTTTTTAATTTATAAATTTTAATTAATTAATTTATGTATTTTTGGCTGCATTGGGTCTTCGTTGCCGTGCGCGGGCTTTCTCTAGCTGCGGCGAGCGGGGGCTACTCTTTGTTGCGGTGCGCGGGCTTCTCATTGTGGTGGCTTCTCTTGTTCTGGAGCACGGGCTCTAGGTGCGCGGGCTTCAGTAGTTGTGGCACGCGGGCCCAGTAGTTGTGGCTCACGGGCTCTAGAGCACAGGCTCAGTAGTTGTGGTGCACGGGCTTAGTTGCTCCGCGGCATGTGGGATCTTCCTGGACCAGGGCTCGAACCCGTGTCCCCTGCACTGGCAGGCGGATTCTTAACCACTGCACCACCAAGAAAGGTCCCTGAGCAGGAAATGTTCTTGTCACCACATCCTGTCTCTCATTCCCACCTGTTAGGGTTGCCAGACTTAGCAAATAAAAAATCCAAGACCACCTGTTAAATTGGCATTTCAGATAAACAGCAGGTACTTTTTTTAGTGTAAGTATATCTCAAAGTATATGTGGGGCATAATTATACTAGAAAAGTATTCTCTGTTTGTCTGGAATTCAAGGTTCACTGACCGTCCTGTATTTTATCTGCAACCATACACCCAGCCCAGCTCCGGCAAGGAATAAAATGTCATGTGTCTGGTCTTGCCATTAGACACTCCAAGTCTTTCTGATTCAAATACCACAGAGTATCTGCTGTTACGGCCAGAAGTATATAGACTGTAAAAGGTCAGCAAAGAATAGAGGCTTGAGTCTTCCCACAGACAGACTCATGGCCTGCTGGCTCCCCTTCTGATGTAGAACAGGTGACCCCAGACAGGCTAAAATGTACCAGGTTCTTTTGAGTTGTGCCACTAGTTTGCTGAGTTGTCTTGGGCAAACTATGTAGCGTCTGGGTCTCCATCCCCACCTGTCAAATCGAGGGTGAAGGTCGCTGTGTCAGTCCCAGCGATTCCTTAAGACAGGAATCCAGGAGGCACTTGCTACTCAGGTTGTCCACAGACCAGCATCACCTGGGAACTTGTTAGAAACACTCCAGGCCCCACCTCAGACCTTCTGCACCGGAACCTTCATGGTAACGAGATCCCCAGGTATTTGAAGTGCTGCTGCCCTGGGTGAAAAGCTCTAAGTAGACTTGCGGATGACCCTGTGCTTCCAACCCCAAAGGTAAGAGAGGGAAACCCCGTAAATCCAGTAACTCATTTGCATCTTTCTGTTCTCGTCCAGTTTTGGTTTTGCTATAACTGTTGCGTCTAGGAGCGGGGGAGGGGGTGCCGTCACTGGGTGGATTTGGTTTCCAGCTGAGCCGCTGCTGCCCAGAAGTCATGGGCACCTAGAGCGAGACGGCTGGGTGCGAGGGGCCTCTTGGAGAGAAGGGTTGGTTTCACAGTAAGCAAAGGGGACAAGGACCCATCCCCTGGCTCTGTTGGTCCTGGTGGTTTTATCACCACCAGCTGCTGTGTAGCATTTAGCAGCTGGAGATGAAAGGCCCGGGACCCTCCCACACCATAGCGTGGCCCTTTTTCTCACAGCCCTTCCAAGATGAAACACACGGCCCCATCAAAACAACCTCAGACAGATGGTTTTTGGTTTTTTGGGTTTTTTTTTTTTTTGTGGTACGCGGGCCTCTCACTGTTGTGGCCTCTCCCGTTGCGGAGCGCAGGCTCAGCGGCCATGGCTCACAGGCCCAGCCGCTCCGTGGCATGTGGGATCTTCCCGGACCGGGGCACGAACCCGTGTCCCCTGCACTGGCAGGTGTATTCTCAACCACTGCGCCACCAGGGAAGCCCAGACAGATGGTTTTAAAGCCTCATTCAGCGAAGGCCTTTGTCCAGGGCTCAGAGTGTGTTTTGTCCCCTTGCTAGCTGGTAGGAGTTAGTCTTGTCTTGTGCTTGTATCATGTACTCGGAAGATTGGCATCACATATCAAACCAAGACCCTGTTTGTAAGATGAGCTTGTGGGGGACAAAAAGGGAAGAGACAGGTGGACGACAGGGGCTCCGGAGGAGGAAACCTGACTTGATTACAGCCGAAAGCTGCCCAACCCGGACCTGTGGTCTGTCCAGCTACAGGAGGCTTGAGACTCAAAGAGCCTGGCCTTGTCCTTTTATACCAAGGGAGAGAGTTGCTGGACATTCCCAAGGATACAGCAGTAAGGGCAGAGGAGGGGCTGGGCCCCTCACACCCCGTGCAGCACCAGGGCCCAGGGGAGCTGTGGGAAGGTTGGGTTGCCAAACGGGCTGGTGGACATGGCCCAGGGGACCCAACGAGGAAGGCAGAGATCTGGGTCCATCCTGGGCCCTCGGGCCAAACAGCTGCCAAGATCCCCTTTGGCCCTAAGGTCCTGTCTATATGGATAAGAGAAAATAAACCAGAGTCTTCACTGCCGTCATTATATTGGTTGGCATCTGAGGAAGAGTGGGGCTTATAGCCAGACCTGGACTTGATCTTTTATTTTATCAGTAAGCAGAAACTACTTATTAAACTTCCTTAGTCTGTTCAGGCTGCTATAACAAAATACTGCAGACTGGGTGGCTTATAAACAACAGAAATTTACTTCTCACAGTTCTGGAGGCTGGACATCTGAGATCAGGGTGCAGCCTGGTCAGGTGAGGACCCTCTTCCAGGTCACAGACTTCTTGCTGTGTCCTCACGTGGTGGGCGGGTAAGGGAGCTCTCTGGAGCCTCTTTTTTCTTCTTTGCGGTACGCGGGCCTCTCACTGTTGTGGGCTCTCCTGTTGCGGAGCACAGGCTCCGGACGCGCAGGCTCAGCGGCCATGGCTCACGGGCCCAGCTGCTCCGCGGCATGTGGGATTTTCCTGGACCGGGACACGAACCCGTTTCCCCTGCATCGGCAGGCGGACTCTCAACCACTGCGCCACCAGGGAAGCCCTGGAGGCTCTTTTATAAGGGCACTAATTCCATGCATGAGGGCTCGCTCCATGCTTATGGTTTATAAACACCTCCCCAAAGGCCCCACCCACTAATACCATCATCTTTGGGGGTTAGGATTCCAACATGTGAACTTGGCAGGGGACACAAACATTCAGACCATAGCAGTTATTATTTAAGTGTAACAGTCATGCAGGAAAGTGGAGGGACCGTAAGAGGTCACCTCCAGGTAACAGCACCTCGGAAGTGTGTCCCCTTCCTGCCTAGACTTGATTTTTGTCCAATCCCCTGTTACAGCCCGGAGAATTTATCCCACGCGGAGCTTCTAGAGGTTTAAGCAAGAACCACTGAGTTGAGTCACTGTGGCTAATTGTTAACCAGCCTGAAGCTGACCAAGCCGGTAGCATCTTTGAACGGCTGCCTCCCCTCCCCCGCACTCCCATTTCTCCTGATCAAATCTTTTCTTCTCCTGTCTAGCCAGGATCATGTTTTTTTCTTACTCAGTTGTTCTAACTGAAATAATTTTTTGTCCTTAATTTAACAATGAACTTGTTGATGTTATTTTTATCCAAGTTAAAAAAAAAGGCTGTGACTTTAGACATTTTTTGGTATGTGATCTCGAGGAGCTGTTTCCTCTTTATGGCTCTCAGTGAATTAACAAAAAGTTCACACCTTCCGCCTCGCAGGTGCTCTTCACGCGCTGCATGTTGTCTGCCCAGGCTGGTTGTAAGTAGAAGCCTCAGACTTAGAAACAGCCGTGGGGCTGAGTGTGGGCCTGGCACCAGGAGTTACTGAGATACTTCTTTCTTGAAGGCCACAGGCCGGGTTATATTAGCCTTATAAAAAGGAATGGTACATCAGGAAAACTACGTAGAGGCTGGGCACTTTTATTTCCAAATTCTCTTTAGTGTATCTCTCGTTTTTGCTACATCTCTCATTTTTTGCTACATTTTTACATCATAAAAATATCCTTGTCTTCCTACCTTCTATAAAACTGGAGAAAATAGATTACAAATCATGCAGTCTGGGGTTAAAATGGTAGCTCTGCAGATTCTTTAATTATCCAGGCAGCCTGGGAGAGGGAGGGAGGGAGGGAGGGAGAGTGTGTGTGTGTGTGTGTGTGTCTGTGTGTGTGTGTGTGTGTCTGTGTGTGTGTCTTAGTTTGCTAGGGCTGCCATGATAAAGTACCACAGACTAGGCGGTTTATACAATAGTAAAGCACACACATTCTTAAGGGAACAGTGTGATGAATTTTTACATCTGTGCGCACCAGGTGGGGAGACAGCGCTCCCGACCTTCTCACGCCTCTCCAGTCAACACCCCCTCCCAAAGCAACCGCTCTTCTGTTGTCACGTTTCCTGCTTAGTTTTACCTGTTCTTGCCCTTCATTTCTCCCTGATTTTTAAAAATGGCTCCACTGTTTATATCAGTACGTGTGTCAGAATCCCCTGGGAAATTTAAGCACAGATCCCTGGGTCATGCCCAAGTTTCTGATTCACTGGTCCTGGGGTGGACATACATGCAGCAGTGTGCACCCCTGGGATCCACGGAGAGGCTGGCACTGTGGTCCACAGCCACAGCTTGTTACAACTGTGTGTTATAAGCCCCCGTGTTTATAACTCTGGTCTGTTTACCCGGTCCTCCCTAGATGAAAACTTCTTGGGTTGTTTCCATCAGTTTATTGTCAAAAACCATGCTGCTGTGCGCAACCTTGTGCATGTGTCATTTTGAACGTGGCAGGTACGGCTGTGTGATAAATTCCCAGAAGTGGAATTGCCACATCCAAGGGCTGATGTGTTTGTAATCACGATGGGAATTACCAAATTGCCCTTCCGAAGAGGTGGTCCATTTTGCATCCCACCAGCAGTGTGAGAGAGAGCCTGTTTCCCCGCAGCCTCAGCAAGAGTGTGCGTCAAGCTTTGGATTGCTGCCAATCTGATAGGGATGACATGGTATCTCATTGTAGTTGTAGCTCATTTCTCTTCTTTTTCTTTTTTTTTAAACAATGTTACTGAGAAGAGTGGCTTTTTTTTTTTTATGTTTATTTATTTATGGCTGCGTTGGGTCTTCGTTGCTGTGCGCGGGCTTTCTCTAGCTGCGGAGAGCAGGGGCTACTCTTCGTCACGGTGCGCGGGCTTCTCACTGCGGTGGCTTCTCTTGTTGTGGAGCATGGGCTCTAGGCACACGCGCTTCTGTAGTTGTGGCACGTGGGCTCAGTAGTTGCGGTGCACGGGCTTAGTTGCTCCACAGCATGTGGGATCTTCCCCGACCAGGGCTCGAACCCACGCCCCCTGCATTGGCAGGAGGATTCTTAACCACTCTGCCACCAGGGAAGTCAGGCATATTTTTTTTTAATATTTATTTTATTATTTATTATTTTTGGCTGCCTCGGGTCTTAGTTGCGGCACACAGGTTTCTCTCTAGTTGTGGTGTGTGGGTTTTCTCTCTCTAGTTGTGGTGCGCAGGCTCCATAGCGCGTGGGCTCTGTAGTTTGAGGTACGCAGGCTCTCTAGTTGAGGCGTGTGGGCTCTAGAGCGCAGGCTCAGTAGTTGTGGTGCACGGGCTTAGTTGCTCCGCAGCATGTGGGATCTTCCTGGACCAGGGCTGGAATCTGTGTCCCCTGCACGGGCAGGTGGATTCTTTTTTTTTTTTTAAAACATCTTTATTGGAGTATAATTGCTCTACACTGGTGTGTTAGTTTCTGCTTTATAACAAAGTGAATCAGCCATACATATACATATATCCCCATATCTGTTCCCTCTTGCGTCTCCCTCCCACCCTCCCTATCCCACCCCTCTAGGTGGTCACAAAGCACCGAGATGATCTCCCTGTGCTATGTGGCTGCTTCCCACTAGCTATTGATTTTACATTTGGTAGTGTATATATGTCCATGCCACTCTCTCACTTCATCCCAGCTTACCCCCACTGTGCCACCAGGGAAGTCTGGCATATTTTTTAAAAATATTTATTTATTTGTTTGTTTATTATTTTTGGCTGCATTGGGTCTTAGTTGTGGCACGTGGGATCTTCATTGCGGCATGTGGTGTCTTTCATTGTGGTATGTGGAATCTTTCGTTGCAGCACATGGGCTCTTCGTTGCGGCATGTAGGCTTCTCTCTAGTTGTGTTGTGTGGGTTTTCTCTCTCTAGTTGCAGCGCGTGGGCTCCAGAGCTCATGGGTTCTGTAGTTGTGGCACGTGGGCTCCAGAGCATGTGGGCTCTGTAGGTTGAGGTATGCAGGCTCTCTAGTTGAGGCGTGCGGGCTCAGTAGTTGTGGCGTGCGAGCTTAGTTGCTCCGTTGCATGTGGGATCTTAGTTCCCGGACCAGATATCGAACCCCCGTCCCCTGCATTGGAAGGTGGATTCTTTACCACTGGACCACCAGGGAAGTCCCTTCATTTCTCTTCTGTGTGAGGTTGAGCATCCTTTTAAATGTATAAGGGCCATCTGTGTTTCTTTTCTCTGTGAACTGTCCGTTCATACCCTTTGCCCATTCTTCTGTTGCGTTTGTTATCTTTTCATGCTTAGGTTCTAGGTGCTCTTCATACATTAGCAAGATTAGCCTTTGTTTATGATCCAAATTGTAAACATTTTCCCCTTGGTCATCACTTGCCTTTTGATTTTGCTTATGGTATTTTTTCATACCTAAGTTCTGGATTTATATATATTGTAAAAGATTCAAAATAATGGGAAAACAGAGTTGGCCAAAAGCACAAAAACCAATAGAAAGTAACTTTTACAAATCCAGGTTTGCAGGGCTTAGGAAGAAAGCCGGGAGAGAAAGGAGGCATCCACGTTGTGCAGTGATGCTCTTTAAGCCACCAGGTTTTCGGACAAAGGCAGAAGCCTCGTTGGCAGGTGACCAGACTTTAAGGGGATGTAAAGAGCAGATGGAGCGTCAGCCACAGGTGGCCACGGGCCAGCTGAGGTCCCGGGGAGGAGGTCAGAGATTGCACAGCTGTATCCGGACAAGACGGGACCTGTGAAGGCATGCGGGAGAAGCTGCTTACAGGTGACACCAGGGGAAACAAGAAAATGTCTATTAGTCATAGGAAACAAAACAGGAGGCCAGTAAGAGCGCTGCTCCTAAAGGGCCAGCTCCACCTGAGGTTGTCAGGACAGCCAGGCCCTTATTGATCACGTTGACTCTCTTTTTAAACTTTGATCAGAGATAAACAAAGCAAGTGTCACTTTTGAATGAAGACAGGATAACATCCACAGAGGGTGGGTCGTTATTGAAGGTGCTCCTTCCAGGGTGAGGTTAACCCTTCGGGGGAATATACTGACCTACTCCATGGTGTTGCATAGGAAAGAGGGCTCACTGGGTGTTGGGAGGTGTCAGGGGTCATCTGGGCTAGGGATTGCAAATTGGTGGCCTGTGGTCAGAGTTGGCTTGTGTATTTTCCTTAGCCAGTTTGGTGTTGGCCCATAAAGTGTTTTTACAATTTTGGAATTAGTCACCGGCATTTTAAAATCAGATGATTCACGTAGGGATTTCTCTCTTTGCTTTTGAAATATGGGGCCACGCCCTTCCCAGCGCCTTCCCCACTCCTTCCTTCACCCCTTGGGACATGCACTCTGCACTTTGCCACAGTCTCCACTCCTCTCTAATGTCTTCCCGACATTAAGACTGCCTGGCAGCCACCGTGTATCCCAGTTTGAATTGTTGTTTTTCTTTAAGTAAGGTTGAAATGGAAGTGGATCTTAAACTTGTTTCTCTCTCAAAGTGGAAATGTGGAAGACAGACCAAGAGGGCCCTAGAGCTAAGGAAAAACAGTGGGGAGCATATTGTGGCACTGAAGACCGCTCCCTGTTTAGTGCTGCGGCCTCTGTGCTGAAAGGATTTATCTTAAGACACACGGACCACTTTGCTCCTTGCATTCCCCACCTGGTCCCTGTGGGCGTTTTGCTGTGACTCAGGGCCAGAATTGCTTCTCTGGTCTAAGAGCTCAGAGATGTGCTGAAACATACTCTTCTAAAAAATCACAGTCGCTCACTGCCAGACCATCGCCGTTCTTTTTGAGAGCTCATGCAGGATAGGGGCACTGCTTAAAGGGTCAGAGCTCTAACTTGGGGAGTGAGAGGATTTTTATAAGAATTAGCAGCCAAAAATTTAAAAAGAAAAAAACCCCCAAAATATCCATTTGTTTATAGCCTCTTGGAAAAACACAAAGTTTCAACCTCCACAGCTCTGTGGCAAGCAGAAGGGGCCAAACCAATCTACTTTCCTGCCCTGTTGAAAAGCAGGAAGGCAGCAGACAAGGGGCAAGCAGTAGAGGTAATCTGCATGAATCAGAGCACAGCTTGTGAGTATCTGGATACCATGCTGCTTGTTCTGGTGTAGGGAGAGAGATCAAAGCAGCAGCTTCTTACCAGCAGGGGGCGGGGGATGTGAGGTGGCTTTGGGGGCGGGGCTGGGCCACCGGACACTGGGAGATCTGAGAAATGGCCCCTGTCCCTTTACCCTGTGAACCCTGTTTTTTCATCCCCTCTGCCCGCACCGTGGGTGGTTACAGGGATCAAATGAGACAGCACGCTGAAGCATTCTGAAAGCACGGGGGCTACAGAGGGCAGACAGATGCCAGAGGGAACTTTAGGGTCTTTCTCCACGGCCAGTCTGCCAGCTGGTCCTTTCGGTTCCATCACCCACACCTCTCCCAACTTGTCTTCTCCACCACACTGCTGCCATCTGAGTGCAGGGCGCTCCCGCCCCCCAGCCTGGGCTCCTGTGAGTGCCTCCTGACTGCCCTCCCGGCCCCATTCCGGCCCCCCAGCCCATCCACCTGGCAGGAAGAGCGCGTCTGTGACTCAGTCCTCCAGAACCTTCCCTTGCCGTTGGAAGCGTGACTTACCACGACCCGTCGGGGGAGCCCCCCGTGGCGTGGCTTGCCCACCCCTGCTCTGCAGGTCATGCCAATCCTCTGTCCAGCAGGACCTTCCCCGGATGCCTCCGCCCAGACCACTCCAGCCTCACCAGCTCTCTGGCCTGCGTTCAGTGACCCTTCCTCCCCAGGGCCCTGCCCCTCCTCATTTCCTGCCAGGGCACAGCACTGATCACACCTGGCCTGGTGTTTTTTTTTAATTATAGTGAAATACACATACCGTGAAATGGACCATCTTAATCATCTCTGAGTGTGCGGTTCAGTAGCGTTAAGTACATTCACGCTGTTGTGCAATCTCCAGAGCTCTTCATTGCAAGACCAAGACTTTGTATCCGTTAAACAGCAACTCCCCATCCTCCCTGCCCCCAGCCCCTGCCAACCACCGTTCTTTCTGTCTCTGTGAATTTTCCTCCTCTGGGAAGCTCCTGTGATGGAATCATACAGTATTCGTCTTTTGGTGACGGCTTATTTCCCTTAGCGTTATGTCCTTTAGGTTCATCTCTGTGTAGCATGTGACAGGATTTCCTTCCTTTTTAAGGCTGAATAATGTTCTGTTGTACGTATAGACCACATTTTGTCTTTCCATTCATCTGTTGATAGTTTCTACCTTTGGCTGTTGTGAATAGTGCTATGAACATGGGTGTACAGATATTTCATCAAGATCCTGCTTCCAGTTCTTTCCAGTCTGTATCCAGAAGTAGGATTGCTGGACCATCAGGTAGTTCTATTTTTAGTTTTCTAAGGAATCTTAAAACTAAACTAAGTTTTAGTTTTCTAAGGAATCATCATGCTGTTTCTGATAGTGACTGTACCATTTTACATTTTCACAAACAATGCACAAAGGTTCCAATTTGTCCACACCCTCGTCAACACTTGTTATTTTCTGTTTTTTGTTTGTTTGGTTATTTTTGTTTTAAATTGTGGCCATTCTCATGGGTTTGAGATGGTATCTCATTGCGGTTTTGATCTACATTTCCCTAATGATAGTACCCCCGTGCTGCTATACAGTAGGACCTTGTTGTTTATTTTATCTATAGTAGTTTGTATTTGCTAATCCCAAACTCCTAATTTATCCCTCCTCTCCCTCTCCACTTTGGTAACCATAAGTTTGTTCTCTGTGTCTGTGAGTCTGTTTTTGTTTTGTACATAAGTTCATTTGTATCATATTTTATTTTATTATTATTTTTTTTTGCGGTACGCGGGCCTCTCACTGCTGTGGCCTCTCTCATTGCGGAGCACAGGCTCCAGACGCGCAGGCTCAGCGGCCATGGCTCACGGGCCCAGCCGCTCCGCGGCATGTGGGATCTTCCCGGACCAGGGCACGAACCCGTGTCCCCTGCATCGGCAGGCGGACTCTCAACCACTGCACCACCAGGGAAGCCCCTGTATCATATTTTAGATTCCACATATAAGTGATATCACATGATATTTGTCTTTCTCTGTCTGTCTGACTCACTTCACTTAGTATGATAATCTCTAGGTCAATCCATATTGCTGCAAGTCTTTGCCCATTTTTCAATCTGGTTGTTTTTTGTTTTTGCTGTTGCTGTTGTTATTGGCCTCTGGTTTTTAGGTGTAGAGAATTTGGTGTGCACTGGCTAAGCTCTGAGAGGGCAGGGCCATGCCCTCGTACCCTGCTGTCCCCCAGCACGGGGCCCTGCACGTGGTTTATTAGTGGATGAATAAACATGCAAGGAGCTCTCATCAGCAAAGGAAAAAAGAATGTATTAGTCTATCCATCCGTTCTTGTTTCAAGAAGGTTTTAAGGCTCTGGTCACATCTCTTTGGAACCATAGTATATGGGGTGACGAATGGAGGTGACTTGAAGAGGCTTTAAGATGGATAATCCAAAGTCTTGACACACGTCATTTAACTACTTTTGGACCACGCTCGTTTCATTGAGAATAAATCCTATTTTGCCTCATAAGGCTGGTCTCAATGGTGAAACTTTGCATGTGTTTAGTTATTTTATAGTTTCAAAATATGCTGCCATCTAATTAGTCTCCTTTGATCCTCCCTTATGAAGAAGGCAGGGCAAGGGTAATGCCAGCCCTATGATGGAAGGGCAGGAAGGAGAGGCTGACCCATACGCCCATCTCTTCCCTTCCTCGCATGTTTCCTCCTCGGTCCTCGGTGCTGATTCCCCTCCCTGATCTCAGTCTCTTCCCGGGTCAGTCACCTAGTCTTACCAGGTCTCTGCCGCTGATGGCCCTCCTCCCTCCCTGTTCCCTTTTCCCCTTTAATTCAGGTCCCTGTGGTTCCTTACCTGCATCACTGGTGTCTACCTCCAGGCACAATGCTGTTTACTGCTGCCAGAGTAAACTTTCTGAAGCCCAGATTTGCTCAGTTTCCTATTGAGTTTGAATTCTTTGATGTTTCCACATTGCCTTCAGGATAAAGTCCACACCCCTTGACGTGGTACCCTGGCTGCCTGCAGCACTGCATCCTCCTTGCCTGCATCCTTAGCAGATGCTGCGTCCTCTGCCCAGGATGCCCTCCTCCCCACACCTGACTACCCCAGCTTGTTCTCAAGTTTCTATATCCTCCTGTTTACCCTGAGGGGCTGCCCCAGCTGGAGTCGGCCCTCCATTGCCTTGGCTCCCTGTGTGGCTGTGTTTCCCTCTTGGCAGCATGTGGCTGTCTGCAGGTCATTGTACATTTATTTGTCAGTCTCCCCGCTGGTCTGTGCTCTCTGAAGCCAGGGCAGCGTCTTTTATCTCCGTGTTTCAATAATTAGCCCAGTGGCTCTCACAGAGCAGGGTCTTTGTGGAAGGTAGGAGGGAGAGGAAAAGGGGAAGCTTGTCTGATGTCAAAGTTCATGCTCTCCATGTCTTTACTGCCCCCTCCCACCCCACCCACCCCCCGACCACCAGTGCATTCTCCCAGTCCAGGGTGGCGGGGTCATGGGTTGACTCCCAGAGTGACCCAATCAGCTCTGCTTCGCTCTGCAGCCACCCTGAAACTCACCCACCCTGGCCTGCCTTCTGGTAAACGCATCCCAGCAAAGAGAGATGACTCATGTGTGACTCAGCACGAAGGCAGCACAGCTGGAAAGGGGGCCAGTGTGTCTGCTTGGGGGAGGGCGGGCCACAGAGCACGAGGGATCCAGGCCTGCCAACTGGAACGAAGGCACGAATCCTCCTCTGTCCGCGGAGAGAGAGGCTGTAGTAGCAGAGCTTTACAAAACTTAGATACCTGGGATTCCATCTAATTTATTACTACTAAGTAATATTTTATTAAACTATTATTTAGTGCATGCCTACCATGGTTATAGGCACTGATAAGCATCTTGCATACAGATTATCTCGTTTAATCCTCACAATAGCCCAACAACAAAAATAATAGCGAATACATGTATAGCCCTTACTATGCACCAGATACTATTCTAAGTAAGCACTTTGCACTTTTGAAGTCACCTCATTCTCACAGTAACCCTGCAGTACAGGAACTGCTGTTATCCTCATTTTACAGATGAGGAATCTGAGGCACAGAAAGGTCAGAGGTGCTCCAGAGTCACACAGGAAATAAATGACATCTTCTTTATCCATTTGTCTGTTGATGGACACTTAGGTTGCGTACATGTCTTGGCTCTTGTAAATAGTGCTGCTGTGAACATTGGGGTGCATGTGTCTTTTTGAGTTAAAGTTTTCATCCTTTTTTCTGGATAAAGAAGATGTTTTATACACGCACACACACACACAATGGAGTATCACTCAGCCATAAAAAAGAATGAAATAATGCCATTTGCAGCAACATGGATGGACCTAGAGATTATCATACTAAGTGAAGTAAGTCAGACAGAGACAAATATGGTATCACTCATGTGGAATCTAAAAAATAGTATAATAAATCTGTTTACAAAACAGAAACAGATAGACATAGAAAACAAGCTTATAGTTAGTTACCAGAGGGGAAGGTGCTGGGAGGGATAAATTAGGAGTATGGGATTAATAGATGCACACGACTATATATAAAATAGACAAGCAACAAGCATTTAATGGATAGCACAGGGGACTATATTCAATATCTTGTAATAACCTATAATGGAACATAATCTAAAAATATATAGCTGAACCATTTTGCTGTACACCTGTAACTGACACAATATTATAAATCAACTATACTTCAATTTTTTTGAAAAAGAGGGAGGTGTGGGTTCCCTGGTGGCCTAGTGGTTACGATTCTGGGCTTTCACTGCCGTGGCCTGGGTTCAATCTCTGGTCCAGGAACTGAGATCCCACAAGCTGCGTGGTTTGGCAAAAAAAAAAAAAAATCATCAATATCAAAAAAATAAAAACAAAGAGGGAGGAAATAAATGGCAGAGCTTTGATACAAGCTCAGGTTTCTGAGTCCACACTCTTTTTTTTTTTAATTATTTTTATTTTTGGCTGCGTTGGGTCTTCATTGCTGCGCGCTTTCTCTAGTTGTGGAGAGCAGGGGCTACTCTCTGTTGTGGTGCGTGGGCTTCTCATTGCGGTGGCTTCTCTTTGTTGCAGAGCACGGGCTGTAGGTGCGCAGGCTTCGGTAGTTGTGGCTCGTGGGCTCTAGAGCACAGGCTCTATAGCTGTGGCACACGGGCTTAGTTAGTCCGCGGCATGTGGGATCTTCCTGGACCAGGGATCAAACCCATGTCCCTTGCATTGGCAGGCGGATTCTTAACCACTGTGCCACCAGGGAAGTCCTGAGTCCACACTCTTAACCCTGCATCATGCTTCCTCGATGAAGTATAACTGCAATCCCATTTTTACAGGGAAGGCGATTACGGCTCAGAGAGGTTGGTCACTTTTCTATAGTCACACAGCCAGGGAATGATGGAGGTTGGTGGTCTCCAATTGCTGGCTGCAGCCACTGTGCCTTCCTGCCCAGATCAGGAGACATCGTCATGATATGCCGTGTGCTGGCTTCTCCTTTCCCCTCTGCACTGGTGCTCCCAAGGGCCAAGTCCAGAGGGTGGGTGGGATTCTCGGGAAGAAAATCTTCTAAGTCTGGGGTTACAGCCAAAGGGAAGCATTTGATGGCACATTCTGCTCCAGATCTCCTTTCAGTTTTGGGTCCCAGAGCACTTCCTCACCCAGGGATGCTGACGTGGCTCTCGTTGCCTCCACAGATGGCGAGACGGTGCACTACCACTACGGGCCGAAGGACCTGGTCACAGTCTTGTTCTACATCTTCATCACCATCATCCTGCACGCTGTGGTGCAGGAGTACATCTTAGACGTGAGCGACATGTCTGGATTCCGAGATGGGAAGCTGGGGGGATTCGGCGGGTGGAGCGGCTGCAGCTGTGAGGCCTCCGCTTTGTTTGGAGGCCCTGGTTGGTCCTATAGCAACTGGATCTCCTGCACCACGGTTTGGTCTCCGTCCCCCTCAAAGCCTTCGTAGCCCGTGGGACCACAGTGTTTATTACACGGGAGGGAGCTGCTTGACGTATGACGACACGGTGTCCTCAGGGGTCGAACACGGCAACCCTTGGGGGATGTTTTCTTTACATCTCAGCTGACGACATTCATCTCGCCGCTTCCTCAAAATGCTTGCCTTAAACTAAACACTATATGCACACACGAGGCTTCCATGGAATAACTTGGATGAGGCTGGCTTCAAACTTCAGCCCTTTTGTGGGGGGAAAACAGGAGTTTGAAATCTGCCGTTACCTATACACTCACGTTAATACGCAGGATTCTCTTTATTCTTTAGAAAATCAGCAAACGGCTTCATCTCTCCAAGGTCAAGCACAGCAAGTTCAACGAATCTGGACAGCTGGTCGTCTTTCACCTCAGCTCGGTGATCTGGTGCTTCTACGTGGTGGTGACGGTGAGTGGTCCTAGGGAGTGCTGATGGCTGGGGCCCGGGCTGCCATGTTATCACCGTGAGAGAGGGGTCAGTGGTTTAGGTGCTATTTAATAGCTGGGGAGCGTCCTCTGGTCCAAAAGTAAACACTTGTTATCGTTATGATGTGATGTCACGGTGATGACAGCGTATAGCTCCATAGCTCTGTGTTCCGTCCTGGGGCCCTCGCACGGTGCTGTCCCCTGAGCTGAGTTTTATGTTCATTCCGGTACCTGTGTTATGGATTGAAGAAATCCAAGCTCAGATTTCGCAGTGGCCCCATGGTCACGTGGTTCTGAAGTGGCCAGGCCTTGGACTTGAGGGTCTGGTTCTGTTGCACCACACTGGCCTCCCAAGGCTCGGCCAGCATCCCCCTGCACGCACGTCAGTCAGGTCCCGTGAGAGTCAGTGCTGTTTCTGCGAATGCCTGGAGGACCAGACAGTTGACTCACCTCCCCTTTTGCACAAGAATACTCTTATTTCAAGCAACCTTTGATACAGCAAAATTCCTTCGTACAAAGGAATGTGGACAGCCCTTCGGGGTCCTTTGTAACAAGCCTGTCGTCCTAGGAAGTGTTTAATCCCCTCCATCCCCCCGCAACCTGGAGCACCTCCTGTCTGTAACCGGGTCTCTTCCTCAGGAGCTAGAATTGTCCTGTGAGAAATCCAGGGCCGGGGCTTGGAAAATTCAGCAACCCTGTGACCTCCTAGAAGCTTCCTTCCCTGCCTCCCCTGACCTCTCACCCCCTTCCCCTTCCTTAGCAACAGTGATGAGCTTTCCCCGTCCTCAAGACCAACCTATCTGTCTGCGAGCTGAACGCTGAATCCATATTCTCAAAGCGGGACTCAGCATGCCCTTTTGTATATTACCTTTATTTCTATTATCATTTAATCACAGAACAATAGGAATTTTAAATGCAGGGCCCAAGGCCTCTGTGCTCTGGAGCAGGCCTGCCACATTATACTCCCCCTGGGGCAGACTTTGTGTGTGGTCTGTGTGAGTAGCGCCCCCTACCTTTGTGCAGCACACGTGCGGCCCCGGGGAAGTCTAGGTACGGCTGGGCTCAGGCCTCTCCCAGCCACTGGGTGTTTGGTTTATGCGGCCTCTGGAGACCCCGAGCTGCCTTGAAGCAGAACAGCCCTCGGGTCCCACGGACATTTAACTGCTCTTGCAGGAGAAGCGTTGCCTCATCTCTGAATCACTTTTGCCCTTTCTGCCTCAACCCACCGTCCACCCCAGCTGTGACCCAGTTTCACCAGATTCGCAGGCCAACAGCCAAGGGACTTCCCCCCAGTTCCAGAGTGTGCAAGGCTCCTGGGCCGTCCAGGGCTTAGAAATGATGCTCGTTAGTCTGGAGCTGCCACGCTTTTCTGGGGACGTTTATAACAGGCTTTTACCATGGTGATAGCCAGGTCTCCACTCAGCATCTCCAGAAGGAGAATAGAGACCAAGGGAGCCTGGAAAGTTCCAGTGACCCCAGGTCCTGATACATCGTGTGGCTCTCAGACCTCACCTGCTCCCTCCAGGCCATTCTGCACGGAGTGAAGGTGACTGAAGAAGAGAGGGTCGTTTTGTAAAAGGAGTGAAAACAGCTAGTTTTTTAAATCCTATGTTTCTGTTATGATGAACTTTTTCTCGATTCTTCTCTCTCGCTCTCCGGTCAGTCCCTCGGCAGGTTCCGCCACCCACTGCCACCAGCACATGGAGCGTCTGTCGCCTGCTGTCTGCCTACACCTCTGCCCCCGGGCCCATGGGTCTCTCCAGGGGATGCTGGACAGTACGCTGCCAGCATCTAGTGGGTCGAGGCCAGCGATGCAGCAGAATGTCCTGTAGTGCCCAGGACAGTCCCCACAGCAAAGACAGTCTGGCCCCAGGTGTCACTAGTGCCACGGTCAGGAGGCCCTGAGCCGCATCTCTTGCTGGACCACTTCTGGAAGGAGGCCGTTTCCACTCCTGTGTCCGCTCACCCCAATCCATCGTCTGCCCAGCCAGACAGATCTTTTTAGAACATAAACCAGATCACGCATCCCCTGCTTCAAATCCCCTGTCGCGCTCGTGCTGAAGTGGTTCTCCCTCCTCACTCCTGTGCTCTGGGTGCTGCTGGCCTTATCCGTCTGGCTCACTGGCCCCAGCCCCACTGTTCCTCTGACTCTCCTGGCTCTCCTGCCTCCTGCGCTTTGCAGGGGTGCTTCCTCTGCTGCAGTGCTCCGTCCCCTGACACCCCGTGCCATCCAGGTCTCCACCTACACGTAACCTCCGCAGAGAACTCCCCGTACACTTGCGTCTGCTGCACCACGCCTGTTGCTGTGGCCTTTTCTTGAGCTGTGCATTCTCTGCTGCCTGCCTCTCCCTCATACTAGCCCCCGAGCTGCTGGGAGCAGGCACCGTGCTCACCGCTATCCCCCAAGCACAGTTCCTGGTGCACACTAGATGCTCACTCAGTATTGTCGTGAGAGGGAATAAGTCGACTGCGACTGCCTTTTCTCGTTCCAACCTTCAACAGTTTTTAAAGTAATGAATTGCTTGTTTTTATGAACATCATAGATGATCATTTAAAAAAAAATAAGCCATACATAAAAGTTTGAAAAAGAAAGTAAAAATTGACCCTAAATCCCTCCCCCCACGAAATAACCAGCTTGATCTTGGTGTTGAATTCAGACATTTCTCTGCATTGATCCAGGCAGGGTGATGGGGTCGTAGATGGGCCAACTGATAATTTAATAAGAATGTCGACCTCCTACCTTTAGTCTAGCTCTCAGCTACTGTTCATTGTTCAGGGGAAGCAAAACGCTGTACTGGGAAAGCAGGGTGGGAGGCTGCCTGGCTTCCCAGGGTGCCTCCCTTCACAGTTTAAACCTGCAGCCCAGCGCTCAGCGGGAGCGCCTCTGAGGCAGGGGCTCAGGTAAGGGCTGCCTCCTGACACACAGACTGCCTGCAGCAGAACCTCAGCAGTGGGTGTTCCTGAAGGACCACTGGGTCCGGGCAGCAGCTGTGTCAGGGCTAGATGCTGCTCTCTCTTCCTGTGGTGCTTTTTGTTCATCCACTGGAAAGGAAGGCTGCAGGGGAGGGGAGGGGGTGTGCCAGCCCGCTGAGGCCTCCCTTGCTCCTGGTTGATTTGTAGAATCAGGAGAGAACAGAGGATCTTAAAGCCCGCCCCCCCAGACGGCAGGCCCACTGGCGGGTGGGATCTGGGGGCGAGCCCACACCCGGTGTGCTGTGCTGAGCTCCGAGGGGCCCCGGCCCAGCCTCCCTGGGCGGTTGCCTGGCCCGAGGTCTGGAAAAGACTGTTCTCAGTGAGTCATTCTTCCTCTGGCTGCCCTGCTCGCCTCCCTCCGCCCGGGACTGCCCCTCACAGGCCGGCAGCATTGTTCTGGGGCGTTTTCTCTGCTGGTTGGCTTCACAGTTCTGATTTCTTTGTCTCCTGAGTAAAGCGCCAAGCTGGGGAGGGTCCCTGTTTAAAATCACAGGATCGTCTGGGCTTTTTGAGCTCTTAGATTTCTGTCAGGGCTGCTTTTCTTGGCCAGTCTTTTTTTGGCGGAAATTCTTCTCCCACTTCGATCCCAGAAGTACCATTTTCATCCTTAAATACATTGGTGTTTCCTCTAGGAAGGAATGGCCTCCCCACTTCGGTTTCCCTGGAAAGGGGGTAGGGAGGGCGGAAGGCCGTGAACCTGTGTGCCTGGGGCCGGCATCTGATGCAGGCGGCGTGTGGGGGGCAGAGAGGGGTGGCCCCAGTGTGGGTGCGGAAAAGCCCTCTCCTCCCACCCCCGCGCGCCCCAGAGCCTCCCACCTCTGCCGAACTCTGAGGGGGAGATGGAATGTGGCCAGGAGGGTCTGGTGGGGAGACCCTTTCCTTCAAACCTAAGTTACTGTGACTGCCCTGGGGCCTGCACCTGACGGGACCGTCCGTTGAGTCATTGTGCTAATGAGGCCCTGGTCGTATCTGAAATGTCCAGGGGCACTTAGGGACTCAGGGTCTGGGTGGGAGTACGACTGAGGCTCCAGTAGTCACCTGGAGGCTCCTCTGGGAACTGCTGGGCCTCCTCCCCGCCCAGGGCAGCCCCGTCCTCAGTCCCGGTGGGAACATCTGAGGCTCTGGGCCTCCTCATCAAAGCCACCAGTCGGTTGGTTTATTTCTGACTCACCAGGACAGCCAGGCCTGGGGCGCTTGGACCAGGAGGCTTGAGGCGCAGCCCAGAATTCAGTCGTGCTGCCGAGAAGCCACCTTGTTTTGGGAACTCCCTCCTTTCCCTGTTTCTAAAAGGAGGTCAGGCTGGCGTCACCTCCTCCGCCCTCTCTGAGCGTCGCGTGGCGTCAGCCTCCTTTTGCTCGTGGTGGGCCGTTTCCTCGTATGTTCTGTAATCTTGGATTATAAACTCATCTTTAGCAAGGTTGTGTGTGTGAGAACCCTGTACGTTCTCGGATGAAAGTACGTCCCGATGGCTTCACCGGCCCCCAAATACTGTTAATACCAAGTTAGTGTGAGGGCGCCTAGACACACAGGTGATGTCCATTTGAGCTCCAAACCCCCGTGAAAGCAAATCTGAAGTTACAGATTTTCAGGGGGTCATATTTTTGTTTCCATCCTGAGCCCCGGGTGAGCAGACATGGTCCTCTTCTCCCTGCCTTGCTCGTCGGACCCTTCCTAGTCTCCCTTTTCTCTGGGGTGCTGGCCCTTTAAGGGTCTCCTGTTCCCACGCAGGCGCGAAAGCTCTGGCCCTACAGCCTCACCGGCTCGGGCTTTTAGCTCCCTACCCTCTTGGGCCCTCGGGTTTTCCCTTTCTTATTGTGAGCTCAGCTTTGCATTGAAAAGAACATTTGTTAGACTGCATCCAGCATGTCCAGATGTTTTGTAACAGGAGGGTTTTCAGGTCACCTCCCCCTACTCTGTAAGAGGACCTGGGCTAAATACTGGAGATGCAAGGAGGCGCCAGAAAAAGAAGCCAGAAAAGAAGGCATGAACAGAGCCCTGGCGGCCCGGCAGTGATGGTGCTATGTGATAAGTGTCACACGTGAGGCCCGTTGGGGAGGCCTGTGGGGTCCTGCCATGCTTTTTATTTGTGGTGGTGTGAAAAGCCAAAGTAGGCTTTTCGTTTTTCCAGGGGACGGTGGCTCTGGAGTCCATTTGCTCATTCACTCTACAAGCATTTCCTGAGTGCCTGCACGCCAGGCATAACACTCGACGCTGTCACATAAACATAAACTGTCACGTTTATTTCTAACAATAACTCTGGGAGGGTATTTTTATCCTCATTTTACAGATGAGCCAGCTGAAGCTCGGGGAGACTAACTCGCTCAGAGGATGTAGCTGATCAGTGTCAGACCACAGTCAGACTCAGGTCCTCTGACCCCAGAGCAGGGCTCTTCCTCCTACATCACGGCTCTCTTCTATAGTAAAGAGACGGGCCAAGTGCCAGAGGGGTTCCGTGTTCACGTTTCCTGTTCCTTCCTCATTCTGGCAGCTGGGGACTAGGTGCGACCCTGACCCCCGGGCCCGCCCAGCAGGCCTCACGTTCACATTTCTAAACGCTGTCTCTTCCCGTCCACTACAGGAAGGATATTTAACAAACCCAAGGAGCCTCTGGGAAGACTATCCGCATGTGTACCTCCCGTGAGTATTGTCGCCCTCGGTCCCCAGGGAGGAGCGGGCTGGTGCACTGGCTTCTCGCCCCACAATGTGGGCAGAACACAGGCCGGTGAGCCCGAGGACCAGAGCGCCCCCGAGCCTGGCAGGGCCCAGTGTCATGGAGGCAGACGTCTGGGAGCTGCTTCCTCCCCGTGTTCTTATGGGCAATTCCTGAAATGACACGTCAACTGCAGGAGCCCGGGCACAGGGTCCTGTCTCTGCCCAGGCTGCCATCACAGAGCACCGCAGATGGCGGGGTTCCCAGGGGCTTATAAACAGCAGACATCCCTTCCTCACAGTTCTGGAGGCTGGCAGACCCAGTGTCTGGTGAGGCCGCTTCCTGCTTCATGGATGACATCTTCTGTGTCCTCACGTGCGGAAGCAGAGAGGGGCCTCTTTCACAAGGGCACTAATCCCACTCTGGGGGGCTCCAGCCCTGTGACCTAATCACCTCCCAGAGGCCCCATGTCCCGGTACCATCACTGTAGGGGTTAGGATTTCAACATGTGAATTTCGAGGGGGTGCAAACATTGGGTCTGTAGCAGGTTCCTACAGCGCCTGGGAGGGACGGGGAAGCAGAGCCTCTGCACGGAGCTTTCTGGGCTGCGCCCTCCTGGCACCTGCACACGTCCGCACACATCTCCCCTCAGGCCTCCACGGGAGGCAGTGCCCCTCCTCTCCTGCGCCGACAGGACACCGGGAGGGCAGAGCTGGGCCCGTGTCCCCCAGAGACCACGGCCCTTAGAACAGCAGCACTGGAGACTGAGCAGAGTTAGGTCCTCCCTCTGCTGCTGAGACCCCTTTATTCCTCAGCTCACTCCTGCCACCTGCCATCTCCTGCCCCGACAGCGCTCTGGATTCGGCCCCCTCCTCAGCCTTCCCTCCTCTGCTCTCTCTTCATCCTTCTTGTGTCTTTTCATGGACTTCCCATGTCCCTCCACGTGCATGGTCTTGTGTGTGGAGCAGTGTCCTGGGCTCAGGGGCGTGGAGCTCACCATCCCCCCGCCCCTCTATTCCTCCCTCTCGGCCCAGCTCCTCACACCGCCTGGCCCTTGCCCCCACCCCACCCCGTGCTTGGCGAGCACCTGTAGGGGCTTCTCTCCATCCCTCTGGGTGACTGGCCCCCTTGTCTCCAGCTTCCAGGTGAAGTTCTTCTACCTGTGCCAGCTGGCCTACTGGCTGCACGCACTTCCTGAGCTCTACTTCCAGAAGGTACGGAAGGTGAGTACTGGTAGCCCCTCTGATGCTGCTGGCCCTCCCTCTGGCCGCCCACGTGTGGGGGTGGACACGGGGGTATGTTGGCGTGTTGAGTGAGATGCTGAGCCAGTGCCTGTTGGAATCTCCCTGATGACCTCCAGGAGGGGGGCTGCCTTGTCAGACTCCCGCCTCCCACACGAGACGTGTGGCTTTGGGGGGCCTGACTCATCTTCGGGGGAGCGGATGGAGAGTTCTTTGCCTTTCCTACAGTTTTTTTTTTTTTTAAAGGTTCTCTCTGGCTGATTTCCTAAAGCCCTGTTCCCCAGTCCCTGTCTCTTCTTTCTCAACCTAGTCCCGCCCCCTGACCACTGAGTCGCCTTCAGACTTTGTGCAGCCAGGTGCGCATGTCCCCGGTGGGACCTGGGGCTTTCTGGCAGCCCCGCTCCGCAGGCCTGCCATGTCCTTCTGCACTCCCCCTGTTCCTCTACCTCCCCCTGCATCTCCAGTTAGGGAATGAGCACATGTCCTGTTTGCCTCTCTTGTCTGCAGGAGGAGATTCCCCGGCAGCTCCAGTACATCTGCCTGTACCTGGTCCATATTGCAGGCGCGTACCTCTTAAAGTGAGTGACACCCGGAGCGGGCCAGATCTCCCTGCCTTTTATGTCTGTGCCTCTCTCCACACAGT
The DNA here is from genome assembly GCF_059928025.1 of Delphinapterus leucas. Taxonomy (NCBI): domain Eukaryota; kingdom Metazoa; phylum Chordata; class Mammalia; order Artiodactyla; family Monodontidae; genus Delphinapterus; species Delphinapterus leucas. The sequence continues at coordinate 25,712,344 of NC_143138.1, forward strand.
CATTTAATCAGGAGGCATTTCTTAGACACTTACTGTGTGCCAAGCACCATGCTAAGACCTGGGAATACACAGATGGATAATGGAGGGTTCCTTTATGTTTACTGGATTATTCTCTGCCGAGCAGGAGAGACAGTTACAGACAAAGGTAAAGTCGGTTAGTGGGATGAGCACTGTGCTACCATATGGACCACCTGCCATGGGAACCCAGAGGAGCGACTACCTCAACCCGAGACAGGGCCAGGGAAGGATCCCAGGGACGCGGGCCGTGAACCAGGGCTTTGCAGGTTGAGGGCAGCCTGAGCGGGGCTCCTGTCCCATGCGTCCAGCCGGCGGCGCTGTCAGAGCTCGTGGCCCCGGACTCCCCTTCCCTTCGATTTGTAATGAATGGTAGAGTCGTCACTGCTTGGTTGTCCTCATGTCAGCAGAGTTGCTGTTGCCTTGAGTGTCTCTGTTGTGAAGAGAATCACTGCTGAGCAGGACCTGTCCTTCTAGTTTGGACTTTCCTTGGGCTTGGCTTTTGCGGTATAGGAGAGCACACGCTGTATAACCTGCTCAGGTGCCCGGGGTCTCCTGGGTCCGCATGGCAGGCATCCCGTGAGAATGACTGACCCGGGGGACCGGAGCCGGGTCTGCTCTGTGGTCTCTGGAGGCCGAGAGCGGCGTCCGTGCCTGGCTGGGCCTCTGAGGGGCAGAGGCCGTGTGGGTGCAGCTCTGCTCTTGTGTCGCAGGCTCCTGTACGGGTGGGCGGGTGGGTGTGAGGAAGCCGTGCCGCGAGGATGGGGACGGAGAGGAGCAGGGCAGGGTCTGACCCTGTTTGGGCCAAGTTCTTGTTCTGGAAAGAGGCTAGAACAGAAGGCAGAGCAGCCGGTCCTTCGCAATCATGCTGGCCCGGCCCCAGCGAGGCCGGCCCAGCTCAAGGTGCGGCCGCCTCTCTCCAGTCCTTTTTTTTTTTTTTTTTTTTTTGCGGTACGCGGGCCTCTCACTGTTGTGGCCTCTCCCGTTGCGGAGCACAGGCTCCGGATGCACAGGCTCAGCGGCCATGGCTCACGGGCCCTACCGCTCCGTGGCACGTGGGGTCCTCCCGGACTGGGGCATGAACCCGTGTCCCCTGCATTGGCAGGCGGACTCTCAACCACTGCGCCACCAGGGAAGCCCCTCTCCACTCCTTTTAATCTAGTTTTCAGAAGTGAGTGAGTGTGGGGAAAGGAGAGACCCTCGGCTGCAGGATTTCCCAAGGAAGACAGACCTTTGAAGTGGCCAGCGATCCGGGGTCTTGTTTGGGAAGAGCTGGGCCCTGGGGGCCTTCACTCACCCGTGGGTCCAGCCCTGCTTCAGGAGGGGCAGTTCCATCTGGGTGAAGGCAGACAAGGCCCTGCTCTCCTGGGCTGTCTGTTCTAGTGGGGCCGGGGGGTGGACCATAAATAAGGAAATGAGAGAGTTTCCCCAGGTGGTTAAGTGTGAGGAGGAAAGTAACACAGGGTGATGGGATGGCTGACTCATCCACTTGGCCCCCTGTGGTGAGAAGAGCTCTCTGAGGAGGGGACTCGGGTAGAGGCGCGAGTGACAGAGCCAGGCAGGTGGATACCTGGGCGGAGCTGTGCAGGAGAGGGGACCACAGGGTCAGGGCCCTGAGGTGGGAGCAGAGCTGGGCGGTAAGGCTTGAGATGGTCAAGGGCAGGATCCTGCTGGGCACCTTCGGCTGTGTGGAAACACTGGGTTTTCACATCATTCTCTTGACCGTTCTCAGGATCCAGTGACTTTCCTGAATGGACTCCACACTTCTTTGGTCCCCCTGGGTGGAATCACAGGGTCCCTCTTCAGCACGGCCCACGGGCTTTCCACCCAGCCCCCCAGTATCTCCCTGACTTCCCAAGGCCCTGCCTGCTCAGCAGCACCTGTAACTTCACTGTGCAGCCTTCTTGCGTCTGTTTGAACCACAGCCGACCATCGGCAGCAGACTGCCTGGGAAAGTCAGTAAGAGCATCGTGACCGGCAGTGAGCAGGGGGCATGGGAATGGGGGCTCGTGTTTGAAGAGGTTGGTTCACTAGCACATTTTTTTTTTTTTTTTTTTTTTTTTTGCTGTATGCGGGCCTCTCACTGCTGTGGCCTCCCCCGTTGCGGAGCACAGGCTCCGGACGCGCAGGCTCAGCAGCCATGGCTCACGGGCCCAGCCGCTCCGCGGCATGTGGGATCTTCCCGGACCGGGGCACGAACCCGTGTCCCCTGTATCGGCAGGCAGACTCTCAACCACTGCGCCACCAGGGAAGCCCCACTAGCACATATTTTGATGTTGTGTTGAGTTTTGCTTCTTCGTATACCTCTTGGCTGTGAAGACTTGGATGACAAAAAAAAATCAGATGGTAGGAATCCCCTCCCGCCAATCCCTCATATTTCTACACGCAAAGCTCAGCAATTTGTTCTGAGCACCTTTTCTGTGCGGGGTCCCGTGCCAGGTGATGAACACAGAGTGACAGGTGCTGCGAAGGCAGCCAGGCCACAGTGGGAGCAGGAGGGGCGCTGGGCCCAGACGGGACAGGTGACATATCGGTATTAAGGAAAATTCTTGAAGGTATGGCAGCAGCTCTGAATCCTGAAGGATGAGGCGGGGCTCGCAGGGAGGGCGGGAGTGGAGAGAGGAGCCCAGGCCCCTTGCCCCCGGCTCTCGCGGTGCCTCGTGGGGACTGTGAGGCTTGTCTGTGTCTCCGCAGCCTGAGCCGCCTGGGCCTGGTCCTGCTCCTGCTGCAGTACTCGGCCGAGTTCCTCTTCCACACGGCTCGGCTCTGCTACTTTGCCGACGAGAACAACGAGAAGCTGTGAGTGATGTGGACGGGCTGAGGCCCGGCGAAGGGGAGGGCCCCGCGCTGGCGGTAGGCAGGGCGCTGGGGGTATTTTTTCCTGGAGCGTCTTACTCTGGACACCTCATCCCTCAAGCATGAGGCCACCCTCGGCCACCCTCGGACCCTCGGCCACCCTCGGACCCTCTCCCTGCTTGCTGCCTGAAGGCTGACGTACGTCCCCTGCTCCTCGGGCAGGTTTAACGCCTGGGCTGCTGCATTTGGAGTCACCCGCCTCTCCATCCTCACCCTCGCCGTGCTGGCCATTGGCTTTGGCCTCGCTCGCGTGGAAAACCAGGCCTTTGACCCCGAGAAAGGGAACTTCAACACGTTACTTTGCAGGTGAGTTGGGCAGGAGCCTCCCGAACTCGGCACAACTTCTGCCGAAGGTCAGGAGGCCACAGACCGCTGGGTCTCCCGCACCGTGACGTTTGGGGGGGATCTCAGACATCTGGCCCGAGGGGAGAAGAGATGCCAGTCTCCTGCTTCCATCACATCCGTCTTCCCTCCCTGGCCCCGGTCCATCAGGCTGCAGGCCTGGTGCTGGTGCCGCTGGGAGCTCCTCCCCTGGCCTGCGCCTCACTGGGGGTGCCGGGTTCACGTCCAGCCTCTCAGTTGGCTGTTACAACCACGCGTGGGCTCTTTACAGCGTGTTCTCAACAGTGTGGCCAGTGGCCTCGCACAGCGGCCAGGAGGGCAGCGAGGAGGCCACGGTCTCCATGACACCCAGGGCCCAGCGGGGGTCAGAGGTTTGTCCAGGTTGCTCAGCTTCTACGTGGCTCATCGGGTGAGAAGCCGCACTTCTAGAATTATTTCTGCTGCATCGCAGTTCAGTTCACTTGAATCCTTCCGATGTACACAGGGCTTACGTGGGCCGTGCTCTGCGCTGTGGGTCCAGCAGGCATGGGGTGGTGTGACAGGAGCTGGACCCGCATCTGTCACCTCCTCCCGCTGGTCCCTCCGCCCGCCCTGAGGCACCTGGAGCGGAGCCCGGCACGGGCCACGCTCTTCCCGGAGATGGTGGTGGACCGGGCACCGCGGGGTCCTGGCCTGCCCCCTGCCCAGGGCACGTGCAGCCGGAGCCCACCGAGCCCTCTGCCCACAGGCTGTGCATGCTGCTCCTGGTGTGCGCCGCCCAGGCCTGGCTCATGTGGCGCTTCATCCACTCCCAGCTGCGGCACTGGCGCGAGCACTGGAGCGAGCAGAGCGCCAAGCGCAGAGTGCCCGCCGCGCCCAGGCTGGCAGCCAGGCTCATCAAGAGGGAGTCGGGTGAGTGCCGGGTCCGTGTGGGGCAGGGCGGGCGGGCGGGGACCTCCCCAGGGCCCTGAACCGGGCCTGCCCCTGCCCCGTCCCACCTCCTCCCAGGCCCCGGGCTCCTCGGCTCGTGCCAGGGCCTGACTGGCACGTGGCCGGGCGCACACGGCTTGTGGGTGGGGCTGGCCGACGCGGCGGGGGCCCTCGCGGCCGCGGTGGGCAGGGCGGCGGCTGGGTGGGGAGCTCTGGCTGGAAGCATGTCCACAGGGTGGCCTCGGGGACCCTATCAAGGGCGGCTGATGCTCTCTGGGTCCTCACCCGCCCCCATGCTCCGCATCTCTGCCTGGCCGTCTCCCAGGATGCTGGCTCTGCCTCTCTCTTCAGGGGTGGCTTGAGGGGACACAGTGCTCGGGGGGCAGTGTTCAGGAGACAGCTGCTTCTCCTCTGGCCCCCGCCAGGTCCTGGGGCGCTCGCTGCCAGCCCCGCGCTCTCTGTCCAGCCTGGGGGCCTGTCTGCACCAGGCTCTGTTTCCTGAGTCGCCGGCCTCTCTCCAGGTGTGGCCTGCTCAGCAAGGGCGTGCGCGGCTGCGTGTGACAAGGAGTCAGGCCCGGCTGGCGGTGGGGTGGGTACGGGGTGGTGGGGGGGCTGCAGCCAGGTGTGCCTGACTTTGAGCGAGCAAACGCGGGTGTTTAGGGCAACAATGAAAAGCACGCTTTTGCTGTCAGAGTTGCGCCAGGTGAAGAGTAAGGCCTTGTCCCTGCAGCCTCTCTACCTCCTCCTGACCATTCCGCGTCCTGGGACCTTTGCTGAAGGGGGCTGGTGCCCCGCAGGGGCCCGAGAGGGGCTGAGGCCTAGGCTCTGGCCCCGCCTCAGGCCCCGGCGGGCGGCGGGCGGGCCTCTGCCTGTTCCCTGGTGGCTGTGTGTCATCCAGCCCCTCCCGCGGAAGGACAGTCGGAGACTACCCACCTCAAGTGAAGCAAGACCCTGGGGGGGGGGGCAGGAGCCCCTGGGAGCCGCCTGCTGGTGCCCTTTGCTGTGGGGGCTGCAGCCTGGGTCCCCTCGGCTCATCCTGTGCGCAGCCTCCTGCCCCTGCCCCAGCGGAAACAGCGCGTTTGTCTCCCTTCATTCCCAGGTTACCACGAAAACGGAGTGGTGAAAGCAGAGAACGGAACCTCCACACGGACTAAGAAACTCAAGTCTCCTTAGGGCCAAAGTGCTGAGAACAGGAATGCTCTCACGGGCCCAGCAGGGAGGCCCCCTCCTGCTCTGATGCCCCATCTCACACAGCAGAAACCTGTCTTCACACAGGGCCTTTTCCTCTTCCTTACGTCTTGGCTTTCTCCTCTTCTTTCTCTGTGAACCATTCTCAATAAAACCAAAAATCTTCCTCTTTCCCTCTCTCCAGCCACCTCACATCCTCACCTCTGTCCTGTCGGGTTTTCTAGAAGCCTGGCCTCTCACGGTTACCTTTCTGCTGGCCTTTTCTTTCTCTTCCTTCACAGCTGTTTCCTTCTCTTTTTACTTGTTAATTTACCTTACTGTGCAATTTTTCTGTGTCTGATTTTTACAACGAGAGGAGGCGAAGCCTGTAGTGCTGGCCGTCCCCCACCCAGTCCCCAGGACCTGTCTGGGTCGGCAGCCTCGTGCCGGGGAGCCTCCACCAGGGCCGGCGGCAGATCCCCGTGCGGATGGGCAGCAGAAAGGGAGACTGGCCGTCCTGGATCGTCGTCTCCTAGGTGCTGAGGAACTGACGAGGGTATGATTCCAGTCCTGTGCGCACCATCTTGAGGCCCCGCGGGGCCGCTGCTAGTTGGAAGTGCCAAGGCATTTGGCTTTGGGACATGATGACTCGGTCCAGAAGGATGGTGCTGACTGTCTCGGGTCCCGTGACTCGGGAGAGCTCACCAGTGGCCGGTCCTGGACACCAGCCCGCTCTCTGTCGGGGACGCGCTGAAGGAGGACGAGTCTTCCCACTCTGCAGCAACGGCAAAGCGACCAGAGCGGCGGGCTCCTCTGCAAAGGTAATGCGGCAGAAATGATGGAGGCGCCAACCTAGCCTTCCTTTGGCAGGTCCAGCTGCATTGCTCTTCCCACTGTTCACCAGCATCCAAAACCAAACCAAGCAGCAGTTAACAAAGCAGCCTGGCCGGGGACGTGCTGGTGCTAAACCCCAGGCCCAGCAGCCCAGTGGGCGCCGGCCTTGCACCTGACTTCATCTCTCTCGCGGCAGGAACACTACGCCCCCCCGTGGCCCCTGGTGCCCCAGGGTCGGTCACCTGGGCCCCTTGTCCTCTGGCCTCGCTGAGTGTCCTTTGGAATTGTCGTTGTCCTCTGCTGCCGTTGGCTGAGCGCACCCACAGCGTTTTAGATGGTTTGAAACCAGGCTGACTCAGAATCGCTGTGCTGGTTAGATGGGCAGACACAGCCATGCTGACGTGCATCTTTTGGCCCCCTTCCCGCACATGTTCTCCCCCTCTCCCCAAAGACAAGGCCTCCAGCAAGGAGCTAGGCTCTCAGCAAGGAGGCCTGAATGCTGTGGGCACAAGGATGTTAGTGTCATTTGATGTGCTGGTCCTCTTCCTGACATCACAGCAGAAACCAAACTGGATTATTACCCAGAAGGTGGGGAAGTGGGTCTTTTCATCAAGGCAGCTCCCTTTTCCAGATCACTTGCATCAGAGAGAAGTTTTAATCTACCAGTGCTTGGGGACTTGCTTCCTGACACCCTGGTAGACCCTCATCTCTCTGTTCAGGATTAGGCCGGGGAGATGGGAAGATCTTCTCTTATTTTGATTACCCTTAGGAGAGGGACAGCGCTTTTGAAAATGCGAATTCCTCCCATCTTTCCTTCTCCTTCCCTGACACTTATCTGGGCTGCAAAGCAGAATGTTGGTGAAAGGGCGGCTTGTACCAACCCCGCAGGCCGAGTCTGGAACCCCTCAGCCATTCAGTCAAATGGTCCTCCCTCCCCGCTCGTGGCTGTGGCTGTGACTGTGACTGAGCCAGTGTTCCTACTTGGCCTAGGGATGCTGTGCAGCCCACGTCAGCCTGCAGCCTCCTAAGCCTGGCCTAGTCCTCTCCAGGCTGTGTCCCTGGCCTTGGCACTGCTTCTGCTGCGTGCAGGAGGCCGCCCCCCCACCAGGGAGCCCTGCTGAGTCATGCCTTCAGCGGGTACCTGGCCTCCTTGCTGTGGGCTCGGGAGGTGGGAGCTGCAGCCGAGGTCCTGCCATCGGGCAGTGACTCTTCTCACATTCAGAGGTGATCGCCGCCAGAGCACACGTGCTTGGTGTGCCCTTGGTCTCCTGTAAGTTGGCCCCTCGTACCGTGTGCCTCCTCAAGGTAGTACCACCAGCCCGGGGCCGGGCTAACTCTTGCCACCTCCTAAAGGACGGGGTTGGGTCCCTGATTGAGAGTTGGGAAAATCTTCCCTGCTGCGTGAAACCCCTGAGACCATGCGTGAGGCTAGCATCCCACCGGCCAGTTTCAGGAATGGTTTGAGGGGAGGGTGAGAGGAAAACTGTAGGTGTTCTGTCACCCCGGGCGTGCCTGGCATGTTTGCTTCAGAGCAGAGCCAAGCCATGGCAGGCTGGCTCGAAGCGTGTTACCAGGGGCCGAAAGAACTCACTTCCAGTTCGTCCTGAGAGCCTGTTGGGTTGGCTTGTCCTGATTTGGCCGTTCTATGTTCTTCAGTCTTAAACACTCTCTGTGAAGGCCCGGCCAGACCCCCGAGTTTGAGAGGCCACTCAGTGCCATCCGTCAGGAGGAGAGCAGATGCTAACCTACCTCAGCAGCCCCCGCCCTCCCAGCATCCCTGGCTGGCACGCATGCAGGGGCGCCGGGCAGGGTGGTGTGGGAGAGGCTGGGGGATGGACGGGTGATCCCAGCTGCCAGTGCCCCTCCTTGGAGGCTCCGTGATGGGAAGTTATTTTTACCCTCCAGGCTCTGATAGCGACACTATAGTAGGTTACAGGTGCCCCTTCTGAAGGCAGGGCAGGTTCTGGGGGAAGGAGAAGCAGGCCGAGCCAGACCTGCATCTTGGCGGAGAGCCTTTTCCCTTCCTGTCCCAAGGTGGAGCTACCAACGTTTCAGAAACCAGACTCGACACCTGTGCTCTGGCCACCTCTGCAGATGCTCCTCTTGACTTGAAAGCCTTGGCGCCGGGCGGGCTGTTCTGGGATGCATGCAGCTGCGTTTGCTGTGGGGACCTTCTTTCTCGTACCTTTGACTTTCTCCTAAGTGCTGAGTAAGAGGTATAGGGGCGGAGAGTGCGCCCCCTCCCGATTCCACACAGAATTGTAGTCCCTGGGAGCCTTTTTAAATTCAAAGTGGCGCGAAGCCCCCCCACCGCTTAGGGTTTCCTTTGGGCTTCAGCCTCCTTGGTGGTCTGGGCTAGGCCTGGGGGCCAGGAAGGCAGGGAGGTCTGCACGGGACTCAGTCCCCTCCTGGGGCGTCAGCGTCCCAGTGAACAGAACCCGTTCCTGATGGCCGGGGCCTCTGCTTCTGTGGGGAGTGGCCTTTCTCCCCCTCCCGGCTGCCATCCTAGCTCACAGCCCAGCTGCTCAGGAGGGACTGGGCGGGACTGGAGAACTGGGTCTTGACAGATCACTTGGAACTCAGGCCGAGTCTCCGGCCCCGCGAGGAGCCTTCACCAGCTCCCCCCTGGAGCCTAGTTCTCTCGTGAACAGTGACTCCTCTGAAAAGGCTGAGGGTGACCGCCAGTCCCCTGTCCCCTCCCCCCAGCAGCTCGCTCTCTTTACGGAGGGCCCCGAAAAGCACGGGGATTCCGGCTCTGTGCGGCCCCTTTTTGCCCCGAGCTGATCCTGTATCTTTTTGTGTCAGAAGTGCCTTATGTGCCATGGTCTCCTGGCCTCCACTTGCACTGTGTGGCCAGCCCCCCGGGCCCTGGCACAGTTACATGTTAAAGGGACACGGATTGTGACAGTTTCACCTCATTCGTCTTAGCCTCACCGCCACCCCCGCCACTGTCCGGGTCTGGTGGTGTCCGGTTTCTCCCTTGTGTCTGGTGGCTGTGAGGGCCCCTTCACGGGCACCTGGCTGTCAGAGAAGCTCGGGGCTCCCAGGGGCACCAGACCTCCGCGCCTCAGCCCACGTGGTAAGCCTTGCTCATCCAGCTCCCCTTGCACGTGAAAGAGGAGGCACCCTGGCTCTAGCCTCTTCTCATCCATACTGCTTCCCGTTCGACCCCGCGTTTCTGCGGTAAGGTGTTTACTCTCACTTCCCGGTCACAAGCGGCGCTCACAGGTGCCTGTCTGACGTGGGTCCGGGGGGACTGTTGCAGGGCACCCCTCCCCCCCACGCGGTGTGCCCGCCCCTCGCCTGCCTCGTCTTTGCTCTTCCGGGTTGTGCAATACCTCTCCTAGCCAGCGGTCTTTCCCACAGGCCGTCTGTCCCTTCCAGTGCCTGGCCACTGGGGTGGACAGGACCCACGGGAGGGTGGTCGTCATCCCCACAGAAGAAACAGTAGCCACGCTCCCTCTGTTGCTGTCATTCTTGTGACCCTGGTGGCACTCTAAGTGGAACACTGTAGCATCATCTTTGAAGTCCATATAGTTTTAAAACTGTTGAAAAGGAAAAACACCATCCTCATGATGGGGCATTAATAAGTCAGCATCTGGGAATAAGATCCGTGTGACACCTGCGGCATCACCATCAGTTCGCTGTAAGGGTTCTAGAGTTTCTTGTTCGTGTGGAGAGGAAGGAGGTTTTCCTGGGAATCGGCCACACATGGACAGCCCTGGTCATCTGATCAGATCTGACTGGTTGTAAGTACCACCATTTCCTTGGGTACAGATTCAAGTGTTTATGTAATGAGACTACACACCTCATTTTTTCAGTTCCTCTTGTTTAACAAACATCTGAAGGATGAGCTGAGGCTGCCGGTGCCCTGAGCAACTCATAATGCAAATGTGGACAAAGCGTTTTTTTGTTTTTCTACTTTAGCCTGTTCATGTTATGGACCAAATTTCAACAAGGAACTCAAGGAAAATTTGTACCTGCCATATTTATGCTTTCATGTAAAAGGGTTTTTTTTGGGGGGGGGGGCTCTTTTTACTTTCAGTGAACATTTTTCCAAATCCTTTTTTTTTCTGTCCGGTTTTAAAACAAATTACGGTTTTGTATGGATTTTTTTAAATGTACATTTTGAAACAAATGATCGACAAATATTTTTGAAAAACTGAATAAAAGGCCTTGACTTATTCGCCTGCTTGTCTCGGGTATAATTCCTTCTATTCCTTTTTATCTGGATGCTCACATTTGCTTTTTTTTTTTTAAGTTGCAAGCATTATTTTATTCCACCTCTTAGATGGCTATCTGGGAATTGATTAGAGTATGTTTCTCCCCTGAAGACTGAAAAGGATAAGAGCGCTTTAAAATAATGATATCGCTGGCAACTTTATTTTTTGCAAGACTTTGCATCAACTAGTCTTGTTTGTATTGCTCACATTTGCTTTTATATGAAGAACGAGTTTGCATCAATTTCAGCCTCATTTCTAACATTTTTCACTGTCATTTCTTGCGTACATTTGTTCGTTGTGGTCATGTGAGTTAGGGAGTTGGAATTAAGGACGGAGAAGGAGTCAGTTACATTGAGTGGTGGGTAGTAATAAGCCTCATTTTTATTGGTGTCTGTAACAGGGAAGTGTGAACATGGAAAGGAGTGTGGTGACACGGGGTGTGTGGGCAGGAAGCGCCACAAGGAGGCGCACTGTGCCTGATGCCTGCCGTACGACTGCCCCCATCATCCATGGGAATATGTTCCGAGACCCCCCCCCCAGTGGATGCCTGAAACCCCAGAGAGTTCTGGGCCCTAAATATGCTATGTTTTTTCCTACACATACCTACCTATGATGAAGTCTATAAGTTAGGCACAGTAAGAGATTCTAACAATGATAATAAAATAGAACAATTATAACCATATACCATAATGAAAGTTATGTGAATGTGGTCTCTAAAAACATCTTACTGAGCTGCACTCACCCTTCTTCTTACGATGTGAGGTGACTGAGTGCCCGAGTGACAAGGTGGCGTGAGCTGGATGATGCAGACGCTGTGGTGGAGTGCTGGGCTCTACTGGCCTTCTGATGACGCGTCAGGAGAGGATCACTTGCTCCAGGTGACCGTGGATCACTGAGCCCTGACAATGCCGACAGCTGGGGATCCCGGGAGGGACGAAGTGGGAGGGCGCAAGATCTCATCACGCTACTCAGAATGGCACACAGTTTAAAACTTAAGAATTATTTCTGGAGCGTTCCATTTAATATTTCCAGACCATGGCTGACCATGTTTAACTAAAACTGGAAAGTGAAAGAGTGGATAAGGGGGACGACTGTGTTATGGTGTCACTTGGCTAGGAGAGGATGGGGCTAAGTCTGTGTGTAAAAGCCACCAGATGTCAGTGTAGGTGCTGAATAGATGCTGTCTGAGTGTTGGTACCAGCAGTCGGCACAGGACACTGCTGGCATCAGATGGCCTGTTGCCCATGGCTGTCTGCTGTTTTTCCAAAACCATCTCCAGAGAGAGCTTAGGAGATGAGTGCAGTTAGTTGAGGACAGGCATGGGCTATGAGGACCCAACAGGAACCATGTACCTGAGGCAAAGGCACGGTGCCAACGGAGAGCAAGCGGCTCAGCCGGAGAAGCTGGTGACCTTGGGCAGTCGGCCTTTCTGAGCCTGCTTGCTTATCTGGGCTCAGCATTTTGGGGGTGTGTCGGCTGGCTGGTTTGCTTGTTTTCACAGGGAATGGTGGTTGTCTAAGATTTAGGGATAGTAAATGCTAAGTTCATGGTTCAAATAAAGCACTCAATAATTTCTTATAGGAACATGCTCGTGCTCCTTCACCAGCAGGCGAGTCACTCACCCAAGTGACCCTTGATTTTCTGGAAACATCTAGAGACATCTTCTCAGGTACCCCTAAAGCCTACAGATACGGGCTTGATACACTCTAATTAGATGGTATTTTCAGGCCCCTGGTGGTACAGACAGAGTACAGGTAGGAAGGAATCAGAGACAGCATTTATAAAGATGAAGTTGGTGGCTGACGTCAGCTAAGGAGCAGCCCTGCTTCTGAAAAGTCCATCAGAGCTCAGTCGATAACCAGTAGCTGCTACTAGTCTTTTCTGCCTATCTTGAGGCCAGGCTCTCTAAAAGCAGTCAATTTTTTTTTTTTTTAACTACAGCCCACATAAAGAAATGTTTTACATCATGACCCAGTAAATACACACTCATTTGAAACAAAAGTTTCATGAAACAAATCAGTGTACCACACTGTGATATTTCCTATTATCACAGTGTCTGCCTGCCAATGCAGGGGACATGGGTTCGAGCCCTGGTCCGGGAACATCCCACATGCCGCAAAGCAACTAAGCCCGTGCACCACAACTACTGAGCCTGCGCTCTAGAGCCTGTGAGCCACAACTACTGAGCCCGCGTGCCTAGAGCCCGTGCTCCACAACAAGAGAAGCCACTGCAGTGAGAAGCTCACGCACCACAACGAAGAGTAGCTCCCGCTCGCCGCAACTAGAGAAAGCCCGCACGCAGCAACAAAGACCCAACACAGCCAAAAATAAATTTAAATAAATAAATAATAAAATGAAATAAAGTGCAGGCCTACTAATGGGCCTAGAACTGCAATTGGAAAACATGGCCTCTACTTCCCGGCGGGGCGTGGCGGGCAGCACTGTCTGCAGCACCACACCCGACCTGATGTCTGTCTGAGCAAATTCTATGCATCCTCCTCCTGCATTAGTCAGGGTTCTTTCTCCAGAGAAGCAGAACCGATAGGCTGTATATATAGAGAGAAAGAGACTGACGATTAAGGAATTGGCTCCTGTAACCGAGGAAGCTGACAAGCTCCAGTATCTGTAGCCAGAGACCTGGAGGCCTTTGAGGGCTGACGGAGTAGTTCCTGTCTGAAGGCCAGCGGGCTGGAGCCCCAGAAGAGCCAATGTCTCAGTTTGAGTCCAAAAGCAGGAAAAAGCCGATGTCAAAGCAGGCCGAAGGAATCCTCTCTCATTAGGGAAAGGTCAGCCTTTTTGTTCTATTCAAGCCTTTAATGGAATGGGTGGGGCCCACCCACATTGGAGAGGGCCATCTGCTTTACTCCATCCACCAACTCAAATATTAACCTCATCCAGAAACGGCCTCACAGACACACCCAGAAATGTCCAGGCACCCCATATCTCAAGTTGACACATAAAATTAACCATCACAACACCCCTATCTCCCCTCCCTAAATAAGGCACCAACCTTAGCTCCTACAAGATCCAATTTAATTTAGACTTCAGTGGTAAAAGAACCAAAAAGGAAATATAATTTCAAGAGCTCTGTAAATGCCTCTATGAAGAGTACAGGTATACGTAGGCCCAACCTCAAAATACTGTGCTTTCTGTCCTCAGCAGGTCAGTTGGAGAAAGCACGGACGAAGTTATAGTAGTCAATCTTGTCTTCTCCGTGAGAGCACATCCTGATGAGCTGCGGGAGAGAGAAGGGGAGCCCGTGAGAGACAGATGGGCTGCCTTCAGCTCAGCTGCACAGCGCTCTTTAGTGCCTGTCCCTGCCTTTGTAAACCAGCTCAGGCTTTTTATATATCCTTGGCTGATTCTGAAATGATCCTGTAAACCGGGAAGGTAGGTCAGAGTATCCCCATCTTCACGAAATCAAAGCTCAGATGGAGTAAATGGCCTGCCCAAGGTTTCAGGTTTGACATTTGTAAGAGCACTGTCATTCCCGAGGCATTTCTGTTCTTTATTCAATTACAAGACTGTCCATCCAGTCAGCACAGAGTAAGACTTAGAATAGCAGAGGTTGCTGCTATCACAGCCTAACAGAAAAATCTAGTCATGTCACTGCTCAAACCAAGTCCCCTGAAACACCTGTGAGTGGCAGTAAACACACTGATCTGCTGTGGCTACTTTAAGGACATGTGCAAATCCATCCCGCCCCTGCTTTCCCTGTCCCACCTCCCCTGACTGCAGCTCCTCTCTCCCAGGTCAGGTCACAGATAGCACAAATGACTTAGAAATCGAAGGCTGGGTGTGCTGTCAGCCTGAGACTTGGGAAGCTAGATGGGCATTTGGCCCACTTGAACTGTTATCCTTCTACCTGCCTCCCTCACTTCTTGCTAATGTTCCCATCTGAAAAACCCTCATCTCCAACCTAGTCACACTGGCCCCAAACAGAAGGCTTCCCTAAATGACACCTAACTTCCAAACATCCCTTTTTCCTAATGTATCATTAAGAAGGACTACAGCATCACAATGTTCTTCATCAGTGAGAATGTCTCAATAACATTAGCCACCATCGTTGGCAACAGTGCGAGAAAGTTTGTCCCGACTTCTAGGGGAACCCTGGTCAAAGGGGTTTATAACGAAAAAGAGGTATGAAATGCCCTCTTCAGCTCCCTCATGGAAACTCTCGGAGGAGATCGTCCATGTCATCCCTCCACTGGCAGCTGACCACGGACCCCCTACTGGCGGATGCTGCTGTCCAGGGCAGCAGTCACGCCCTCTCCCACGCCAGCCCTACTGATGGGCTAACGTAGGCTGTGAAGGTGTCAAAGGCTCCCACCATCCTGCTCAGTCCACCTTTTCAATCTGCCCTTGGCAGCCACCCTCCTTTAGCCCTGACATGGTTCACTGGCCGCTCTGTGCTGTCTGGCCCCTGCCCACTTAAAGAGATGCCCTACAGCAGCAGTTAGGAAAGGATGCCAATGCCAGACTCAAGGGCAAATGCCATAATCAGGACCAAACAGCAGATCTGATGTGAACACCCCAAGTCTTCCCCAGTTAAAATGAAATACAAATGCAACTGCCTTTGGGAACGAGTGAGCGGTGCCCAGCCTCTGCAATCAACCCCGAACAGGAACTCCTACTCACCTCCTTAACCAAGGAATCATCAACTGGGAGGTGAAAAGAGTCACAGATTTTAAAGAACGTCTCCCTGTCCACATGTCCTGAAGCTTCCTTGTCATAAATTTGAAACATCTTGCGGATGTTGTCCCTGCACGGGCGATCTTTCCCTTGCCTCTGGATCGTGTCTATCAGGGCCTCCAGTTCCTGCACGCCTGGGTCCTCTTCCATTTGCTGGCTGTGGAGAGAGGAGATGGATGGATGTGGTATTTATTCTCGAATGGTCTTACCTCAGTGACCGAAGTTCTCACTTGGTGAAGTTGGGGGAAGCATCTGACGACAAACAGCTCTGATGCTGAGCCGATCAATAACTGAACACTTGCCTGCAGGGGCTGGCAGATGGCTGAGCTCACGGCAGGAACCCTGACTAGGCTCAGCCTCCCTTGCTGCCATCTATTAAATCCCTGCAAAGAGCCAAATCTACCACCACTACCACCCCCAAGTCTGGTGTTTGTGGGAGTCACATGATTGTCATCATCTATGTTACAGAATCTAAAAATAAATGTTTTAGAAACAGACTTAAAAGTAGTATGATGGGGACTTCCCTGGTGGCGCAGTGGTTGAGAGTCCGCCTGCCGATGCAGGGAACACGGGTTCGTGCCCTGGTCCGGGAAGATCCCACATGCTGCGGAGCGGCTGGGCCCGTGAGCCATGGCCGCTGAGCCTGCGCGTCCGGAGCCTGTGCTCCGCAACGGGAGAGGCCACAACAGTGAGAGGCCCGCGTACCGCAAAAAAAAAAAAAAAAAAAAAAATAGTAGTATGATGAAGAAATCAAAGAGGATCAAAAGGGAAACAAAATATCTAGAAGCAAAAATGGAAATACAGTTGACCCTTGAACAAAGCAGGGTTTAGGGGCATCAACCCTTCACACAGTCAAAAATCTGCATATAACTTACGGAACCACATATTCGGAGGGCTGACTGGATCTGCAGATTCAACGCACTAAGGATTGTGTAGTAGTATAATACATATTTACTGAAAAAATGTGCATATAAGTAGATGACACAGTTCAAACCTGTGTTATTCAAGGGTCCCTTGTACTACACACCAAAATTTATGGGATGCAGCAAAAGCAGTTCTAAGAGGGAAGTTCACAGTAATAAATGCCTACATTAAGAAAAAAGAGGGAGTTCCCTGGCGGACCAGTGGTTAGGACTTGGTGCTTTCACTGCTGTGGCCTGGGTTCAATCGCTGGTGGGGGACCAAAGATCCTGCAAGCTGCATGGTGCAGGCAAAATAAATAAATAATAGAAAAAAGAAAGATCTCACATAAACAACCTAGTTTATACCTCAAGGAACTAGAAAAAGAAAAAACTAAGCCTGAAGTTAGCAGAAGAAAGGAAATAATAAAGATCAGAGCAGATATAAAGAGAGACTAGAAAAAGTATAGAAAAGATCAGTGAAACTAAGAGCTGTTTTTTAAAAAAAGATAAACAAAACTGACCAACTTTTAGCTTGACCAATTTTTAAAAAAAGAGAAAAGACTTAAAGTCAGAAATGAGAGGAGACATTACAACTAATACCACAGAAATATAAAGGGTTGGAAGAGGCTACCATGAACAAGTACACATCAACAGACTGGATAACCTGGAAGAAATGGATAAATTCCTGGAAACATACAACCTACCAAGCCTGAATCATGAAGAAGTAGAAAATCCGAACAGACCAATAACAAGTAAGGAGATTTAATCAGTAGTCAAAAACCTCCCAACAAAGAAAAGCCCAGGACCAGACAGTTTCATGGTGAATTGTACCAAACATTTAAAGAATTAATACCAATCCTTCTCAAATTCCTCCAAAAAACTGAAGAGGAGGAAACACTCCCATCCCAAATTCATACTACAAGGCCAGCATTACTTTGACATCAACACCAAACAAGGACACTACAAGAAAAGAAAATTACAGACCAATATCCCTGGTGAACACAAAAGTCCTCAACAAAACAGTAGCATACTGAATTCAACAGCACATTAAAAGGATCGTACATCATGATCAAGTGGGATTTATCCTTACCATGCAAGGATGATTCAACATACACAAATCAATACACCACATTAACAGAATGAAGAATAAAAATCGTATGATCATCTCAATAAATACAGAAAAAGCATCTGACAAAATTCAACATTCTTTCATGATGAAAACTCTCAACAAGTTAGGTATAGAAAGAATGTACCTCAATGTTATAAAGGCCACACATGACAAGCCCCCAGCTAACTTCATACCCAGTAGTGAACAAGACAATGATGCCCACTCTGTAAGATCAGGAACAAGACAAAGATACCTACTCTTGCCACTTCTATTCAACACAGACCTAGCCAGAGAAATTAGGCAAGAAAAAGAAATGAAAGGCATCCAAATAGGAAAGGAGGAAGTAAAACTTTGTTTCCAGATGACATGATCTTAATACCGTATATTAGCCTTTAGAAAATGCTAAAGACTACCAAAAAACTGTTAGAAGTAATCAACAAATTCAGTATACAAAACCAACATACAAAAATTAGTTGCTTTTGAACTTCCCTGGTGGCACAGTAGTTAAGAATCCACCTGCCAGTGCAGGGGACATGGGTTCGAGCCCTGGTCCGGGAGGATCCCACATGCCGCAGAGCAACAAAGCCTGTGCGCCACAACTACTGAGCCTGTGTGCCACAACTACTGGAGCCCACGCACTTAGAGCCCATGCTCTGCAACAAGAGAAGCCACTGCAATGAGAAGCCCGTGCACCGCAACAGAGTAGCCCCCACTCGCTGCAACTAAAGCCCATGCGCAGCAACAAAGACCCAATGCAGCCCAAAATAAAATAAATAAAATTTATTTAAAAATTAGTTGCTTTTCTATATACTGACAATGAACTATCGAAAGAAAAATTAAGAAAATGATTTCATTTACAATAGCTTTTTAAAAATTACTTAGTAATAAATTTAACCAAGAAGGTGAAAGGCCTATACATTGAAAACTGTAAGACATTGATCAAAGAAACCGAAGAAGGCAAATGGAAAGATATTTTGTATTCTTGAATTGGAAGAATTAACACTGTTAAAATGTTCATACTATGCAAAGCCATCTATAGATTCAATGCAATCCCCACCAAGATTCCAATGGCATTTTTCACAGAAATAGAAAAAAAATCCTAAAATTCATATGGAACTACGAAAAACAAAATAAAAACCCAAATAGCCAAAGCAATACTGAGAAAGAAGAACAAAGCTGGAGACATCACACTTCCTGATTTCCAACTGTATTACAAAGCTATAGTAAGCAAATCAGTATGGAACTGCTATAAAAACAGACACATAGACCAAAGGAATAGAACAGAGAGCCCAGAAATAAGCCCACACATATATGGTCAACTAATCTTTAACAAGGGTGCCAAGAATACACAATGGAGAAAGGATAGACTTCAGTAAATGGTGCTGGGAAAACTGGATATCCACATGCAAAAGAATGAAACTGGGGGCGGAGTCAAGATGGCGGTGTGGGAAGACACAGAGTTTCTGTCTCCCCACAACTAGGGTGCCTGCTGGACGCTGGTGGGGGACCTTGATGCCCAAGGAGACAGGAAGAACCCCCAAGCGAACTGGTAGGACATCAGGGGACTGAGTGGGGAGGAGAAGTGGAGGCCAGACAGGACCAGAGCCCCTGAGAGGCGGCTGAGGAGGGGGGAGGGGTTCGCACACCTGGAGGCACCCTCAGGGGCTCAGATCGGTGGGGAGGGCACCCAGCATTTCCCCTGCCCAATGGGCCAGGGAAGTCTGCCCAACTCTCAGGCCAGGTCCTACGCCCTCAGAGGACCCCTGCAGGCCAAGGTGGCCCTGGGGGTGTAGGGGGAGAACAGGAGAGGCAGGTGGGAGAGACCCTCCAGGACCAGTGGGTGTCTGCCCCACCCACTCGAGCCCAGGAAGCCTACTGGGCTCCCAGGTGGGGTCCCCTGTCCTCTGAGACTGGAGGCAGGAGGGACGCCTGGGCCCCCTCTGTTGAGCCTAAGCCCCACCCCCAACAGCCTCCAGGACCTTTTCCAGCCCTGTGGGTCCTAAGCATAGGCCCTGCCCACCCCACCCAAACCCCACTCCTGTTTAGGCCCTGCCCTCCACAGCCAAGGCCTTTTCCACCTTTTTTTAAAAAAAATTTTATCCTCCTCTTTTTTACTATTGTGGTTCTGTTTTATCTTCTGGTTGTTGTTTCATCTATATTTTTATTTTTATATTCTTTCTAACATATCTGTTAGTTTCCTAGTCTAATTATATTTTTTACTTTGTTATTGTTCTCCTTTCTTTTGTTGCCGCCCCGCACGGCTTGTGGGATCTTGGATCACAAGCCGGGGTTCAGGCCGAAGCTCCTGTGGTGGGAGCTCTCAGTCTGAACCACTGGACTAACAGAGAACCTCAGACCCCAGGGAATACTTATCGGAGTGAGGTCTCCTGGAGGTCCTCATCTTGGCACCAAGACCCAGCTCTACCCAACAGCCTACAAACTCCAGTGTTGGAAGCCGCAGGCCAAACAACCAGTAAGACAGGAACACAATCCCACACATTAAAAAAAAAAAAAAAAAATGAGATGACAAAAAAATATGTCACAGATGAAGGAGCAAGGTAAAAACCTACAAGACCAAACAAATAAAGAGAAAATAGGCAATCTACCTGAAAAAGAATTCAGAGTAATGATAGTAAATGTGATCCAAAATCTCAGAAATATAATGGAGGAACGGATTGAGAAAATACAAGAAATGTTTAACAAAGATCTAGAAGAACTAAAGAAGAAACAGAGATGAACAACACAATAACTGAAATGAAAAATACACTAGAAGGAATCAATAACAGAATAACTGAGGCAGAAGAACGAATAAGTGAGCTGGAAGACAAAATGGTGGAAATAACTGCTGAGGAGCAGAATAAACAAAAAAGAATGAAAAGAATTGAAGACAATGTCAGAGACCTCTGGGACAACACTAAACGCACCAACATTCAAATTATAGGGGTCCCAGAAGAGGAGGAGAAAAAGAAAGTATCTGAGAAAATATTTGAAGAGATTATAGTTGAAAACTTCCCTAACATGGGAAAGGAAATAGTCACCCAAATCCAGGAAGAACAGAGAGCCCCATGCAGGATAAACTCTAGGAGAAGCACACCAAGACACATATTAATCAAACTAACCAAAATTAATTTCAAAGAAAAAACACTAAAAGCGGCAAGGGAAAAACAAAAAATAACATACAAAGGAATCCCCATAAGGTTATCAGCTGATTTTTCAGCAGAAACTCTGCAGGCCAGAAGGGAGTGGCAGGATATACTTAAAGTGATGAAAGAGAAAAACCTACAACCAAGATTACTCTACCCAGCAAGGATCTCATTCAGATTCGATGGAAAAATCAAAAGCTTTTCAGACAAGCAAAAGCTAAGAGAATTCAGCACTATCAAATCAGCTTTACAACAAATGCTAAAGAAACTTCTCTAGGCAGGAAACACAAGAGAAGAAAAAGACCCACAAAAACAAACCAAAAACAGTTGAGAAAACAGTAACAGGAACATACATATTGATAATAACCCTGAATGTAAATGGATTAAATGCCCCAACCAAAAGACACAGACTGGCTGAATGGATACAAAAACAGGCCCATATATATGCTGTCTACAAGAGACCCACTTCAGACCTAAGGACACATACAGACTGAAAGTGAAGGGATGGAAAAAGATACTCCATGCAAATGGAAATCAAAAGAAAGCTGGAGTAGCAATACTCGTATCAGATAAAATAGACTTTAAAATAAAGACTGTTACAAAAGATAAGGAAGGACAGTACGTAATGATCAAGGGATCAATCCAAGTAGAAGATGTAGCAATTGTAAATGTTTATGCACCCAACATAGGAACACCCCAATACCTAAGGCAAATGCTAACAACCATGAAAGGGGAAATCGACAGTAACACAATAATAGTAGGGGACTTTAACACCCCACTCACACCAAAGGACAGATCAAACAGAAAATAAATAAGGAAACACAACCTTTAAATGACACAACAGACCAGATAGGTTTAATTGATATTTATAAGAACATTCTGCCTGAAAGTAGCAGAATACACTTTCTTTTCAAGTGCACATGGAAGATTCTCCAGGATAGATCACATCTTGGGTCACAAATCAAGCCTCAGAAAATTTAAGAAAACTGAAATCATATCAAGCATCTTTTCTGACCACAACGCTATGAGACAGGGACTCAATTACAGGAAAAAAACTGTAAAAACACAAATACATGGAAGCTAAACAGTGCGCTACTAAATAACCAAGAGATCACTGAAGAAATCAAAGAAGAAATAAAAAAATACACAGAAACAAATGACAATGAAAACACGACAACCCACAACCTATAGGACGCAGCAAAAGCAGTTCTAAGAGGGAAGTTTATAGCAATTCAATCTCACCTCAAGAAACAAGAAAAATCTCAAATAAACAATCTAACCCTACACCTGAAGCAACTACAGAAAGAAGAACAAAGAAAACCCAAAGTCAGTAGAAGGAAAGAAATCATAAAGATCAGAGCAGAAATAAAAGAAATAGAAACAAAGAAAACAATAGCAAAGATCAATAAAACTAAAAGCTGGTTCTTTGAGAAGATAAAATTGATAAACCCTTAGCCAGACTCATCAAGAAAAAAAGAGAGAGGACACAAATCAATAAAATTAGAAATGAAAAAGGAGAAATCACAACTGACACTGCAGAAATACAAAGGATTATAAGAGACTACTACAAACAACTATATGCCAATAAAATGGACAACCACGAAGAAATGGACAAATTCTTGGAAAGGTACAATTTTCCAAGACTGAACCAGGAAGAATTAGAAAGTATAAACAGACCTATCACAAGTAATTAAATTGAAACTGTAATTAAAAATCATCCAACAAACCAAAGTCCAGGACCAGATGGCTTCACAGGCGAATTCTATCAAACATTTAGAGAAGAGCTAACACTGATCCTTCTCAAACTCTTCCAAAAACTTGCAGAGGGAGGAACACTCCCAAATTCATTCTACAAAGCCACCATCACCCTGATACCAAAACCAGAAAAAGATATCACAAAAAAAGAATACTACAGACCAATATCACTGATGAAGACAGATGTAAAAATCCTGAACAAAATACTAACTAACAGAATCCAACAACATATTAAAAGGATCATACACCATGATCAAGTGGGATTTATCCCAGGGATGCAAGGATTCTTCAGTATACGTAAGTCAATCAATGTGATACGCCATATTAACAAATTAAGGAATAAAAACCATATGATCATCTCAATAGATGCAGAAAAAGCTTTTGACAAAATTCAACACCATTTATGATAAAAACTCTCCAGAAAATGGGCATAGAGGGAACCTACCTCAACATAATAAAGGCCATATATGACAAACCCACAGCAAACATCATACTCAATGATGAAAAACTGAAAGCATTTCCACTAAGATCAGGAACAAGACAAGGATGTCCACTCTCGCCACTATTATTCAACATAGTTTAGGAAGCCCTAGCCATGGCAATCAGAGGAGAAAAAGAAATAAAAGGAATACAAATTGGAAAAGAAGAAGTAAAATTGTCACTGTTTGCAGATGACATGATACATAGAAAATCCTATACCACCAGAAAACTACTAGAACTAATCAATGAATTTGGTAAGGTTGCAGGATACAAAATTAATGCACAGAAATCTCTGGCATTCCTATACACTAACAATGAAAAATCAGAAAGAGAAATTGAGGAGACAATCCCATTTACCACTGCAACAAAAAGAACAAAATACCTAGGAATAAACCTACATAAAGAGGTGAAAGACTTGTACTCAGAAAACTATAAAACACTAATGAAAGAAATCAAAGATGACAGAAACAGATGGAGAAATATACTATGTTCTTGGATTGGAAGAATCAATATTGCAAAAATGACTATACTACCCAAAGCAATCTACAGATTCTATGCAGTCCCTATCAAACTAACAACGGCATTCTTCACAGAATTAGAACAAAAAATTTTACTATTCGTATGGAGACACAAAAGATCCCGAATAGCCAAAGCGATCTTGAGAAAGAAAAATGGAGCTGGAGGAATCAGGCTCCCTGACTTCTGACTATACTACAAAGCTACAGTAATCAAGACAGTATGGTACTGGCACAAAAACAGAAACATAGATCAATGGTATGGGACAGAAAGCCCGGAGACAGACCCACGCACATATGGTCACCTAATTTACGACAAAGGAGGCAAGAACGTACAATGGAGAAAAGACAGCCTCTTCAATAAGTGGTGCTGGGAAAACTGGACAGCTACATGTAAAAGAATGAAATTAGAACACTCCCTAACACCATACACAAAAATAAACTCAAAATGGATTAAAGACCTAAATGTAAGATCAGACACTATAAAACTTAGAGGAAAACATAGGAAAAACACTCTGACATAAACCACAGCAAGATCTTTTTTGACCCACCTCCTAGAGTAATGAATATAGAAACAAAAATAAACAAATGGGACCTAATGAAACTCAAAAGCTTTTGCACAGCAAAGGAAAACATAAGGCAAAAAGACAACCCTCAGAATGGGATAAAATATTTGCAAATGAAACAATGGACAAAGGATTAATCTCTAAAATATACAAACAGCTCATGGAGCTCAATATCAAAAAAACCAAATAATCCAATTAAAAAATGGGTGGAAGACCTAAATAGACATTTCACCAAAGAAGATATACAGATGGCCAAGAGGCACATGAAAAGATGCTCAACATCACTAATTATTAGAGAAATGCAAACCGAAACTACAATGAGGTATCACCTCACACTGGTCAGAATGGCCATTATCAAAAAATCTAGAACAATAAATGCCAGAGGGGATGTGGTGAAAACGGAACCCTCCTGCACTGTTGGTGGGAATGTAAATTGATACAACCACTATGGAGAACAGTACAGAGGTTTCTTAAAAAACTAAAGTAGAACTACCATATGACCCAGCAATCCCACTACTGGGCATATGCCCTGAGAAAACCATAATTCAAAAAGAGACGTACGGGGCTTCCCTGGTGGCGCAGTGGTTGAGAGTCTGCCTGCCGATGCAGGGGACACAGGTTCGTGCCCCGGTCCAGGAAGATCCCACATGCCACGGAGCGGCTGGGCCGTGAGCCATGGCCGCTGAGCCTGCGCGTCCGGAGCCTGTGTTCTGCAACGGGAGAGGCCACAACAGGGAGAGGCCCGCATACCGCAAAAAAAAAAAGAGAGACGTATGTACCACAATGTTCATTGAAGCACTGTTTACAATAGCCAGGATATGGAAGCAACCTAAATGTCCATCGACAGATGAATGGATAAAGAAGATGTGGCACATATATACAATGGAATATTACTCAGCCATAAAAAGAAACGAAACTGAGTTATCTGTAGTGAGGTGGATGGACCTAGAGTCTGTCATACAGAGTGAAGTAAGTCAGAAAGAGTAAAACAAATACTGTATACTAACGCATACATATGCAATCTAAAAAAAAGTGGTACTGATGAACCTAGTGGCAGGGCAGGAATAAAGACGCAGACATAGAGAATGGACTTGAGGACATGGCGGGGGGCGGGGACAGAGGGGGAAGCTGGGGCAAAGTGAGAGTAACATCAACATGTAACAGTTAGCTAGTGGGAAGCAGCAGCATAGCACAGGGAGATCAGCTTGGTGCTTTGTGACGACCTAGAGGGGTGGGATAGAGGCTCAAGAGGGAGGGGATATGGGGATATATGTATGCACATGGCTGATTAACTTTGTTGTACAACAGAAACTAACACCGTATTGTGAAGCAATTATACTCCCATAAAGATCTATTTAAAAAAAAAAAAAGAAACTGCATCCCTATTTTATACAATTCAAAAAAATTAACTCAAAATGCATTGAAGACCTAAACATAAGACCCGAAACTGTAAAACTCCTAGAAGAAAACATAGGAAAAAAGGTCCTTGACACTATTCTTGGCAATGATTTTTTGGATATGACACCAAAAGCACAGGCAACAAAAAACAAAAATAAACAAGTAGGACTACATCAAACTAAAAAGCTTCTGCATGGAAAAGGAAATAATCGACAAAACAAAATAATCAACAGAGTGGGAGAAAATATTTGCAAACTGTCTTCGTCCATTCAGGCTGCTATAACAAAAAACTAGAGACTGGGTCGCTTATAAACAACAGAAATGTATTTATCACAGTTCTGGAGGCTAGAAGTCCAAGCTCATGGCGCCACAGATTCCATGTGGTGGCTAGTGAGGGCTCTCTTCCTGATTCATGGCCAGTGCTTTCTCATTGTGTCCTTGAAAGGTGGAAGGGGGCTAGTCAGCTTCTGAGGCCTTCTTTATAAAGCCATTAATTACCTCCCAAAGGCTCCACCTCTTAATAGCATCACATCAGGACATCAAAATGAATTCTGGGGGGACACAAACATTCAAACCATAGCACAAACCATATATCTGATAAGGCATTAAGATCTGAAATATATAAGGAATTCACATGTATCAACAGCAAAAAACCCAAACAATTCGATTAAAAAATGGGCAGAACTAAAGAGACATTTTTCCGAAGAGGACATACAAATGGACAATAGGTACAAGAAAAGATGCTCAGCATCGCTAATCATCAGGGAAATGGAAATCAAAACCACAGTGAGGTATCACCTCACAACTCTTAGGATAGCAATTCCCAACAGTGGTGGGAATTGGTGTAGCCACTATGGAAAACAGTAAAGAGGTTCCTCAAACAATTAAAAATAGAGCTACCATATGCTCCAACAATCCCACTTCTGGGTGTGTATATATATATATGAAGGAAACAAAATTAGTATCCCAAAGAGACATCTGCACTCTCATGTTCTTTGTAGCATGATTCACAATAGCCAAGATATGGAAACAACCAAACTGTTCCTTGAGAGATGAACAGATTTAAAAAAGAAGTCCTGCCACTTGCAACAACATAAATGAACCTGAAGGACATTATGACTAGTGATTTTAGACATATTAAAAAATGCTGAACTCATAAAAACAGAGAGTGGAAGGGTGGTTGCCAGGGGCTGGAGAGTAGGGGGAAAAAGGAGATGTTGGTCAAAGGGTACACTCAGTTACAAGGTGAATAAGTTCTGGGGATCTAAGGCACAGCACTGTGACCATATAGTTCTGTATACCTGAAATTTGCTAAGAGAGTAGATTTTAAGCATTCCCGCCACTCACCCACAAGAATAAATGGTAACTATGTGAGATGGTGGATGTGTTAACTGACTTGACTGTGATAATCACTTCACAGTGTATATGTATATCAAATCATCACATTGTACGCTTTAAATATATATGGTTTTGTCAATTATGCCTCAATAAAATTGGCAGAGGAGAAGTAGTATGATGAATTTGGAGCCAAGTTCCGGGATGGCTGGTCTGGTCACTGTGTGCAATGGATTAAGGAAGAGAGTGGAGGTGGGCAGATGAGTCAGGAGGCACTGTGGGTGCCTCAGCAAACACTGGTGGGTACCTGCCCAATATTCACCCTCTCCTTTTTCATAACAGAGCCCTCACTTTGTCTGGAGCAGCAATCAGGAGTGGCCGAGTGATACAGCCCAGACAATGAGATGTAAGGAGAAGTTGCTAGGTGGTGCTTCTGGATAAGCCCTTTAAAAACAGGAAAGACATGACAAGATTGGCTTTTCAGTCTCTTACCCCTTTGTCCTTCCCCTCTTCCTGCCTGGAATATAGATGCAGTCCTGGAAATGGAACATTCACTTGTAACCACAGAGAGGAAAGCATGAGGACAAAAGCTACTTGCTCAGAATATCTGAGGCGAGAGAGAAGTCAGGTCTCTACTGGGCTGGGAAAGCTCTGGACCACTGACCTCCAGACATTGTGTTCCATAAGAAAACATAAAACTCCACTGGGTTAAGCTAATATAAATTTGTTTCTGTTGTTACTGCTGCTGTTAAGTTCACATAAATGCAATTCCAAACTGATTGAGTGCTTTAAATTAGGAAATGGTGGTGAGAATGAAAAGAAGTCAGAGGCAAGAGATATTGTAGAATAAAATAAAAGAACTTAGCAGCATATTGAGTATGGTGCAGAATAGAAGACGAGGTTTCAAATCAAGGTAAATGGAGCCCTGAGGTGACCAAGAGAAAGAGGGGAGCTGACATTCACTGCTTGCCTCCTGTGTGCCAGACACCAGGCTGGTGCTTTACACACATTATCACAACTCACTGTCATCACCACTTGATGAGGCAGATGAACAGAAAGAAGGAAGAAGGATGAAGGAACAGCAGGTGTGCCAGGAAGGTGAAGACAACAGTGGTCTCAATTTTAGCTGTACGAAGTGAGAGGTGCTGGTGGCTCAGATGCATGGAGACCCATCGAGCAGGCAGACAGGAGTCTGGGAGCAGAATCAGGAGAACGTCAGGATGGAGAGCGACTTATTCAGACACTCTACGATGTGATGAGATCGTCCAGAGTTTAGAGACAGAGAACAGGAGGACCAAAACCAGAACCTTGAGAAACACCAACCTAGTAGACAGAAATAGGAAAAAGATACAAAGAATAAGCTTCCAGGGAAGTAGGAGGAGTATCAGAGGCTCTGACTTTCTAGAACTCAAAAGAAAGGGTTTCAAAAAGGGGGTGGTAAAGAGTAATTTACATTATATGTAGATCAGAAAGGCTCAACACTAGACCAGGGGGTTGGCCCAGAGGCCAAAGCCAGCCGGCAGCCTGTTTTTCTAAATAAAGTTTAATCAAAATACAGCTACACCTACTCATTTACACACTGTCTATGGCTGCTTTCACCCCACAGGTGCACAGCTGAGTAGTTACAACAGAGATTCTGGAATGGCCTACAAACCTGAATTATTTACTACTCTTTGCAAAAAAGTCTGCCAACCTCTGCCCTAGACAATGAGCTCCTATTCCCTCACCTGGCTGCCTAGATGTTTATTAAAGTCTGGCATATGGTGCAGGCGCCAATATCACTGAATTAATGAATAAATGACAAAAGACCATTAGATTGGAAAACAATCAGTAACCTCAAGTAAACAACTTCTGAAGAGTGTCTGGATACGAGAGCAGTCAGAGAGGAGGCGGTGACAGACACAGAAGAATTAAATTTGGAGAAATGGGAGCTACTTAGCTGTGACAAGAAGGTAAAGAGATAAGTAAAGAAACACTCTAAGGTGAAGAGTAGGAAAACAGAAGCAGCTCACACTGGATCACTGGGTCTGTCTGAGACCATCTGCAAAGTGAATACAGAGGTGCTTGGGGCTTCAAGAAAATGGAAAAGAAAGTGAGACTATTTGGAAATGCCTATA
The DNA here is from genome assembly GCF_059928025.1 of Delphinapterus leucas. Classification (NCBI taxonomy): domain Eukaryota; kingdom Metazoa; phylum Chordata; class Mammalia; order Artiodactyla; family Monodontidae; genus Delphinapterus; species Delphinapterus leucas. The sequence continues at coordinate 25,740,701 of NC_143138.1, forward strand.
TGGGAAAAATTGCTGCAAGTGAAAAAGAGAAGATGAAAAGGATTGTCGAGCAGGGGAGGAGGGTCCTCCTGAAGCTGAAGAGCACAGACGGGCAAGTCAACCAAACAAGGACAAGATATGCGAACACGCGGGTGTTCATGCTCTTCACACGGGGAGGGTTTGTGCAGAGGAGTGGGCTTATGAGCAATCTGTTATCTGTAAGTCTGAGTTCAGTGTACAGCAATGAAGACCCAAGCCTGAAAAGAACTTCAGATGAAGTCAATACTCCAACCACTTGTGCACTGTTTTAATCTTCCAGCTCAGAGAAGGAAGATGGCTAACTGCAAATTTCATCATCCTGTAACTAACACTTGATATAAAAAGTTCTCAGGCCTGACAAGTACTCAGGATCCCTTTTCATTATTCTTAGCAATGATTACTCAAATACAGGATTTGTATTTCCTTAGAGCATGACCTTTGTATTCATATCACCTTCAAGCATCTTCTCTCATTCACCTCTCTGACCCATCACAAGAGAAGAGGGGTAAAGTGAGGATCAAAACAAGGATAGCCATGGATATCTTAACCCAGAACTTGAATTTCTCTTTATCTTATTCTAAGACACCAATACCTTCTCTTGACCCCACTTCGCCGGCCAGCTACTCCCCCATTTTTCTGTTCCCCTTTGCACCAACTTCCTCAAGAGGGGGCTATACTTCCAAGCTCGAATTCCTCTCCTCCCATTCTCTTAAGACCACTCCCGCCCCTCCTATTCCAGTGGAAGTCTGCACTGAGGTCCCCAGTGTCCCCTACACATTGCTAAATCCCCATGTGACACAATGAATCACTGTCTTCCTTGATTTGCAGGCAATTCTTGTTTTTGCAAGGCTCAGATATGCATGAATTTCACTTACCACCATCTGGTTAAATAACCCAGTCCCTCAACAACACAGTTCAAATTTCAGTTAGTAACTGTGAGTAACTGCCTCAAGTGCAAATTGTCAGATTTTCAGTCCACGAATCATTACACAAGTAATAGATGTGCATCACGATCAGCGACAATCATATCACTTCTTTGAAAGTCTGTCAGTGACTGATCACTGGGCATCTGTTTTTCAAGTCACACACAGACAGCAAAGTGTGTAGCTTATGTTGCCTCCTTTTCTCTAAAGGATAAACTCAAGTGACATTTTACAAAAATGGATAACTGAAAGAGAGAACTGGTCGACAAAGATGAGAGCGTGGCAAAGAAACCAAAAGAGGTAGAGCTAGAAGCAGAATTCAAGTCAAACACAATGGAGTTAGAGAAGAAATAGCTGACCGTGGGAATGCTGACACTGCCGTGGTTTAAGAGACTCTCGATGTGCAGGCAGAGGACCCTAGCAAAGGCTGGCTTATTGACATAAATGAGGGAAGTGGTCGTAACGAAAAGGATGAAGACACACGCCTTGGAGCAACTAAGCCCGTGCACCACAACTACTGAGCCTGCACTCTAAAGCCCTCGAGCCACAACTACTGAAGCCCATGCACCTAGAGCCCATGCTTTGCAGCAAGAGAAGCCACTGCAATGAGAAGCCCGCGCACCGCAACGAAGACCCAATGTAGCCAAAAAAAGAAAAAAAAGGATGAAGATATCCCAGATGCCAGCAAACAAAAAACTTCACATTAAAAGAACTCTGAGATATTTCACTCATTAAAGGAACTCTAGGATGTATTTCGCAACATCGAAAGCAAAAATAATAAAATGTTGGAAGTCAATCCAAACTTGGAAAGGAATATGACAATTTGCCGAGGCACAGAAAAGACGTTCACTCTGTATCATAAGTTACATGACAAGAAGGCAAGCACTGTTCCAACTACTCTTAATATGCTTTTTATAAAGAAATAAAACACTTTGAATTCTCAATGTTGCCAATGTCTTAAATTACAGTGCACTAACAAAAATCAATTTTACTACTTTTCATTTCCCTATACATTTATAACCATCAGAGCTTTTCATGTTTTGACAAAAATTTTTTAAAGTTGCAGAACAGCAGTAAATTTTCCCATTGGTGCTGAGATTGTTCTCATGGTCACGTTTACAGTCCCTACTGTGCAAAAGGGGACGGCCTGGGTTCAGGACACCACACCCACTTGGTTTTCTTCCTGCCTCACTAGTCGTCCTGCTCAGTTTCTCTTCCCAACTCAGTGCTGGAGAACCCCAGAGCGCAATCCTTGGAGCTATTCTCTCTTCTTTGTCTACAATGACTACCTGAGAGATTTCACCCAGTCTCATGGCTGAAAATATCATCTATATGCCCACAACTCCCACAGTCCCAGACCTCTCACCTGAGCTCCAGATTTATATATCCAACAGCCCGTTTGATCTCTCTACTTGAATATCTAATAGGTATCTTAAACCTAGTACATTGGACTTCCCGGGTGGCGCAGTGGTTAAGAATCCGCCTGCCAATGCAGGGGACATGGGTTTGGAGCCCTGGTCGGGGAAGATCTCCAAACCCATGGAGCAACTAAGCTCGTGCGCCACAACTACTGAGCCTGTGCTCTAGAGCCTGCGAGCCACAACTACTGAGCCTGCGGGCCACAACTACTGAAGCCCGCGCACCTAGAGTCCATGCTCTGCAACAAAAGAAACCACTGCAACGAGAAGCCTGCACACTGCAACGAAGAGTAGCATCCTCTCGCCGTGACTAGAGAAAGCCTGTGTGCAGCAATGAAGACCCAACATAGCCAAAAAATAAATAAAATTAAATAAAAATTAAAACGAAAAAAAAAAAACCCTAATATATTCCAAACGGAAATCCCTCCTGCCTCCGCCCTGCCAGAAAAAACCCTCCTCTACCCACAGTAGACTTCTTCCCCATCTCAGTTGGTGGCAACTCCTTTCCAGCTGCTCAGGCCAAAAACCTTAGTCATCCTTACCTACTCTCTTATCTCCCCTATATCATCTGTCTGAATCCTTATTAGCTCTACCTTAAAATATACCCCAAATCAGACCACTTCTCCCCACCTTCACTGATACTACCCTGGTCCATGCACCATCATCTCTTGCCTAAATCACTGCCACATTCTCCTAACTAATCTCCCTCTGAATCTATTCTTAACACAACAGCCCCTTCTTTTAAAACACATGTCAAATGGTGCCCCTCCTCTACTCGGAAGCCCCATGGTGGTTCTCGCTTTCACTCAGAGGAAAGCCACCACCCTTCCAGAGACCTAGCAGGTCCTACACAACCTGGGCCCTTGCTAACTTCCTACCTCCAGCTTCTGCTTCTCTTCCTCACTCCTCCACTGCCGCCACTCACCAGCCTACTTCTTGCCAGTGTTACCTGTGTGCTCCGAGTGTGCTAATACGTAGGGTCTTAGCACTCACTGCTCCCTCTCTTCCTGGAAAGCTCTCCCTCCACACGTCCACGCAGCTGACTCCTTTACCTTCACGTGTCTGCTCAGTGCCACCTTCTCAAGGTGTGACCACCTCCCCCAACCAACTGCAACCCACCCCCACCTTCCAGAACCCTTATCACCCTTGTTTTGCTCCACTTCCCCACAGCACTCATCACCCAACACACTGCATAACTAACTTACTGGTGCTGTTTATTAGCTATCTCCCGCTGCTTAGAGGGTCAACTCCATGAGGGCAGCAACTTCTGGTCTATTTTGTTTACTGATAAAAGCCTAAGGGCCTAGTGATAGTGTCTGATACATACAAGGCACTCAATAATTATTTGCTAAATATATGAAGTTGAAAAAGTTCTAAGTTACTAGTTATTATATTGGACCCAGGTAACCTAGGTTGTCTAAGACCTTTCATTGGTGAGGGAAATCCGAAAATCTAAAATGTGATCATCCATTCATTTTAAGAACTGCTTCCTGAATATCTCATTGTGCCAAAGCCAAAATGGACCGTAGATGGTCAAACATACTTGTCCAATTCTGGTGCAGGAGCTCCTTGCTTTCGAACACGGCTCTGAACTGACAGGAGTGCTTCTGGTGAATACTGGGCAGCATTGCTCTCCATGTATTTCAGAACACAGTCGTCTGTATCAAGGATGACGAACCGGTGGCCAAACACTGGGGAAAGGGTAGAAATACACTTTGCCTGGTTATGCTCTTATCAGGCAACCGAGAGTAAAAATTCACAGATATGTATTTGTGACCTAGACTAATGAACTTTCAGTTGCTCTCTAAACTAATATGCACTAGTTTGCTCGGTGTTTAGGGAGCTCAGAGTTTTCATCTACAGCCAACAAATGCAACTAATTTACAATTTAATTGATAAAGGAGATTTATACACTGTACCACATGTACAGCTGGACTGCAGACTAACTGCTTCCTACAAGGGTTAACTGAATTAAATTCCCAATAAGAAGAACCCATTCACTTGGCCAGAAAGAGAGCCTGAACTGTGTTGAGACTTACCCTCAATCACAGCACCAATGAAGAAGTCACTGGGGCCATAATAGATGGGGTTTTCCACCGAGGAACCTGGTTTGACAACTTTAGTTCTGCCAAGATACTTGCCCCCAATGATACCAGAATTGCGAACAGGAGGCTCAAAGATACTGATCATGTCAGTGGCTAGAAAATAAGAGAAGACAAATCGGCGGTCTTTGTCCTCTGGGATGGGGGATTCCTGGAAAGGTGAAGAAAAGAGTATATTATGAAGGTACGTGATCTACGCAGAAGCCTCAAACTGAAATATCTACGGGGACTAGGGTACAATATAAGCCTAACATATGAAGTATAATATAAATGAACAGTATGGGGTGGGGCTCCGGGGGCCGGGAAAGGACATACCTCATCTAAGGGAGGCTGCCCCAACTCACCTCCACTTGACTGTTGCCATGTGGGAATGAATATAGGCCCAATGTTGCTAGATCCAATTTTTCATGAGAAAACAGAAATCTGGATTACTATATAAAAACCCTGACTTTAAAATGTTGACTTCAACTCTTTAAAAGCACCAGGCAGGCCAAAGAAAACATATGGGCTACATTCTGTCCACAGGCTGCCAGTCTGAAACCTCGTGGCTGACATTATGTTCAACTTCGAGGACACTAAAGTGATTATGCAAAGCTTATGCCTTTAAACAAATCCATTTTTATACATAATTTAAAAAAGAAAATTTAAGAAGGGAGGAAGGAGTAATATGTCATAGAGTTGAAGTGATTCTGAGAAACTACGTTGTTGATAAGACTTTTCCTAAATCAAATCACCGAGAAACAAATTCCAGACTGAACAAGCCTAAATACAGACATGCTTATTCTTGACTAAAATCCTCTCACATCACAATTTCAGCACACACCTTCTCATTCAGACCATGGAATTATCTGTGTCATAATTTCTCATTTAGTAGAGAAAGTCATTGGATTTCCTCTTAGTAAAATAATTTCCTCATACCATTCCCTGACAGTCTCCAAACTTTTTTTGTTGAACACCCTTATAATAAAAAAATTTTTTTAAACAAATAAAAATAAAATCACATCATTCCTCTCCTCTCAAACCTCCAGAGGATTCCCATCACACTTAGAATAAAATAAAGTTCTAAGCAGGACTACAGGCACGGGTGTACAAGGGGGTTGGGAGCAACAGCTCACCCTGGCAGGAAGGAGTATTTAAAAATTTGTTTTTAATTGTTTTTGCCATTTTATTTTGAACTAAGTTTATCAGACTTACAGAAAAGTTGCATAGTTGAGAATTCTCGTAAGCCCATCACCAAGCCTCACCTAACAGTAATATCATAGCACAGTTATCATAATCATAACATAATCCTAGCACAGTTATCAAACCCAGAAAATGATGGTATAATGCTTTAAATAAACTACTGTCCTTATTCAAATTTCACCTGTTTTCCACTTATGTTCTTTCTCTGTTTCAGGATCCTATACTGCATTAGTTGTTATTTCTCTTTAATCTCATCCAATTTGTGACAGTTCCTCAGTCTGCTCTTGTCTTTCATGACCCTGACATAAGTACTGGTCAATTATTTTGTTGACTGTCCCTCATGCATCTCACTTTTGCATCTTTGGCAAAAATACCACAGGGGGGGAAAAAAAACACGTCCTTCTCTGTGCATATCAAGGAGTTCATGATAACAAAACATCTTTTTATTGGTGATGTTGAACTTGATCACTTGGTTAAGAAGATACCTGGTGGGTTTCTCCCCTGTAAAGTTACCATCTTTCCCTTTGCAGTTAGTAAAAATCTTGAGGGAGATACTTTGAAACCATGAAAATCTTGTTTCCCCTCAAAGGTTTTCCCACTAATTTTAGCATCCCTCGATGGACCTTGTCAGCAACAAGTACTGCTGAGGTGTGTGCTTAATGGTAATTTTCTATTGCACTCTTCTCTTCTCCATTTGTTCATTGAAATTCTACTGTATGATAATCTCCAGGTCCATCATGTTGCTGCAAATGACATTATTTCATTCCTTTTTATGGCTGAGTAATAGTCCATTGTATGTACGTATGTGTGTCTGTGTGTGTGTGTATATACATACATACATACATATATATGCCACAACTTCTTTATCCATTCATCTGTCAGTGGACATTTAGGCTGCTTCCATGTCTTGCCTATTGTAAATAGTGCTGCTATGAACATTGGGGTGCGTGTACCTTTGCGAATTATATTTTTCGTTAGGTTGAGTCCTAGTCCTGTCTCTGTCTAAGCAGTTAAGGCCTGGGACACATCAATTAGCCTCTCTGATTCTTATGTTTTGAAACATAAAATGAGTATATTATATTGCCTGACTCACAGACAGTGTATGTGTAAATAAATTCATTTACCCATTCATCCAACGGTTACTGAGTGCCTACAAAGTCTAAAGAGACATGACCCCTGCCCTCAAGGAGTTCATAGTTACTATGTCATAATTCAACAAACCTCTTGAACTTTAACAGTAACTCAAAGAACTTAGCAACAATGCAAAACCTTCATTAATGAGAATTCTTAACGTATGGAGTGTTCTAGTTGACCTAGAATTTGCTAGAACTCCCTTGTTTCAAAGCTTTTTCAATATTTAAAAAATACATTAGTCAACTATGTTCTCATTTAATTTTTATTTTTTCAAATACATTTCTATTCCCAGAGTAACTTATTTCAATTTCTCCTATTTATGTCTATATTTCTAAATAAAGTGGTTATATTTCTATTTCTGCTTTTTTTCTTATTTTTAAAGACATTATCCTTTGAATTCTTATCAGTAATTTGCTTCAGGTAATTCAGCCAGTGAATGGAACACTCAGGATTTGAATTTATGTCTGTTTCCAAACCTCTTAGCCACTAGCCATATGACCTCTCAAAGTTCACATCTATTAAATTAGTATGATTCCATTTGTTACATTTAATGAATATAAAATACATCAAGCTAGATATCACCAATGATAAAAATTAGTAAGACATGGTCCCTACCCTCAAGAAAATCACAGTTCACTGGAAAGGCACACAAATAGATAATCTGAATGTAAGTCAAGCTTTCATAATTGCTTAATAAAAAAGGCCAAAATGCCTGTCAAAATTTGAGGGATAGAGAGATTAATGATTTAAGAAAGACTGTGAGGGCAGATAGGACTTGAGCTAGGTCTTGGTTCAGGGGCACCATACTTAATACTATCCAACCTGCCTGAAGGTTGGAACCAATGGTTGTTTAAATAAACACATAACTCTGACAGCTGTTACTCTAGAGCTTACAGACAAAAAGGACAACTGTGCACAGTACTGAGACAGAACAGAATCTTAGGATATAAAAGTTGTCCTTGGGGCTTCCCTGGTGGTGCAGTGGTGGGGAGTCTGCCTGCCGGTGAGGGGGACGCGGGTTCCGGCCCTGGTCCGGGAGGATCCCGCATGCTGCGGAGCGGCTGGACCCATGCACTGCAGGTACTGAGCCTGCGCTCCGGAGCTGGCGAGCCACAACTACTGAGCCCGTGTGCCACAACTGCTGAAGCCCGTGCACCTAGAACCTGTGCTCCACAGCAGAGGCCTGTGCACCACAACGAAGAGTGGCCCCTGGTCACAACTAGAGAGGGCCCACGTGCATGGGCGAAGACCCAGTGCAGCCAAAAATAAAGTAAATAAAATAAATTAAAAAACAAAAATTGTCCTCACCAGTGCAGCCAAATAACGAAGCACCTTGTTCTCATTCATCAGCATTTTAATAACATCTTTTTTTGGAGCTTTTGGAATGAGCGCAAAGCAATTCTGAGCAGAGTCTTCAACTAGTCCATAACCGTTATAGGGAGGTAATTCCTGAAGAAACACAGGAAGAAATAAAGCAGATGCTCCTTGTTCTAAAAATTAAAGGTAACTGTAAGTTTCTTTTTAAAATCTAGAAAACATTTATTTAAAAGCAATTTCTACATATACAAATGTAATCAGAAAAAAATAACATACTCCATTCCTCTTTATAGATTTTACACCATGATCACTGCTCACACAAGTGACTGATGATGCTACAAAGTAACCCTCAGGGCTGGATTTAATCTATCACTGATGTCCACTGACCCCTTACTGCCAAAGCAGAGCCTGGCCCTGCTCCCAGCCCCAATCCTGGCCCCTGTGGCCCTCCATCACGGTGAAGCCCGTGGGTCTGTCTGTGACTTCGTCTGGGGTGTGGGTCTCAGCCTGGCAGATCTGGAAACTGTTTTCTCAATTCACCCAAAGTGGGCACGTGTGTGTGTCGGAGGTAGGGGTAAGGTGGGGGTGTCTGGACTTGGTTCATGCTACTTACTTCCGAGTTACCTCCGTATTTCTAATATTTTAATTTCTTTTTTTAAAAAGTTTTAATTTTATTTATTGATTTTTGGCTGCATTGGGTCTTCGTTGCTGCGTGCGGGCCTTCTCTAGTTGCAGTGAGCGGGGGCTACTCTTCGTTGCGGTGCACAGACTTCTCATTGCAGTGGCTTCTCTTTATTGCGGAGCATGGGCTCTGGGCATGTGGGCTTCAGTAATTGTGGCTTGGGCTCAGTAGTTGTGGCGCACAGGCTTAGTTGCTCCGAGGCATGTGGGATCTTCCCGGACCAGAGCTCGAACACGTGTCCCCTGCATTGGCAGGCGGATTCTTAACCACTGTGCCACCAGGGAAGTCCCTATTTTTATTTCTTCATTTTTGCCTAAGAGAATGATAGCCATACTTCACTGAGAACTCACACCCCCCTGTCCACACACGATTCCCCTTTCCTAGTGAAGGAGCAAACTCATGGAACTAAATTCCAGATGCAAAGGTTATTTGGTGAGTGTGAAAATTTAGGATGAACCTGTTTTTCATTTAGGTTCCATGAAGGGCTGAAAGCACCACTATAGGATGCTAAGATTTGTTTGTCTAAAAACTTAAGTAGAGGGCTTCCCTGGTGGCACAGTGGTTGAGAATCTGCCTGCCAATGCAGGGGACATGGGTTCAAGCCCTGGTCTGGGGAAGATCCCACATGCCGCAGAGCAACTAGGCCCGTGAGCCACAACTACTAAGCCTGCGCGTCTGGAGCCTGTGCTCTGCAACAAGAGAGGCCACGACAGTGAGAGGCCCGCGCACCGCTATGAAGAGTGGCCCCCACTCGCTGCAACTAGAGAAAGCCCTCGCACAGAAACGAAGACCCAACACAGCCAAAAATAAAAATAAATTTTTAAAAATAATAAAAAATCATGTATCTAAAAAACCCACAAAACTTTAGTTCAGAGGTTATTTTCCTCCCTCTCATCAATGCTAGGTGGACTGCAGCTGAGTTCTTTTTCTCTGACTCCTTTCTGCTATGCTTTCTCAGCAAACTAGCTTGTACCATGCTGTTACTTGTAGATACCCTCCCCAAATCTTTTAATATACTGTATTCAGGGACTTTTAACAAGTTAGTCTATATGAGCCCTGCTCCATCTGCAACAGGGGACTCCCTCAGAAACCAGGGACTCTGCTATGTTCGTCCAAGGTGGGGTGCTTAGAACACTGATCCTTCACCCACTTCCTGGGCTGTAGTTAATGTGATCTTCATGGCTGGAATACGACTAATGGATCCAGTAGATGGACGATGACTTAATTTGCTCCAAATGCAAAACCACTACTCAGTGAATATACACGGTTGCCAATGGACAGAAGGACCTGGGGTGAGGCACTGCATGCTAAGCTGACTTACTCTGGAGGTGGGCGGAAATGCACAGTGGTGGAGTCTAGTATCAATACACAGTGAGAGCAGCCTGGTTGGGGGGTGTGGGGGGAGGTTAAGGAGTTTTAAAATAGGGAGGTAAGTTTCTGAGCACCTTCCTCTCAAATTCCTTTTGTTTTAACAGGCTTCTACCTAGTTTTCCCAAGTTGCATCTCATTTCCTCTGCTTGGAAAAAGACCTTCTCTAAATATCAGCCCCTGTGCCTGTGGTCCTGGCACCATGCTCTTCATGCTCCAAGCTACTGCCTGGGTCCTGTTCTAAGCTAGAACCATTCCTCTGACTGGACATTATCACGCCTAGACACTCCTATTCGTATGACCCACCTTCCAGAGCTTCTGCCCAGGCTTTCTTAATAATGCACGCACACACAAAGTCTTAAGAGTCCCTCATCCTTCAGATGCTGCCTTCAGAGGCCAGCTCTACGGCAGATGAGCTCTCCTGGTCCTGGCTTCTTCCTCCTCCCTACTAGCATGTCTCCAGATGGATCCAGCACATCTGGTTTCTGGATCCATGTGGACTTACTCCTGATCTGGCAGATCAACCTGACCTGGGTATCGAGATTCTCAAATTACATATATGCACTGCATATCCACTTCTGTCCCTGCCCATCAGCTTGACTCTGGCTTGGTCCCTCTAGAACCTGCTACGGCTCTCATCCCTGTGTTCCAACTACATTGTGTAGAGTTTAGATGACTGAGAGGTGATGATTGAGGAGAGCTAAAAGGTATTTGCTGCTTGGTAAGTGGAGCTTTCCTACTCATTTCCAACAAAGACTTTCATGGAGAGGCAGAGAGGATTTATTTGTAGCAGAATTATTTATTATAGAGAAAATAAACTGACCAAACACTATAATTAATGTGCCATATGTAAGGATGGAGAAGTCATTGTATTATACAGAGTGACTGAGACAGGGCAAAACAAACAAACCAAAATCTATAGTGGTTCTCCAGTTCTCTCTGCTCCCTATCCAAGTCTTCCCTCCCTTTCTTTCTTTAGAAGACAAGTTTGGGGAGTGGAAAGGTGATAGTAATGAGGATGGAGAGCAGGGCTATTCTAGGACTCAAAGCTTTTATCAGCTCAAAACACAGATCAAAGCCGTCCACTAGGAAAAGTGCACCAGTGTGCTACAAGCCCTCCCCATCCTACTTCCTGGTTAGGTGAGACTCCTCCTTATGAGAATGTTTGACATTTAACAGGATTACCCTTGTACTTTTCATTGTGATGCCTGGACTGCAATCTCACACAATACTTATCTATAAACTCAAGTGGTGGAGTAGTTTGGTTGATCAAAATCTAGATCTGTTCACATGGTATTTTTCCTGTAGACTGCATCAAATGCTGCCCCCAAAACTGGGGCATAGGGACATGGGTTTTATTATAATTCTTAATCCATGAGCACATTCATGGGTAAGGAGTTCTATCAGAGGAAAAACTGACAGCAAGAGGCACTATCATCACCCACACTCCCTTCTGGAAGTTTTATTGCCCCAGGAACGCCTAGCACCAAAATCCAAATCCTTCTTTGTAATTGTTTTTATAAGATGTTGCTTCTAAAAGCCTTGCCTAAGATATCACTTGCCTTTGAGGGGAACAAATACATACTACCTAGGCAGTCTTCTTCAGTCTATCCAGGAAATACACCACATACCTCCTATTTGCCAGGCACTGTGTTAGGTGCTAGGAGCACAAAGATGAACAGTGGTCCTGCTGTCAAGGAACTTAGTCTCACAGAAAAATTCATAAACAGATGTTTTAATACAATAAGTGCTAGTGGAGGGAGGCACAGAGTATCCCAGGAACACAGACGATGGGGGGCGAGCCCTGCCTGGGACTTCAGAGAAGCCTTCTTGGAAGAGAGAAAGCCTACACTGAGTTGTGAGAGTTAAGAAAAAGCCGTGTAGAGAAATGATGGAGAAGTGGTTCAAGCAGGAGAAAGAGCATTAGCGAAAGTCCAGGGGAATAAAACAGGATGCAGAACCACCTGTAATTCAGCAGAATTGGAGGCTAAGTGCAAGCAGCATGGGCAGCAGATGCGGGGAAGGCAGGGGCCCAGGCTGGAGGAATTCAATCATTCCATCATTCCAGTAGTGTCTTTCAAAAAGAAAAAAGCCCACAGACATTATTTTATACACACGCTGGCAAAATAAAGATGGGCCGCAGGTGCTAATACACTATTTTATACATGGGCAACAAAGAGGTTGTTTGAGTTGTTCCTGCCCCAAATATGTACAACAAGCACCAGTGTTTCGGTCTACAACACTGTGGCCTTAATACTTTAGATGCTTGTTGAATCTGCTGTGTAATGTGTAATTCTGAAAACATGCAATTGTCATTTCAAACTCTAAAATATGTGGCTGAGCCACTCTGAAGGTTCAAGTTTATTAAATTATTATTTTGGTACATTAAAGACACCATGAACTTACTCTCAGAGTGGGCTCTGAGGTGCACAGAACTGAATTTTGGGGTTCTGCGTGATTTTAAGGACAGCGATGTTGCAATTAAAGAACACTGTCTTCCAACATCTTCAGTGAATCAGTTTTTGTTTTGCTCCCAGTCACTTTTTTTTTTTTTTTTTTGGTACGCGGGCCTCTCACTGTTGTGGCCTCTCCCGTTGCGGAGCACAGGCTCCAGACGCACAGGCTCAGCGGCCATGGCTCATGGGCCCAGCTGCTCCGCGGCACGTGGGATCTTCCCGGACCGGGGCACGAACCCATGTCCCCTGCACCGGCAGGCGGACTCTCAACCACTGCGCCACCAGGGAAGCCCTCCCAATCACTTTTTAAGTAAAAGGGTTTGATAAATAGGCAAGAAAAAATGAAATGCCTTAGGGGTCTGGAATTTTAAAAGATGTCTTTTTTTTAATCAAAAAGTTTTAAAATTATTAAAGTAACACAAGGCTTGGTATAAAAACTGAAATTGGGGGAACTCCCTGGTGGTCCAGTGGTTAGGACTCCACGCTTCCACTGCAGGGGACATGGGTTCAAGTCCTGGTCAGGGAACTAAGATCCCAGAAGCCATGTGGCATGGCCAAAAAAAAAAAGCGAAATTACAACCACACAGTATAGAAAGAAAGCTCCCTGGTCACCTCCCACTTCCCTCCCTCCCTCCCCTTCCCACAGTGAACTAACCACTGTTAATAGCCCGGGGAAACTTTCCTCCGGGTCTCTTCCTCAGTAATATAAGCAGATGTTGTATACAGTAATCTACAAAAATAGTGCCATGTCATGTATTCACAATCCCTTAAAAATGTTATGGACATTTTCTCATGTTAATATGCATAGACTCCCTCTTTTTTTAACAAGTCTTATAGTCCTCTAATTATATGGATGGATATACTGTAATTTATTCTGCCAATGTCCTTACACTTTATTATAAGTAATGCTACACTACACATCCTCACATATATCTATTTAAATCCCCAAACCAGATTTTCTGGGTCAAGAGATACGTGATATTTTATTTTGAAAAAGTTTAAATGAGACAAACTGCCCTTCAGAAAAGTTTTTCTCATTGCTCGCCTATTAACAGTACACGAAATGCCTACTGCATCACACCAGGGCAAACACTGGATACTGTGAGTCTTTTTAAATCAAACAGATCCTAAACCTCATTATTTTCATTTCTCTTTGTTTGATTATCAATTGAGGGTCTTTCCATATGTTCATTAGCCATTTGTAGTTCTTCTTTTGTAAACTGCTCTATTTCACATGCTTTGTCCATTTTTTTTATTGGGTATTCACATAAGAGCCTTTTTTATCCTTTTCCTTAAATTTCTATTAATGCATCAGAAGATGAACTCTCTCTCTAACCTCAGAACCAGTGTCCTGTTACCTGTTTCACAGGAGGTGGTTCCTTCTTGCTAACATCAATGTGTGGTAAATCGGAGATTCCAAATTTTTCTTTGTAATACTGCCGAGTAAATGGATCACAATCATAAATGAAGAAAGTTCTCCCAAGTATAGTGAGTGGCTTCCCAACAATGAAGTCTTTGGCAGTATACCATTCCAACACCTCCTTGTCTGAGATTTCCAGCACACACCGAGGGAAGTTCTCTAACAAAAGACAGCAGGGAGAGGAAAGAAAAGGAATGAGGATGGGAAGAAAGACTGACACACAGCAGCCAGGCATTCGTGAGAACCAGAGGGAGTGCAGGCTTCAGCTCTGACCGAGGGTCAGGGACTCCTCCACACTCCCTGCAGAACACAGGGCTGAGTATTTCCATCTGCGAACAGGACACATAAATAATAGCCCAGATTGTTTCTGTAAAGTCTCTCTCCCATATTCGGCTTGAACTATCCCTAGAGGTCACCAATCTTAGTAGAATTAACGCTTAGAAGGAATCATTACAAGAGAAAAGAATAAATGTCCTTCTATAAAGACAGAGTATTGGATCTATGGTGGGGGGTCCAAGTCACTTACTTCAACCACCCACCCATTTATCCGTTCATCTAACAAATTATTAGTGACCACATATACCGTGTACCAGGTACACTGCTGAATACAGAGATTATAACAATTAACATTATGGATAAAATTCCTGCCTTGACGGAGAAAACATTCTATTCGGGGCCACAGACTCTAAACACACAAAACATGGTTTCATTTCAATTGTGGTCACTGCTACGATGGCAGTCTGATCTGGTCCTGTGCCAAGAGGCAGGGACAGTCAGCACAATGGTTCCGGTAATCCGTTCATCTGGGAAATCAACAGATTTACAAACGTAGAATCAACCTTCCATTTTTGGAATAAATCTAACTTGTCACACTCTCTTATGAAAACTAGGTGTTGATTGTTTAAGACTGATTCCCTGCAACTTGGCCTCCATGGAAACCATAAGATCATCAGTCAGTTCTAGTAAGGTGCCACACTTTGTACTGGAACCACAAAGCTTGGCCCCAGAACTCTGATGACAGGGGGCATGAGAGGGGGGTTGGTACTATCCTAACTGATAATTGCTAAGAAAATAAGGAAGGAGGCTAAGGTTCTGCTACAGCATTCAGAAAACCTAACGCTCCAGCCCTTGATTTGCCAAAAGAAAAGGGTTGGCTGCTTCCCATTCACGCATCTTAAATGCCCTATAGACCAAGGGTTCCTTCTCCCAGTGTCTAGTGCCCAACCCTACTAGAGCTCTCTGAGTCACCCCAGGAAGTGATGGGCAGTGGAGGACACAGCTCATGACTCTGTGGCATTATTTTCTTTTTTTTGGCCACGCCATGCGGCTTGTAGGATCTCAGTTCCCTAACCAGGGAACAAAGCCATGCCCTTGACAGTGAAAACACAGAGTCCCAGCCACTGGACTGCCAGAGAATTCCCCAATAATTATTACTTTAAATGTAAGTGGACTAAATGCTCCAATCAAAAGACATGGAGGGGCTGAATGAATAAAAAAACAAGATCCATCTACATGCTGCTTACAAGGGACTCACTTCAGACCTAAGACAGACAGACTGAAAGTGAGAGGATGAGAAAGGGTATTCCATGCAAATGAAAATGAAAAGAAAGCTGGGGTACCAATATTTATATCACACCAAGTAGACTTTAAAACAAAGCCTGTAAAAAGAGACAAGAAAGGGCATTACATAATGATAAAGGGATCAATCCAAAAAGATGTAATAATTGTAAATATATATACAGCCAACATAGAAGCACCTAAGTACATAAGGCAAATATTAACAAACAAAAGGAGAAACTGGTGGTAACACAATAATAGAAGGGGACTTTAACACTCCAGTTACATCAATGGACAGATCATCCAGACAGAAAATCAAAAAGGAAACACTGGCCTTAAATGACATTAGACCAGATGAACTTAATAGAAATATACAGAACATTCCATCCGAAAGCAGCAGAATACATTCTTTTCAAGTGCACATGGAACATTCTCCAGGACAGATCACATGCTAGGCCACAAAACAAGTCTCAGTAAATTTAAGAAGACTGAAATCATATGAAGCATCTTCTCTAACCACAACACCATGAGACTAGAAATCAACTACAAGGAAAAAAAAAAAACTGTAGACCTTGAGATTACCTTACTAGCTAAGTCAGAAGGAGAAAGACAAATATCATATGATATCACTTATATGTGGAATCTAAAATATGACACAAATGAACCTATCTACAAAACAGAAACAGACTCACAGACAGAGAACAGACTTGTGGTTGCCAGGGGCGGGGTGTGGGAGGGATGGATTCTGAGTTTGGGGTTAGCAGATGTAAACTATGATATATAGAACGGATAAACAACAAGTTTCTACTGTATAGCACAGGGAACAATATTCAACATCCTGTGATAAACCATAATGGAAAAGAACATAAAAAGAATGTGTGTGTGCATATACGTATATATACGTATAACTGAACCACTTTGCTGTATAGAAATTAACACAACATTGTAAATCAACTATACTTCAATAAAATAAAGAAAAAACACTGTAAGAAACCCAAATGTGTGGAGGCTAAACAATATAGTACGAAACAACCAGTTGGTCACTGCAGGAATCAAAGAGGAAATAAAAAATACCTGGAGACAAATGAAAACGGAAACACAATGATACAAAATGCTATGGGACACAGCAAAAGCAGTTCTAAGAGGAAAGTGTATAGCAATATAAGCCTACCTCAGGAAATAAAAAATCTCAATCTAACCTTACACCTAAAGGAAGTAGAAAAAGAAGAATAAGCAGAATCCAAAGTGAGTAGAAGGAAATAAATAATAAAGATTAGAGAGGAAATAAATGAAATAGAGACTAAAAAAAACAACAGAAAAGATCAATGAAACTAAGAGGTGTTTCTTTGAAAAGATAAACAAAATTATAAAACTTTAGCCAGATTCATCAACTAAAAAATGAGAAAGGATCCAAATAAATAAAATCAAAAATGAAAGAGAAGTTACAACTGACACCATAGGAATACAAAGAATCATAAGAGATTAGTATGAACAATTACACGTCAGCAAAATGGACGACCTAGAATAAATGGATAAATTCCTAAAAACACACATCTCCTAAGACTGAATCAGGAAGATATAGAAAATATGAATAGACTGATTATTAGTAATGAAATTGAATCAGTAATCAAATAACCCCAAGAAACAAAAGTCTAGGACCAGAGGGCTTCACAGGTGAATTCTATTAAACATTTAAAGAAGAGTTAACACCTAACCTTCTAAAGTATTCCAAAAAATTGAAGGAGGAGAAATGCTTCTGAACTCACTCCATGAGGCCAGCATCACCTTGATACCAAAACCAGACAAAGGCACCACAAGAAAAGAAAATTGTAGGCCAATATCACTGATGAACATAGATTCAAAAACCCTCAAAAAACATTAGCAAACAGGATACAGCACTATGTTAAAAGCATAATACAATACGATCAAGTAGGATTTATCCCAGGGGTGCAAGGATGGTTCAAAACCCACAAATCAATCAATGTGATTAACAAATTGCAGAATAAAAATCATATGATCATCTCAATAGGTGCAAAAAAAGCTTTTGGTGAAATTCAGCATCCATGTATGATAAAAGCTCTCAACAAAGTGGGCAGAGAGGGAACTTTCCTCAACTTAATAAAGGCCATACATGACAAGCCCACAGCTAACTTCACACTCAACAGTAAAAAACTTAAAGCATTTTGTCGAAGACTAGAAACAAGAGAAGAAGACCACTCACTCCAATTTTATTCACCATAGTATTGGAAGTCCTAGCCATAGCAATCAGACAAGAAAAAGAAATAAAAGGAATCCAAGTTGGAAAGGAAAAAGTAAAACTGCTACCGTTTGCAGATGATATGATACTATATATATAAAATCCTAAAGGTGCCACAATAAAACTTAGAACTAATAAATGAATTCAGTAAAGCCATAAGATACAAAATATACAGAAATCTGTTGCAATTCTATATGCTAACAAAGAACTAACAGAAAGAGAAAACAAATCCATGTACAACTGCATCAAAAAGAATAAAATACCTAGAAATAAATCTAACCAAGGAGGTAAAATACTTTTACTCAGAAAACTGTTAAGACTCTGATGAGAGAAACTGAAGACAACACAAACAAATGGAAAGATACACTGTGCTCATGGATTGGAAGAATTAATATTGTTAAAATAAACATATTACCTAGTCTGCAGATTCAATGCAGTCCCTATCAAAATACCAATGGCATTTTCCACAGAACTAGAACAAATAATTCTAAAATTTGTATGGAAACACATAAGGCTCTGAATAGCCAAAACAATCTTGAGAAAGAAAAACAAAACTGGAGGTACCATGCTCACTAATTTCAAACTATACTACAATCCTACAATAATCAAGAGTATGGTACTGGCACATAGATCACATAGATCAATGGAACAGAACAAAGAGCCCAGAAATAAACCCACACTTATATGGTCAATTACTCTATGACAAATCAGGCAAGCATACACAATGGGGAAAAGACAGACTCTTCAATAAGTGGTGTGGAGAAAACTGGACAGCCACACGTTAAAAGAATCAAACTGGACTACTTACTCACACCATATACAAAAATTAACTCAAAATAGAATTAAAATTTACATGTAAGAATTGAAACCATAAAACTCCTATTAGAATACATAAGCAGTACATTCTTTGACATCAGTCTTAGAAACATTTTTTTTTGGATATGTCTCCTCAGGCAAGGGATACAAAAGCAAAAATAAACCAATGGGACTACAACAAACTAAAAAGCTTTTGCACAATGAAGGAAACAAGGAACCAAACAAAAAGGCAACCTACTGAATGGGAGAAGCTATTTGCAAATAATAAATCTGATAAGAGGTTTAATATCCAAAATATAGAAAGAACTCATACAACTCGACATCAAACAAAAAACCCGCCTGATTAAAAAAATGGTCTGAGGACCTGAATAGACATTTTTCCAAGGAAGGCATACAGATGGCCAACAGGCATATGAAAAGATGCTCAACATCACTAATCACCAGAGAAACACAAATCAAACCCACAATGAGATACCACATCACACCTCCCAGAATGGCTATTATCAAGATGACAACAAATAACAAATGTTGGCGAGGATGTGGAGGAAAGGGAACCCTTGTGCACTGTTGGTGGGAATGTAAAATTAGTGCAGCTACTATGGAAAACAGTATGGAGATTCCTCAAAAAATTAAAAACAGAACTATCATGAGATCCACCAATTCCACTTCTGGGTATTTTTCTGGGAAAAAAAAAAAAACACTAATTCAAAAAGATTTATGCACCCCTCTGTTCACTACAGCATTATTTACAATAGCCAAGATATGGAAGCAATCTAAATGTCCATGGATAGATGAATGGATAATGAGAAAGTGCTGTATACATACATACACACACACACACACAATATTACTCAACGATAAAAAAGAATGAAATCTTGCTATTTTTGACAACATGGACCTAAAGGGTATTATGCTAAGTGAAATAAGTCAGACAAAGACAAATACTGCATTTCACTTGTATGTGGAATCTAAAAAAGTAAAACAAAAGAATAAACATAACAAAACAGAAACAGACTCATAGATACAGAGAACTAACTGGTGGTTCTCAGAGGGGAGTGGGGTAAGATGATGAGTGTAATTGATGAGGGAAACTAAGAGGTACAAACTTTAGTTGTAAAATAAATAAGTCATGGCGGTGTAATGTACAGCATAGGGAATATAGTCAATAATACTGTAGGGACTTCCCTGGTGGCGCAGTGGTTAAGATGCCATGCTCCAAATGCAGGGGGCCCGGGTTTGATCTCTGGTCAGGGAACTAGATCCCACATGCACGCCACAACCAAGGAGCCGGCAAGCCGCAACTAAAGAGCCCACATGCCACAACTAAGCAGCCAGTGAGCGGCAACTAAGGAGCCTGCAATCCACAAATAAGAAGCCCGCCAGCCACCACTAAGGAGCACACGTGCCACAACTAAGACCCAGCCTCAACCAAATAAATAAATAAATGTAAAAAAAAAAAAAAGCCTGGCTATGCATTAGAGTTGTCAGGGGAACACTGAAAATAACAATAATAATAATAATACTGTAAAAACTTTGTGTGGTGACAGATGATAACTAAATTATCCTGGTGATCATTTTGTAATGTATAAAAGTATCAGATCACTGTGTTGTACACCTGAAACTAATATAGTATTGTAAGTTAATTTTATTTCAATAAAAATAAATAATCCATAAAAATACCCAAACATTTTTCAAAATTTGTTGCTTTTTAATCCTATCACTGCTCCAATATCATTACTGTAATATACTTTAATTTTACTTTGATATGTTTTAAGCCCCTCAAATTTAACATTGTTCCTTTAGTTTGCATAGTCAATGTTTATTTAGATTTACCTACATTTTACCATTTTCTTTACCACTTCTTTTATCTCAGATCTTACTTCTGGAATCATTTCCTTTCTATACATTAGATTTTTCCCAGTAAGGGTCCATTGTTTAGGTCCACACCCAGCTCTCCCGCAAAGCCTTTAGTCTTTCTAGCTCACACCTCTTCTTCTGAGCTTTGTCTACATGACATAACTAGTTAGCAATCAGATAATCTGGAGCACTTGTGTTACTGTTTAAGAGCTTTGAGTATTTATATTACTTGTCTCCCCAGCCGCTAGAAGTGACTGAAGGACAGGGATTCTAGGTCTAGGAGTTACATTTTCATCTTATCCTCCATAGCACGGCACTTAGCACATGACATAGTTCCCACAGCAGATATTTAACCCTTGTTTAACTGAATTCAATAAAAATTATCCATTGGATTAATGCCTCTGGGAGTCAGTCAGACACTTTAACACCGTGGTTCCAGTTAAAGGAATTATTTAGCTGATGGAAGCTTAGCCTTTTCTGTCTGCAAGACTAACAATAACTTTCACAAAAAGATATGTGTCCTACCTTTTCAAATGACCCTACATAGGTCACCAGGCTGCCTTTCCATCTACCCCTGCTGAAAATTGTTAAAATTTGGGAAGTTATAGATGAGGATGGTTACATATTGAAAAGTGTAAACATAGGCCACAATGATAAGGCAGACACAAACATGGAACCTGAGAGTTCAAGAGATTTACTGACACTTTTTTCATGCCACCCTGAATACATCCCCATTCTTCTTCTTAATCATAACTCTGACGTTTGTTAGCTCCAGATGGCAGGCACTGCAGGCTCATTTAAGCATTCTGGAAGGCCAAAATTAGTATATTAGTCCCAGTGTCACAGAACTCTAAGAGGGTTCTATGGGAGCTAAGTAGAAGAAACACGGCAGGCAGCAGCTGGACTAAGTTGAACTAGGGCATGGATCCAGTTATCGCTATTTGAGAATGTAAACTGTGTTAGCAATTATTCTCATTTCTCAAAAAAAGAGGTGCTTAATGTTAAGTCTCTTAATTTAAAAATGACAATTTTTACTCCCTTTTATCCTTTTCCCCAATCTCATTCTCCTCTGCCTCACATGCAACCATGCTAATGAGCAGCTTTCTGATTATCTGAATATTTGCACTGTTTTGTGTGCATTTTACTTCATGTAAATGGTATTGCATTATACATCTCCTTTTAGCTTTTTTTCTACACAGCACTATGCATTTAAGATGCATCCATTTGCTTTCTTGTACATTTTGCTTCTATTACATATTTATCAGGATATACCTTCACCACATTCTGATTATCCACTCTCCCAGTAATGGAAATCTCCACCTCCTTGCCCCCAAATAACTGCATTTTTAAAAAACACTGTGCAGACCAAGCAATACATGTGAGTAGGCTGGATTTAGCTTTCAGACAGCCAATTTGTTTATAACCTCTAAGACAAATCTCTTGCTCAATACCTGGAATTTCTTATCTCTTAGTTCCAAAAAATAGAGTTAAAAAACAAAACAAAAAAAACCCAAAGTATTTATTACAGAGTTCTGTCAGCCATCCAAACATTGGTCATTACATGTGACCAAGCTGACACTTTTGTAAGAGAAAATTCTTAAACTATTAAGTCAATAACTAAAGCAAGTCTACTTATTCCAGAGAACTAGTGACAGACAGCCTGTCTCAGCTGCATTTTGTTTGCATTCTCACACTCCCATTGATAAGGTTATTTTATATCAGCAAAGAAAGACCAAGGGTTGATACAATGGGGATCCACCATTATGAACCACAGACATGCCTTTTCCCATCTGAAGTTATCCCACATAGAAACTTCCTGATTAGGAAGTGGTTGAGGTGAGAAGCAAAGTCTGAAAAGCACATAAGGAAATGGTAGGCTGTATCTCTGAATGAAAACAAGCTTGTTTTAGAAATGCACTAAAAATCTGACATGAAATTGCTTCGGCTCAGAAGCCTTGCTCTTCCACACTTTAAATAAATCTTCCACTGCTGTTTTGGTTTTGTTCCCTTGATCTTGGTATCAGTCATCTCTGCCAGACCATTTCAGATACAAGCTTGGATCGAGAGGCCAGTAAAGGAGGGAAGTTATGGGAAAGCCGCTTTTTGAGTACCTAAAGAACACAGCAAGCACCTCCCAAGTGTAAAGGGAATGACAACACTGATTAACTCCTTTGAGATCCAGGAAAGGTCCCAATTAACAGAGGATAAACTGAATCACACATACTTGCATTCTCCACCAAAACCTTGGGCATGCGCTGGCGGCTCATGAGGAGTGGGAAGGGATCTCGTCCATCATTCCGTTCGTGGACCTCTCGAATTTCCACTGTATCATCCATAAGATAGTAATGAATAATGTAGGTCCGACATTCACCAAACATGCTGTCTGTATCATCCCAGATCGCATAGAATCGAAGAACCTTTGAGGAACCCAAAGCAGTGACTTAAGTAAAAATTCTACAGGTGGAGAGTTTAACTTAGCTACTTTGGCATTTCTGTATCAGACAATGATGAAAAGATTAACCAGAAAGACTATGACATAATCTCAGATGGTTAAAAACAAAGTATTCACCAAAGATACAAAAACATCTGAAATCATATGCCAGATGTCAACAGCTGGAAAGTATTAAATAATAGTCTTATAAGCTTGTGCTGAGAAAGAATGATTAATTTTGATCCAAAATATTAGTCAGTGAAAGAGAAGCTGAATTAAAAGAGCAGTGGGCCCTTTGTTCAGTGCTTTATGCGTATTAATAAAGGTACATGTGAATGGTTAGTATATAATTAGTATGGAAAGAATTTTCATTTATTAATCAGTCTTTTTTTAGCTCTTTCAACTGTTCTTTCTAGTAACAGTATCAACAATACAACCTTTAAATACAAAATAATGACAGACGTATGACTGATATAAAGAATGTTCTTAAAAGACCTTGCTAGTGCTAGGTAAAATTTTCTGAACTAAAAGGAATTGGATGTCTGAGAGAAAAAAGCAGCAAAGAAACACTGAGGGTGATCTGTTTTCTCTTTCCCTTTAATACAGTAAAGGAGAAGACTCAAATAACACCAGTCCACAAGGGGAAGATAGGAAGGTTGGAACAGAGCTGGAAAATACCCAGAACATTCTGTACTTACACATCAATATAAAATTGAACAAGGAAGCATCTGCAATGGGAATGCTGTGAAATTACTAGTTTAACACTAGAAACCTACATATATGCAATAGCTTTGAAATATCCCAATAATTCATTTAAGGTTTCCCAAAGGATTCTTTGACATTAATTCATATTTGAGAAAAGAAGTAGGTGGTTAGAAGTAAAAAGCAGGGAGCAGATGTTGCTCAGCAATTGCTTTAAGATTTAAAAGTTTGGTGGAGCTCACAAGATTTAACTCCACAATCATCTTTGAACCTCTGATTTGAAATTTAGGCATTCCTGTGCCTCTAACCCCAGAAAGATAGCACTGTATCTGACCAGTTAAATTACAGATGTAATGTTTCAAAATACACATCTACCAAAATAACTTGCTAATAAGCAGTGCTGCATTTGGAAACAAGTAAACCTACCGGGTCACTTACTTGTTTGTCAAAGGTGAGAAACTGCTTGAGTTGATCAAAGTCTGTTGGGGTCACATACTTACGAAGAGGCTGTTTCCGGAGTTCAGTGTAAGGATCGAGAGCCATCTTCTCTGGTGGATTTAGTTCAATTCCTTGACTTTCCAAAAATACCTACATAATTCAAAATTAATAACGATTATCTTTCTTGAAGCTTCTCAAAGTAAATATTAAGTGATGCTGTAAAAATAAGTATAATAAGAATTTCTAAGCTACTGCCCACCTTAACCATTAGTTTGCAGCTTGAACATGTCTTAGCAGTACTAAGCCTTTGATTGACCCAGTTCTATAATGCAGATAATAATTGATAATTACCTTAAGTATAAATGGAAGACATGATGGTAAGGTAACTGGCTTCAAATATGAATTCAGATCAATTAGATTTAAGTAGGTGCCCAGGAACAGAGGGAGTACTAGGATTGCTTACATACGTACATCGGGAACCTAACCATAGTTTGAACAATACGTAATTCATATCAGGTTTGGGGGCAAGCTGCACAATGGCAAAGTTAAGCTGAAATCAAATCCCCAGCTTTCCATCTCATTTAAAACAAATATATGATTAAGTACTTCCCGCAAAAAAAGAAAAGAAAGCATACCCACTAATTATTTTAGACCAAAAAATATTTCAGCCAAATAGGAAAGATGAATCAAGTGCTCAAATCTCACTAAAAAAGTTAAAGAAAGCATCTGAACTTGATGTGATCACTGAATTTTATTTTGCTAATTATGAGTAAATAAAATATTTTAAGTCACTATATATTTTAATACAACTTGACAATTCTTCTTAAAAGCACAATAAACTATCTTTTTTGTTGACCAGAAAAGAACAATTTCCTGGGATCTGTTTACATTGTGGAACTGGAAATTAATCTGAAATCTGGGTTTCTTTTGGGAATTGTGTGGTTTGCTTTTGGACAATTCAATAGAAAATATACAGAACTCAGGGCCAAAATACATGGGTTCTAGCATCAGCTCTGCTAACTAGCTTATAATCTTAGTATTTAAAGTTTTATTAGGCAGTCTCCAATATCTTTCTTTTTTTAAAAAAATTATTTATTATTATTAGTTTTTGGCTGTGTTGGGTCTTCATTGCTGCATATGGGCTTTCTCTAGTTGTGACGAGCAGGGGTTACTCTTCATTGTGGTGTGCGGGCTTCAGTAGTTGCGGCAGGGACAGGCGGGCTCAGTAGTTGTGGCTCATGGGCTCTAGAGCACAGGCTCAGTAGCTGGGGCACACAGGCTTAGATGCTCCGTAGCATGTGGGATCTTCCCGGACCAGGGCTCGAACCTGTGTCCCCTGAGTTGGCAGGCAGATTCCTAACCACTGTGCCACCAGGGAAGTCCCCCCAATATCCTTTCAGTATTAAAATATTATGATCTCAACATCTACTAAAAGTACTGAACTGCAGATGACAATAAAATTCTCCCCTCCCTTGAGATGGTCTACTAGTGTAGCAGGATTATTGACTGAGAAATTTAATGGGTGTTTTACTCCTTTTTGTTGCTTACAACTGATAACCAGGCCCTTTGTTAACCTTACTTTAGGGATTTCGGGAGGAATGTAGAAGCTTCCTGAAGTTGACTGTTCTTCCTGCCTCTTAGAAAAAGCCTAAACTCCTTGAAGTGATTATTCTAAGGTGTCCCAGGAGGAGGGGAGAGAAGGGAATGTCTTTGAGGGCAAGAAGACAGAAAGGGGGAGATTCCCCCAGATTGGAAAACAGACACAGGTTGGTGGGCCTTAGAAGAGCAAGACTCCCCAGGTCTCTGCAGGGACGCTTGGAGAACAGGTGCAGCCAGTCAGCACAGGTGCTCAGAGTCCAGTCTCTTACTCAGCACCAAGCTTCAGGGAGATGCCCTTGGTCACTGGACAACCTAGGGACCCTGCATAGATAACCCCTTTGGGTCTGCAAGTGCTGCTGCTTACTTGCTATCCTTAGGGCTTAGAATCTTTGGCAAAGCTGAGGGTGAACAGAAACACCAGGCCAGTTTGACTGGGGCTCAATTAGGTCTTAAATTACTTTTAAAAAACAAAATAACATTTCTTGTGCACCTGTATCTGTGGAGTAGGATTCACATCTGTGACACCAGCAGTAATACTTTAGTGAAAATAATAAATTCTAGCTGAGTTCTGGAGCTCTATTTTTTAACATGTGCAGTTCATTCTGTCTATAGGACCATTTATGTGGAGCCATGAGGAGGGGGTGAGAAGGGATGGTGATGATATGTGTGAATGGAGGTGGTTCCTTGTCCAAATCACACTATAAAGCCAGTCTCCTCCTTATCCACTCATAGGTCCAGCTGTAGTGAAAACCATCAAATTAGATAAGATGTGAACAAATCTCAAACTGTTATAGAAGCCAACTTGTAACCTAACATCAATTATTGAAAACATAATGCAATCTAATCATCAGCGCCTGAAATACTCAGCTCTTGTCTATCGTTAGTAATTAAAATACAGCTGATCCCCATTATTCACAAATTTCTGCATTTACAAATTTGTCCTCTTGCTAAAACTTATTTGTAATCAACCCTTGTGGCGCTTTTGTGGTCCTTTGCAGCTGTGCACGGAGCAGTGAAAATTCTGAGTTGCCAGCTGAGGCTGAACAACGTGAAGTTCTGCCTTCTTGTTTTCAGCTTTCCTGGTGAAAACGTGTCCTTTTCATGGTCTATTTGGAGCCACTTTTTCTCACTTAAGTGCTTTCTGTTGGTGATTTTGCTGTCTGAAGTAGCCCCCAAAGAGCAGTGCTGTTTTCTGTTCTCAGTACAAGAAGACTGTGATATGTACTCAGTGCCACTGAACTGTACATCTAAAAATGGTTAAAGTGCTAAATTTCAGGTTATGTATATTTTACCACAGAAAAAAAGGCAGCTGTGATGTATCTTAAGGAAAAAATACAAGTGTCAGCTAAGCTTCATTCAGGCATGACTTACAGTGCTTTGGCCATGACCTCAATGTTAATGAATCAACAATATATTTTAAATATGGCGTCTGTAAACAGAAAGAGCACACAGAACAAGGTAACATTTTGACCAGAGGCTTGTAGAAACCTAACTCTGTATTTCTCTTAGGAGCAATGGTTCAGTATTTGCTAACTCAGTGTTTGTGGCGACTGCACTGAACATAACTACCACTAATAATGAGAACTGACTGTAACTGGCTTAGATCAATGGCTCAGTGATCAACTTGCAAATGTTCAAACTGTCTGTAAAGACACAATTGTAAAAACAATTGTAATACCTTAAATTTATACATTTCATAATTTTTCACTGTCAGCACAATTCTGGAACTGCCTATGATAAAAAGAACTTCAAAACCTAAAAAATGAGAGATCAGAACACATTTGAAGGGGACAGTATCTCAGAGATGGTCTGGCACCTCCACCTTCTACACGGTTTTCTCGGCAGCTCTGGGGCGACAAGCCAAGGATGCCATGGCTCCTTTCCTCACTGCCCTGAGGTCCTGACCCTGCATCATCTCATCAGTGAGGCCTTCCCTGCCCAGCCTTTACATATCGTGCCCCCTCCAACTCCCATCTCCTTTACTCTCTTTAGTTCCTTCCATAGCTCTTAGCAGCATCTGACATATTATACATTTGTTTGCTTATTATTTGTCTCCTCCAACCAGAATGTAATAACCTCCACAAGGGCAAATACTTATACCTGGCACCTAGAACAGTGCCTGGCACACAGCAGGCACTCAGTAACCATTTGCTAAATAAATTACTAAATGAAAAAAATAAATGAGTGAACTCACAGGAGCTCAGTGCATGGTAAAAATTAACCACATTTGGCATTAGGTCACATGGGATTAAAGGCATAAAAAATTCAGGAACTATATTTTTGCTACTAAAATTTTTTTTAAGTGAAACCAATTTGGAATTTATTTCCTAATACCTACACTTTGTGCTAAAGAAAGTGCTCTCTCGCTCGCTTCTTCCTCTCTCTCTCTCTACAATTAAGTTATCAAAAAATCCATATTTACGAAATAGAGAAATGGAGGATTTTTCTCACTATAAAAAAGTGTTTTCCTTTAAAAATGCTTTTATTCCAGGAATTCTTTAGATAGCAAGTTTCCCTAGAACAAAGCAAGTATGAGTTACGGAAAAAATACGAATTGTACAAAAAATTTTAGGCTCATATCTGCTAATAGTGGTAGTGTTATTTTTGTAAACCCAAACTTCAGCTAAATTGCCCAGTGCCTCTTCCATATTTCTACCCCATCAAGGGAACTAGCTCCCCTATTCTCTATCTGAACTGGCAAGTGAACTGATTTCTTATCAAATGATTCAGCTGTGAAGGGAATTTAACTTTATTTGAATGGATATGTAGCAATATCATTTTGAAAAAAATGATGTCACTACATAGTGATGGCACGTAGGACATAGACAAATGCCAAATTAACCTACACGATAATCCACTCAGGACAGATGATCAGTGCCCTCCTCTTACCCTAACAAGTGACATGTATCCTTCTGTAGATTAGAATAATGCCTAAGCACCACAGCTTCCAAAAACATATACTATACCTGTGTGAACTTGTCACAGTCAACAATGCGGAAAGTTCTGCCATAAATTGTGATGTTTATTCCTCGGTTTAGGTCTTTCCAATGGTAATGGTCTCCCCGGTCATTCTTGGCTAGGCGCTGCCGTTTGATTAACTTGCCTTGAGGGATCCCGGAGTTTTCCACAACAGGCTCTATGACAGACATGCTGTCATCTTCCAGATAGTAGTAAATGTTCACTTGGCGGATCCTGTAATGTTCCTCAGTTGACAGAGGAACATCTTCTTGGAAATAGGCATCAAATTTCAGCACCTGTAATACAAAAAGGAGGGAAAAATGGTGTATTAGTGTCTCATCCAAAAATACCAAGTACCTTCCTGTGCCGAGAACCACTCAGGGAGGTTCGAATACTCATCACTCCCATCTTCTAAGTCAAGGGTTGCCAAACTACGATCATGGGACAAACCTACCCCTGCCACCTGTTTCTGTATAACCTGCAAGCTAAGAATGTTTTCATATTTAAATTGTTGAAAAATCAAAAGAAGAATAAAATTTCCTACGATCATGGGACAAACCTACCCCTGCCACCTGTTTCTGTATAACCTGCAAGCTAAGAATGTTTTCATATTTAAATTGTTGAAAAATCAAAAGAAGAATAAAATTTCAAAACACATGGAAATTATACGAAATAATTAACACGTAATTGCTAATGGTTGCTTTCCCATTACGAGGGCAGAGCTGAGTAGCTGGGCTGCTGCTACGGACTGAACTGTCTCCCACCCCCACAATACTCATATGTTGGAACCCTAACCCCCAACGTGACTGTATTTGGAAATAGGGTCTTTAGGAGGTAATTCGGATTAAATGAGCCCTAAGGGTGGGGCCCTAATCCGACAGAACCGGTGGCTTTGTAAGAAGAGGAAGAGAGCTCCCCCCTCTCTTAGCCCACAGGCACTGAGGAACGGCCACGTGAGGACACAGCAAGAAGGCATCTCTCTGGAAGCCAGGAAGAGAGACTTCACCAGAAACCAAATTAGCAAGAGTCCTGATCTTGGACTTGAAGCCTCCAGAACTGTGAGAAAATTAATTTCTATTGTCTAAGTCACCTGTCTGTCTGTATTTTATTATGGCAGCTCGAACAGACAAAGACAGCTGCAAAGCCCAAAATATTTATTATTTGGCTCTTCACAGAAAAAGCCTGCTGGCCTCTGCTCTAAATATTCAAACTACGTGTTAGACTGTTTATTAACACATTCCTTGACAAGACGGCTTAAAGATCTTAACTCTACTAGCTTTACTTCAATGTCAAAAATCCCTCTTAGAATTTCCAGAAAGAATAAGAGACTATGACTTTTGGTTTCAAAATGAAAATGAAGTCTCCAGTCCATTTCTTTAGGAGTGCAGTCCCTTGTAGATGCACATTAATGACATATTCATTCTTAGAGACTTTATATGAAAGACTCTCAAATCAACAATCCACCATAGACTCTTGGGTGGCATGTCAATACCCTCATCGTGCTCAGAAACATCTATCCTAGATGAAGCAAATCCTAGGTCCTCTGGAAGCATCAGCATCAGTGTAAAGTCAAAATGACACATCTACTGTATATTTGAAAAAACACTTAAAAATAACATAAAAAGCTTATGTTGGGAATTCCCTGGTGGTCCAGTGGTTAGGACTCTGCACTTTCACTGACAAGGACGCCGGTTCGAGCCCTGGTCTGTGCACTAAGATCCTACAAGCGGTGCGGCGTGGCCAAAAAAAAAAAAGCTCATGTTGACATGTGTTGGGATTTTTAAATGTCTATAATTCTATTTTTAATACTTCTTTTCAGGGCAAGAACGTATTAGAATGATGCTTCAGGGAGGCAAGAGTGTTAACCCAAACCTCTACTAGAGTGAGAGGAACAAACCAAGGAGACTCTTTAGTGAAGACAATTATGGTTCAATGGATGGGAAGATGAGATAATGTATAATGTCTGCTGTGGAAGAACAAGATAAAAAGCAAAAGAGAACGGGCAGTTGCATAGGAGAAATATGAATATAATGGAGCCAAGACCTTAAAACTCATAATAAAAAGATGAGATGGATGAATGTAATGGAATGTTTAAAGGACAAAAATCATATGGTAAAAGCAAAAGACAAAGATCCTTTTAAAGTAACATTTTACAACAGTTGCAAAGAATTGAAAGAGGACATGATCAGTAATTCACGTACGAAATGGTCTGTACCTGAGCCACAGGCTTACACAGATTTACCTGAGAAGATAACTCTGTAGAGCAGACTGTGAGCTGGATTTTAGACTTCCTGAATTCAGCATGCACAGTTACTGTGGCAGGAGGCAACCTGAGACGCAGGGCTGGGTTTTGGGAAAGAAGTCAGTATTAGAGGAGAATCAGGATGACTCAACATTCTGACCTGAGCAACCGAGAAAATGGAACTGCCATCAATCTGATACAGAGCAGAATGCAGTGGAGCAGGTTTGGGGGGGTGGGAAACAAAATTAGGGGTTTGGTTTTGAACACGTTTAGTTTCAGATATCCATTGAACATTCAAGAGGAGATGTCAGATAGGCAGTTACATGTAGAATTCAGGACACAATTCACTGTGTAAAGCAGGGGTCCCCAACCCCCGGGCCGCACAGCAGGACATGGGTGGCTGGCGGGCAAGTGAAACTTCATCCGTATTTACAGCTGCTCCCCATCGATTGCGTTACCACCTGAGCTCCGCCTCCTGTCAGAATTATTTCATTATATATTACAATGTAATAATAATAGAAATAAAGTGCACAGTAAGTGTAATGCACTTGAATCATCCCAAAACCTTTAACCGCCCCTCTCCCCGGGGTCCGTGGAAAAACCGTCTTCCACGAAACCGGTCTGAGGTGCCAAAAAGGTTGGGGACTGCTTGCGTAAAGGACATTTCAAGGCATGAGTCTGGACCAAAGTAGTGAGCATAGACAAAGAAGAAAACGAAAGATTGAAGCCTGGGGCACCCCCAGTTTCCTATGCCATCTGTTTTCTAAGATGAAGGGGATGAAAATACCTTTGGCAACAGGAACCTGGCCTCAGAATGGGAGGCTGGGAAAAGATACACACACATTTTAAAGGCTCAAATAATCAGAATTTTTTGCATTCTGTATTTTAAAATGTTAATGAGTTATTTTAAAACAAACCTTATAGACTT
Organism: Delphinapterus leucas; assembly: GCF_059928025.1. Lineage (NCBI taxonomy): Eukaryota > Metazoa > Chordata > Mammalia > Artiodactyla > Monodontidae > Delphinapterus > Delphinapterus leucas. The sequence goes on from NC_143138.1 coordinate 25,772,506, forward strand.
ATGCCATGTGATCAGTACAAATGAATCCTAATCTCCTATCTTTGTACATTTACAGTAGTGAATTGTGACCACATGATCACTTTGTAAAATCCAAAACATTCCTTTTGAAGCAAAGAAAAATTAAATAATGCAAAATTAAATAATGTACAGTAAAAGTGTTCGCTTTATATTCATTCTAGTACATTCAGATTGTGCAGGGAAAAGAAGTAACTGATTATGTATATATGGTATATTTGGTATTTATTGAAGAAACTGACTATTCAGTTAACTAGGGCACTAAATTCTTATGTTCTCGGTTATTTGGGAGTTTGTTGTCTGACATAAACTGTAAGTGGTAAAAAATTTTACCCATTTAAAAAAAAACCCTAGAAGTTTTTTTCTGTCTGTACATTTATCTCTGATTTTTTAATATGAATCAGTTTGTGCAATAAAGTACTCGGGTTTCCTCTGGCATATGATCTATATATATGGCTAAAACTACATGTTTTCACCATGTAAGTCATATTACAGAGAGCCAGACCAACATGTGAAGACTCAGGAAAAAATACTCTAACCCTGAATGTACTTATTTATTTGACTGTTAATCAAAAAGGCACTTAGCTACTTATTAAGAACAGAATTAAGAGTTCTGTGCTCCACCCAGAAAGAAATGACTAGAAAAGAGTTAATCTAGGAAAACTGTTTAGCAAGTAGTTAACATTAGCTTTCCCAGGTAGAATAAGAAGGAAATATATTATGTAAAAAGGAAGGAAAAAGTAATATTTAGATACTGTGTTTAAAAATTTATTTTTCATGGAATTTTACAGCTGGATAGATTCCTACATGTATTCTAACTAATTATATAGATGAGGACACTAAATACTGAGAGTCCTCAAGGTGCCAACACAACACCCAGAATTAGAATCCAAGTCTCCTAACTCCCAGGAAGTGCTCAGAATGCCCCAAGAAACTTGGAACTATTCGCAATGATGTCAAATTGATGGGGAAGACGCTGAATATTTTCATATCACATACAATTATAAAAAGCCTAGGTACACTTTTTAAATTATTTTTTAGTTTACTCTATTATATCTGTGCATTGTATGCTCCGCTTGCCAATTTTCAGCAGTGACACTAATATGTTAATTTTATTTCTTAAATAATGATTCATCTCATTTTTTTCAACTAATATTTATTGAGTACCAATCACAGAATAGACCAGATGAGTCCTTGCGCTAATGAAGTATACACTCAAGTAGGACAGATAAACACTAAACAAATCAGCAATACAAACTGTAATACACTACTGTGAAGGAAACAAAAAAATGATAGAGAAAAATACGGAGGGACCACCTTAGCATAGTGGCCAGAAAAAGCTTCATAGAAAGTCACACTGAAGGATGAGATGGAGTCAGCTGCTTAAGAGCAGAGGGAAAGCTATTCCAGGTAGGGGGAACAGCACATGCAAAGGTCCTGGGGTAGTGTATTACAATCTCAAGAAAATAAGGAAAATAAATCTAGTGTGACTGAAACACAGTGGGTGAGGAAAAGAGAGGCCCAGGAAAAAGCTGCAGAAACAGCAGGGAGGGCCAGGTCTCGTGGTGACTGCAGGGAACCTGTACAGTTGTATATATGATGAGAAAGCCATGGAGAAGTATTTTGGTCAGTACGTGACATGTTCTGATATTTATTTTTAAAAGACAGGCCTGGCTGTTCTGTGGAAAATGAATTAATGTTAATAGTGGAGTTGGAAATATGTAAATGGATTAGTTATATATTTTAGAGACAGAAATGACAGAGCTTGATGATAAGATTGGATGTGGGTTTTGAGGGAAAAGAAGAGTCAAGGATGACTTTCAGGAAGGGGGGGATAAATTAGGAGTTTGGGATTAACAGATACATACTGCTATATGTGAAATAAATAACCAACAAGGACCCACTGTATAACTCAGGGAACTATACTCAATATTTTGTATAATAACCTTATAATAATAAGGGAAAAGAATCCGAAAAAGAATATATATATATATATATATATGTATAACTGAACCACTTTGCTGTACACCTGAAACACACATTGTAAATCAACTATACTTCAATTAAAAAAATAAAATTAAAAAAATTTTTTAAAAAGGATGACTTTCAACTGGGGGCTAGAGCAGCTGCTTAGTGGTAATGTTCCCCCTGAGAAGTGATATCATCAGAGCTGTGCTTTGGGGAATAAACCAAGCAGTAGACCTGTTATGAGCATAAAAAACATGAGACTAATACAACAGTTAACGACATGTTAGCTGTTAACACGCTGCTTGTCTGAACTAAGATAGCGGGAGAGGAAAGGGAAGTGAGAGATACTCGACTCAGCAAATCACTGAATGTGGGGAGTGAAGCAAGAAAGAGCCAAACGCGGCTCAGGTTTCAAGCTCTTCAAGCTTGGATTACCGAGGGGAACACAGAAAGAGCACATTTGCGGGAAAAGGTGATGAGCTGAGCTACAGACACACAGACCCTGAGGTGCCAACAGCTCATCAGGTGAAGAGATCCCGCGGCAGGTCTGGAGTTTCAATAAGGTCAGAATTGGAAATAAACATTGATAGTTGTCTACCTTGAGATGACAGCTGAAAACACAAAAGTGGGTGAAATCTCTCAACAATATAGAATAAGGAATGAGAACAGAACCTTGAAAACACTTACCGTTAATAAATGAGAGGAGGAAGGAAGGCCAGAGCAGGAGCATTGAGAGAGATAGAGAGAGAGAAGAAAACCAGGAGAGTGAAGAGTCCTGGTAGCAAAAGAAAAGCAGAGTTTCAAAGAGGAAAGGGGGTCAGCAATGGCAGATGTTGTAAACAGGTAAAAGAGAATGCTGGTAAAGAAAACCTCTCCAGATCTGACAAGTAAAACAACACTGGCTACTAAGAAAAAGTAGTTTGGGGCTCGAGGGTGAAGAAGTCAGCTTCTAAGTGAAGTGACAATCAAGTGAGGAAAAAAGTTGCTTAAAGGGTTACAAGTAGAAAGAAGGTTTCTTAAGACAGGATGGTATGACCCTAGGTAGAGAAATACTCACCTGAGTGTTTGAAATGGCAGCAGGATGGAAGTTAAAGATGAAGAGGATGAAAGAAGAACACCAGGAACACAGAGTGCGAAGTTAGCCTGGGAAATGGATACAGTGGGTGATGATGACGAGAACCATACGGGAGCAAAGAGAAAGATGCAGGCACTCCTTGGAGATATCCTGGTCTTTATAATCTGCGTAAGAAATACTTACATTCTAAGGATGAGGAACGGTACAAAGAATGTCCAAAACATGGACAAATATGTTGGCTATTAAGTGGACTTCTGGGTATTACCAAAAAATTTAAACTCTGATCTAATTCAGAAAACCCATAGTTTTCTTATCACAAAAAAAAATCCTAGTTTCAAAACCATGCATTTAACTACTCTACCTCATTATCTATGGTAAGAATCATTTATAGAAAATGGTGATGATCCAAGTAAAACGAATAGGAAAACAAAAATGTAAATATTCTTTTCATGAGCACTATCTTTAAAGAAATGACTTACAAATAATATTTTAAAAGTATAAATTAAGTAATGACAATTAGCATAAAATTACATAGAAAAACAAAAACTAAGAAGCTTATTTCCTATTCTGGCACAATTCTCCCTCTTTGAATTTCATTAATACTTTTTTTCTTAAGTCTTTACTGAATTTGTTACAATATTGCTTCTGTTTTATGTTTTGGTTTTTTGGTCGCGAGGCATGTGGGATTTTAGCTCCCCGACCAGGGGTCGAACCTGCACCCCCTGCATTGGAAGGCAAAGTCTTAACCACTGGACCATCAGGGAAGTCCCTTATTAATACTTTATCATGTTCTAGTTTACGATAGTTATTTGCGATTGTTTTCAGTAAAAATTGAACCTAACCATTTGTATCTTGATAAACTGTTAAATGCCTATCCCACTCCTCTCTTGTATTTTCACCCCTTTCCCTTTTCTACTGGTTTTGCAGTGCCTGTCACAGCTGTAAATAAACAAGAGAAACAAGAAAAAGGTAAAGAAATACCCAATCATATCATTGATATGGATGTTTAGGTTCAGCCTATAAGTGGACATGTCAACGTGTTTGTATCAAATCAGTTAGTTGAGATGGGGAAGGGGAGATGATATAGATTACGTCTGATACATTAAAAACATTTTTAATTAAGTGATTATTAATGTAAATGGCATATTTTCACCACTAGATTATTTTGTACCTTCCAGCCTCTAGCTTCAACAGAGGCTGGAAGGTACAAAATACCTTTATTAATAAATTTTTATTTATTAATAAAGATTGGCCAGCTGGATGAAAATGGTATAGACATTTAACAAAAATAATAAAATGAAATGTAAGACCAAAAAAAGAGAGAAATAAGATAGGCTAGGAGTAAATGAAGAAAGCTAACTTATAAAAACTAGTCAGTAGTTCTCAAAGCCAGTTATACATAAAAATCATCTAGAAATTAAAATCAGTGAGGGCTGGGGCAACATCCAAGTTTCTTAAAAGTCCCACCAGTAATTCTGCTGCATGGCTAGGGTTAGGACAAGCTCACCTTAGTGAAAAGAGGAAGCTCAGTGACAAGGAAAATCAAGGATGATGTGGAAATGTTAACAGACGGAAATAAAGTAACTCACATTACAAAAACATAAGGGTAAATAAGACACAAACAAAAATGTTATACTACCCTTTGGTTATATTATGCCAAATCTGAAATGTTCCCTGAAAAACAAAACTTATGGAGACAGCCTGGAGAAAACTGACGACAGATGAAGTCATTGTCACGATGACACTCTGCACTACACAGAGATTAAGGATCTGTCATTACTACAGAATACAGGATTTTTAAAAAGTAGAAAACACAGAACAGGTAAACACAGCAATATGAACTCAAGAATTCAGAACTCATCCAACTTTTTTAAACTGTATTTAGAAAATATTTCAGTGACGTCTACAGGGAATTATTTTCCGTAATCGGCTTCCTGAGTAAAGAAAGGGTCTTTCAATCCTGAGTTCAGCTGTCTATGACTAAGGGTTGAGGCATTTGAACAATTTTCTCCTCAGAGTATCTGGAAAGGCTGTGGTTTACTGTTGACTTTTCTGCAAACAGTTGGCTCTCAGAGATTTGAATTCAGGGGGTACCCTTCCATCCCAGATGATACCTTTTTGTCGAAAGCCACATAGGCAGGAATGAATTCTGCGCGCGGGGCCTGCTTGGGCTGGCCGTACGTGAGGACTGGTGCCTTGCTGGCAAGCTTGTCCAGCTCAGCCTGAGACAGCTGGCTGACCTGGAGCCGGTCCCCGCCGATCCCAACTGTTGGATGTCGAACAACTGCATAGCCATTCCTATAGCCAAGCGTCTGGCTTCTATGAAATGCTGTTTTCTGAAGAAAAAAACGAAGTGTGTCTTTATATTATAAATATTTGTTAGGTAAAAAAGCTAACTTTCAACAATATAACTTCAACCTTTGTTTATAAACATCCACAAACCTTACATCAAAAAGTTTACCTACTTTAGAAGGTTCTTGTACTTTAAGCTAAAACACTCGGCCAGAAAGGAGGAGGGATGCAGCAGCCTGATCTTGAAATAAAACTTAAAGCCCTGCTGCTGAAAGTCCAATTTAATTACCAGCTCACTTTCCACAAAAGGCTAAAATATTATCTCATGTATACTCCTAATTTTGTACTAGTCTTCCCATGTTTTTCATTTTATCTGGTGGTCATAAACCATGGAACTGAGAAGATCTAGTTCTGTGAAATGAATTTTTACCTGAAATGAAACAAAGGCCCTCTTGCTACAGTGATGCTAATATATTCATATAACTTTTTGGAAAGCAAATGGATATTACAGACTTAAACTGAACAGACTTGAACTCAATAATTCCACCCCCAATCCTTTAAGGATATAACCCAAAATTACAGGAAAGAACAATATGTCTAAGGCTGACCATTATAATGTTCAATAGTTATAACAGTAAATTATAATAGTTATAACTACAATAGTAAAACATGCCATGGGAAACAATCTAAAAAACAAGCATGAGTAACTGATGGAAAGCTCACCTAATGGGCTATTATGCAGCCATTAAAGACCATGTGGTAATCTGGGAAAAATATTTATGATTTAATAAGTCCAAAAAAGCAGCTTACAAAATTATATGCATATTAATTATAAGCATGCAAACACGTGCACAAAAAAGGCTAGACTTGGAGAATGTTCTCTGTCTGTACTATACATTTCTGAATTATGGTTTGTTTTTTTTTACAATCAACACATTTTTATTGGTAAATGGAAAAAACAAAAGATTACAGAAAAAAAGTGGAAAGGAAATATTTTTGAAGGCAGAGGAGACCAAAACAGTGGCATAGGATACCCAGCCTCCCCATCCCTCCACGAATATCAATGGTTGGACAGCTGTCCATGAACACCTCTGGAAGAGGTCCAGAGTCCATTTAGGAGGTTTCAGCAACACAGTAAAACAAAAAACTGAGGATATTCACACAGGAAGAGAAGGAAGACAACCCATTTTCTCTGCATCATCCCATCCCCCAAGCCAGCACTGTTCAGCCCCAGGAGGCAACTTCCCCTCAACCAGGAAAGGAAAAGCAGGGTGGGCAGTCAGCTCTCCAGTCGTTTGGAGACAGTGCACGAAGGTCCCACCTCAGTTTCACCCCACAGACTAGTGAAGTAGAAGTGTACAGAGCCAGTTAGGAACAAGGAAGAAAAAAGTAGGGGCTACTGGCAGCACCCATTCAGTGGGAGCCACTGTGGTTCACAGAGACCTGCTTGGCAGACAAACAGCAGATTTTGACCCACAGCCAACAGCCAGCATAGCTGCAGCTGCCATGTAGCCCCTGCAGACTTCACCAGCTTTTGTCCCACAGGCATTCAGGGTTGCCCAGGCCACCACCTGAGTCCCTCCTGGCTCCCTCCTCTCCCCTGTCCTCAGCAGAGCCCAGGAACCACACAGGCAGCCAGCTGGGGCCTCTAGAAAGTGATGAAGAAAAAAACTGCCAACCAAGAGTACTTTACCCAGAAAAGTTGTCCTTCAGAAATGAAGGCAAGATAAAGACTTTTCCTAATAAGTATAAGCTAAAGGACTTTGTCACCACTAAGTCTGCCTTACATGAAATGCTGAAAAGAGTTCTTTGAGCTGAAACAAAAAGGTGTTTATTAGTAACATGAAACTATACAACACACTGGTAAAGGTAAAGGGAGACACCCTAATACTGTAACATGGTGATGTGTTATCTACTTTACTATAAAGACTACTTAACCCTAGCTTCAACAATTTGTTAATGGATACACTATACAAAAAGATGTAAATGGTGACATCAAAAAAATAAGGGGTGGGGAGTAAAAGGGTAGATTTTTATGTGAACAAATACGGTTGATCTGAAGGGCGAAATAGACAACAAAACAATTATAGCAAGGGACTTCAGTACCCCACTCTCAACAATGGACAGATCAGCCAGAGAAAAAAAATCAACAAGGAAAACACTGCACTTGAACCATACTTTAGATCAAAGAGACCTAACACACACATACAGAACAATCCATTCAACAGCAGCACTCTTTATTCTCAAGCATGTGCAAAACATTCTCCAGTATAGATCATATGATAGGCCACAAAATAAGTCTCAGCAATTTAAGAAGACTGAAATCATACCAAGTGTCTTTTCCAATTACAATGGCATGAAACCAGAAATCAATAAGTGGAGGAAAGCTGGAAAATTCACAAATATGTGAAAATTAAAAAACACACTCCTGAACAACCAATGAGTCAAAGAAATCAAACGGAAATTTTTAAAATCTTGAACAGATGAAAATGGAAGCACAAAAATGAAAATCTACAGGATGCTGCAAGAGCAGGTTTAAGTTTATAATGATATATGCCTGCATTGAGAAATAAGATCTTAAATAAACCACTTCGCTTTATACCTCAAGAAACTAGAAAAAGAAGAACTAAGCCCAAAGTCAGCAGAAGAAATGAAATAATAAAGATCAGAGCAGAAATAAATGAAATAGACACTAGAAAAACAATAGAAATGATCAAAGAAACTAAGCTGTTTTTTTGAAAAGACAAACAAAATTGACAAACCTTTAGCTAACTGATTAAGAAAAAAGAGAGAGGACTCAAATAAAATCAGAAATGAAAAGGGAGACATTATAACTGATAGTATAGAAATACAAAGAAGCATGAGAGTCTACTATGAATAATTACATGCCAACAAACTGGATAACCTAGAAGAAATCGATAAACTCCTAGAAATGTACAACCTAGCAAGACTGAATCATGAAGAAATAGAAAATCTGAACAGACCAATAACAAGTAAGGAAACTGAATCAGTAATCAAAAACCTAATAGAGAAAAGCTTGGGACCAGATGGTTTCACTGGTGAATTCTACCAAACATTTAAAGCAGAATTAATGCCAGTCCTTCTCAAATGCTTCCAAAAAACTGAAGAGGAGGGAACACTCCCAAACTCATTTTATAAAACTAGCATTACCCTGTTACCAAAGCCAGATAAGGAAACTACAGTAAAATTACAGACCAATATCTCTGATGAACACAGATGTAAAAATCCTCAACAAAACACCAGCAAACCAAATTCAACAGCACATTAAAAGAGTCATACACCATGGTCAAGTGGGACTGATTTCTGAGATGCAAGGATGGTTTAACATGTGCAAATAAATAAATGTGATACACACATCAACAGAATGAAAGATAAAAATCACATGATCATCTCAACAGATGCAGAAAATGCATTTGGCAAAATACAATATCCTTTCATGATAAAAATGCTCAAAAAATTGGGTATAGAAGGAACATACCTCAACACAATAAAGTCCATAGATGACAAACCTACAACTAACATCATACTCAAAGGTGAAAGGTTGAAAGCTTTTCCTCTAAGATCAGTAACAAGACAAGAATGCCTACTCTCACCATTACTATTCAACATAGTACTGGAAGTCCTTGTTAGAGCAATCAGGCAAGAAAAAGAAATAACTGGCATCCAAATAGGAAAGGAAGAAGTAAAACTGTCTTTGTTTGCAGATGATATGATCTTATACTTATAAACCTTAATGACTCCACCAAAAAACTGTTAGAACGAGTCAACAAATTCAGTAAAATTCCAGGATACAGAAATCAACATACAAAAAATCAGCTGTGTTTCTACACACCAACAGTGAACTACCTGAAAGAGAAATTAAGAAAACAATCTCATTTATGATAGCATCAAAAACAATAAAATACTTAGGAATAAATTTAACCAAGGAGGTGAAAGGCCTGTACACTGAAAACTACAAGCTTTTGATGAAAGAAACTGAAGATAACACAAATAAATGAAAAGAAACGCATATTCATGTTTTGGAAGAATTAATATTACTAAAATGTCCATACTACCCGAAGCCATCTAAGAGTCAATGCAATCAGTATCAAAATTCCAATGGCATTTTTCACAAAAATAGAAAAAAAAAATCCTAAAATTTTTATGGAGCCACAAAAGACTCTTAATAGCCAAGCAATCCTGAGAAAGAACAACAAAGTTGGAGGCATCCTGATTTCAAACTATACTACAAAACTACAGTAATCAAAACAATATGTATTGGCAGAAAAATAGACACATAGACCAATGGAACAGAACGGAGAGCCCAGAAATGAACCCTCACATATACAGTCAACTAATCTTTGGCAAGAAAGCCAAGAATACACAATGAAAAAAGGATAGTCTTTTCAATAAATGGTGTTGGGAAAACTGGATAACCATGCAGAAGAATGAAACTGGATCCCTATCTTACACCACTCACAAAAATTAATTCAAAATGGATTAGACTTAAACATAAGACCTGAAACTGTAAAACTCCTAGAAGAAAACATAGGAAAGCTCCTTGACATTGTTCTAGGCAATGATTTTTTGGATCTGACAACACAAGCATAAGAAACAAAAGCAAAAATAAATAAATAAATGGGACTACATTAAACTAAAAAGCTTCTGCACAGCAAAAGAAACCATCAACAAAATGAAAAGGCAACCTACAGAATGGGAGGAAAATGTGCAGATCATGTATCTAATAAGGGGTTAATATCCAATATATAAAAAACTCATACAACCCAATAGCAAAACAAAAACAATCCAAATAAACAAAGTCTGGTTAAAAAATGGGCAGAGGAAAAAAAAATGGGTAGAGGAACTGAATAGGTATTTTTCCAAAAGAAGACATACAAATGGCCAAGAGGTATGTGAAAAGGTGCTTGACATCACTAATCATCAAGGAAATGCCAATTAAAACCACAATTAGATAACATCTCACACCTGCTAGGATGGCTATCATCAAAAAGACAAGAGCTAACAACTGTTGAAAAGGATGTGGAGAAAAAAACCCTTGTGGGAATGTAAATTGGTACAGCCATTATGGAAAACCGTGTGGAGGTTCCTCAAAAAATTAAAAACAGAACTACCATACAGTCCAGCAATCTCATTTCTGGGTATATATCCAAAGGTAGTGAAAAGAGGATCTTGAAGAGATACCTGCACCCCCTTGTTCAATACAGCATTATTCATAATAGCCAAGATATGGAAACAATCTGTTTCAAGCAATGGATAAAGATATGACATATATGTGTGTATGAATGTGTATATACATATCTATACATGTATATACAATGAAATAGTATGCAGCCATGAGAAAGAAGGAAATCCTACCATTTCTGACAACTTGGATGAAACTTGAGGGCATTATGTCAAGTGAAAAACGTCAGCAAGAGAAAGACAAATACTGTATGCATGATATCATTTATATGTGGAATCTAAAAAATCCAAACTCATAGAAACAGAGAGTAGAGTGGTGGTTACCAGGGGGTGGAGGCAGAAGAAATGGGGAGAGAGTGGTCAAAGGATACAAACTTCCAGTTTATTCAGTTATAAAATGAAATCATTCTGAGGATCTAAGGTACAGCATGATGATTATAGCTAACAATGGTGTATTATATACTTGAAAGTTGTTAAGAGAGTAGATCTTAAATGTTCTCATCACAAAAAGGAAATGGTAATTATATGACTGGATGGAGGTGTTAGCTAATGCTATGGTGGTGATCATTTTGCAAAATACAAGCATATCAAATCAACAGGTTGTACACTTCAAATTTATACATCAATTATATCTCAATAAAGTTGGAAAAAAGTGGAAGGGAAAATTAGAGATTATGTCAATTTTATGGAAATTTTTTTCCTTTTTCTGTTCTTCGCAATGTTGCTTTCAAAATCATATTTACACACATACATATATATACACACATAAATCATAAAATATTTTTTATGAAAAACATTACTGACTTACCTAATTTCTTTGCAGCCCAACCAACCATCTCTCAGGATCTGTACTAGCATAAAAGGTGCAATAGAGTAAGCTTCTTTTGCTAAGAGTTATGGACTGTGAACTTTATTTTATGGGTTGTACATTCAGGGTCACGTATCAGTTGACAGGACATAACACAAATGACACAGAACAAAATGGGCTGAGTTGACTTCATCACTGGGTAACCTGTGTAACTTCAAGCTCCTCTTCTCCCACCTCTAAAGACAGAAGCAACACCAGCTGCTTCATTTGCTTTTCCCGTTTGAGACAGACATCTCTACCACCACTCAGCTATACGACCTTTATCAGTGGACTTCAAGGGCACCCCAGGCAAGGCCACCTCAGGCTCCCCACCTTAGTTCCTGTGGTTCATCTTCTGAAGGTCTTGAGAGTTACACATACCTAGTCTTTCAGGGCTGAAGACAGTGATCATGTTTTTCACATATCAAAATAAGGCAAAATGGCTGACACTTGGCCAGTGTATTTAAAATCTGAAATATGTCCAATGCACAGTTCATCTTACTTGTAGTACGGCAATATATGTTCTCAGAGCCTGGCACCTCCAACCCACACCTCTGTAATCCCAAATCAAATCAACCCTGCCCCATGGGTAACCCACACTCACCAACAGCAAATGGTAAGCTGTTCCTGCACAGGGCAGGAACGTGCCTACAACATTTTTAAGTTTCATAAAACTGAAAAGTCCACTGAAGCAAAAAATCTACAATGCTGTGTCTTAATGCAGGAATAACTATGAAGAAGAGATTCAGAATCCAAATTCCCTCACCAAACAGTCAATTTCAATTCATTCTCCCAAAGAAAATAAATTGACTATGTATTTTATCTGACCTTCATGATCAGGGAGAGGAACTTATAAATTATTAAACTATATAAATATAAATTATTATCGTTTCATCTCTGATAATCAGCCTATCGGCCTACTGAATCTTAATGTTGATATTCCAACATATATTTCAGTAACCCTGAAATTTCAGAATTAAATAATAATTTTGTCAAGGGCTAAACTATGTCAGAGAAAAAAAACACAAGCCTATTTTTTTTTCTCTTCAATTTTGTCTACAGGATGCAACTAAAAACACAAAGTAGGAGAAGAGTGAAACAAAATCTAAATAGGAATCTTTTATAAAAATGTTAAAGCGAAAAGAAAAGGGCTACGAGAAGAAAAAACAGCAACGAATCAACTGTAGTGGAGGGAATTTATGTGGAATTATCTCCTACAAAGCACCTGAGGATGGTTTGGGAGGAAGACGGCCAAGTGTTGAAAGCCTAACTTTTGGAGAAAGAACAACTGGGAAAGAAGGTTAAACAAGAACAGGGTGAAGGTGGGACCAGACTGTAGAAAAGGGATGAGGTGTGGTAGACGCATAAATAAGAAGGGAGGAGACTGCAATAAAGGACCTGGCAGAAAGAAGCCAATGGGTGGAAGTGGTAAATAAGACAGGAAATGCAGCTGGGAGTGGGAGCGCTTACTAGGTCTAGGATTCAGAAGAGGAAGAACGCGGGCGGGAAAGATCGGCCTGGGGAGAGTGGGTGGGATGGGGCTGTGGAAATAAGGATGAAGGTGTAGAGAGGCTGAGTCGGGGAAAGGGCCCAGACTAGGAGGGAGGGTTTAAGGGTGGAGCTCATCAGAGAAGGGTATGGGAGTGGGAGAATGAGCTAGGGAGAGGACCGAGGGAGAGCTCGGGAGCAAGGTGGGGAAATCAGTGATCTAGAGGAGGCAGAGGCTTGAGGAGAGCAGCAAGTAAGAACGCTGGGAGGCCAAGACACTGCCAGGGTGGAGTGGAAAAACTAGAGAGGGATGGGCGGAGGGCAAAATGGGACAGGGAGGGTGAGGCTGGGTGAGGGAGAAAAGAGAACAAGGTTGGGGCAGAGGGACGGGTTTGAAGGGAAAGAGGACAAACTCGAGCGGACGAGAAAGGAGACACAATCTTTCGAGCAGCTGCGAGCCCTCCGAGGCCGCCCGGGAGTGGGGGCAGGGGGTTGGGCAGAGAAGTCCTCACCGTGGAGTCCTTAAAGGACATGCCCGGGAGAAAGGGCAGGCCATGCACTGGGTTGGACATCATCGCAGCCGCTCTCGCCGTGGCCACCTCGGTCGGGTTTGGTCCTCCCGCCTTGCCGGGGGTGGGGGCCAGCGGCTCCTTGGTAACGCCAAACATCCCGAGAGCTCGCGGCAGAGCGCCCGGGCCTGAGGCGCAGGCGTGCTGGGTCTGCGCGTGCGCAGCCCGCGGGACTGGGCGCTCTCGCGGGAGTGTGGCCTCGGCGAGCTGGCCCCGCCCCTCCCCTCTCGGGACCTAGCGACGTGAGAGCGGGTGGGAGGGGCGGGAGGAGGCTGTTGTGATGACGGGATGGTTCTCGCCTTGAGGTCCAGGGTCGGGGCGGGCCCTTAGATCAGTTAGAGGGGAAGGGGCGGTCCTTCCTTCGCTCCAACGCAGTCCTCACCGCGCTCCGCCTGCTCTCTCTTCTCCCACCTGTGGGAAAAGGGCTCTTGTCCCAGTTCACACTGAAGTGTCAGTGGTTGGTTCCGGTTGAAAGTGTTACCTTTCTCGGACCCGTGCTTCCCTGGGGCCAGGGGTTGCGGATTATTCGTGGTTATAACTCTGTTGCTCAAGGATGTTCAATGAACAAATGCAACCATCTGGTCCCTAATCCTCCCACTACAGCATTCTGGTTTTTTCCACTTTACCTTTCTTTATTCTACTGTCAATCCCTGCACTTCTGCACCCTCCCAGTTGTTGGCCGGGCCTTTGGGTCTTACACATTCACCGCAGGACACTCAATATTTGTTGACTGAAGAGCTACAGGGCGCTCGTGTCAATTCTCCACGTCTCTAGTATCTACCTACTTGCAGCTGTAATGAAAAGATCAGAACCAAGAGGGGAAACGCATCTCCTTCAAAGAGAAAACTAAGTCATAAGAAAAAAGCAAATAAGTGTGGCGACATATTATCAAAATCATAGGTACTCTTTTTACAAAACTTGTTTAAATTACTATCCCTTAAAAGAAATGTAATCCTATTCCTGAAACATTTTCAGGAAAGAAAAAACAAGCTATCCAGCAGCACTGAGGAGCTTAAAAAGAAAAAAAGCAAACAACCCAGCTGCCCAGACATTGGATTCATGGGGTCTGAAATGAGTCTCAGGCATCTGATTTTTATAACAGCTGTTTCTGATAATGAGCCAGTTTAGGAACATGATAAAGTAACAGACCTCAATCAGAAGGCATCCGCGTCATGGGGTAGTTTACTGCCAATACAGACACAGCAGCTTTAGTTTTACTGCTTCTTGTCCAAGCAAATCCCCCTGTTGGGTTTCACTAATGGGTGTAAACCTCATGGGGCCCAGGACATCAATCCACTAGTGGTAACTGAAGCAGTTATTGGTGGCTGTCTCCACACCCTGCCCAAAGAATTTCTTTCCTTTTTTTTTTTAATTAATTAATTTTATTTTTGGCTGCATTGGGGCTTCGTTGCTGCACGCAGGCTTTCTCTAGCTGCGGCGAGCAGGGGCTACTCTTCATTGTGGTGCGTGGGCTTATTGTGGTGGCTTCTCTTGCTGCAGAGCACGGGGCTCTAGGCACGCGGGCTTCAGTAGTTGTGGCACGTGGGCTCAGTAGTCGTGGCCTGCGGGCTCTAGAGCCCAGGCTCAGCAGTTATGGCCCACGGGCTTAGCTGCTCTGAGGCATGTGGGATCTTCCCAGACCAGGGCTCGAACCCGTGTCCCCTGCATTGGCAGGCGGATTCTTAACCACCACACCACCGGGGAAGGCCCGAGTTTCTTTTCTAATAACACTTCCTCTCCCCAACTACTTCTAGTTCCCATTTTTGTCCCCTCTCTTTTTTTCACCTTTACAATGTTTTAAAAATTTCTACTGGTGTAGTACCTTAATGTAGGTGTTTAAAACATTTTTTTTAAAAAATCAATGCATTGTTGAAGATACTGAAGACTGTTTTTTTTTTTTTTTTTTGCGGTACGCAGGCCTCTCACTGTTGTGGCCTCTCCCGTTGCGGAGCACAGGTTCCAGACACGCAGGCTCAGCGGCCATGGCTCACGGGCCTAGCCGCTCCGCGGCATGTGGGATCCTCCCAGACCGGGGCACGAACCCGTGTCCCCTGCATCGGCAGGTGGACTCTCAACCACTGCGCCACCAGGGAAGCCCTAGCAGTAATCTTTTGATGTTCCAACTACCTGGTTTTTGTTGCAAAAACTATGTATTTGGGCTCCTCCCTTACCTCTTTGGAGCAGTCCCTCGGAGCTATCTGAGAGGCTGTCTTCCTGGCTGGAGTCCTCAGAAAGTCCATCGAATAAAACATAACTCTCAACTTTTAGGTTGTGCTTTTTTTTTTTTTTCATTCAACAGAAGCCAGCCACTGGGAGAATATTTCAAAATGGCAAGTTCAACCTCAGAATCACTGGGAACTGTAATCCTTGCTGACTCTTCATGGTAACCTTACTCTTCCCAGTTACATGATCCCTTCCTGCCCTTTCTCTTAATAAAAGTAAATCCATGGCATTAGGAGACACTCAGAAGAGCCCTCCTGGACTAACTGCAGGGTTGCACTTGGGTCTGTATTCCCTGGGCTGGATAGGGAAGGAGCCAGTGGGGCTTGGAAAAGGTGAATCGTGCCTAAATATATTGTTCTTTGTGGCATCTGTTTCTATTGGAGGAGTGCCTTCTGCTCAAATGTCTTTCTTTCCCAGAAGAGCACACTAGTTAAATGGTTAACAGAGCGTTTTAACTACTTTCGGACACACGTAGAAATGTAAGGTGAAGGAAAATTCTCTTGGCCTGTGGCGTTGTAAAAATGCCATCACCTCTGAGGAGGGGAAGCCAGGCCATACTGCATCAGTGCTAAAAAGCGCAGGTACAGGTCTGTGAAGAGGAGGGAAGAAAGGGCGTCAGAAAACCGCTTGAACCCTGAGAAGGGTGGGTGTGATTAAGAGTTTACAGCCTACTTCTCCCAATCAGGATGACTCGGCATGGATTGCACTCACCATCAACCTGCACTCACCACTTCGCACCTGTGGAATATATAGGAGAGGGCGGGAGCCTGACCATCCCCAGCAGCTAAAGTAGAAAGTGTGATGTTTGGAAGGCTGTACATAAAGCCTGGACTCAGAAGGCCACAGGGACGTTGCATGACCTTAGAGGGTGCTACAAAGCTTGGGGAATGGAAAAAAATGGGAAGATCAGACTGCCAGGGGGCCAAACCTGAAAGAGGGCCTCTCTGGGGCTGGATGACGTCTCACAGGGACTCCTGATGGGAGGGGTCGGAAGGCAGAGGCTGCAAGCAGCCACCTAAAATAAAAGTCTCCTTTTTCAGCATTTTTCCCGGAGCTCGCTTTACCTAGAATTTGTTTAAAATCCTGGGACATCCTTATTCTTCAGTACCTAACATCGCAGGACAGATATCAAGCAGGTTGCATGTGCGCGCGCGCGGGCCTTTCTGCAGTGATTGTGGTGCGTTACTGCCCTCTGCTGGAAGAAAACGGTACAGCAAGATTTCTGAAAAGCAAACTGAATGACCCACCGGCAGGTTTGGAAGTACTGGGGGTGTGGCTAGTGAGTGACTATGGAGATGACACCTTGCAAGGGCGTGTCCCTCAGTCAGATGCTCTCTACCCTTCATTTCTATCACTCCGTGGTCTCTGGAATCGATTATCTGAAAAGCGTGCCTGTCAACCACTTTGATCTTTGCAAGGTATGGAGAAAGGTGAGAGAAGCCCTGATTTCCAAGCAGATTCTGGAACAGATTTAGGACCCACAGGAAATCTTCATTTGACACAAAAATCACACAGTTTGGGTTTAGACTATTTTAGTTTTGCAGTGGGCTCCTGCCAGAGGGTTGAAAAAACTTGTGTTTCTGATGCTTTTTCCTCTAAGTCAAACCCATTCTATGACTTTAGCTGATTTACTCAGAATTCCCTTCCCTCTGAAAAATCCTATCAAACATGACCTCACAGAATTAGAGGTTCCATAGGCACAGGATAAGTGCTTTGTTTTGTTCAGTGCCATTTTCTCAGCTTCCACCACAGTGTCTAACACCTCTTAAATACTCAATAAACAGTTGTAAAATGACTGACCAAGTAAATGAATAAATGATGACTTGAAAATCACCCAGTATTTTTCAAATAGCCAGTGGATCCCCATTACTAGGTCTTAAAACCATCTTAATGATTGTGACAACTAGAATTTTTTTTAAAAAAGAAATAGAGTGTAAATGATCAGGATGCATCCCATGTTGAATGGGTAAGAATAATTCAGTGAAAAAGTATTCTAAGCTGTATAAAAACATACGCATTGGCATCGTGGGTATTAGTGCAGTCAGAGTCAAAAAACTTGGAAAGTGATTAACACAACCCAGCCCCTCATTTTACTGATGAGAAATCCCCAGATCAAAAGAGATTAAGAAACCATGGGTTAATGACTGGTTACTAATCGGGTATTTCTTACACTCAACCTCAATCGTCACACAGCTGGGAAGGATATTCTTCCTTCAGCACATGAGGGATCATTGATCTTAGCATCCAGCTTGTAAGAGATCTGTGCCTTAATCAGGTTCTTCACAGGATGGAGAAATAGAAGTGTTAGAGTGATATGGCAGTAATATTGATTATAGGTTTAGATTCCAAATGTGGACAGGGCACGAATCCATTGATCCAGGTCAATGGCAACCTTGAACATGGGGAAATGCCTCTGATTCCTCCTCTCCCTCTGAATATCTCAATCCACTCATCCTTCTCTCCTCTCACATATCCGGCATGAAACGAGCAGAATGTATGCAGCATGGAACAGAAAGTGAAATGCCTGTTTGGGCGCCCTGAAGGCTACATTCATGTCCTCACTGTGTCTTGAATATTTGTGTGAGCTTAGACAACTTACTTACCTGTGTTTCTGGTTTCTTCATCTCTAAAATGAAAAGTCTGGACCAGAATTAATGATCATTAATTGTTTTGAAAACCTAGTGAAAGCTATGGGTCCTGTCTCCCCCAAATGTGCATACTCACAGGTATAAATGTTAGTTATGATTTTATGGAGCCCCAGTGGGTCTAGGGTCTAGAACTGTTCCCTGTCTGAAATACGATACAGAAGGAGTCCGTATCATAGCTCCCCAGAGGCGGAACGACGTGTAGGCAGAGAGTACTGACTGTAGGAAGCTCTTCAGGACAGATGACCCTTTTTTGCCAACAAATGAATTGCAGGGAGGGGGACAAAGAGTGAAGTGGAAGGGAAACCAATAGTTTAAAAGAGACAAATAACAAGTCGACCGACTGTAACTTGTGGGCCCTGTTGAGATCCTGATTCAAACAAATACACTTTAAAAGTAACAATGCCATTTATGAGACCGCTGGGAATTCGAGTGGGAGAATGTTAAGAAATTGTTCTTCAATTTTTTAGGCATGATGGTTTTGCAAGAATGTCTTCATCTTCTCTAAAACTTTTAGAGATACATACCCAAGTGTGTATCATGGAGAAAATGATAAGATGTCTGGAATTTGTTTCAGAATAATATGAGAAGGAACAAATAAGTGAGCGTAGATGACACCAGACTGCCTGTGAGTTGACCCTTGTTAACATGACTAAACACTTCATTAAACATTTCTGTCTACTTTTGTATATACTGAAATTTTCTATAATAAAAAAGTTAAAAAAAAAAAAGTATGGACTCTGGAGCCAGGTGGCCTGGGTACGGGCCCTGATTCTATCACTTACCAGATCTGTGAACTGTGGGAGTGTCTTAACCCTTCCTTACTATAAACATATAATAATAATTATTTGCAACTCATAAGGTTGTTGTGAGCATTAAATGAGTTAGTATATGTACGTATGAAGCATGGTGCCTGGCACATAGGAAGTACCCAGGGACTGTTTGCCATTAGTGTGGTCGAGGGGACTCTTCTGAGTGAACTGTTTGAAGAGTGACTGGGGACTTGGAAAAATTGTGGATGATCAACTAAAGACAGGAAGGTAAAAGGAAGACAGAGAAGGGGGCAAGTGTGTTAGGCCTTTTAAAGCCTGTGTAACATTTAGAAGGTTGGGCACATGTGACTTAGGTCTTTCCTCTTGTACCCTCCAAACATCTCACAGAGACAGACACACACACACACAGACACAGACACACACAGACATACACACACAGCTAAACACAGACATGCAGACACAGACACACAGACACAGAAACACAAAGATACACACAGACTCGCAGACACACAGATACATACAGACACAGAAACACACAGATACACACAGACACACACACAGATACAGACACAGAAACACACAGATACACACAGACACACACAGATACACACAGACACAGAAACACACAGATACACACAGACACACACACACAGATACACACACAGAAACACACAGACATGTAGACACACAGATACACATAGACACAGATACACACACACAGATACACACAGACACACACAGATACATAGAGACACACACAGACATGCAGACACACACACAGACACAGACACAGATACACAGAGACACAGAAACACACAGACACACACAGATACACACAGACACACAAATACACACAGACACAGAAACACACAGATACACACAGACACACAGATACACACAGACACACACAGATACATAGAGACACACACACAGAGACACACACAGATACAGAGACAAACACACAGACCCACACAGATACACACACAGACACAGATACACAGACACGCAGACACACACACAGATACACACAGACACACACAGAGACACAGAAGCACACAGACACAGATATACACAGACACACACAGATACACATACACACACACACACACACACACACACACGCACCCCAGATCCCTTTAGGGGGTGGGACTCCAAACTCTCCTTGCGGTTTGGGTTACAGAAAAGCACCAGCCTCCTCCCGTGTGCTGTGGAGGAGGCTGGGGACTGGAGCTTCCCACAGCGCCCCGACCTTTGCCCTGTTCCTGTGGTCACCACCTCCCTTCTGTCACCACTGGGATGGAGAGCAGACTGTGGCTTTGCAGCCTCTGCAGCCGAAGGTGAAGGCACGCAGATGGACAGGTCGCTGTGGGAGCTGAGAAGAGGCAAGGGCCTGGGAGGGAAGCTGCCAAGGGGCCCAGGGGCCCCTGCTTCACTGGGTTGAGTACTGAAACTGGCCTTTTGGAATTTCTTCTCTGTATTTAACCTCCTGCCACAGAGGTGCTACTGCATCACACGAGTGACAAGCTTCCCAGGAGTATTTCCACTGAGTTCACCCATGAGACCACAAATCCCATTTCTCCCTTTAATGGAGTGGGGGTGGGGACAATGGGGTCTCCACGTTCTCTCCTCCCCCTGAGGCCGCTGAGCCCAGGGCCACTGGACAGCCAGATTGTATCAGCTGATAGAAGTAAAAACTGAGAACGGCCCTGAACCAGGTGTTAATTTCCTAGGGCAGACATCACACAGCACAACGGAGGGGCTTAAACAGCAGAAAGTTCTGCTCCAACAATTCTGGAGGCCAGAAGTTGGACATCATGGTCCCAGCAGGGCCACACCCTCCCTCCTGGCCTCTGGTTGCTCCCGTCCACCCTTGACCCTCCCTGCCTGCATAACTCCAGCCTTGGCCTCTGTTGCCGTGACTGTTCTCCCCCACGTGTGTCTCTGTGCTGTCACGGGGCTGTGCGTCCTCACCTTTTCTCCGTGTCTCTCTCTTCCTATAAGGACATCGGTCACCTTGGACTAAGGGGCCACCCTACTCCAGTATCACCTCCTTACATCTGCAACTGCCATTTCCAAAGAAGGCCACTTTCTGGCTTCTGAGGAGACATGAGAGGCAGAGAATGCTTTGATATCCAAGGACACCCACGATGTACTTCTTAACCCCCAAAGAAGTGATACGACCCTGGCTATTCTCTGAGGACATCAACATATCTTTGGGGGGGGATGTAATTCACGACATAACAGATGTGAATCAAGAAGTAAAAAATGAGAGGAGGGATAAATTGGGATTGGGATTGACATATAAACACTACTCTATATAAAATCGATAACTAATAAGGACCTACTGTATAGCACAGGGAACTCTACTCAGTGCTCTGTAATGGCCTATATGGGAAAAGAATCTAAAAAAAGAGTGGATATACGTATATGTATGACTGAATCACTTTGCTGTACATCTGAAACTAACACAACATTGTAAATCAACTATACTTCAATTAAAAAAAAAAAGTAAAAACAGTGAGTGGAGAAGTGGGGTTTCCTCCATAGGCTGAGAACCCCTGGGGACCACAGTGTAAAAGGACCAGACTGCTAACCTGTCCAGGTGGGTCTGGGCACTGCAGGAAGGTTCTCTGCTGATGCTTGTGATGGTCTGTGACATGCAGACAGAGTGACGAAGGAGGAACTCCCACCCAAACACACGGAGAACCCTGGGGGAATGACATACGCCTTAATCTGTCATGGATGGAGAGTGACCCTTCCCCAGGGCAGTGAGCTCCCACTCTGGTGAGAAATTTCGGGAGCTCACCGGGCAGGTGGGCGAGTTTGCATAGAACCCACAGTTCCCTGCTCAGGCGAAGTGGTAGAAATCATAACAATTAAGACGATTGCCACTTGGAGTGATTGAGCACAAACTTTGTGCTGTTTTTTCCCCCAGCAGCAAAATTAGTCAGATTCTGAACTGATTTGTTCTTGTTGGAAAAAGAAAATACACAGAATGGAGATGTTTTGCATGTTGCTATTAAGTTGCTTTTAAGAAATTGTTTTAACTGGAATAGTGTTCTGATTGACTTTGAGGACTATGGTATTTTTAACAGGTTCTGAAGGCAAAGAAGGCTTCATGGGAGAAGCATAGGGAAATGATGTGAGGAGAATCGGTGGTTCTTCGAGCTGCCTGGAGTCCTTGGAGGTCACCCAGGTGGTTACAGATGGCCTCTGAGACTAACGTGATGGCCTCGGAGACTAATGTGACCAGGTGTGCGTTGGAGTCCAGCACAAAGTATATTTAAGAATCTCACCATTGGCATCACATCAACGGTCACAGCCTAGGGAATGTTCTTGGCCAAAGTGTCTAGAAATGAAACAAAAACTGCCTCTTTCGGTTTATTTCATTTATCAGAGGAAAAAAAATCCTCATTACATTTCCCTTTCATTGTACAGTTTTTCCAGTTCACCCAATTGGTAAAGGTCCGAGTTTCTGTGAGAGTCTATTACTTAATAGCAGGTAGTTTGGGGGAAATTTATTTAATCTACCAGTTTCCTCATTTATAAAGTGGGAGCAGTAACAGTACCTACTTCCTGAGGATTACATGAGGGTTAAAGGAAAGAATCTAAGCAAACAGCTCAGTGAAGGACTTGGCAAGGAGTGAGCACTAAATAATGTACACTGTTCAAGTTGTTATTATTCCTGGTTTGCAGGTTCTGCCCTGGATGTTTCACTGCATTTCTGCCTGGAGGATTACCCAGAGCACAAACCGGGGTCAGTAGGACTTAAGGAAGCATTCAAAGCCTGTCTGGGAAGTGGAGGTCAGCATTCTGTGAGCTTAAAAAATGCTCCGAGAATTTGGGAAGAATCCTGTGAGCACGAGACTGTGTCCACAGGAATGCAACCTATAGGGCTAAGCCCACAAGTAGAATAACTTAATGATAACCTGGTTTCGGGTAGATGGCAGGCAACAGAATTTGCTCTACGTTCTGCCAGCAAAGGTCATGTGCAATTAGTAATTAGTCCACATAGATAAATGGCTACCCTGCAGTTTTCTTGGGCAGGATTCTTCCCCAGCATTCCCCATCCTGAAGTTACAGTAAAAGCCGAGTCCTTACAAGGATCTCACAATCTGTCCTCACCTGTCTGACTCCTCGACCCCTCTCTGTTCAGGCAGGCTCTGGCCTCAGGGCCCTTGCAATTCTTCCCTCTTCCCCGGGGGAGAAAAACACACACACACACCTCTTTCTGTAGTCTCCCCTGATTCTGGTTAAAGTTGCACACTCACTCCATCCCTCTGGCCTCTCCTTCCTTGCTTTCTGTTTCTCCTTGGCACCAACACCTTCTAACACCTTAACTCTCTGATGTATTTATTTGGTTTGTCATTTTTTTTTGGCCGCGCAGCTTGTGGGATCTTAGTTCCCCCACCAGGGATTGAACCCGTGCCCCTTCGCAGTGAAGGCACAGAATCCTAACCACAGGACCGCCAGGGAAGTCCCGGTTTGTTGTTTATCTTGCCCTCACCCCCCACTGCTGAGGGTAAGGCTCTGTCAGGGCTGGGATTTGTTTTGTCCATGGCTATATCCCTGGTGCCTAGAACATGGACTGGCACCTGTGGGCTCAGTGTTTGTGGAGTGTGGGGCTGGATTCACACAGAGTTCTTTCAACTCGAGTTAATGTATCATTGGCTTTGTTTCATGAGCCCCTGTCCCAGCCACAGCATCAGCAAATTACCTTAGTAAATGTCAGAAGGGAGTGTCATGTGACTGTAAACTGAGCCAGACAGTTGATTGATTTTTTTTTGTACTTTACAGAATCAAAGTATTAGGTTGCCTAAAAATTCCTAACTTCTGGCTTTTCAGGAAGCTTTATATCAGACTGCTAATTTACGTATTGACAACATTTTGACATGGGCTTATTCTTACTCTGAAGGGACTCATTTTAGTGATGTGTTCATGAATTATCCTTTTTCTCCATTTTTTAGCATTTTCTTTAATAAGCCTTTATTACTTGGAAATGAGAAATAACCAATGACTTTCGAGGGGGCCTTCCTACTAATGTGTGCAAAACTCTTTTATGAGGCAGAGAAACATTATGCGGGCCTTTCACTGTTGTGGCCTCTCCCGTCGCAGAGCACAGGCTCCGGACGCGCAGGCTCAGCGGCCATGGCTCACGGGACCAGCCGCTCCGCGGCATGTGGGATCCTCCCGGACCGGGCACGAACCCGTGTCCCCTGCATCGGCAGGCGGACTCTCAACCACTGCACCACCAGGGAAGCCCCCAGAGAAACATTTTTAAAGTCATTGTCACTTGTCAGAATCCCTGGGAGAGCCAATCGTTTGAAGAATTGACAATCCCAGTGAAAGAGCAGAGGGCAGGGTTGTATCATCTTGGCGAGATTATCAATACTTGGTTTCTCTTCCCAGGATTCAAAGGTATTTTCAAGAAGCCATGACCGGAGAGTGAGATTTGACTTTAAAATCTAGGCCACTGAGGGCCTACAGCCAATGGAACTTTCTGGCTTCTGAGGAGACCATGAGATGCAGAGAATGCTTTATTTGATATCCAAGGACATCCACGATGTACTTCTTAACCCCCAAAGAAGTGATATGACCCTGGCTATTCATGAGGTATTTAGGAACAAAAGTTAAAATGAGATTAGGTAAAGTATACACAATACGTTAAAAAGTGCTTTACACACTGCAAAGGGCTCTGCAAATATTTGGTGCTGATGTTTCGATTTAGCTGACCCCTGAATTTATCTGAAGGAAAAAGGACTTTGAGTTTAAACATTCCTAGTTGTGTGACTCTGAAGCAATCCTTCTACTTTCTTAGTGTGTTTTCCGGTTTAATGGAACTCTTTTTGGTTTTACCTCACATGACTCTTTAGGAAAGCAAATGGTTGTGGAAATGTTTGGGGAAGCACAGCGCTCTGTATAACCTGAGCTGTTAATTCTGGAGCCTTTGAATTGGCCAAGGCCTCCTAGAGTCTAAAATACAGTGCATAATTTCCTATGAGAATCATGTTGGTAAGAAGTGCCCTTACCTTATATAGATATGCTCCCAAAGTTAATATCTAAATGAATTCTCTCTTTAATGCAATGATTTTCTTTCTATATTAAATATTTCTAAAAAAATTCCATAAGGGATAAGGTGGATTTTTTTTCCCCCCCAAAGGAGGCAGCCAGGGTGTAGCATGCTGTTTCCAACTTACCAAATCAGGAACTTGCACTCAGGTTGGAACCCTACATCCCTTTCCCTAAAGGACGGGCTTTATGGGAAGTCTATACAACCTGTGGAAATATAGGGCTTCTCTCTGTGTCTGGCTGTGTCAAGGATTCCCCAGGACTGGATTAAATCAAATAGAGGGCAGGAAGATGGGCTGGGGAGGCAGCAGGAGTATCAAGAAAGGTTGAGGTGACTCTAAGGTGACAGCCTTGCTGGAGTGGGAAGTGTTTCCAACCTCTGGAGGGGAAAGGAGAGACCTCAATCCTTTTGAAAAGAGGCTGGCCCAAAGCAGGTCCCAGCCTCCCGTGGGTTTGGCAGGCCATCTGACCCTCAGGCTGTGACTGGAACCAAGTGCTGGAGTGGGGCCCCCATCATGGCCCAAGGTGGGAAGACATTGGTCCTCCGTTAGCATGGAGGGTCCCAGTTTTTTACCCTCACTGTGGTATCTCCAGAGCCAACATGGAGTCTGCCACCAAGAGATGCTCATAATCAGTAACTGAAAAGTGGTTAAACTATTAGCAGTGACAACAGAAGTATTTGCAAACTGCCCAGGGTCCCTACTGGTGATAAAAAGCATTTGGGCGAGAGAGGTATCCATAATTCTATCAGTGAAACCTCTAGCCAGAGAATGCTGTTTTCTTCCTGTTATGGTGATAGTAGAATCACCTTTTCCACAGCTATTTAAATCTAATAGTTAAGGCCACAGAATCCTTTGGTTGACAGGTGCCACATTTCACAACCATAGTACCTGTTATGGTATAACAATAGTATAGTTCATAATTTTTAGGTTTCAAAAAATACAGTCTATCAATTCAAAAGTTTGGAATATTTAACACTATTGTCCATGAGATTAAAATATTTATTCAATTAGATTGAAAATCCTTAGAGAAATCAACTCCATAGCTTTTGGGGAAGGGGCCCAATTTGATCTACTCACAAGTGGGGATTTGGGGGAGGGGGAGAATATTTTGGGATTTGGGGTATGGAGATTTTTTTCAAAGCTTTTATACTTTCCTACTTCTAGGTGGCTATGAAGTGTCCTGATCTCCTTCTGGCAATATCTGTCTAGATAAAACCTTTCTTTAAGATAGGCCTTGTCAAAGACACAAGGTAGCTGTTGAGAGTACAATAATGCATTTACAAAATCTGTTAAATGGTCATTTGTGTAAGTAGATTTATATAAACAGAAAATAGTTCTATTTTTTCTTTGCCAAGCAATCAAGCAAAACCCTAGGAACAACAAAATTAGGCGGAGGCCTTGGGGACAACGGCCATGCCTTCTCTGAGTAAGACATAAGCACCATCTGGAGGGCCCATTTGAAACTACAGCGTGGCAACTGAAGAACCTAATGTTTTCAAGCATCAGGGTACAACTGGTGAACAGGTGGGCAACAGAGGCAGGAAAGAACTACCTCCATTCCATGGCTTGAGCGCCTACTATTTCAAGCTTCCAGTAGAGGACTGAGAATAGTATTACTGAGTGAGGTACTTTCAGCCAAGGTGGGAGATGAAACCCTAACACCTGAAGAGTATTAACATTAGCTCCCTAGTAAATATAGGTCAGGAAGTGCTTGCAAGAGGGAAACAAACAGGCAAATAGGTCCCCAGTTCGCTGCATCCTGTTATTCCCTCTCTCTACCCTGAGTAGGGGGCCACATACAATACGCATTTTATTCCCAAGACGTAAATGACTAATAGTTTAGTTTAGTTTTTTTCCCAGAGGCATTTACATTTTAATAGGTTGAAAGCCTTAGTAAAAAAGAGCAATGACAGTAGAATTTCCAATAGATGTCAACTTTTGGCTTTGGTGGAATAAGAAGAACCATCCCCTTTATCAAATACTTATTATTCCTTTTAAACAAACTAGGTCTCTTCCTTACTGATTCAATCGTTTGAATGAAAATGTTTTAAAAGGAGTATTTAACCCCTCAAGAGTCTGAGTATTTAAAAACGGCTGCATCTCCTGTTTCTCTATTTCTCATGAGATACTGGAATTTCTAACCAGATAGTAGTCCCTCAACTCTTCTCAAATATCTCTGGTGAAAATTTTTTTTGTAAATTTCCAGTACTTGAGGGACCAATACTTGGGTAAATTAAAATCAAAATGTTATGAATTTTATGTTCATATCTAAGAGTTTAGTGTCTCTCTGTACGTATCTTGTCACAGACGAATAAGTGTGCAGACCGGCACTGGGCTGCGGATGGCGTTGGAAGATCACTGCTATACCTTGTATTTTCTCCCTTAAAAAATACCTGCATTTGGCCTAAAGATCTCTGCCCACCATGGCCACCACGGTTACATGCAAGAGCTTGCCTTACATCTTCCTTCCAATTTTTAAAAGAAGATAGCCTCTGAATCCATAATTACCGACATTTCAGACACTTTCTCATCTCCATTTAAACTGACCCTCGGGCTTCCCTGGTGGTGCAGTGGTTGAGAGTCCGCCTGCCGATGCAGGGGACACGGGTTCGTGCCCTGGTCCGGGAAGATCCCACATGCCGCGGAGCGGCTGGGCCCGTAAGCCATGGCCGCTGAGCCTGTGCGTCCGGAGCCTGTGCTCCGCAACGGGAGAGGCCACAACAGTGAGGGGCCCGCGTACCGCAAAAAAAAAAACTGACCCTCTACTTGCAGTGTTGTGTGACACAACTTTCCATTCCCTTGTTCATCAGTTCAACCGGTTTGGTGTTGCTCACTTTATTGGCGGTGAATTTGGCCTGGATGCCAGAAGCTCGTGTAAGACACTTGGGTAGCACAGAAGTTCAGGTATTTGAGGATTCCCAGGAGAAATCCATCTAGGAAAACAACATAACTGACAAGACATATGCTTGCTTTTTTTTTTGGCCACCCCATGGCATGCAGGATCTTAGTTCCCCAGCCAGGGATTGAACCCGCACCCCCTGCAGTGGAAGCAGGGTGTCTTAACCGCTGGACTGCCAGGGAAGTCCCGACATATGCTTTCTTGATATAAAGATTACAGGAAAGGCTCAGTTGAATTTTTCCCTCCAAAATACAGGTTGGAAGAGTCTTCTGATGGATAAGCAATTCTGATATTCATAAGTTTTTTCATCCATGGTTTGGAAGGCAATTAATTCTTTTTTTCTTATCCCTATAACCCCAAACTGAAAATTCCACAAGGCCATGTATTAAGTGTATTAAGTTCGTACATTTCCATTTATAAGGCACAAACTCTACACATCTCTCAAGAGAAAGGAAGAAAACAAAGATATGAAGACAACAAAGTAATCTAGGAAGAGAGGAGGTTCATCAAACTGGAATGAAAACCCACCTCCCTTTTTAGTAAACAGACCTTATATTGATAGGAAATACAGCCTCTGGGG
The DNA here is from genome assembly GCF_059928025.1 of Delphinapterus leucas. Classification (NCBI taxonomy): domain Eukaryota; kingdom Metazoa; phylum Chordata; class Mammalia; order Artiodactyla; family Monodontidae; genus Delphinapterus; species Delphinapterus leucas. The sequence continues at coordinate 25,801,153 of NC_143138.1, forward strand.
AGGGTTCCAATGCAGCCCCCTTCACTGGATCAGTGCAGAAGGCAGTCCTCAGGGGGGCTGCGTGGCCAGAACACATCAACCGCAAGCCCCCCCTACCCCATAGAAGCTGCTGGGCAGCTATGTCCTAAACAGAACATTCTGGCTACAGGGTGCCCAGTTCACCATCCTCACCCAAAGGAGCCTTCAGGGACCAATCCACCATGAATGCACACATGTGCCTGTCCTGGGGCTTGATTAATTTAAGCTGCTCTAAGCTGAGGTACAACTGCCTCCCCGAGGACCTGAACTAGGGTAGTTATGCGGGTCCGCATCTATTTAAGAGGCTGGACCTTGAGTTCCTCTTGAAATAATCAGATCCCTAGTGGGACTCTCAGAACCAATTCACGCTACCAGGGGCTTTTTGAACATGCTGGTCAAAATCTGGAGAAGATGCTCTGGAGAAAGCTCCAGATCTTCTGGCATGTAAGGCAGCCCTAATAGATCTCAAGTAATCCTGCAACGCACAGGTATAAACCAGAAGGGTCCCATGACACCAAACGGTATCCATGCTTGCTGGCTGGACCTCCTGATGGCTCTTGGCACTGTATTTCCTACTACCGTTTCCATTAGTATTATATGAGAGTAAGTTTCCTGAATGTCCCCATGGATCCAAGCATTTCCTGGAAGTATGACTGCTTCATCGTCCTCTCTATCATCATGCAAGGTACAGATGGGAGTGAACAGCACTTGGGAGAAAACAGCCAGGCAGACATCATCCTGAGAAAAGGGTCAGTGCTAGAGTGGGCCAGAGAAGGGACCGGAAGTGAGACGAACCGAGTAATTCATGAGGTCTGAGGGTTTTACAGAATCTTCTTGAAGATTCTGACTTCTCCACCCAGGACGATCTGAAATCCAAATGAAATCGGGTCCTTGGGTCAATGTACCCAATTACCAAAGACCAGCATCATAGAAGAATGCTCATTTCAATACAGTGTGGTCTAGCCACCTCCTAACTTCTCCAGTCCAGTTGGATTATCCCTTTACACCAGGCCTTGCCCCTGGCGGCCACAGTCGGAATTCTACTAAATTTTCAGGCATGAAGATGGTTCTTAATTCAGTGTCCGATGAATTTTAGCCAAGGTCCCTTCCCTTCCTGTGTCTCGTAAGGCTACAGCCCAGAGGATAAAGGGATACTTTCATTCACAACAATAACAGCAAAACTCTTGGACCCTTTGGCTTCCTAATGCCATAGCCATAGCCACCCTTGGAAATACGTACTCATTTAAAAGCCTGCTCTAAAAAACAAAAAGTCAACTCCTACTGCTGATTCAGGTTTTCCCCAAATCATATCAGGCCAACTCCACACCGCACCCCACCTGCCGGCCTCAAGAATCTTTCTTGGTCAGTCTGGCCTTGATTTTTTGCCTCAAGAAGGCTGCAGTGGCTGCACTGCAGGTGACCAAGAAGAAGAAGGAGAGGCAGGCCATGTAGATGGACAGGGGGCTGTGGCGTTGCAGGAAGATCTCCTGTCGCCCCCTGTAGTCTAGGAGGATGGCCTCCAGCTGGGACAGTGTGCAGACAGACAGAAAGGCGTGGAAGATCTGATGCCCGTGGCCCACGATGTCACAGGAACCCGGGAAGTACTTCTCTGGAACCGGGCAGGAGAAGAAGTAGGCACTGACCAGGAAGAAGACAATCTGCAGGGAGTGGTACCAGACCGCCTGCTCCTGGCAGCCAGACAGGTGGCACAGAACCACGCGATGTGCCACGGGGCTGATGTCCAGGATGAAGGCCAGCCCCGCCGGCACCACCTGACAGATCTTCCTCATGACTGGGTAAGGCCTGCGGTACCGGTACTTAGCGTAGCAGCAGCCGGCGCAAGATAACCAGCCACAGAAGGCGGCTGCGGGCAGGAAGAAAAGCCAGAAGTGCTCGTACCAGGCCTGGTCGGAGGTGTAGAAGAAGTGGACCAGGGCACTGCCGTACTGGTAAACGCTCACGCCCACATAGTCCACAAAGTAGAAGGTGTAGTGGGAGAGCTCGGACTTGGACTGCAGCAGGTGGGCCAGGAGGCTGAAGGTGAGGTAAGTGATGGAGGACAGGACGTAGAGGAGCAGGGGCAGGGCGTGGGCAGAGGTCCACGGCAGGCCCTCGGCCTCCACAAAGGCCCAGAACCGCAAGAGGACGGCCAGAGCCGCCAGCAAGTGGGTCCAGACGTTGACCACCTCGTTGTGTTTCTGGAAGAGGCTGAAGAAGTAGTAACGCCACTCGTGGCCGGTGGGGCGGTACCCAGCATGGATGTAGGGCTCCCGGAAGAGCTGGGGCACGTCAGTCTCCAGGACGGTGCCGGGCATCTTGGGCAGCCCATCCTCCAAAATCTTGGGCAGGCGGCGCAGATGCTGTCCACTCACGGACAGGGTGCTCAGACGCTCCAGGATGGCAGTCGTCATGGCTACACGGGGATGCAACCTACAGGAAACAAGAGTAAAATGGGCAAAGATGCGGTGAGGGGCTGCTGAGCAAAGACAGCGAGGGAACTATGGGTGTGCTAGTGCAGCTGGGGAGGCGGGACTGCAGACAACTTCTTTGAGCCTCCTTTTTTTTTTCGTATGTAGAATAATAGAGTTGGACCAAGATCGCTTACTGCTCTGACATTCTGACTTTGTCTCTACTGCTCACTACAGTGTGAGGCAAAGTCACATCTTGTAAAATGGGAATGTCAGTCACCCCATTTTAATGACATCTAGAAGGTAAGTGAGGGTACCTTTAAAGCTTTCGAGTTTGCTAGATGACATTAAAATGTAACCCTCAGGCCTTCCCTGGTGGCGCAGTGGCTAAGAATCCGCCTGCCAATGCAGGGGACACGGGTTCAAGCCCTGGTCCGGGAAGATCCCACATGCTGCAGAGCAACTAAGCCCATACGCCACAACTACTAAGCCTGCGGTCCAGGGCACATGAGCCACAACTACTGAGCCCACATGCCACAACTACTGAAACCCATGTGCCTAGAGCCCATGCTCTGCAACAAGAGAAGCCACTGCAATAAGAAGCCTGCACACCACAATGAAAGAGTAGCCCCCGCTCGCCGCAAGTTGAGAAAGCCTGTGCGCAGCAATGAAGACCCGACATGGCCAAAAATAAATTAATTAATTAATTATTTTTTAAAAATCACAGTGGGGCTTCCCTGGTGGTGCAGTGGTTGAGAATCTGCCTGCCAATGCAGGGGACACGGGTTCGAACCCTGGTCTGGGAGGATCCCACATGCCGCGGAGCAACTAGGTCCGTGTGCCACAACTACTGAGCCTGCGCGTCTGGAGCCTGTGCTCCGCAACAAGAGGGGCCGCGATAGTGAGAGGCCCGCGCACCGCGATGAACAGTGGCCCCCGCTTGCCACAACTAGAGAAAGCCCTCGCACGGAAACGAAGACCCAACACAGCAAAAATTAATTAATTAATTAATAAACTCCTACCGCCAACGTAAAAAAAAAAAATCACAGTGAGCTACCAACACAAACTCACTAAAAATCGCTCAAATAAAAAAAAATGTAATCATCAGACAGGCTCTATCAGTACAAAAGTTTTTTTTTTTTTTAAGGAACGGTATAGCAAGAGACACTGTTCCATTTTATTTATAACAGTAAGAAATTGGAAAGAACTTCCTTGTTCAACAATAGGAAACTGGTTTTAAAAAATCATAGAACCATAATTTAAGCCATAAACAGAATTGTGAGCAAACAATAGAAATATGTTGTGAATGTATTTAATGACATGAAAAGATCTAGCTGTATATTCATTGTCTATTATCCCAATGTCTTCCTAGTGGAACCTAGTAGTTTTCTCTCTTCAAATCTCCTATACTTCTTCATCCATCCTCACTCAGCCTAACCTTCTTCCTATTTTATTGAGAAAATGCAATCAGTCAGAAGAGACTTCTGCAATCTACTATCACAACATTTACCCACCAGCCAGCATTTCTGTCACATATGCTCCTCCCGTTTCAATGGCTGGAACCATCTTGGTGAAGACCGACCCTTCACTTAGACATTATATTCTGTCCCTTGGCGCCATCCATTGTAGAGTTGCACATCATTGTAATGACACAAGAGGGCGCTTTAAATGAGGGATCTTGTAAACCACTCCAAATCAAGTCTCAAATAGTCTTGAACTGGCAAAGACAAAAGCACTCTTCATCCATACAAAGCTTTTTTATGTATTTTATTTAGTATGAAGTATTATATCGAAATACAAAAATTATCAATGTTGATATTAGTAATGAGAGCCTACATTTCTTGAGCACCTAATCTTAAATTACCCACTAATTTCACTGGGAACTTGAAAATCTGAGATAAGCAATAGTTACTTGAACCTCAAGGTCAAATGAGTCATCAATCCGGTTGGTAAAAACCAAGGCATATTCTGGGAAATCTTTTTTTTATAATTAATTAATTAATTAATTTTTGGCTGTGTTGGGTCTTCGTTGCTGCACGCAGGCTTTCTCTAGTTGTGGCGAGCGGGGGCTACTCTTCGTTGTGGTGCATAGGCTTCTCATTGCAGTGGCTGCTCTTGTTGCGGAGCACGGGCTCTAGGTATGCAGGCTTCAGTAGTTGTGGCACACAGGCTCAGTAGTTGTGGCTCGTGGGCTCTGGAGCGCAGGCTCAGTAGTTGTGGTGCACGGGCTTAGTTGCTCCACTGCATGTGGGATCTTCCCGGACCAGGGCTCAAACCTGTGTCCCCCGCATTGGCAGGTGGATTCCTAACCACTGTGCCACCAGGAAAGCCCTATCCTGAGAAATCTTATGAGCTGAACAAAATTAACATGTAGCCTAAATTTAATGAAATCTAATTGCAAAGACTGTGTGTGTATTTTTTTTTTTAATTATGCTCTGGAAAGCAAGTGGTTTTGGACTTGCCTCTCCTGAGAACCCAAATCTGTATGCAACAAATTTCAGCCCTCACAAATGTTTAACGGGCTTCCCTGGTGGCGCAGTGGTTGAGAATCCGCCAAGGACATGGCAGAAGTGTCTGTGTGAGAGGTACCAGAGGCAGAAAAGGGGGCCGATGGTGGAACCCTGGGGACAGACGCCACAGTTGACAGGGTGATGGAAGAAGAAAGCAGAGGCGGCACCACAGAGGGCGGTGTCACTTAAGCCAGGAGAGGAGGTACCGGTCTATAGCAAGAGTCCCCCGAGCTCAGGTGACATAAGGATTGAACAAGCAAAATCTCCAGGGATGGGGTTTCCCTGGTGGCGCAGTGGTTGAGAGTCCGCCTGCCGATGCAGGGGACACGGGTTCGTGCCCCGGTACGGGAAGATCCCACATGCCGCGGAGCGGCTGGTCCCGTGAGCCATGGCCGCTGAGCCTGCGCGTCCGGAGCCTGTGCTCCGCAACGGGAGAGGCCACAGCAGTGAGAAGCCCGCGTACCGCAAAAAAAAAAAACAAAAAAAAAAACCTCCACGGATGAGAAACCTCCCCTCTTCCTTCTGCAACATCAAACCTAAACTCCCTTCGCTAATGCCACGCCACCCGCCGCACTCACTTCCTCTGTCTTCCGCATGCTGCTCGTGGGCCCACAGAGGCCGTAGCATCCTGGGTCGTGTTCTGCCCCTTTCCTGGAAGGCCCGCCCCTCACCCCTTCACATGTGTAAGTCCTATCCTCCCAAGAGCAGCTCTGCTCCGTAGAGGCCTGTTTGTATTTCTCTCCACTTAACACTCCGTTACGTGCAGTCTGGTGGTGGCTGTTGATTCGTGAAGTTTGACTCTTCTTGTAAGCGGCTTGAGGTGGGTGGTCTTATTTTATTCTTCCTCTGTGGCCTTGGTAGCCTGGAATATTGTTGAGCAGACAGTCCTTGCTCTGAAAAAGCTCTATGGTTGATCCACATTCTTTTTTTTTAAATTATTAATTAATTTATTTTTGGCTGTGTTGGGCCTTAGTTGCTGCACGCAGGCTTTCTCTTCAGCCAGGCCCTGTTATCATAGGATCCCCAAATACATGCCTCCAGCCAGATCTTTCCTGAGTTTGGATTCAAATATCCAGCAGCTGTGGTTTTGTCCAACTGAATATCCCACGGGCATTTCAAACTCAACCTCTTCAGCCTCCTCCTTCAGCCCAGACTTGACCTGTCCCTACCTCTGATCAGTCATGGAGGCCTGTTGATTTTATCTCAACGTTTCTGGAATCCACTTGTCCTTTCCATTTCTACCGCTCCCCCTTGATTTGGGCCTTCAAGATGAACTTGTGTTGATGAGGAAAACAGCAGTCTCATAACTGACCTTTCTTCCTCAAGAGATGGTTCCCCCACCTCATATCCCCAAACCCGCCCTCTGGTCTCCAAACCACTTCACGGTGATAGTTTAAAAGCGGAGACTGATCACTACTCCCCTCCCCAAAGTCCCTCAAGAGCGCACCATTGTTTACCACACAAACTCTCAGCCCGTGCAAACAGGCCCTTCTGTAGACCTCCTTCCCAGGTCCTATTCCAGCCTCCTTTCCCAGAGCCCACACCCAGGCCACTTGGATGGCTTGGATCATAACACTGGAGTTTTTCAAAGGTACAACACTCTCTATCTCCCCTGTATGCTTCTGCACACAAGGGCGGCTCCAGCAACCCCAGCTCATCAACACTCTGCCCAGGCGCCAGCTCTGCCTGTGGGCTTTCCTAACCCCAGGCTGGATGAGGGTGCCCCACCTACCCTGGCCTTGCCTCCCCATCACACTTCTCTCCTGGGGCCCTGACCCTTGGTGATGAGCTCACTTCCCACCACACCCGGCTGCTTTAAGGGCAGGGGCTGTGTGGCATGCGAGTTCCTATGTCTAAGATGATATGTGGCATATAAAATAATCATACACCTAATCACGATTTACTGAACAAATAGTTCTTTAGGCCCAGACGTATGGCACCAATTTCCTTCTGTTCTGCCAGGTTAAGGGACAAAAAGAAATAATGGTTTGCAAGTCGGGAAGTCTGGCTGTTAATATTTGCTCTACACAATGAGCTATGTGGCCATGCCCAAGACATTCAGCTACTCAGGGTCATTTTCCTCATAAACAAGGGTGGGTGGGAGATGATTTCCTGTCTCTCTACCTCTCAGGAAATAAAGAGTGTGGATAATAATAAAATGGGCAGTAGCTGAATGATGCTTTGAAAAGGCAAACCATGCACATTAAAGTACCAGCAATATTTGAACTAAAGAACGCACAGAAGGGTTATAATTCAGTAATAAATATATATTTTTTTTCTACCTTATAATTGATTTTAATGCAATCTTTGAAAATTGAAAAGGAATTGAATGTTTTTGGTTACATTTCTGGGATTCTTCCAACTGCTTTATTAAGAGCTTTAATTAGATTTAGATTATAATGGGATTGGAATTAAAAGTTTTATTTCTTGAGTACAACAACGTCTACACCATGAATTCAGTTAACATTCACAAGAAAGTGTTATAAAATGTTACATCATGCCTTGGACTATTTAGGGGTCCAATCTTAAAGTTTTATCTCAGGTCCTCCTTTAAAACTATTAATAATGCTAATAGTTTTACACCTAGAGTATGCCGTCTAAAAAAACGAAAAGCTCCATGTTTGCGAAACGGACATAGTTTGGTACTGATGACATTTTATCTGGAGGCCAAATAGAGGACTCTAAAGCAATGGTGTTCCCTGATCTATTACAAGGGCCCTATGGGAACTGACCACAAACTTGGAATAGCTGATTCCCTGGAGAAGCCCTGGATGAGGAATTAGCAGTTCCAGCTCTACCACTGACTATGGGATTTTAGGCAAACCACTCAACTTCTCTACACTTGTGTCTTTGTCCATAAAACTGAGGGTATCATCTCTATACGTTCTAATGCTAAGAAATTCTATAATTCATCTGGACTATGTTTTGCTTCGTGCTGAAGATCCAGCAGTGTGCTGAAGTCACCAACAAACAGATCCTGTGACATCACTTCGTGTCACGGCCTCATGCAGATGTCAGGAAGGTGGCCTGCTGGTTGCTGGACAGAGAACAAAAGAGCAGCAATTTCCATCAAAGACAGCAGAGAAACGCTTCCAGAATCCACAGAAGCCCAGCCTCCCACAATGCTGCAAAGCCATAAATGGCTGAGAAGGAACAGAAGCCAAAATGCCAGCTTGATGCCCATTTATAAGGCCTGGAACCCTGCTGTGAGCAGCCTCTGGTCTGACCAGAGACAGAGGTGGACTTGCAGTGGCCTCAGACAACCCCAGGACCCCCTCAGTCATCCATCAAGTGAGAGGCTGCTGGGCCCACACTGATCTTTGCAGCCACATCTGCCAAGTATCCTACCACTGTTTATAAAGTCATATTTTAAAGAGCGGCAGAATCCTATTTTGAGCAGATACAATTTTAACATGGATTCAGATCCACCAACCGTTAATGCATATCCACTCCATATTTAAGAAAACCTAAAACACAAACAGCATTTCAACATCCAAAAATGGGAGATCTGATTTAATGATGATAAAATCTGTACAATAGGATACTACACACCCATTAAAATAATTATGTAGATATATTACACTTATTGTTATAGAGAGATACACAGGACATAAACGTGTGCTCTGTTTCTCACTGCAGTCTCCCCGACGCTTAGAACAGTGACTGACCAGCACATAGTAGATGCTCAACAAAGATTTGCTGAATAAATACATGAATGAAAGACATTAGTACAAGGAAGAAGCAAATTAAAAGTATGCATCCCATTTTTGTAAAGATATACCTATGGCACAGAAAAAGTATGGAATTTAAAATAAAACATTGATAGAGATATTGCTAAGTGGTGGGATGACGGGAATTTTACTTTTCATCTGGAGTCGATACTATTGTTATAATACTTTTGACGATGAATATTTACTACTTTTGTAAATGAAGTTACTGCTATTCAACAAATAGGAATATTTGACAGAAATCTGTAAAAACTGGTAAAACGATTAATTAGTACAGTTAATTAGTACATCCTCCCCCCCACCTGCCAAAACACCCCAGCATTATAAAGGAATACATACTTATTTGTATTATTCTGTGGATTTTGAGCTCAACTAGTTAGCAGATCATGTAATAAAGTTATTGTCAGGAGTGTCAACTAGAGAAAAAACACACAACCTAAAAGTTGAGAATTATGTTTTATTCGGGGACCTTACTGAGGACTATAGGCCAGGAGTCAGCCTCTCACATACTCTGAGGATCTGCTCCAAAGAGGTGAGGGAGGAGCCTGGATATATAGGAGTTTCTGTTGGAAAAACAACAACATGTAGTAGAACATCGCAAGATCACTGCTAATCTCGAAAAACAGACATCTCAAGTTAATGATTTTAGCGCTTTTCTATGTATGGGCAGATGCAAGAGTCTGGGCTCATTGAAATTATTCCTCTGATATGCATCTTAACTATGTAGGGTCAGTATCCAGTTTTTCTCCACCCTGAATTTCCCTCAGGGCTCACCGCAGGGGCAGCTGCAGTGGATGAGGGCTTGATGCTGGACAACATTCACTATTTACTGGAATGGCAGGCAACATTTTTTGTCCGCAGGAGTAACCTAGCTATACTTGCCACCACGGATGTAAGCTAATGGTCATGGGGCTGGGGGCGGGGGGGGTTAAAGGGGAAAAAAATGTGTAACATCTGCTGGTAAGGCAGCAATCATGTTCTCTTAGCTTGGGAAAACCAGTATATGCAATATTGTCGTAAGACTTTTCCCGCAGCGCACAAACCCAAACAGAGTTAAGAAGGGAGTCAATCCCCCACCTTGTGGGCACCTGGCGCTGCTGAACCCTGCCTATAAAAAAGGCGAGGCACACCTGTGTGCCAGTGTGCCAGGAACACATGTCACCTGGGCTCAGTGACCCCTCCACCTCTGAACCTCTTCCTCTGTGGCTCCGCCTAACATGGACAGGAGAAAGAAAAGACAGCCTTATAATTTGCTGCTCTGTCCTGGGGATTTTTCTTTCTCCAGTTGGAACTCTTAGCTGGGATTCCTTGTATTTTCTTTTTTGTTACTTCCCATCCTTCCCACATCTCAGCTCACCTCCTCACTTGAGCAGGTACTATTTTCAAAACGCATCACTACAGACCCAGAATGCACCACCCACATGCAGTAAGTAGTATCTGTGTTTAATTCTAGCGGGAGAATTTGGAGGAGCTGGGAACAGTTTAGAATGCATTGAGCAGTCTAAGGTCAATGGCCAGGCTGGCTGGTGTGGTGATTCTTTTCCTTCAGAGACTGCTTGTTTGGGTAAAGGTAAGCTCTGATGTCAGAACGGCCTGTTAATTAAAGCCTGGGGACAGGAAGCCTCCCAGGACTTTCCACAAGAGTGTAACCACTGGCTTCATTCGGCATGGTCTGGCTTCAGCTATGCAGCCTCTCGCCTGTAGGAAGCTTCATCACCTATCGGCAAACCTGCTGGGACCCGGGCCAGCCCAGGTGAACTCCGAAGAGAGCCACAGATTGCCATTGGCAGGAAATCAATACTGGAAATGTACTTTCCATAGAAGAATCTGATAACCAAGGAAAGCTGGGTTGGTGCGCTGTGTAAGGAGTTCGGCGTTTCCTAGCAATTCAACGTTAACCCCTTTGCAGCTAATGCTGTACACTCTCCTGGTGGTCCCAAGACCTCGGCTTTTTATTTGCTACCAAGAATCAAGCAGGTCGCTTCATTCTCAGTTTCTCTTTAGACAGCCTCAAGGCCTTAGTTCAATCCCACATTGGCCATGAAGTTTTCTCCAGGTCATCTTAATTTCTTTCCTCCCAGAGTGCTTACCTACCTATACTCCACACGTTTCGGTTAGCAGAACGTCTGCACTTACGTGCTACTTCCCTGCTGTGTGTGCAGAGAGCCCTCCTGGGTTGCAAGTTCCCTGAGACAGAAACACGGACTTACCCATCCTTTATTCCTCCTATCAGCAATTATCAGAGGAAAGGTGGCCCAGAATGTGTCAATGGATGATTGTTCAAAAACAGAGTGAAAGAAGACTCTCCTTTGGCCCTCTTTGCTTCTAAAGGTAAAACCGGTGAGATTTTAGACAAGGAACATGTTAGGGATTTTTCAACAGGAAACAACATCTGACTTGGATGTTGTTTATCTGGGTGTAGTTCATCCACTTGGGAGGTATCCATAACAATATTTAAATTGTTCACCGGATTTCCAATCACCAGATGACTTTTAGTCTATTTCCTCCTATCATTGGTACTTTTGTGCCCAAGAATGCCTAAGCAAAGATGCAGGGAAGGGAGGCCAGGCAGAAGAAAACTAAAGTAAAAGAACATTGAGGCAGAAGAAAACTAAAGTAAAAGAACATTGGAGCAGGAGTTAGGAGACCTAGTTTTTTATTCTCATTGCATAGAAAAAAGCAGAACAGACTGTCCTGGTTCCCTGAACAAGCCACACACTTTGCATCGCCAAGTACCCCTCTACGCCTGGCAAACCCTGGTTCTCTCTCAAATCCAGGCTCAGCTATAACCTCCTCTGTGAAGTTTAGCAACAGACTCAAGCAGAATTAATCACAACCTGTTATATCCCCTTAGCCTTATGATATAGCTGGTTGTACGTGTGCCTTCTTTACATTAAATTGTGAAATTCATTGAGTTGTACAAGGAAGTCACTCAAGGCATTAAAAAAATCTATGTTTGTGTTACTTAATTGTGAGAATAACTGAGGCATGGAGAATTTTTTTGAGTTTCCACTATTATCTTTTTATGTATATAAAAATTTGCATTTTTAATTTTAAAAAAATAATTTTTATCGAAGTATAGTTGATTTACAATGTTGTGTTAGTTTCAGGTGTACAGCAAAGTGATTCTGTTATACATACATATATATATTCTTTTTCAGATTTTTTCCATTATAGGTTATTAGAAGATATTAAATATAGTTCCCTGTGCTAACAGTAGGTCCTTGTTGGTTATCTATTTTATATATAGTAGTGTGTACGTGTTAATCCTGAACTCCCCCGCCCCAAGACACAGAGAATCGAAGTGATTTATTCACAGCTCTAAACCGAATCAGCCCTAAGGTAGAGGCACTGCTTCTGACTTTCGTGCTCAACAGCCCAGCCACCTAGGTCTCCGAAAAAGAAAGCCCATAAAACACAAATGGAATAGGAAGAGCTGGATAAGACGTGGGAGCCCGTCTGCCTGTGAGCTGACAGCAGGCTAGGAATCCTGACTTCCGCTGGGACATCTGGCTATGTTGTCCAGAGCCCTCTCCCAGGACACTCCAGGAGGCTCTCCTAAGGGAACTCCTCTCCACTATGGCCTTTTCTACAATTTGAAGGAGAAACTCATAATCAGTAGCTGAGCTGGTTAAAAATCCTTAGTCATTCCACAGGCGAGTTTCATCATAAAAGTTGATTATTCAGTTCAGACCAACAGCTGTGAACCCTCGCACTGCTCTGGTCTTCATCTCCATCCTGGTACAACCCGGCTTGCAACAAGGCGGTAGTGGTTTCTCACTCGGGGTTACTCGAGCTCCAGGATCTCAGATTTGACATTCCTCCTTCCTGATCACAATGCTCCTAATTTCCACCTGGACTATTTCCTCACACCAGTTCACACGCTCCAGGCTCCTCATAACCCCCAGCCCTTCTGTCTTACTTCACCTGCCCCACTGCCATCCCAACGTGCCAGCCCCTTTGCTTCTACCCTGGAGCACTCCACGCCTGCCACCCAGCCCCACCCTGATGACATCGAATTTTTCTGTTTCCCTCACCAGTACTGTGTACTGCTATAAAAAGGCATCAAACATTATGAGACCATGTTGTATCCGTGCCTTTTAACCTCAACAAGACTTCACTTTATCCATCTGGAGATCCCATCAGCATCTTAAGCTTTGTGTGTTTAAAACCAAACTTTTGCTGGGACTTCCCTGGCAGTCCAGTGGTTAAGACTTCACACTTCACTGCAGGAACTCACTGCAGGGGGCATGAGTTCCATCCCTGGTCAGGGAACTAAGATTCCACATGCTGAGTGGCACAGCCAAAAAAAATAAATAAAAAGCAATCAAAAAATCAAACCTCGGCTGTGCCTAGTTCTGTTACCAGTATGACCAATCTCCTGGTCACCAAGCCTTGAAATCAAAGTGAAATTTCTCCTTTTCCTCCTTCCCTCAACATTCCAGTCATCAAATCCTGCCCCCCCCCCACTTTTTGTTTAAATTGCAGTATATTCCTTCTCTCACTCCCCTGCAGGCTGGTACACTGTCCCAGCTAAACCATGATGATAACCTCCCAAACGACCTCACCTCCTCCAATCTCTGGCCACAGTTCCATCTGATTTGATTCAGCTAAAGTTCAGCTCTGATGAGGATAATGCCCCAAAGCTGCCGGGAGCCCTCTCCTCTCTGCCAAGTAAAGCTCAAATCCCTGAGGCTGCCGTCAAACTCTTCCCTGCCCTGATCCACATCCTCAACATTATCCACTGTCGATTTCATGAAGAACAAAACAGAGTGAAGACAACAGAACATGTCAGGGTGCACCTCACACATTAAGGATGAGTACTGTCATGAAACTCCTGGCTCCTAAAATAAAATAGATCTCTTACTAAGGGTCACGTTAAAGTTCGAAAACCACCGATCTATATACCATTTACTATTCCTAAACATGCCCTATGACTTTCATTTTGAAATTACAAAATACTTCAAATATACAGAAAAGTATAAAGGATGATACAACAAACAATTGCTTGTCAAATCTTATGTCATATTTACTTCAGATTTTATTTTTTAAAAAGTTTTTTAAAGGTATTTTTTAAAAAATTTTATTTATTTATTTTTGGCTGCGTTGGGTCTTTGTTGCTGTGCATGGGCTTTCTCTAGTTGCGGTGAGCGGGGGCTACTCTTCGTTGCGGTGTGCGGGCTTCTCGTTGAGGTGGCTTCTCTTGTTGCAGAGCACGGGCCCTAGGCGCCCGGGGTTCAGGAGTTGTGGCTCACGGGCTCTAGAGCACAGGCTCAGTAGTTGTGGCACACGGGCTTAGTTGCTCCGCAGCATGTGGGATCTTCCCGGACCAGGGCTGGAACCCGTGTCCCCTGCATTGGCAGGCGGATTCTTAATCACTGTGCCACCAGGGAAGCCCTACTTCAGATTTTAAAATATATTCATGATCCAGAGAAAACTCTAATTCGAAAAGATACATGCACCCAGTGTTCATAGCATTACTATTCACAATAGCCAAGACATGGAAACAACCTAAATGTCTATCAACAGATGAATGTATGAAGAATATGAGGTAAATATACAATGGAATATTACTCAGCCATAAAAAAGAATGAAATAATGCCATTTGCAGCAACATGGATGGATCTAGAGATGATCATACTAAGTGAGGTAAGCCAGAAAGACAAATACCATATATTACTTATATGTGGAATCTAAAATACGCTACAAATGAATTTATTTACAAAACAGAAACAGACTCCCAGACATAGAAACAAATGTACGGTTACCAAAAGGGAAAGGGGTGGGGGAGGGATAAATTAGGAGTTTGGGATTAGCAGACACAAACTACTATATATAAAATAGATAAGCAAAAAGGTCTTACTGTATAGCACAGGGAACTATAGTCAATATCCTGTAAATAAACCATAATGGAAAAGAATATGAAAAAGAATGTACATATATATATGTACATATATATATATATATGTTGTTCACCAGAAACTAACATAACATTGTAAATCAACTATACATCAAGTAAAAAATATACATATGCATGTATATAAATATATGCGTGTATGTGTGTGTATACATATGTATGACCGTGCGTACGCATGCCTGTATGTATCACCTATGCCTATAACGCAGGTAACTGGGACCTAGCCTCCTATAATCACTCATTCCTTTCCTTCCTCCCCAGCAGCAGCCACTATACACTGAACCTGGTGTTTTTCATTTCCACTAATGTTTTCATATGAAAACATTATGAGATTATAAAATTATATAACTACATGTAATGATATAATAAAAAATCATAAAATTAAAACTCCACGGCTTCCCTGGTGGCGCAGTGGTTAAGAACCCGCCTGCCAATGCAGGGGACACGGGTTCGAGCCCTGGTCTGGGAAGATCCCACATGCCACGGAGCAACTAAGCCCTTGCGCCAGAACTACTGAGCCTGCGCTCTAGTGCCCGCGAGCCACAACTACTGCAGCCCATGCGCCTAGAGCCCATGCTCCGCAACAAGAGAAGCCACCACAATGAGAAGCCCGCACACTGCAACGAAGAGTAGCCCCCTTTCGCGGCAACTAGAAAAAAGCCCACACGCAGCAACGAAGACCCAATGCAGCCGAAAATAAATAAATTAATGTTTAAAATTTAAAAAAAATCCATAAACTATATATATTGTTTTGGATATTTTAACCTTTATATAAATTTTGCACCTAACCTCCTGCAGCCTTCTTTCTTTCATTTAATGTTTTGTGTTTTTTCCATATTAATTGCTACATGATTCTCTGATTCATTTTCTCTGCTGAATATTTTCCAAATACCCCAATTTATTTGTCCATCCTCCTGTGGACAGACATGCAGGTTATTTCCTGTATTTGCTATGACAAACAAGGCTGCAGTGTGGTCTTCTTAGCTGTGGGTCTAGAAGGGGGATTCCCCTTCAGGTCTTAGGCCAGGCTGTTCCCTTTACCTGGAAGGGCCTCCTCCCTATCTCTACCTTAGAAAACCTCACCCATTCTTGAAGGCACCTCTCAGAGGGTGATTCCGCCACGCCTCCCAATCTACCCAAAGCAATATCCCTTACTCCTGCAACCTGCAAGTTTGTGTCACAAAATGATGTCATCACATATAACTTTGTCCTGTGGCTGTTTGGGTACTTCTATATCCCTAGCAGGCCTTACAGGCAAGCACTGTCTCATGTGGCATTAAATTCCCTCCCCGCAACTTAGAGCCTGGCACGTAGACTTGCCCAGAGTAGACCCTCAATGAATGAATGTGGGGTCCACTGAACTTTCCTTCCTTCTTTTGCTACTAAGTACTGCTATCACCACGGAATGACTTATATCTAATGACAACAGTATATACCTAAAGGGTGCTACCTTCCCATGGATTATCATTTCACCACCAGGAGAAGCCTGTCTCTTCTGTCCACACTCTGTGTCGGGAGAAAATGGATGTAGAGGGGGACACTCGGCTTGATAACCACCAAGGGCCAAATGCCTGTAGGCAGCTGCTTGTGCATAAAGATCGAGGAAAATATTCTTCCTCCTCTCTTCAAAGCTCCCAAGATATCAGGTTTATGCCAAAAATTTTATAAGAATTTTGTTCAGGGAGTTCCCTGGTGGCCAAGTGGTTAGGATTCCGGGCTTTCATTGCCGTGACCTGGGTTCAACACCTGGTCGGGGAACAGAGATCTCACAAGCCGTGTGGCATAAAAATAATTTTGTTCAGAACTAAAAGCAAACATTGGGCAGATAAGAGTGTTACCAAAACACGGGTTGGGGGGTGAGGATGCGGCTGTTTATGAGCTTGGTGCTGTGCTTCTTCAGTCAACCTATGCTCATTGCCATCAGCGTAGACAGGACCTAGAGAGGAAGTATGCTTCTCCTCCCTTCACCTCGCCCCTGCAACTTTAGCAATGACCGTGCAACTTTAGTCTGGGGAGAGAGTCGCAAACAGCATGTGTGTTTTCAGTGGCTGCTGGTGTGGCTTCAGAATCCTCGCCTGGGGCCAGGATCGTGAAGGGGCAAAGGTGCCTGATACCTACAGATGTTCATCTCCCCTCCAAGTTCAGTGCCGTGGAGGTGGGGGCATGGTGACAGATTTCTTCCTGATTCCAAAGTAGAGATTCA
Source organism: Delphinapterus leucas (assembly GCF_059928025.1). NCBI lineage: Eukaryota > Metazoa > Chordata > Mammalia > Artiodactyla > Monodontidae > Delphinapterus > Delphinapterus leucas. The sequence goes on from NC_143138.1 coordinate 25,817,937, forward strand.
TGCTCATTGTACTTCTTTTTGATTAGACATGGAAAAGATTAAAAAATGAGATGTGAAAAAAATCAATTCAAGAGTCCACTGCTGCAAACCTCTTTCAATTTTTTTCATGAGTACAAAGTAGTGGCTTAAATGATGGTAAGTTGATACTTCTTTATACCAGCCTCATAAATTAGTAATGTAACATGTCCAGATCACAGGATTTTTCTAAGCAGCTCACCATTCCATGCCATATGACCTACCAGATAGAGAAAAACAGAAGTAAGTACTCTTGAGCTGCACTGCCTAGTTTTGGGTTGACAGAAAGCTCAGCTGAAGCCCTGAAAATCCTAGTCTTATGGAGTTTAAAACATGTATTGGAAATGGGCTAAACAACATGCAAACTTAGGTGTAATTAAAAAATCAAACTCCTGACTGTTGTTTCTAGGTTATGGAGTTTGACTGTAGAAAGGGCCAAGTATAAGAACAACCATTTCTCTTTACTGTAATATAACCTCAAGTCTCAGATGACATCTGATTATAATCTGTGCAAAGTGCTACCGGAGTGCCTGGATTGTTTTTCCAGTTGAGTTGAAATGCCCATGTCCACAGTTTCTGCGTCAGCTGCCCACCGCTCGTGAACTTTACAGATACACACCACGTACGTGATCATTGCCCGGGCCTCGCCACACATCATCTGGGGGCCCTGGACGATCTAGACACCGACTGTAATCACAGCCGAGGGACAGACAACTCCTTCCAGGCCTTGCTCAAATCTCACCTTCTCAAGGAGGTGCAGACAAAAAATGTTGCCTGCCATTCCAGTAAACAATGAATGCTGCCCACCAGCAAGCTGTCAGTCACTGCAGCCCCCACTACAGTGAGACTTGAGGGGAATTCAGGGTGGAGAAAAACAGGATACTGGCCCTACAGAGTTAAGATGTACATCTACGGAATAATTTCAATGAGCCCAGACTCTTGTATCTTCCCATAGATAGAAAAACACTGAAATCATTAACTTGAGATGTCTGGTTTTTGTGACTAGCAGTGATCTTTTGATGTTCAACTACGTGTTTTGTTTTGTTTTGAGCAAAAACTCCCATATATCCTGGCTCCTGCCTTACCTCTTTAGAGCAGATCCTCAAAGCTGTCTGAGAGGCTATCTCCTGGGTTATAGTCAGCCCTCGGTGAGGCCCCTGAATAAAACTTAACTTGCAACTTTTAGGCTGTGCATTTTTCTTCAGTCGAAAGGGGCCTTCCCACTTCCCTATTGATCTAATACTGCATTTGCACCCTCCAGAGCTCTCTAGAACCCCGATACTCTGCTTTACTCTTTTTTTGGTTTTCTATTGTACTTTTCACCTTGTGACCTAATGTATTATAGTCTTTCTCATATTTTTTAAAAAATTGTGGTACATACACCTAACATAAAATTTCCCATCTTAACCCTTTTTAGCTTACTGTTCAGTAGTGTTAAGTGCGTTCACATTGTTGTGCAACCATCACCACCATCCACCTCCAGAACTCCCTTCATCTTGCAAAACTGAAATTCTACACCCAGTAAACAACAATTCTCCAATTCCCACTTCCTCCAGCTCCTGGCAAACATCCTTCTACTTTCTGTCTCTATGAATCTGACTACTCCAGGTACCTCATATAAGTGGAATCATACAGCATTTGTCTTTTTGTGTCTTATTTCACTTAGCATAACGTCCTCCAGGTTCACCAATGTTGTAGACCATGTGTCAGAATATCCTTCCTTTTTAAGGCTGAATAATATTCATTGTATGTATATACTATATGAATATGTATATACTCATCCACTGATGTACCTTTAGGGTGCTTCCACCTTTTAGACTATTGTGAATAACACTGCTATGAATGTAAGTGTGCAAGTATTTCTTAAAGACTGCTTTCAGTTCTTATGGGTATATACTCAGAAGTGGAATTGCTGGATCATTGGTAATTCTATTTTTTAAGTTTTTGAGGAACTGCCATACCATTTTCCACAGTGAGTGCACCATTTCACATTCTCACAATAGTGCAAAAGAGTTCCAACTTCTCTGCATCCTTGTCAACACTTGTTATTTTCTGGCTATTGACTGTAGCCACTCTAATGGGTATGAGGTTAATATATTATTTTTATTTATTAAGTTTATTGTCTGTCCTAGCCCTGCTGCTGGCCCAGAATATAAGCCCCATTAGCAGAGGTATTTTTGTCTGTTTGTTCATTTATGTATCCCCTGGTACCTAGAACATTACTTGGCTTATACAAAAAGTGCTCAGTAAATATTTATTGTAAGAATGAGTGAACAAATGGATGAATGAAAGAAAGACATACTAAAAGTATACTGGCTTTTACCTTCCTTGTTTCTATGTCAAAATCTCAATCTTGGCTTTGACCATCATATATATATGTGAACCTCCATGGATGAACCTGGAGGACATTATGCTAAGAGATATAAGCCGGAGACAAGAAGACAAATGCTGTATGATTCCACTTATATGAGGTACCTACAGTTGTCAAATATATAGATAGATAGATAGACGTGTGTGTGTGTGTGTGTGTGTGTGTATATATATATATATATATATATATATATATATATATATATATATAAACCTTTATCCAAGCTACTTAGGACATTTTTCTTTTGGCTGAGCCATGAGGCTTGTGGGATCTTAGTTCCCTGACCAGGGATCGAACCCGGGCCCCCTGCAGTGGAAGCACGGAGTCCTAACCACTGGATCGCCAGGGAATTCCCCCTTAGGACCTTTTGAAAGCATTTGCTGAGTTTACTATGTGCCGTTATTATGTTCAATATTATTCAGATGGAAATTCTGAAGCACCTGGAGTTTAATTTGTTTTTGACAGCTCACAAGAAATCCATAAGAAAACCAAGGAGAGAACCCATAGTACACAGAAAACTTAGTCATTACATGGAATGGGGCTTATTTAATGCCCACAAGGTTATCTCTGCTCAGCTGTAACAAAGATACCTCAAAATGAATACAACCCACAGAGAGAATTGAGCTTCCTCTACAAAACCTATTTCTATCCCATGTTCCTTGTTTCTGTTCAGTAAATCGCTTCAGCCAGGTGCTCAAGTCAGAAACCAGAGATATATTTTTCCCTCATCTTTACCTGGTGCTCCTCTTTATCTAGTCGCCAGTAATAGTTATTATAGTAACTCAGTATAAGGAGCACTTATTCTACGCTGGGCACCGTTCTAAGTTCTTTGCATGTTATTAACTCACAATCATTCCTCACAATTCTATGACATGGGATTTATTCTTCCTACCTACTGTACAGATGAGGAAAGAGGTTAAGTGTCTTGCCCAAGGTCACCTAGACAGGAAGTAGTGGAGCCAGAATCCAGAACCAGGTAGGCTCACTCCAGAGGCCATGCCCTGAATGTCTACCCTATTCAGGAAGTGCTTTCTGTTCCAATCTCATTTATTGAACATCATTCTAAAATGCATTAGTTCACCTTCCTAAATGTGTAAGTGATAATTTTGATAATTCAGAACTGTCCAGGTCCTTCATCTCCTTCTGGATGTCAGTGGTCATGACGCAGCTTGGATGATGGAGGTACCGATGGTCAAGAAGACTGGATGGTGCCTGTGGTGAACCTAAGGATTTACTGGGAAGTTGTTCTTAAATAAAAGTTCTAACAGGACTTTATTTTCTTGTGTTTTGATGTTTTTGTCTTCAAAGTAGAATATGTCAGTAAATATTAGTTTAATTGAAGACTTTGATTAATCAAAGCTACCCTGAAGTAGATACTCGGTCATTAATATCAACAAGCCACAGCCATTATAAACACCATTAAGAAACGGACAACTTCTCCTTTGAAGTTGTATTGATCTTGGAGGTAAAGTGAGCTGCAAGGCAGAAGGCCCAAATCCTACTCTCCTCAAATTAAATGAATCACATACTTAAAAATAAACCACAATCCTTCTGGCACCAGTAGCGCCATCTGTAAACTTAGAATATTAAAGGCCAACAATTTGATATTTCTGAATTAAAGTTGAAGGGAAAAAAAAAAAAGAATGTCATTACAAGCCTAAGACAAGATGACTACAGGTCCAAAAAGTGTCACTTCCAAGTTTTAAGCTTATTCAGTGTCTAATAGCCAATTATATAAGCTCACCATCAAGTCAGCATTCAAATAAGATGCTTTTAAACTCCAAAGAGTGCATTCTCAAGTCCCAGGGTGCCGGTAGAAAACAAAAGACACAGTACCAGCCAGAAGCTATTCCAGCAAGTTCCACAGATCATATGGTCTTGGGAAGAGACAAGCACTTATTGTTACGAGAAAAGTTCAAGGTCAGCACAGTACTTGCAGTTCCACTGCCCCAGTGCTCCCTTCCACAAAGGATTGTAGTATCTACTGAAAAGTTGCAATTATTCCCCAGCTCGCTATTTCAGCCTCACAGGCCACTTATCCACACCAGAGAATTCAAATACTTTGGACGTTCCTGAATGACAACAGCAAATGATGTTTTTTGGCTTATTTTATATGATGTCCTAAAAGATGGAGAAAGTAAAGAATAATAGTAAGCCAGGGGCTTCCCTGGTGGCGCAGTGGTTGAGAGTCCGCCTGCCGATGCAGGGGACACGGGTTCATGCCCCGGTCCCGGAAGATCCCACGTGCCGTGGAGCGGCTGGGCCCGTGAGCCATGGCCGCTGAGCCTGCGCGTGCGGAGCCTGTGCTCTGCAACGGGAGAGGCCACAACAGTGAGAGGCCTGCGTACCGGAAAAAAAAAAAAAAAAGTACACACTTAGGAGAGGGATTCTAAATCTAACCTGATTTTTTGAAAAATACCTTTAGAATACTTGGTCAATCTAATGCGTTCTTTGACCTATACGGTTTTCCCCCTCTCCCTTCCTCTGCCCTCACTATACTGTTGAGATTTCTGAAATGGAAAAAGTACCTCTGCCGGTCCTTGCTGCTAAGTCAGAGCACTCCAAAATGAGCTTTTTCTTGCGAAAAGACTTTTCTTGACGTTTTCTTGTAAAAGAATGTACTGTTGATTAAAACAAGAGAAAACCACACACACGCACACCAGCCTGATCTTAACCTCCCAGACAGCAGCTCGGCATCCTCTGTTAACCATCCTGGAGACAGCCAGGCCTGCAGCAGCCCTTGCAGCTTCTGCCTGACCAGCTTATCAGAGGGTAACAATTTCTGGTGACTACAGATGGGCCCAAACCATTCCTTACAGCCCTGTACATTATCTATAATATAGTCATAAATACTTATAACATCTTCTGTCAAGGAAGTCCCGTTGCTTCACAGGCATTATCTTAATGCCCTCCAAACGTCTTCAAACGGATGTTAGTCAGCTGACAGTGAGTTAATTATAACCAGGCACTAAATTTCTCCTTGCATCTCATTAAACTACACTGAATCTAAATTCAACTTAATACAACTGCCCTACCAGATTAGGAACTCCTAAAGGACAGGCTTTGGGATCCCATTTCCTTTATATTCCCCTTGGGCATTAAACATTCTGGTTCTCCATAAAAAGGATGGCTTTAATTAGTCTTACTGACTCACCAACCAAATTACAAACCCAATCTACAAACCCACTATGGGTTGGAAAGGAAGAGTCACGACCTCCAATTCCTCCGTGAACCGTCAATGTTTAAAACATTTTCCCCATCATCTGTTTTCCAGAAAGGGTTTAGCATGCTTGAGTGGTAACACATCCCCTCCCTTTAATCTGATTCTTGGTGAAAGAGGAGAGAGCTGGTCCCTTGCTGTTAGGGACCCAATGTGACCACAGGCAGAAAGGCTCAAGAGATTTTAGTGTGGGAAGGGCTTTAAAGACCACTTACTTAGAAAAGGGCACAGAGGTGTCAACCCTAGGCCACACTCTCGGTAACTGGCTTCCTGGGGTCCCACACTGAGAGGCATTCAGGCCCCGGCGAGCTCCAGAGAAGATGCTGTGATCAATGTACAAGTCTGCCACGGCTCCTGGGGGACACCAGGCTCAGAAGGGGGCCGTGGCACAAAGCCATGTATTTGCCATCCCTGAGCTGACTCTATGATGAAGAGCTAGCAACTCACAGTCTACTATTTTCCTTAGTTTTCAAAAAGTAGAAGTCCCAGCAATCATAAAAAATTATTTCAGGGACCTCCCTGGTGGTCCAGTGGGTAAGACTCTGTGCTCCCAATGCGGGGCCCAGGTTTGATCCCTGGTTGGGAAACTAGATCCCACATGCACTTTCCAACTAAGAAACCCGCATGCTGCAACTAAGAAGTCCGCATGCCGCAACTTTAAAAAAAAAAAAAGATCCCACGTGCCACAACTAAGACCTGGCGCAGCCAAAATAAATAAATAAATAATTTCAAAGATTTGCAATGGCAAAGGTTTAAGGAAAACAGATGTTCCCTGAAAAAGACACAGGCTGAGGTCCTCACAGACCCAGAAATTGTTACTGTCTGATAAAGTGGTCTCATGGTGTTCCCAGAGAGAGTCAAAGGTGGAATTTCTAGGCTCGTCCTCACCTGCACCCTGACAAGGACCACCATTTAGTGCTTCACAGGTGAGAGGATTAAGAAGGGCTGGGTAGTCCTCCAGTGATTACATGGCTTCTGTGATTGGACTTCATGGAGAAGGGGGTAAGAAAAGAAACTGAGGTTTGAGAATCACTTAAAAGTCAGCGATTCCCAAAGCCAAAGGAAAAGTATTAAACAGAAAAGTCAGTGTGATGCTTGTTTTGATAGGAAAAAATGGAGAATCAATTTCTTGAACTTGAACTAGCAAAGCTCCTGATCAGTCAATCAATGGTCAATCAACGTGTTTTCTGCTCTGTTCTTAACCCTGATGGGCCAAAAGGGTAGCCACAAGGCAAATGACACGGTTCCTTTCCCCACCAGCTTATATAATCTCTCTCCCTCTCCCCTGAGGTGGGCTTGGACGCCTGAGGCCAGGTCAGATCTCTGGAGAGACAGGTGGCCTCCCAACATCTACTCTGTGTTGTCAGCCAACCACTCCCAGGTGAGGGGAAGGTTTTTGGCAGCAACCGTAGTACAGAGCAGGCAAGATACCTTAAGAAAAGGCCAGGGAGAGGAGGCAGACATGTGATTCTGGAGACAAATAAACACAATTAGCTGTGCTAGAAACGAACTGAAAAGACTCAGTGGGAAGACTATGATTCCTTCTGCCAAGAGAGAAAACCAGAGGAAAATTCATTTTAGAAGAAACCTTTTACTTCCCTTGGCAGCCAGAGCATGACAGTCATATTCTCTGTGAAGTCCTTTTCATTGTGGGTTTCTCCACCCTTTCAAACACTAGCACGATAAGGGTTTGACTGCTTTGTCAGATTTGCTGCCCAAAGAGGATCCATTAATATTTCAGGCCAGTCCTTTCATTCCTTGAGATGACAAGTCTAAGACTTTCACAGCCATTCTAACCCTGTGTACCTAAACAGACCCTGCTTGCAGCAATGACTGGGTGGTTGAATTCACAGAAATCAATAGTGTTGTCCCTGGGAGTTTATTTTCCTGCTTCCAGGATCTAATTCCACAGTGCAGGATTAGCTAGAGCAGAGGGGTCTAATGGCTACCTTAACACAATGTGGTGGTTAACAGGACAGGCTTTGGAGTTAGGCAACTTGGGTTTGAATCCTGACTCTGCCTTGGATGACCTTGGGCAAATAATTTAACCTCCTTGTGTCTCACTGTCTTTACCTATAAAATAAGGATAGAGTGGTACCTAATAGGGTTGTTGTCATGTTTAAAGAATTATGATAAAAGAGCCCTCATCTTTTAGAAATGCATTCTGAAATGCTCCCAAATCATGAAATGGTGGCTTAGGTTTGCTTCAAAATCATTTGGAGGTAAGGTGTATGTAGAGAAGTTGGCCATGAGTTGGTAATTGTTGAAGTTGGGGATGGGCACATGGAGGTGTATTCTACTATTCTGTGCACCTCTGTCTGTCTGAAATATTCTATAATAGAAAGTTTAAGAGAGAGAGAAGATAATACAGGTAAAACTGCTAGCACACAACATGCGCTCAACTAATGCAATCTGTCCTAGGTCAGAGAGGGTCTTGAAGCTGTCATTTCTAGGTTCAAAAGGAACCAGGATCACAGCTTGCCTCTCTAGAGACATGAGTTGGCTCTGGGGCCAGCAAGATGGGGGGGTCAGGGGGTTGCAACTGAGAACTTCACTGTCACTCTAGGCCATCCATTATTGCCCAATCTTTTCATCATCAAACCTGTTTTTTTTTGTTGTTTTTTTTTTTGCCAAACTGTGAGGCATGTAGGATCTTAGTTCCCTGACCAGAGATGAAACCTGTGCCCCCAGCAGTGGAAGCGCGGGGTCTTAAGACTGGACCACCAGGGAAGTCCCATGAAACCTGTTTTAAAGTGATTATTATAAGTTCTCCATGCTTTGAAAGTTTTCTAAATCAACATCCATTAAATGATTCATCACCCTGTATCTTTCAGCCAGATACACCTAATCACAGGCCAGAGTTTAGATGAGCTGGCAGGTGGCTCCAAATGAAGCTACTATCACCCCAGCCTAAAGCAAAGGACTTTCAAGTTTTAATGGTCTGTGCACAGCTGTTTGACACACATATACAGTATGTGGTTTTGTAGGCATATGAAATCATGAAGATGGGCTCAACGCACTATCCCCAGCCCCTGCCCCCCTGAGCTTATGCTTTCAATAGGTTCAGGGAACCACATATATAAATCTAGTAACTCCAAGCTTCCGGAATCCCTTAAATAGGGTGATGAGCTGGGCGGACAGGAAATCCCACCCTGGACCCATTCCAGGTTACAGATGCATTGTAAGGGAGCCCTTTATTAAACCCAAACTCATCTGCCCCAGGCCCTCTCAGAAATGAGGAATCTATAACCAGCTCTGATACTTACTAACTGTAGTGGCCTTGAGCAAGCCACTTCATTTCTTTTTCTCATTGGTAAACTGGAATCTCTCTCTCCTAAACTTGTTTAGGGGAGTAGAGACAAGGTTAAAAAAAAAAAAAAGCGCATTGCACAATGCCTGACACACAGGAATTGTTCAATACACAGTAGGTATTTTATGTTTCTGTATGCCTTCATGCACACGTGGGTGTATTATCATTACCCCCTTTGGAATTAGGTCAATATATCTAGACACGATGGTCCTCCAGGCCATAAGACATAACACAGCCACATAATTATAAATAGTTTTTCTTTTTTTCTTTCATGGGACAAAATTGTGCACGTACTTCATGAATTAACCTGAACCTCTTCGCCACAATGAGATTTGATGAACCAGTTTCTACCTGCCTGAAATGCTGCCCAGTTTCAATGAAATTCTTGGTGCTTTACCTGAACCTGTCTGTTTGGGTGACATTCTACCACTGCAGCCAATTCCAACCCAAGCATTAGTCCATGCATGAAACTGACTAATGCTACTTTATAAAGTGCTCAGGCTTCCTGGCAACTCAAGAGAACAATATTGATGCCCTTATCTTGCTTAAGTGCAGGAATAGAAAAGCTAAGATGAGACTCCTGGAATGAATTCTTTGGATGGAGTGAAATACACCAGGGAGAATATAAATTTCCTAATTCAAGAGCCACTACACTCATCATTGATTTTACATCCTCCTCCTTTTTCTTCCATATTTTATACAACGAATTTGAGTCTAAAAGGAAAATGAGAAGATAGTTTTCACCAACAAAGTTTCATTTCTCACAAAAGTACGATCTACAGGCAATATTCAGCAGAGTATGTGTATTTTCATTCCATCTTCAAGTGGTCTGGGTAAGGGTAGCCCTTCTCCAGTTTCTAGACTATAGACTTATCTTGAACCTCTTGGGAAATTCTCTCAGACTCCAAAGAGCAGGTGCAAGAATAGGGCAAATACATAGTTTCAAGCTACTGGTGAAAAGCAACAAATTATCTATTCCTTAAGAATTGAGGTTTTTTTTTTTTTCTTCTTTGCTTTTCTTAATCTTGGACTACATCACCCTAAGATGCCCTTAATGCTAGTGTCTCAAGACCAACAAAAACCTCTTAAATCAAGAACCCTAGCTCTGATCTCCTTTAGGTTCTTACAGTCCCAGGAACCAGCTCAGCCTGGAAAGGGGGGAGAGCTCGGTTCTTCTCTGGGTGTGTGCGTCTCGAAATCTCGAAGTCTCCCATTACCTCTACCATAGACTAACATTTATTATAATTATTATTAATTCACTCATTCAACAAGCCCTGCTCTGCTATAGTATGGAGTCTTCGTCACATAAGACAACAGGGTCAGTTTATTAGCAATCTAGATGGTTTGGAGCTTGTACCCTTCCAGACACGCTGAGGACGAAAGACTTCCCTAAGCCCCAGGCTTAACTCAACCTGATTGTCCAACCCAGGTGACTTCCAGCAGAGGGCGGTTCCCCACCTTTGGGGAAGTGGGGTTCTGGATGTCATGTGGGATAACATGAGGTCTTTTTTTTCTTTTTTAATTAATTTATTTTTTAAACATCTTTATTGGAGTATAATTGCTTTACAATGGTGTGTTAGTTTCTGCTTTATAACAAAGTGAATCAGCTCTACATGTACGTATATCCCCATAACATGAGGTCTTATTCTTCCACTCTAAGCTCCTGAGTACAGCCAACCAGCACCTTCTACTTACACATGGCCTGAGCTTCGCTTCAGCTCTGTGCACAGGTATGAAAAAGCCTTGAGGAATCCTTTCCCCACCTACCTCTGAAGCAAAACATCCTCCCTACAACTCAACTCCAAACTGTCACCTCTGTAGGGGCAGGGACTGCATTTGGGTTCAACATTCCATCTTTACCCCGTGTTCAGCATAGACCCTGGCCCTGGTAAGCCCTTAATACTGACGAATGAATGAACAAACGAACGAATGAACGAACAAGATATCCTTTGCTTCTCAGACCACTTCCCAGAAGTCCATCAAATCTCACTCCACAGGGTCACTGTTCAGGTTCCTTCTCAGCCAGGACTACCCAGGCCACACATAAGGTTGGCACTCCTAACCCCCAGGTTGCTCAAGGGTCAACTGTACATTTCCTGACATCAGTAGATGTTCAGTCAATAGTTATTATTTTGATGTATTATTTGAAGTTGCATCAAGTTCATGCTCCATCTACATCAGAAGAGACAGAAAGGTGTGGTGGATGGAGCCCTGTAGCAGTAATCGGAAGCTACTCAACCTGGGTCTGAGTCCCTGTTTTTGCCCTTTTCTCACTGTGACTTTGACAAATTTCTTACCATCTCCAGCCCCAAGTTTCCTTCATCTGTAAAAAAAAAAAAAAATCAATATGATATCTGCCTTCCATGCCTCACAGGGTGGTTGCAAAAGTTGTATTTGACAAGGTATATAAAAGCACTTTGAAAACTGTCCAGCAGGGCTTCCCTGGTGGCGCAGTGGTTGAGAATCCATTTGCCAATGCAGCAGTCACACGTTAGAGCCCTGGTCTGGGAAGATCCCACATGCCACGGAGCAACTAAGTCCATGTGCCACAACTACTGAGCCTGCGCTCTAAAGCCTGCGAGCCACGACTACTGAGCCCACGTGCCACAACTACTGAGGCCCACACGCCTAGAGCTGGTGCTCCAAAACAAGAGAAGCCACGGGAATAAGAAGCTCGCAACGAAGAGTAGCCCCGCTAGCTGAAACTAGAGAAAGCCCGCATGTAGCAACAAAGACCCAACACAGCCAAAGATAAATAAATAAATAAATTTATAGAAAAAGAAAAATGAAACCTGACTTGGTTCTGTACACAATGGGTTCAAAAGCCAAAGCTGTCTATTTAAAGCATATAGTCCCTGGATTTACCAACCAGACATAATACTAAGAGTTACCATTCACGGGGCACCTCTGTGAGCTAAGTACTTTATATACACTATCTCACCTATTCCACAATAGCACTTCAGACTTGCATTTTATAGACACTCAGGTTAAGGAACTCACTCAGGGTTGTTCCAGGATGCTAACACAGGTTGGTCCCCATTCCAGGTCCCTTGCTCTAGTCTAGGGTCTCTCAGCACTACTGACATTTGGGGCTGGAAAATTCTTTGTTGTAAGGGGATGTCCTGTGAATTATACTATACCTAGCAGAATCTCTGGCCTCTACCCATTAGATGTCAATAACATCTCTCCTCTTCCCAGCTGTGAAAATCAAAAACATCTCCAGACATTGCCAAATGTCCTGGTGGGTTGGGGGGCGGGCGGATGCAAAAACACAGCCCCTGCTCTTTATTAAGAACCACTGCTCTAGTCTAAACCACGCTGCTGTATTGTTTTCTGGGTGTAAACCACCATTCAGAAGAGAGACAGAGCAAGGGCCAAACACTGCTATGGAGGTGATAATCAGAACACTCTGGGAAAGTATGGAACAACAATAATAGCCCCCTATCCTATGGTTATACAGTGATCCCTCAGTATCTGTGGGGGATTGGTTCCAGGACCCTCCTCAGATACCAAAATCTGTGGATGCTCAAGTCCATTATATACAATGGTATAGTATTTGCATGTAACCAACCCACATTCTCCCATATACTTTAAAAACATCTCTAGATTACTTATAACACCTAATACAATGTAAATGTTATGAAAATAATTGTAAATACAATGTAGATGCTATGTAAAGTAAATGCTACATAAGTAGTTGCCTGTGCATGCAAATTCAAGTTTTGTTTTTTGGAATTTTTTTCCTAAATATTTTCTGATGTTTATTTCAATTCACAGTTTAAGGCAAGACAAGAAAATTTTAAACATGAAATTTTCCTCTGCCCTTTGGCCTCCTCCCTCCCCTTTACCGTGCATTGTGCATCTGCATTATGCATTAACCGGACTCCCTAGTGGCAGAAACACCTGTTCAAACATAAAGATCAATTGTTCTTCTGACTGCCACCTAACTCTTTAGAAGATAACATTCCTTTGTCAGTCCTTAAGGGGTCATAATAACACACCCTCACCTTATACCTGCAGACATCTTTGGTGAGCTTTATGTACAATACCAATATATCATTTCCCTTAAAGACAGCGATTAATGCAGAACAGACTGAAGAGATGACCTGGGGAGATACTGGGCCACACCTAATGAAAGCTCTTCACTTAAATACTTATGACCTTGTGAATGCTACTAGCTATATTACTTGTATTCTGCCTATTGTACAAGATGATTGCTTCTTGCATCATCAAATGTGTGACTGAGCCGCCAATAAAATTAATGATCATTAGTCGACTTGAAACGACTGATCAAAGATATAGTTCTACAAAATCAATGATTATAATAGTGTAACTCTAGATGTGGGAAGAAGCAACAAGAGGGAACCACTTCCTGGACCATAACGGAATGTAAGACAGGTGATCCAGAGGCTTTTGGCCACTGGTACCAGGGCCTAGTCCAGTAATAGCACGTTGAGTGGCTTATCAACCAAATCCTCGTCTGACCTGGGAATGAGCATTCCTAGAGCTGTGGGACAAAGTGCTCACGAAATGCCTCCGAAACCTTGGTCAAAATTAAGACTAAAAGGGAAGGGAGTGTAAGATGAAGAATGTTGCCACCATCCATTTCTACAAGGAACAAGTCATTGGCCACTGCAGTCGCTGACCTATGCAGAACACCCTGAAAGGAATTCAGGGCGAAGGTCAGGATGAGGCCTTTTGTGCTGAGGGAAAACTGACAGAACCGGCCCTCAGGTAGTTAGATATTTTCGGGAGAAGATTTTATGAATCCAGTGTTTTGCATCTTCCCATACTTAGAGGAGCACTAAAACCATTAACTAAGGTACCTGTTCCTCACAAATAGCAGTCACCTCTACCAAGATGCGTGCTTGGTTGCACGTACCCCCTTCTCCAAAATCACATCTATACTGGCCTCCCCCTTTACCTCTTCAGAACAGTCCTCAGAGCTCTCTAAGAGACTGTCCCCTGGGTTATAATCCTCAGGTTGGCTCAAATAAAGATTTTCCATTTCTTTCTCAGATTGACTATGGATTAATATTTTTTTAACATCTTTATTGGAATATAATTGCTTTACAATGGTGTGTTAGTTTCTGCTTTATAACAAAGTGAATCAGTTTACATATACATATATCCCCGACTATGGATTAATTTTTTTGACATTTCCATCCACAGTTGGTTGAATCTGAGGATGCAGAGTGCCCCCCCCATCCAGCCCCTACAGGGAAGGCAGACTGTGTATCACTTTACAATTCACTAAATACTTTTAGAGCCCTTATCTCCTTTTATGGCATGTGAGTGCATAGCAGGATCTAATCCACGTCAAAAAATATGAACACTATTGAGAGATCTATATATTTAACCTTCTCCAAGAAATTGAGGGAAAAGAACATGCAGTGAAATCCATATTAATCCTTAGCCCTATAAGCCATTAGGAGAAAAAATACTCTTGCTAATGCATTGTCCTAAAAGAGCACATTACGTGAACTTCTGGAGGAAGAAATCTGTTTCTCATACCTCTGACTCCTGAACAAACTTCGCTGAAACGCAGAGAACTCTCACTAAATGTCGAACATTCCATGAAACCTCTATTTCATAGTAACCCCGAACCATTGGATTAAAAATTATGATAAAATTATTTGTATGCAAATATTTTTAATAAAATTCATAAATCTGCAAAAGATTAAAGTCGATATTTATGGAAGAGCTGAGAACATAGTGCCAGGTTCTTCCTCCCTATCATTTAAAAAAAGCAGAACAAAACTCGTTTAACTGAAACAAATGTTCCCCAGAATCATCCCTTTCAATATATGCCAAGAAAACTATAGCTACGTCGTTAGAATAATATTTTATTGGATCAAGGGAAAAAATTACAGGAGAAGCTTTTAAACAATTTTCCTTCAGCTCTTGACCAAACTCTTATACCTAACACACAATCAAAACAGGACTGTTCGTTTTTTAAAACATCAGAATTCAAAATAAAGTAGCTTGTTCTGGTTGCAGTAAAGGCGACTCCTTAAAAACTCCTGAGAGGCTAGGAGAGTAAAAACCAGGTGTTCTCATTGACAAATTGATTTGCAAAGCCCAGCCAAAGGGAATGTCATTACTTGGAAATGATAAATTTCTACATGGCTTAAAAGGAATTTTAATACAAAACTATCAATAAGCACTATTAATAACACAAAGAGCAAGACTTTATGTATGGGGCATTGACCTCAGGGCTCTATATGCATAATCTTATTTCATCTTCATCACAGTCCCATGAGGTACCTACTTACTACATCTTCATTTTAGGGTAGAAAAACTGAGGCCGAAAGAGATGGATAACTTGTCCAAGATCACAGCTAAATCAAGATTCAAGCCATGGCTATATGAAGCTTTGGGTTAACAACCTGAAAAAAAATTGGGAATTTATGGAACCAATGGCAGAAAAAGGATATGTTAATTTTTCACGCTGTGTGCTATGGAATTACAAAACTGAAATGGATTTTCAGAAATCATTCTCTTCCGCTTGATTCTATATAGATTCTTTCACATAAAAACTCAGGTACCAGGCATTAATGACCCATGGGGTAAGTGACTTTCTGACTACATTTTTTTCTGAAAAAACAAGTCTTTTGTTCATCTTGCTTCCTGTAAAAATGCAAAGGGATGGAAACTGCCTGGTAAAGAGTACATGGAAGGGGAAAAGAAAGGCTTATTTTCTCCAGCCCAATAAGCCATAAGGTATAGCAAGGTACTATAGGGCCAGTTTTTTACACACATGCCAGAGCACGAACATCCAAATGAAGGTTGCATTTCACAGCAACTACTTTACAATCCTAAACACATACATTTACTCTTTACTGGATGACCCCTGTAGACCTGCTAGTCCTTCAAGAAGACTTTCATTACCTTAATGGACACACTTCCTATTACAACCTCGATTCTCCACCACAGTTGGCTCCACACAGTGCTTGGCTGTTTCCCAGCTTCAGAAGGTTTGCCATCACAGAGGCAATTCAGTCACCGTGTTGCCAGCTCTGAAGGCAACTCCAAAGCAGGAGCTCCAAAATTATTCTCAGCAATGACAGCATCACTAGAATTAGTACACAGCTGGCCAAGCCGAGGCTTCTGAAGGGGAGAAACATGCATTTATTTGAATGTATAAATACTGGCGTATTTATCCTAACGTTTGGATAAAGAATTGGAAGAATCAGCTAGCTCTACGTCCAAGTGGATAAATATGCTAACGCAATAATAATAATGCAGATTTTGGTTCAAGGTTCTGACCACCCGCTGGTGAAAATAAAAGAAAAGCTTCTCCTGAAATGATACCTGTGAAATGAATAGATCACTCTTCCACTAACTTGCATAATGACTGAAGAGCTTTGCTTTTCATGAAGGGGGGGAAAAAAGGGCCCAACATATGCTAGTTGCCAAAAATCTTTGGTCCTCCCAGGAAGCTCAAATCTCAGTGTGCATCAGAAGATGGACCTATATCTACAGCAGAAAAGAAAGGGAATGGGAGGCATCTCTCACCCACTGCCCCTTAAAGCCTAGGAACCTTCTAAGGGAGAAATCCACTTAACAGGATTCCCAGGGCCCTGGGTCTTCCAGAATTAGCTGTTATATCAAATAATTAAACTAATTACAACACATAATTAACCATACAGGATATGTTAATATGTCAATATTATTTAACTAATTAAAGGGAGCCAGGCACCCAAGACAAACAACAGAAAAAAAAAAAAACCAGACAGGGTACGGGTCGTTTGTTTATCTTCAGAAACTCTAGAATGTCCATCCACTGAGGTCCTAAGCTGCCTAGTGCCCTGCCGGGTGACTTGTTCAAGGGTGTAGCAGCTCAGGGGTGGGTATAGGCTGTGCACATCCTAAGAGGGCAGTCAAGGGCAGTCCACCTTCCATGCAGGTAACTCCTATTAACTCCAGTAAAGGGAGCCCTCGCCAAAAGAAACAATCCAACACTGTACAGCACTCCTCGTGTTTACTCGGCTGTGGAATGCAATGCATTTGTGGGCGGTTCGGGTGTGCATGTGTGCAAGAGAGCGCCTTCCTGATTTTCTTCCAGTTTTTACTCAGAAACTGCCTCTCAAGAGTACAGGAGAGGGGGCAGCAAGTAGCACATGTGAGTCTAAAAATTACACACACACACGTAGAGCTTACCTGTACATTTGAAAACTCACTCCAGAACTGTTCTTTTAAGCCCAGACTCTTCTCATCGGATCCCTGGGCAAAATCACTTCTAACCCAGCTCAGAAATACGAGGTGCAACCAAAAGCCCGTCCGGCCCGCGGGTCTCCCTTTTGTGAGTCTGTGCCTGAGGGCCCACAGACGTACAGGGCGCTGCGGTGCCCGCGTGGGGTCAGCGAGGTTCGCCCCTCCCTGGTCCCCCCGCCCAAGGTCCCAACACTCCCCGAGCTCGCCTGGTGCGGGGTCCCAACCTGCCCCCGTCTGGGGTGGCCCGTCTTGCTCTCTCGAGTGGGTGCCCTCTCGAGATTGCCATGACCCCATTCCACCAAGGGGATTGCGTCCCCTAGGCCGAGATGTTTCCTGAGTCCCCGACGCACCCCTCAGCCCGCCACCTCGGACCTCCGCCGCGGCGTTCCGGCCCTCCAACCCCCTATCCTCCAGAACAGAACCCCAGGCTCCCCGCACGACTCCGCTTCCCGCACCCGCCCTCTCGGAGAAGCCCCCTCCATCTTTCCCCGGAGAAGCCACTCGCCTCGCCCCACCCTACGCTTTCCGGGGCTCCCCTCCCGCCCCGCCCGCCTCGGGCTTCCTCTCTCCGCACTCCCTTCCCGGGTTCTGCTCCCCTCCGCCCGGAGGAGGGCGCCCCAAGAATGCCGACAGGGCACCCCTCATTCCGCAACCCTCCGGACCTCTCCAACGTCAGGATCCTGACCGCTCAGTCCTCCAGGCTCGGGCTTCGGGACGCCCCAACTTCGCCTTCCTGACCCGCCGCCTCGCCCTCAGGGCTCCCGGACTCCCCAACCCCAGGGCACTGACTCCCCGCCCCCGGGCTCGGGTTTCTCCACATCGCGACGCTCCTCCGGGCTGGGGTCTGGGGCTCCCCAACGTCGCGAGCCTGACATCCCCGAGCTTGCGCCCGGGGTCTCCCCACAGCCCGGTCCTGACGCGCCTCCCGCCCCGCTCCGCGCCGCCCGCCCCGGGACTCACCGGCAGCGGCGGCCGAGCCCGTGCACTCAGCCCAGCCCGCACTCCCGGCCCGGGGTCCCCGCTCTCAGCTTCCTGCAGGCTGCAGAGACTGAGGCCAGCGCTTCTCAGCGGAGCGGCAGGGAAGAGGGGACCGCGGGGGGCGGGCTCCGCCCGGCTCCGCCCCTTCCCGACCCGGGGGCGGGATGCGCAGACCCGCGCGCGCCCACGGCCGACGCGGGTGCAGCCGGCGAGGAAGTTGACTTACGCCTCTTCCTTCCAGCCCGGTGTTAGGTCCGCGCAGCCCCCTTAAAGGCCCAAGGGGACGGGAGAAAAAGAGACTAGTCTACCGCTGTCCTGTTCTTTCCAAGACCCATCCCAGGGGGGCACTGCCGAAGTCTTTCGGGAGGGGGAACAAACAACAAACTTCATCTTTTATCTTAAGACTGAATTCAATCTACTCTCACCACCCGAATCTGCACATTAAGGGCCATTCTGCCTATGAAATCATGTTTTGACACACCCAGGAGGGCTATTGCAGACACACTTTCACACCCCTGAGATACAACCTCGAAGGACTTATGCACCACAGGAACACACCTCTTATACTGACATGCTAGCACCCACTTCTATACTCCTGTCTCTTCTAGCGGGTACCGATAACAGTGACCTACTTAAACAAGGGGGGGAGGGGTGGTCAGGAGAGGAAATTCCACATTTGGTCCCAGACTTGTCCTCCCCACCCACAATGCTGTCCATATTTTACCATAAGAAAAATACACTTAAGATATAGGAGCATCGGTACATCCCTGGCGGTCCAGGAGTTCAAGACTCCGCACTCCACTGCAGGGCGCTCGGGTTTGATCCCCGGTGGGGGAATTAAGATCCCGCATGCTGCGCCACGTCAATTAACATATCAAATTGGCTTTTCTGTTAAAAAAGCAGTCTTCATTATCCGGAAAAAAAGAGAGGCCCATCAGATCCTGGGAGGATGGTCCACACCAGCGCTGTTCTAAGAGATTCATTTAATTCATTTCATGACTCTGCTGAGACAGGCAGGCCCGACTCTTGTCTGTTGAAACCTGGCACTTTTCCATTATATACTGTATGAAATCACTTATATGTGGAATCTAAAAAATAATACGAACAAATGTATATGCAAAACAGAAACAGACTCACAGGTATAGAAAACAAACTTGTTACTGAAGAGGAGGGGCAAGATAGGCCTATGGGATTAAGAGATTCAAACTACTGTGTATAAAATAGATAAGCAACGAGCATATACTGTATAGCACAAGGAATTATAGCCATTATCTTGTAATAACTTAGAATATATTCTTCAAAAATACTGAATCACTATGCTGTACACCTGAAATTAATGTAATATTGTAAATCAACTATACTACAATTTAAAAAATTGAGATCGGGCTTCCCAGGTGGCTCAGCAGTTAAGAATCCGCCTGCCAGTGCAGGGGACACGGGTTCGGAGCCCTGGTCGTGGAAGATCCCACATGTCACGGAGCAACTAAGCCTGTGCGCCACAACTACTGAGGCCACGTGCCACAACTACTGAAGCCCACCCGCCTAGAGCCCGTGCTTCACAACAAGAGAAGCCACTGCATTGAGAAGCTCACGCACCGCAAGGAAGAGTAGCCCCCGCTCGCCACAACTAGAGAAAGCCTGCGCGCAGCAACGAAGACCCAACACAGCCAAAAATAAATAAATAAATTTTTTTTTAAAAAGGTAACTATCCTTTAAAAAAATAAAAAATTGAGATCAAACCAAAAAGTAACAACAAAAATAAAATTTGCTTTGCTAAATACACATAACAAAATTTAAAACATTTTAATTGTGGTAAAATATGCATAATATAAAATTAACCACCTTAACCATTAAAAAAAATATACAGTTCAGTAGTGTTAAGTACTTTCACATCCTTCATGCCTTTTAAAACTACTTGGATCTCATACTGGCCCCTTTCATTTCCTACTCTGAGATGATGGCCCACTTTGGTAACTCTGGAAAAAAGAGTGACCTTATTATTATTTTTGAGTCATTATAAGAGGCTCTTGGATCTTTCATAAAAGAGATGACATAAAATTCCTATTTTAAGCCAAGAAAACTTTAAGCATAAACCTTTTTCTCTGTCCTTTGGCCTCCTCCCTCCCCTCTACCATTCATTGTGCATCTGCATTCTGCATTAGCTAGACTCCCCAGTGGCAGAAACACCTGCTCAACCATAAATGCCAGTTGTTCTTTGGATGTCAGCCATGTAACTCCTTAGAAGATAACATTCCTTTGTCAATCCTTAAGGGGTCACAGTGACCCACCACTCACCTTGTACCTGCAGATGTCTTTAGTGAACTTTACATACAATAACAATATGTCATTTCCCTTAAAGACAGCTATTGATGCAGAGCAGACTGGCAGACTGGTCAGATGACCTGGGGAGATACTGGGCCACACCTAATGAAAGCTCTTCACTTAAATACTTATGACCTTGTGAATGCTACTAGCTATATTGCTTGTATTCTGCCTATTGTACAAGATGATTGCTTCTTGCATCATCAAATGTGTGACTGAGCCGCCAATAAAATTAATGATCATTAGTCGACTTGAAACGACTGATCAAAGATATAGTTCTACAAAATCAATGATTATAATAGTGTAACTCTAGATGTGGGAAGAAGCAACAAGAGGGAACCACTTCCTGGACCATAACGGAATGTAAGACAGGTGATCCAGAGGCTTTTGGCCACTGGTACCAGGGCCTAGTCCAGTAATAGCACGTTGAGTGGCTTATCAACCAAATCCTCGTCTGACCTGGGAATGAGCATTCCTAGAGCTGTGGGACAAAGTGCTCACGAAATGCCTCCGAAACCTTGGTCAAAATTAAGACTAAAAGGGAAGGGAGTGTAAGACGAAGAATGCTGCCCACCGTCCATTTCTACAAGGAACAAGTCATTGGCCACTGCAGTCGCTGACCTATGCAGAACACCCTGAAAGGAATTCAGGGCGAAGGTCAGGATGAAGCCTTTTGTGCTGAGGGAAAACTGACAGAACCGGCCCTCAGGTAGTTAGATATTTTCGGGAGAAGATTTTATGAATCCAGTGTTTTGCATCTTCCCATACTTAGAGGAGCACTAAAACCATTAACTAAGGTACCTGTTCCTCACAAATAGCAGTCACCTCTACCAAGATGCGTGCTTGGTTGCACGTACCCCCTTCTCCAAAATCACAACTATACTGGCCTCCCCTTTTACTTCTTCAGAACAGTCCTCAGAGCTCTCTAAGAGACTGTCCCCTGGGTTATAATCCTCAGGTTGGGTCAAATAAAATTTTCCATTTTTTTTAGATTAATTATTGTTTAACTTTTTTTTATCCACAAAAGACAGAATAGTCTCTAGTATATAGAAATTCATAGCTAATGTCCCTCCATGCAACACTCTCATATGGCAACAAAATTTTGACCTGTGGTTTTTCAAAAGCTGGAAAGAGGCCAGATCTTGGATTGCAGTGTTTCCTCTAAAAGAAGAATGCTAAACTCTTACTGCAATCCACATTCTATCAGACACAGTGCCCTTTCAGACTGCTCTTGAAAGCCACAGAACAGGCATATGCAACATGATTAAAAAATAGATATGCAAGACTAAGGGGCTATTTTTGTCCCAAGCTCTAAGGAATTAATTTGGTCCATTTTATACTGTGTACATACCACACTGACAGTGTTTTTCTGTCATTTCTACTGTGTGTTTACATAGAATTGCTTCTCCAAGAAGTCCAAAGTGCAAGTGATGACATCATATCCCTAAACTTCATAATTTTATGTAAAGTAGGAAAGGGGTAAGAGATGTTAGCCTTACTGTAAACATGGAGACATGGAAGTGTGATGTAGTTAAACCATCTGCCTGGAATGTCTGGTATACTCATTTATACTGGTCTATCCTAAAAGAAGACCAACTACAAGACCTACTTGTGAAAACTTACACAAGAAACAGAGCTGTTTAAAAGCCCTAGTTATTATGGTTTTCTTTTCACATATGACAAAAGACTGAGGGCCATTGACTTCTTTGTGATGTTGGCAGAGAAAAAGAGAGGCACTTTGCGATGAGGTTAGAAGTGTGGTCTTGGAAGGGAGACCTTTCTGAGTCTGTGACCCAGCCCCACCACTTAGAGCCTTTGGTAAATTATTTAACCTTTCTGTGGTTCAGGCTCCTTATTTGTAAAATGGAAATAATCATAGCCACTTCATGCAGTTATTGCTAGAATTGAATGAAAGGCACACATTAGCCACTCAGCATTGTGCCTATCACAGAATAAGGGCTTGATAAACGTGGGTAAAAAGGCAATAGTTTCATGTAAGTGGTTGCTTATAGGATCCCTGATCCAAGTCTACTTGAAGGAAAGATGTAGGGAATGGCATGGGAGGAACTGGGGAAACTTAAAGATCTATATTTTTAGCCGTCAACAGAAATAAAAACAGATAATGTGAGTTTCAGTTTTATTTGGGGACTTACTGAGGACTATAGCACAGGAGACAGCCTCTCAGATAGCTCCAAGGAACTGTTCTGAAGAGGTCAGTGTCGATGTGATTTTGGTGAAGGGTATGTGCAATCAAGCACACATCTCGGAGAAAGGGCTGCTAGTCACGAGGAACAGGTATCTTAGTTAATGGTTTTAGTGCTTTTCTAAGTACAGTATGAGAAGATACAAGAATTTGAGTTCATAAAATTTTCTCCTGAAAACATCCAACTATCTGAGGACCTGTTCTGCCAGTTTTCCCAGAGCACAGAGTGCCCTGAATTCCTTTCAACTTGTATTGCATAGGTCAGCGACTGCAGTGGCTACTGACTTGATTTTTTTTTTTTTTTTTTTTTTTGCTGTGATGCATGGCATGTGGGATCTTAGTTCCCCCACCAGGGATTGAACCCGCGTCCCCTGCGGTGGAAGCACAGAGTTTTAACCACTGGACCTCCAGGGAAGTCCTGACTTGATTTTTGTAGAACTTGATGGTGACAAACACTCTTTAGCTGGTAAACCCTTAAGTCAAATCTATCTATTCCTTAACATTCCATCATCAGATAGCTGCCCATACTTAGCTTTTCTATTTACATACCCTGCCATCTGGCCAACTGGGAAAGTGACCATGACACTAATTTCACCAATTTCACACACAGGATGCTGATGAGCCGTGGTTGAATCAGATTGAAAATGAAAATAATGATTTTCTTATATTGTGTGTCTGTCTATGTTATCTCATTTAATAGTGGAATGATAAGTTTCATTAAAGGCTAGCTTGATTTCGTCTGGTGTGGTTCATTCCTTTTAATTTTTTCCCTTTTATTTCTTTTCCTCTTTTTAAAATAAATTTATTTATTTATGGCTGTGTTGGGTCTCCGTTGCTGCAAGCAGGCTTTCTCTAGTTGTGGTGAACGAGGGCTACTCTTCGTTGCAGTGCATGGTCTTCTCACCGCAGTGGCTTCTCTTGTAGCGGAGCATGGGCTCTAGGCGCCTGGGCTTCAGTAGTTGTGGCACGTGGGCTCAGTAGTTGTGGCACACGGGCTCTAGAGCGCATGCTCAGTAGTTGTGGCACACAGGCTCAGCTGCTCCGCGGCATGCAGGATCTTCATGGACAAGGGCTCGAACCCGTGTCGCCTGCATTGGTAGGCAAAACCTTAACCACTGCACCACCAGGGAAGCCCCTATTTTTTCCCTTTTATTTCTTAATAATAACTATTAATTAACAATTCCGGGAGCAAACCAATTAACACAGGTAGACAAGAGAGACAAGATGCAGAAATTGCTCCTGGGACCTCAGTAAACCTGAGCATGTTTGAGGTTGTGTGGCATTGCATCTGATCTCCCCTTTAGGTAACTAGTTCCTGGTTGAAGAGTTACCAATGGCAAACTGAAAAAAAATGAATGATAAAGTGACCAAACAGGAAACCTTCATATTATTAATAAAATAACATGAATTGCTAAATCCCAGCAACATTTGATGTGTACAAGGGTTAATTTTAACATTTGTTCCTAAATGAGACTTAAATTTAAGACATACAGTATGTAATTGGATCAATTGTAAATTACCACTTACAATTACAGTATGTAATTGTAAATGGTAATTTAAAGGCAAATAAACATGTGGATATTAAAATATGAGGCCTTTTCTTACTCTTCAGTAGAAATTTGCAACTAAAAATCCTCAGAGTAAAAAGCCCCAGTGGCTCCCCTCTTCAAAGGTCCTGAAAACTGTGTTTCTTCCATTCACTTTGCTCCTGATTCTTAATCATTATATCCTGGGGTAGGAGTGTGGGGGTGGGGGGGTAGGGGATGGGGAAAATCAGAAAAATTGAACTTCAGAGACTGATGTCAAAAGTTTTGAGAAGTAAACGTTCTTCAGTCTGCCCAACTCCAATTCAATTCAGACTGAGTTCTAAACGAAGATTTTGGAAGGAAATTTCTCAGATTTACTAAAGAAAGAAGGCCATGTGAATTTACCCAGGATGGAAAACTGAGGTTGAACCTTTGGACTTTGCCACTCCCTCGTTGGTGTGTTGCTAGGGGTGGTACATACCCTCTGATGGCTCATTTTGGTCAATCATCTGTCATCTAAATTAGGCCGATGAGCAAAGCCATCCACCATCCTCCGTTGAACAGCTGGGGCTCAGAATCCCCTGCAGTGGCAGTGTTCAGTCCATAGATTTTTAGCTGATTTCTGTCTGGAGGACTTATCTTGGCTCTCAGTTCCTTTAAATAGGATGGAAAAATGAAAATGGCAATTTTGGACAAGAAGAGTAACAATTGCACTATTCATGCTTGATTCTGGTTTGGTTTCAGAGTTTTAATGATTTAAAAAAGAAAAAAAAAAAGCATTGCATCAATTGACCAGTTTAATTCAGCTGGTGTTTACTGAGTCTCTTTTCACTGCTTAGGGGGGAGCTAGGGGGAAGAACTGGCCTGTCCAGATGAGACTGGGATGGGACAGCTAAGTGTTGGAATCTTCTCCAGTTCATATTTATGCCTCTCTGAATGAGCTCAGGGACTTGGGTAATGAGACATAGCATCTTTTTTTTTTTTTTGAGACATAGCATCCCGAGCTGACTTCTCTTACATCGTTACATCATTTTGTAATTCCCCATTTACTTCTTTAGCTCCTCCATTGGACTGTAAGCTTCTAGAGAGCAAGGTTTATGTACATGCTATTAATTGCCAAATCCATGTGACCTAACACATAGTACACGCTGGAAAAATATTGTTGAATGAATGAACCAAATAACATGAACGCTTAGCATATTTGGAATTCAGTTAGACGAGGAGTCCACGATCATTTACCCCAGAACTCTTAGAGGATGCTAGAACGATCTAGAAATGGACTAGAAGGGGATGTGTCCTAGGGGTGGAAACAACGACAAGAAAAAGCAGTTGAGGTGAAATGCTTTCCCATCTGGGAGAAGGGGAGAGAGAAGGACAAATAATGAACAGGGTTAATTCTGGGTCCCTAGTAGGATGTGCTGCAGAAAAGACGACTCAATTTTTTTTTTTTTAAGTAACGAACTGAACTGAAGTAAACTGAGTTGTAGGCATGCAGCCTACAGAAGGGGCATCCAGAAGAGTTCCAACTAAAGCAAAAATCTCCTTCTTCGTCGAGTTGAATTTCTCTATTTCTCTGATTACCCTTCCCACTAACCTGGGATCCTTCAGCCCTGAGGACAACAGGGAGGAACCTGAAAGCCACTCATGTGTGGGACGCAACTTCACTAGGTCTTTCTCCCCAAATGTTCCTGAGAGACTCCAAGAATGATGTGACAGCCTGGGGATCTGTACCAGAGCCTTAGAATCCTGGCAATGCCAACCAAAATTTCTAGCAGGAAGCTTACAAGGCAAGTAGTCCCTGGGATAAGATATAACCACTGAGGGAGGCCTGACCAAATTAACTAGGGTCCATGCATGAGACGGAATGCTGTACAGTCTTCAAAAATTGTAGGGACTATATGGCACAGAGAAACACGCTCCTGCAGTTCTGTGGTTTGGTAAAACTAAGCAGGTTATAGTGAAGTGTGATCCAATTTTTTTAAAGACATATATGCGCTACAAAAAAAAAAAGAAAAAAGGTTGTACCCTCATAATGATTATTTCTAAATGGTGATATTCCCAGAAAACTTAATTTTCTTTTTTATAATTTTCAATATTATTCAAAAATAGCCTTAATAAAATAAATACACAAATGAATGGCTGTTGTTCATAGTTCTGTACCTAAGTATACTTCTCATGGACTATAATTAAGTGTAGATTATTACAGGACAGAAATATAATAAAGTTAATTATAGCAATTGTAGGGTGCTTTGTGGGCACTGTGCTTCTGAGCTCATAACAACAACAAACGAGAATCTTTATTCTCTTTTTTAAATAGATGTTAAAAGAGGTAACCTGCTCAAGGCAGCAATGAACTGTGTCAGTCACTTCATCATCAGTGGTACCACAGGAGCAGGTGGCAGGGAAGTCAGCCTCAGCGCGCTCAGATTCCAGGATCCCGAGGTTCTTGGAAGGGACATGTGTGCAATAGGCAATGTGTCCCTTCTCTTCACAGCCACTAACGGGCATGATTTTCTCCTTTGACCTGCTCCTTTGGATCCCTTCCTCCCACATACCCTGTTTTTGTTTTGTTTTGTTTGCGGTACGCGGGCCTCTCACTGCTGTGGCCTCTCCCGTTGCGGAGCACAGGCTCCGGACGCGCAGGCTCAGCGGCCGTGGCTCACGGGTTCAGCCACTCCGCGGCATGTGGGATGTTCCCAGACCAGGGCACGAACCCGTGTCCCCTGCATCGGCAGGCGGACTCTCAACCACTGCGCACCAGGGAAGCCCCCCACATGCCCTTTTAATGGTGCATTCAACACTTGTCCCTCTATTAACTCAGGGCTGGAGGACAACTGTGCCAGCTGATCCAGTTTTATTGAGATTGAGCCCAGTAAACTCTGCAGCAAGATGAGGCTTGGCTGCTTTAAGTCTCTCCCCCTCATCATTCTCTTCCCTCTCTCTCTCTCTTTTTCTTCCTGTCTTCTGTTTAGACAAATCCAATTAGCCCTGACCCTTCTACATTTCTAATAAGGGGGTCAGCAAATTGTTTAGGTGAGAAGGGAAGCTCCTCATTAGGATGCTGTGAGGATACTAAATAAGATTTAGTCTGGTAACAAAGGGATATGTGGCAATCATTCAATATGCAGTATTCTGTTCTTAATTCTTTCATCTCTTCAGAAACTATTTATTGAAAATGACCTAGGTTGCTAAGAGCACTTTGCTAAGACCTAAAGATAAAGAGATGAACATGATACAACCCCTCAACGTCCATCTAGTGGAGAGGACACACAAACAAATAATTACAATACAGTGTTACAAGGGCTGTAAGAGAGGCACACTGGATGTTACGGAAAAAGCAGAATAGGTGCTAGTCACCTAGCTTTTTAGTGTTAAGAGGGTCAGCAAAAGCTCCGAGGTGAGCCATGAAGGATGAGGTCGAATAAGCAGATAAGATGGGAGGGAAGCATTCCAAGCTGAGGGAACAGCAGGTGCGAGAGCCCAGAGGCACACAACAGCCCGGTTTACAGGGAATGGCGATGGCTAGAGTGTAGGCACATATGGGTGCAACCCCTGCTCACACCCCTCAATGGAAGGATGCGATGGTACGTACTGTCCACAACCAAGTAGTTTTAGTGTTCCTAGCTATCAACACACATGGATCATAAAAGAAAGTGAAAGCAGTTCTTTGCTTTGGGCATGTTCCAACTTGTATAAAATCCTCAAAAGGAGAGATGTTTGGGGGCAGCTCTTCTTACCCAACCAGTTCCTCTAAATTGCATCAGGACTCAGTGTCAACATGCCCAGCGGCTACATGGTCCACACCCAGAGGAAGCAAGGGCAGGGAGCCATCTCTCCTCTTCCGGTTCTCTCTGTCTCCTCTCTCCTGCCTCCTTTCCTTGGTCCATTTAAACTCTTTTGTTTCTTCCTCTCCCTGCACTGCCCAGTGTCCCTCCTCTTCTTGAGCTGAGTCTTACGGAGGTAGTCAATCACTCAGTCCCAGCCACTTCCGCTGCTGGACTGGATGGGGGCTACAATCAAGTGGATGGCGGATAGAGGCCATGAACTGGCCCCAGGGTCAAATATCTGAAAGCTTTTCAGAATTTTAATGTGGCCTTAGTTCAGCTACCTGGCAACAAAGAATTGATGAATTTTTATAATAAGTCTATCAATGTCTCTGCCTCAGGGAGCATTCTCAGCTTGGTGATGAGTAGACTGTGGGGATTGGGAGAAACTGGAGAAAGAAAATCCGTCCTCCAACCACATGGGAGGAGCCATGGTAGTGAGATTGGACAGGTAAGCAGGGGTCACCTTATGAAGGACATGGCATGTCCTGGGAAGGAATCTGAACTACACAGTGATTCTCCACCAGAGTTGAGGAAGAGGGTCAACTCTCTTCATGTCATACGTCACTCTAGCCTTTGCTCTGATGGGAGCATGTTAGAGCCTTCAGGTGTGTTGGGTCACTATAGGAGATAGAATATTATAAATAAGGAAATTTCATGAGGAGGTGTTTTGTTTTTGAATGATCTTTCTGGCAGCAGGGTGGGAGAAGGGTTTGAGACTAGCAAGGCTGGAGGCACGAGAAGCCAGGACGAGGAGACCAGTTAGAAAGCAGCTGTGGTCATGTAGACAGCTGATGAGGCCTTGAAGGAAGGCAAGGCTGCTTTGAATGAGGAGCAAACATCAGATTCAAGAGGTACTTAGAAGGCAAAATCAATAGCATTTGGTGAGTAATTAGGGGTAGGAGTCAGCTCCCTGTACCCCCGGGCCATTGTTCTCATCTCACTGTGATTAGTCTCCCCGGGGTCCTCCACAAGGGCCAGAACTATGTGTGTCTCATTCCCAGCTACGTGTCCAGCACAGAGCCCTGTGCCTTATATGTGACAGGTCTTTTTAAAAGATTTGCTGAATTGATACACAAATGATTGAATAAGGAATGACTCACATATGGATGGCTTAAATGACAGGATGGTCAGGGGAGCTATCAACTGAAGGAGGAAATACAGGAGGAAAAGGAGGTTAGGGTCCAACACTGCAATTTTATTTTCATCAGGTTGGGTTTGAGGTGCCTATGGGATCTCTAGGAAGGTGTCAGCTGCAGGGGAGTCCTAGGCTGGTGTAACAGATTAGGGAGCTGTCAGTGAATAAACAGACATCCACACACAGGTGTATGTAGGACAAGTATAGCAAATGAAGCAAAGAAGAGAAAGAAGCTTTTTCTAATCAGAAGGCTGGTGTTTTTAAAATTTTGTCCTTGTATTGTTTTTGTTTTATTGAGATATAATTCACATACCATAAAATCCACCAATTTGCAGTATACAGTTAAATTTTTTTTGTATGTTCGCAAGGTTGTACAATAGTCACGACTAATTCCAGAACATTTTCATCATCCTCAAAAGAAATCCTGTACCTGTTAGGAGTTACTCCCCGTTCCCTGTTCCCTCCAGCCCCTGGTAACCACAAATTATCTTTCTGTTTCTACGGATTTGCCTATCATGGTTATTTCATGTAAGTGGAAACATACAGTGTGTGGCTTTTGTGCCTAGCTTCTTTCACGCAGCATAATGTTTTCAAGGTTCATCCATGCTGTAGCATGCATCAGTACTTCATTGTGAAGGCTGGTGTTTCATCTTGAGAAAGGTTCCAGCGCAGTCCCATCTTTGACTTACAAAAAGCTCTCTTGGACCTTCTGAATATAACCTTCAAAGTCCAGATGGGGGGACTTCCCTGGTGGCGCAGTGGTTAAGAATCCGCCTGCCAATGCAGGGGACACAGTTTCAAGCCCTGCTCCGGGAAGATCCCGCATGCCGCGGAGCAACTAAGCCTGTGCGCCACAACTACTGAAGCCCGCGCCCCATGGAGCCTGTGCTCTGCAACAAGAGAAGCCACTGCAATGAGAAGCCCGCGCACCGCAACAAAGAGTAGCCCCCATTTGCCACAACTAGAGAAAGCCCGTGCGCAGCAACGAAGACACAATGCAGCCAAAAAAAAAGGTCCAGATGGGGTCCCTTCATTAATCCATAGAATCTGGAAAATCTTTGTGCTGAAAGGAGACATAGAAAGCATCCTCAGCCACTCCCCGATGGTGTCCCTGACTCTCTGGTCCACAGGGAGCTCTCCTCTCTCTGATTCCCAGGGCACTCACTGTGCGCCCTGTACAATTAATGCCTGGTTCTGTAAACTTTTCGTGTCTAGAATGAAAGCTCCTGAAGGCAGAGGGTAGGCAGTGTCCTGTGCTATATTTTTCTTTCATTGTTTTCAACACTTTGCACACCGTTGTGCTAATAGAAACCAAAATGGCACTTAAATAATCCCTCTACTTGCTAAAAAAAAAAAAAAATTCCAGGAACACTATTACTTTGTTTTTAACATGGGCTTGAATATTTTTTCATAGACTCTGGACAGACCACTCTTGGATTAACAGCCCAGTTCATGATTATTTTCCATTTGCTGGGAACTTGTCCTCTTCTTTCCCCATCCCAGGCTAGACTGGTCCAGCTGCACTGACTCTTTATGGCTGTTGTCCATTCTCAATGACTGAAGCCCATCTCACACCAATTGTTAAGTATTTTCAATATTGTTCCTGTGCTATCATCCACATTGTAAGAGCAACAGGCTCCCAGTGGCTATTTTTTTCCCAATATGATGAAACCATCCTGGTCACAGGTATATGGTCCAGGAAAAGGAACCTGACCCAAGCTTTGCCAGTTAGACCCCTTTCAAGAGGAATTTGGATTTTGTTCATCCCTAGTCTACGTGATATTTAGAACATATTTATTTGTTGGGTCTTCGCTGCTGCATGTGGGCTTTCTCTAGTTGCTGCAAGTGGGAGCTACTCTTCGTTGCGGTGCCCGGGCTTCTCATTGCGGTGGCTTCTCTTGTCGTGGAGCACGGGCTTTAGGGGCGCGGGCTTCAGTAGCTGTGGCTTGCAGGCTCAGTAGCTGTGGCGCACAGGCTTAGTTGCTCCACAGCATGTGGGATCTTCCCGGACCAGGCCTCGAACCCGTGTCCCCTGCATTGGCAGGCGGATTCTTAACCACTGCGCCACCAAGGAGGCCTCTGTACATTTCTTGAAGGCAAATACTATCAAATATATACTGTATACTATATATACTGTATATCAAATATATTTCTGTATATCGCCAGGATAAAAGCATTTAAAAATCCATTAAAACCTTGAGTAGAACTTCTTAATGATACCTCAATTCAATTTAGCAGCAGTGTATCAACTCCCTTCTGTAGCGGTGGTAGGTTTCTACTTGGCATCTTTTCCTATAGAAGCTCAACCTCCCTCGCATGGCAGTGCTGACAATCACATTGCTCCACTTTCCCTGGCCTGTGGGTCAGGAACGGATCCGGGCTGGCCAATCCGAGTTTCCTAACCCTTGGCAGCAGGGATGAATATGGAACCCAAACTGGACCATTTGGTGTTTTCTCTGGGACTAGCAGGACTCACTAGTAAAGAGACACACTTTCTCTGCATCAGCTGCTTAGCAAGGACCATGTGAACTCAATGCTGCCTTTGGGACAATGACTGCCATTTTGAGAGAATCTGCCTGAGAATGAAACCGTGTACCTCGTTCTGGCCTACGCAACCTAAAGAAAATCTGCTAGACTTGGCTCTGGAAAAATTTCTGTTAGTAAAGGAGACGGTCATGGTCCCTTTTAGTTTTCTCTTCTGACCTGAATGCATATGTTATGACTGGAGCTGAAGCAGCCACCTTGAGACCATGAGGGAAAGACAAAGGTCATCACAATGACATCAATCCTGACATCTTCAAGCCACCCAAACAGTAACTAGCAACTACCTTACTCTAGTCAGGGGTTGGCAAACTACAGCCCTCAGGCCAACTTTGTGTTCCTATGCCTCAGAGGTACCGTAAGCTGTGGAGACCAAGCCGGGGCCTCATCCTCTGCCCCTACTCCCCCATCTGCCCTCCTCACGGCACAGAACATCTCGAACCCCCTGTGTCTACAGCGACTGCAGCTCAGAGCGGCAAAGCAATCTCATTTCTCACTCTTGTGAAGAGAGAAGCTTTTTGACTACAACCAGCATTCTTAAAAAGAATGAATGTTGTAAATCAACTATATGCCAGTAAAGATTTAAAATGAAATAAAATAAAATAAAAAGAATGAATGGAACAAAAAAAAGATAGTGTATTACACATAGTAAGTGTACATATTGTTTTGTAAAACTTATCGTCTAGTTATATGTGTGTATGTACATATATATAGGGTCATAATGTAAAAAATACACATATATTACATATATACATTTTAATTATAAATTATATATATTACTTTATACATATAATATATATTTTATAATATATAGTGTATAATTTTATAGTGCATATATATTAGATGTAATATATAGTTAAACATTATATGATATATAAATATATATTATGTGCATTTTTAACATTTTGACTATATAAACATGTAACTAAAACAAATGATTTATAAAGCAATATTTACCCTTACTATATATAATACACAATCTTTTCTCCTTTTTATATATTCTATATTATATATATAATTTATAGTATTATATATTATGTTATAATATTTCTTGTTGTGGGTAATGATAAAGTGAAGAGTTTAAGAAACTCTGTAATAGAAGGCAGTAAAAAGGTAGGCTGGGGCTAGATTGTAAATGTGAGTCTGAGGAGTTCTGGCTTAAAGCTGCCTTCCATGAGGTGCCCTGGGGGCTTTTCAGGAAGGAGATGGTGTAACCAGATACACAGAAGCAAGAGATTGAGGGGGAGAGAGACCTACTAGTGGGCAGTAAATTCCGCAAGGGTACTGCAGGTACTAGAAGGCTGAAAAGAGAGTGTAGAATTTGAGGTTCTTTCTGTGAAAGTGATAGAAATTCAACTCAGACCCAGGGAAGCAAAAGTTTATTTATTGTTGGCACAGCTGAGAAGAACATGCTGGTATTCCAGAGAATCAGATGGTATGAGCTGCAGGAAAGCAGAGCTTTGGTGACAGTATGGGGACTCCTTGCTGCTAAGTCTCTCCTTCTCTCTCTGAGTTTGGCCTTGCTCTTTCCTCATTCTCCTTTTCTCTATGAGTTTGGTACAGAAGCCCTCTGAATGTGGTGGTAAAGACTGTTTCCCCAGCTTAGCAAGCCTACAGGACTTTGTCCAGAATCGGGATGTCAATCCCAGTAAATGACTCTGAGAGGCCCTGCTTTGGTCGCATGCCCATCCCGTGTTCTGAATGTTTTACAAGGTTTCAGTTAGAGTGTTTTGGGCTGGAAGCTGTAGAACATCCATTTTAAAGTGATTTAAATATGAGGATAACATCATTATTTTACTTACAAGAAATTCTGAGGCAGGTTACTGTTTGTTAAAATAGCGATTCTATGATGTCAGGGTCCCAGGTGGGCTTCTCTGCTGTTCTTTTGACTTTCCCTCAAGGGCAAGACAGGTTGCTGCATTTCCAAGAATCATCTCCTTGTATAACAGGTCCAGGGCAGGAAGAAGCAAGTCCTTGACTTGCATCTATATTTAGGATGAAGAAAGCTTCCCAGGAAGAACCCTCTTCAGTTTTGTTTGTTAGAATTGTGTCATAGACCCGTGTTCAACCAATCAATCATTGGTGAGGCAAATGGAATAAATGAGACCGGTTTAGACCAATCAACCTATACCCCATAGGGTTGGAGAGGGACCCATAAAGCACATGGGTGCTCAAAACCTAAAACACAGTTAGTGTCTGACAGAAAGAACATAGGGGAAAATGGCTGATAACCAACTCACATATTTGCCACGCAACAGGGAACGGGATACTGCATTAGTTTTCTATGGCTGCATAAAAATGTACTACCCATTTAGTGGCTTAAAACAAGACACATGTCTTATCTCTCAGTTTCTATAGGTCAAGAGTTTGGGCAAAACATCACTAGGTTCTTTGCAAAGCTGCAATCAAGGGGTCAGACAGCACTAGGTTTTCATCTAGAGCCTAAACTTGGGCAAGGTCTGCTTCACTCAGGTAGTTGGCAGAATTAACCATCTTGCTATTGTGGGATTGAGGTCCCCGGTTTCTGGCTGGCTATTGGCTGGAGGCCACCCTAAGCTCCTAGAGGCCACCCACAATTCCCTGTCACTGGGCTTCCCCAACACGGCCACTTACTCATCAAACCTGCCAGAAGAATCTCTACAGCAAGTCTTCTAGCAAGACAAGTCTTATATAACACAATGTAAACATGGGAGTGACAGCTCATAGCCTTTTGCCATAGTCTGTTGGGTAAAAGCAAGTCACAGGTTCCACCCACCCTCAAAGAGAGGAGAACACACAGGGGCATGAGCCCAAAGAAGTGGAGACCATGAGGGGCCACGCTAGCATCCGTCTGCCACAGACATCATGAGTAGCCATGCCTGGGTCATATACCCGCTCAGTTACCAGAAAAAGAGGGATGGGAAAGCTTTCTGGGAAATAAAAATATGGATCCTTCAGTTCACATGAAAATGAACAAGATATTCTGAAAATGGAATTGCTGAGACTTGGCAACCATTGAGTATGGCACAACGATGTAGGAAATGGAAGACAGAAAGGTGACTCAGGGCTTTAGAGCCTGGGACTGGAAAGAGGACAGCGCTATGACTGAACCTGGGGATTCGAGCAGAACGAGAGAGAAGGAAGATGAAGAGATTCATCTGATGTTCCCATAGGATATCCCCATGGAGTTGTGTATCTGGAGCTCAGGACAGAGGCCTGAGACTTAGATTTGGATATCATCAACCTAGAAGAAGAAGACATGTACAGTTGTGGGAATGGATGAGACATTTGTGTACATAGCAGTGGGTGACCATGTCCACACACTCCCCTGCTAAAAGCCTTTCATATTTCCACTCACACTCCTTAAGCTTGCAAGATCCTTCGTGGTTTAGCTCTTACTTATCTCTCTCCACTGTTTTTTTTTTTTTTTTTGCGGTACGCGGGCCTCTCACTGTTGTGGCCTCTCCCGTTGCGGAGCGCAGGCTCCGGACGCGCAGGCCCAGCGGCCATGGCTCACGGGCCCAGCCGCTCCGCGGCATGTGGGATCTTCCCGGACCGGGGCACGAACCCGTGTTCCCTGCATCGGCAGGCGGACTCTCAACCACTGCGCCACCAGGGAAGCCCCCTCTCTCCACTTTTGATAGACCCTCTCCCTAGAACTCTATTGCACTCCCTACAAGTCTCCAAAATGTCCTGCTACTTTCCCTGAGCTTTGCTTACCATTTTTCCACTGCAGGAAATACTCGTCATCCCTCCCCACTCTCATTGCCTGGCTATGTATCCTTTGAGTCACCATGTAGATTATACCCCCAGAAAGCCTCCCATGATTCCCTGAGGCAGTTTACGTGTTCCCTCTTTGTGCTTCCATAACATGCTGTACAAACCCCTTCTGGAGTACTAATGGCACTACCTTGTCATTATCTATTTACTTGTCTCTTACTAGCTTACAGGCTTCTTGAAAGCAGAGATAGGGTGTAGCTTACAATGGTCTCCAGGTCCTAGCTCAGTCCTTAGCACAAAGAAGATACTTGATGAGTATTTGTGGTTGACCGGGAAGTGAACGTTAATGTACCTCTCTCTCAGTTAAAATTCATTTGCTTCTATGTATCAGAAAACTCAATCCAAAAGGGGATTAATGCTTAAGCAGAAAGGGGACTTAAAGGTTCATGGAAGCAAGGAAGTCCAAGAGTTATGTTGCTTTCAGGTGTGAGCTGATGCAGAGGCCCAAATAATGCCACCAGAACCCAGGTTTTCTTTCACTATATTTTGGCTCTGCTTTCTCTGGTTATAGCTCCATTCATTGGCTAGGTCTCCCTCTTGGGAGCAGGATGGCTGCATTCGTATCTGGTCTTAAATCTTCAGGCTTTCAAGCCCAGTGGGAAAAAAAGGCCTCACTCCCAGAAGCCTCAGTAGATATCTCAAGGACCGCAATGATGCTGTGGAGTCTCCAGGCCATTCCTGAACCAAACACTATTTGTCCAGGAAGCTGCAAGACTCTGACTTGCCATGCCCAGATCTGCTCCATCAAAACCACTCGCAAGGGCTTCCCTGGTGGCACAGCGGTTGAGAGTCCGCCTGCCGATGCAGGGGACGCGGGTTCGTGCCCCGGTCCGGGAAGATCCCACATGCCGCGGAGAGGCTGGGCCCGTAAGCCATGGCCGCTGAGCCTGCGTGTCTGGAGCCTGTGCTCCGCAACCGGAGAGGCCACAACAGTGAGAGGCCTGTGTACCACAAAAAACAAAACAAAATAAAACAAAAAAAACACAACCACTCACAAAAGGGTGGGGGATAGGAGGAGGTCAGGCAGGGGGGAGGTTGGCAAGGGAGAGACTCTCCAGGCAGAAATCTTGGACTTGCCCTGGATTTTTGGTAAGGCGACCCCCCTCAAAAGCTAATTTCCACTAAGCAATGCCTGCAATTCAGGGGGATTGGGAGGATAAAGGTCCTGCAAAGAAATTCTAAGTAAGAGAGATTAAAAAAAAAAACAAAACTAAAAAGACTGTGTAGTGTCATCAAAGGAAAAGAGACTAATATTTCTTTAGCATCTACCATGTGATAGGAACTTTTCACACAATATCTCATTTAATCCTCACAATAACCCTGATGCATAGAATTTTCAAATTCCCAGTCAACAGTCTCAGGGTAAACATCCCACAAGAGGGCTGGGACAAGTGAGCACAAAGGTGAGGATTGGACATTTGGAAATAGGAAGTCCCAGCTGATGTTCCCGATGGTTATTTCTGAAGAGCTAGGAGGGGGCCACAGGGCGTGAGTAATGAACAGGTGGTTATTCTTCCAGGGAGTTTGACAATGAAAAGAAGGATAAAGGTGGCACCAAAATACACAGGTTTAAATGTGCTTCCTTGGGGCTTCCCTGGTGGTGCAGTGGTTAAGAATCCGCCTGCCATTGTAAGGGACACGGGTTTGAGCCCTGGTCCGGGAAGATCCCACATGCCGTGGAGCAACTAAGCCTGTGCACCACAACTACTGAGCCTGCGCTCTAGAGCCCTAGAGCCACAACTGCTGAGCCCACGTGCCACAGCTACTGAAGCCCATGCACTTAGAGCCCGCACTCTGCAACAAGAGAAGCCACCACAATGAGAAGCCCGCGCACTGCAAGGAAGAGTAGCCCCCGCTCGCCGCGACTAGAGAAAGCCCATGCACAGCAATGAAGACCCAGTGCAGACAAAAATAAGTTAAAATAAATAAATAAATAAATAAATAAATGTGTCTCCTCGACCACAAAGTGGGCTTCTTAAAAGTCAAGGGCCTTGGGCTTCCCTGGTGGCGCAGTGGTTGAGAGTCCGCCTGCCGATGGGATCCCACGTGCCGCGGAGCGGCTGGGCCCGTGAGCCATGGCCGCTGAGCCTGCGCGTCCGGAGCCTGTGCTCAGCAACGGGAGAGGCTGCAACAGTGAGAGCCCCGCGTACCGCAAAAAAAAAAAAAAAAAAGTCAAGGACCTTATCTGTTCCTATGTCTCCAGCCTAGGAGAGGGCCTTGCCCACAGGGTCCATCACTATGTATTTGTTAAATTAATGAGTAAATGAGTGAATGAGTGGAAGAAGAAAAACAGTATCCCAAGAGGAAAGGAAGAAAGAGGAAGAAATGTAGAGATAAGTTAGATTTAAACATGTTTCTAGAGCAAGTGCAAAGAGGTTGACAATGAAAGAGAAAGTGGATGAATGAAGCAAAATTCCCTGTGAGGTTCAAATCCCATGGAGGAATAAGCCTCAGATAAAGATTTCCATTTTCTTCCCCCAAGGCAGGAGGGAGGGCTATGATCTTCAGAAAGTCTAGGGTGGAGGGGACGAAAACCAAATGCACTTGTGTCTACTGCCCTCAGTCTTCACTGTGAAATAGTAAAGGTGCTTATTTCTCTAACTCTGTTGAAGGTACTTTCAAGGCAGTCCTAATATTTTAATTCATGTCTCACTCCCACAGTGCTGGGCATAGAATAGATGCTAAAATAAATGTATCAACTCAGTGAGTTGAGTTGAATAAAATTAAATTATCTTTTATAAAAGTTTGAACAGAGCCTGCAGAAAGGACAGCCACAATATAATCCTGATTTGGTGGCTTGTAGGGACTTTGTAGATGTGAGAAGAGGGAGGCAGGCAGTGCAATGTGTACATGTGATCTGCTATCCAGAATGTCTTTGATGGGCAAATAGCTCCTTATCGTTGTGTTTTTTGTTTTTTTAGTACAAGCTTAAATCCCATTTCTTCAGAACATTTGGGCTTTGGCTGTGATTATGAGGTTGAGCATTTGTAATCACAGGTCTGTCTTGGGAAATTATAGGATGTGAGGTCTCAGAGGTTAGCAATCAGGTGGGATTTACTAAGCCTCTTCTGGGACAATGCCAGGGCCATCCCTCTTAACAGACTGACTCAGCCATCATTGCCAGCTATTCAGCAGGTGGCAGAGTTGGTCACACCGCCTCTGCCCACATGCCCATTCTGCCCGTCCCTTCAGGGTCTCCGACACCAGCCAAGTGAGTAAAGCCTAGGGCTGCAGGGTACCTCCAGCTGCAGGGGGCAGCTTCGCCTTGAACTCTAACACGGCTTTAAATGTTTCACCTCATAGAATGAGGTGACCGGGAAGACGGATGATTGCTCATTAGAACAATAGTGAATTGAAAAAATAA
Organism: Delphinapterus leucas; assembly: GCF_059928025.1. NCBI lineage: Eukaryota > Metazoa > Chordata > Mammalia > Artiodactyla > Monodontidae > Delphinapterus > Delphinapterus leucas. The sequence continues at coordinate 25,856,725 of NC_143138.1, forward strand.
AATAATCCACAGTGAGAAACTCACTCTCCCGGCTGTACTTAGTCTCTAACAGGTACAAGGATAAAGTAAATGGATGGAGTGGGGGTGGGATACGAGGTGGGGTGGTGACATCAGGAGGCCCCCTTTGGTGTGGGCACCTTTGTGGATGTGTTCCTGGGAGGAGAAACAAGGAAAGGAGGCTGAAGAGAGTGGAGCTTAAGTCCACCCCTTTGCGGTCGTGAATGGTCAAGAACAGGCTGGGCTGGGCAGGGAAGCAGGAAGTCTCTTGCCCACCTCCAGGGATTTCTGCTCTTCTTCTCTGTACGAGCAGGTGGTTTACTTCCATGTAAGCTATTCTGAATTTTTACTTTGTACAGAGTTGGTGTGTCTTTTCTGCAGAGGCCCAGAAAGAGGCGGGGGGGGGAGGGAAGTCTGGCATTGAACCCAACCAGGATGAGGTTCTGGATGTATGACTCCTTCACCTAATTTCAAGTAAATATATCTGCTCCCTTTACTGTTCCACTTACCCAGCTCTACCAGGCAGGGTTCCCATCTGTACCAACAGGTGTACGTTCATCAGCTGACCATTGATGGGGGAGAGTCTATTATTAAAACAGGGGCCAGTCCTCGGAAAAACTGTACGATGATTGAAATCCACCTCAGTTCCTCCCTCTCCTGGCCCTGCCCTCCCCACCGACGCCCTAGCACAGTCTAGTTGTCAAGGAGCTCAGTCAATTCCTGGTTGAAGAGGTGACCTTTCTCATTGTCTATATTCATTCTAATAATAGACCTTATGCTTTGCTTTCCTGTGCATTATCTCATTTGGCAGCAACCCTGTGAGGAAGGCAGTCATGGTCATTATTTCCCAAAACGTATTTCTGACCACTTATGAAATGAACTGTCATTTACTCAGTACTTTTTGCTCACCAGACCCTGTGCCAAATGCCTTACATACCTCGATTAATCATCATAACCGTTCTCGGAGGTTGACAATATTATCCCTATTTTACAGAGGAGAAAGCTAAGGATAAGCAACTTGCCAAAGGCCATGAAGCCAACTAGTGGCAAAACCAGGATTAAGGCCTGAGTCTGGCCAAGTCCGAATCCTGTGCTTTTATCTCCTATGCCATTCTGCCTGTGCAGGAGGCAGGCTAGATATTAGTACATCCCTTTTTTAGGGATCTTTTTCTCTTTTAAAAATGGAAGTTCAGAGAATTGTTTTATAGAACCTGGTAAAGCTGGGGCTAGAGCCCCCTCGACTAAACGATACCAGAGGACAAATTACTCCATCTAGAGGGATTGGACTGCCATGTTGGATTTCACGGTAATAAGCAAGGAATAGGGACGTCCCTGGTGGCGCAGTGGTTAAGAATCCACCTACCAATACAGGGGACACGGGTTTGAGCCCTAGTCCGGGAAGATGCCCCATGCCGCGGAGCAACTAAGCCCGTGCACCACAACTACTGAGCCCGCGCTCTAGAGTCGTGAGTCACAACTACTGAGCCCGCGTGCCACAACTATTGAAGCCCTCGCACTTAGAGCCCGTGCTCTGCAACGAGAAGCCTCCGCAGTGAGAAGCCCGCGCACCGCAACGAAAACCCCATTTGCCGCAACTAGAGAAAGCTTGCACGCAGCAACGAAGACCCAACACAGCCAAAAATAAATAAATAAATAAATTTATACAAAAAAAAATAAGCAAGGAATAATCTTCCTTGTACCTCTCAAATCATACAGTAATGCCTGACTATAATACCTTCCTCTTGCTTCGTGAGTTGAGTCCAAATAAAATAGAAGAATTTCCTAAATCTCCGGCAACTGGCTTCCTTCCCTACTAAGTTCCACTAAAATTGCTCTTGTCAGGATCACCTGTGACCAGCTGGCTGTGCTATTCTACCTTACATGTGTATCTCTCTTGGCCTCTCTGCAGCATCTAATTGCTGACCACTTATTGAAATTCTCCCCTCCCTTGATTTGGGGGCAGCAGTCTGTTCTGGTTTTAGTGCTATTTCTCTGGCCTTTCCTTCTCAGCCTCTTTCAAAGGCTAAGGTTTCTGTGACCATACCCGTGATGGTTTAGGTGCAAAGGGCAGAACCCACCCTGGCTAGTTTAAGTGGAAAGTGATCATTACAAGGTATTCATTGGCTTATAGAATCCATGGGCGAGCTGAAGATCCTAAGTTGAGTTACTAGGAACAAAGATAATGTTAGGACCGAGTTGCCAAGGGAATTGCAGCTCCTGCCACAACTGGGAAGTGCCTGCTGAACCAGGAGACTGCTGGGATGGTCGCCCACCTGAGAACTAGGGCTGCGCCCTCAGCACCAGCAAAAGGGGTGCCTCCGCCCTGCCTGGCCCCACTCATTCCACTTGGCAGTTGGAGTCTTACATGAGGGCGTCTAATTGGCAGAACCTAAATCACATCCTTGGAAACCCTAGCCAGGAGTCTGGGAAATGACGTTTTAAGCTTTCCAACTTTGCTGTACAGGAAGGCACGCTAAAAGGAGATCCAAATAGGCATTGAGTCACATAGTCCCTTATATTTTGGTATTCTTCAGATTTATGTTCTTGTCCTTTTTTTTTCTGGTGCTGAGACTTGTCAATTCATGGCGTCAACCACCAGCTGGGTTATCTCTAACCCTGGGCTCCAGATCTGAATGTGTAGCTGGCTACCAGATAGCTCCTCTTCCTCTGAAGTCAGTGTTTTCCATCTCAACAAGTGGTACCACCATCTATACAGTAATCCAAGCTAGAAACTGGGGACTTTGCTCTGTCTCTCATCTGCCTTGTGAAAAAGGTTTTTGGGGTATGCAGTTGGTCTGTGTTTTCCAGTCTTCCTGCAGTTAGGTGGAGCCATGTGTCTGCATCCTGGCCAATGTAGTCCGCACATAGGTAGTGTGAGCAAAGTCCAGGTGAAACCCATGGAAACCTTTCACGCAGTATCTGCCAACTGAATGGAGAGATCTTTAGAAACCTGGAGGAGGGCAGAGCCATACAAATAAGGAGCCTGGGTCCCTGAATGACTTGATGGAAATCTGCAACTCCCAGAACTGATCCGCATGAGACCAATGATGAGGTGGGTGTGGGGTCATGAAAGCATGCTGTTCAGATCTCCTGCTGGGGGGAAGAAGATGTACTATGGCTTCAGCTCTGCCCCACTAGATCTATCACTGTGTTTGTGCCAAGCCTATACTTTCCGTGGGCTGGTCTCTGCCAATGACAGCCTAGTAGGAGTACAAATTTGGACCCATTCCTGCAAGACCTGGGATTCCTCCAGCAGGTGACTTTGACTATGGATTCTCCATCAGCCTGGCTGAGTCTTTCTTGGGACTACACTGAAGTCCAGAACGCTTCCTACCCCTCCTCCTTTCTTGGCTTTCTCCTTTGCAGGTGTCAGAGCTTCACTGTGGTCTGAAAGCTCTCCTTGCCTCCCCTGGCATCCTCCTATTTATCCTTCACAGGCATTTCCCCCAGTAAATCTCTTGCATGTCTAATCTCATCCTGGCATCTGCTCTCAGAAGATCCGAACTAACACAGAGTGAGAAATAAAAACTTTATTATATTATACGATAGAGATTTGGGGGTTGACAATAGTTAGGTTACCCTAATGTAATCATCAAGTTTTGAATATTTCTAAAAGGTATTCTCTTTCCTCTTTGCAACTGCCTCCTGAGCTAACTGCTCCTATTATTAGTAAGTCTTCTGTATCTAATCTTGGTAACCAACCCAACTTCAGAATCCACATCCAAATCACCTTCACAGTGATCTTTCTACTATTAACCACCCCTTTTTTGTTTGCTTATTTGTTTTCTCTTTTTTTGTTTTGTTTGTTGTTTTTAAATTATTTATTTATTATTAATTTTTACTTATTTCTTTTTAGTTTTTTGTGTGTTTGTTTGTTTAACCGCTACTTTTGAAACACCTATACAAGGCTCTGAATACATGTTCTTTCACTTACCTCAACAATCTTGCAAGGAAATTATTATTAGCTCTAGTTTACATAAAGGGAACAAAGATTTAGAGAGGTTAAGTATCTTGCCCGATGATGTTATATCTCTGGTAACTAACAGAATTGGTTCTTGAACCCAAATCTGTCTGTTGCCAAAATTTGTCTTTTTCTTACTACCCCATCAGTGCTTGGATTTAAATGTTTTTTCCTGTTGCAATATACCATAACAAATGACATTCGCAGGCATTATCTACTCCTTTGAGTTGACCTAAATTCTGATGCAAATTTAGCTGGAAAGTAAAGCAAATAGACCACTGGCTAATCAGGGAAGGGGCATTATATTCATAAAAGCATATTACAAATATGTGAGTAAATAAAGTATCCATTTAAGGGTATTGATGCTCTAGGAGTGTTTTCTTCATTAAAATTTTCTCTCCGTTTTAAACTAAAAATATAATCATTAATAAAACTAAAAATAAAGTGGGAAAAATGTAAAATGAAAAACAATCCCAATATTTGAATCTCCGCTGGTATTAGAGGTTACATTAGGTGCCAACTTGAAATATTGATAAGCTGGATGTGAGGTATGCATGCTACACCCACGGCTCTGGAGTTCTTTTGAACTCCATTCAAAAGAACATTTAAAAGCAAGCAGCTCAGAGTGCTGTTATGTAAAGGTACAACCAAGTACCTATTTTAATGCATTAAAAGCAAGTCATTTATCATTTCCATTCATTATTATTGTTTTCAGGGTTTAAAAGCATCTGATAGAGAAGCAATCTCTACGCATAGGCGTGAGTACTAAAACACACTGCCAAGCCACATGCAAATTTGATGACAACATGCCCTGATAAATAGCTTTCAGAGGCTCCACATCCCACTGAGCTTAAGGAGTAAATTCCTGAGACCAGCACTGCAGGCCCTCTGTGAACTGACCCTTACTTCACCTCTCGCGACAGTCTCCATGGCCACGCTCCACTCCAGCCCAAACACAGCAGTGACAAGCTCTCCCGTGCTTCCTCCTGCCTCTGGGTCTTTGAGAATGCTATCCCCTCTGGAGGGAACATCTTTCTCCCATTCCTGTCATCTGAAAACTCCAACAATTCCCTAAGATACAGTTCATGTGCCTCCTTGTCCAAAAAGCTCTCCCTGAAACCACTCTCAGCCATATCCAACTCCCAGGCTGAATTCGGTGCCCTCGCCACCGACACCTCCCCTCACCCCTTTCTTTCCTGCTCCTCCAGGGTCCCTGTCACAGCATACAATTGTAATTGTCTATTTAAACATCAGTCCTACCCATTAACTGCCTTGATTCTTGAAGTCGGAGATTGATTTTACATAAAGGTGTTACTCCAAAATAGTAAGTGCTTAGCAAGCAAATGTTTGTGAAATGAATGAGTAACTAACAGAAGGAAGGAATAGAAATGTTGGCTTCTTTGGTACAAAATTCATATATGCTTTATGCAATTTATAAGGGCAATTCATTTGCCAATATCCAAAAAGAGTGGATCTTGTATCTTGTCGTGGGCATCCAACTGTATTTTAGTTTGGCTAAAATTTGGGGATCAGAATTTTAGGAACTGAGAGTTTGGCAAAGAAAGTAATTAAGTGGTTATTAACAGGGATTTATTCAGGGGTCCTGAACTCACTGAAGTTATATGAAAAATTGTGTTTGTGTGTATATACGTGATGGAATAAAAATTCATATTTTAAGACAAGAAAATTTTGTTTATTTATTTATTTATTCTGGCTGCGCTGGGTCTTAGCTGCCGTACGCGGGATCTTCGTTGCAGCATGCGGGATCTTTTAGTTGCGGCATGCGAACTCTTAGTTGCGGCATGCATGCGGGATCTAGTTCCCCAACCAGGGATTGAACCTGGACCGCCTGCACTGAGAGCATGGAGTCTTACCCACTGGACCACGAGGCAAGTCCCAAGACAGGAAAAATTTAAACATAAACTTTTCTTTGCTCTTTGGCCTCCTCCCTCCCCTCTACCATGCATTGTACATCTGCATTATGCATTAACCAGACTCCCCAATGGCAGAAATACCTGCTCAAACATAAAGATCGATTGTTCTTCTGACGCTAGCCACATACTTCCTCAGAAGATAACATTCACTTGTCAATTCTTAAGGGGTCACCATGACCCACCACTCACCTTGTACCTGCAGACTTCCTGGGTGAACTTTATGTACAATAACAATGTATCATTTCCCTTAAAGATAGCAATTGGTGCAAAACAGACAGGTCAGATGACCTGGGGAGATACTGGGCCACACCTAAGGGAAGCTCTTCACTTAAATACTTACTTATGACCTTGTGAATGCTACTAGCTATATTACTTGTATTCTGCCTATTGTAAAAGATTATTGTTTCTTGCATTATCAAATGTGTGACTGGCCTCCGATAAAATTAATGATGATTGGGTGACTTGAAATGACTGACCAAATATATAGTTCATAAGATCAATGATTGTCACAGTGTAACTCTAGGTATGGGAAGAAACGACAAGAGGGAACCATTTCCTGGACCATAACAGAATGTAAGACAGGTGATCCAGAGGCTTTTGGCCACTGGTAACAGGGCCTAGTCCAGTAATAGCACGTTGAGTGGCTTATCAACCAAATCCTCGCCTGACCCGGGAATGAGCATTCCTAGGGCTGTGGGACAAAATGGTCACGAAATGCCTCCCAAACCTTGACTGAAATTAAGACTAAAAGAGAAGGGATTGTAAGATGAAGAATGTTGCCACCATCCATTTCTACAAGGATCAAGTCATTGGCCACTGCAGTCGCTGACCTATGCAGAACACCCTGAAAGGAATTCAGGGCGAAGATCAGGACGAAGTATTTTGTGCTGCGGGAAAACTGACAGAACTAGCCCTCAGGTAGTTAGATATTTTAAGGAGAAAATTTTATGAATCCAGTTTTTTGCATCTTCCCATACTTAGAGGAGCACTAAAACCATTAACTAAGTTACCTGTTCCTCACAAATAGCAGTCACCTCTACCAAGATGCGTGCTTAAGTGCATGTACCTCCTTCTCCAAAGTCATGTAACTGGCCTCCCCCTTTACTTCTTTGGAACAGTTCTCAGAGCTCTCTGAGAGAATGTCTCCCGGGTTATAATCCTCAAATTGTCTCCAATAAAAATTTCCATGTCTTTCTCAGAATGACTATTGATGAATTTTTGTTGTTGTTGTTGTTGTTTGGGGTTTTTTTGTTTTGTTCTTTGTTGTTTGTTTTTTTTTTTTTTTGCGGTACGCAGGCCTCTCACTGTTGTGGCCTCTCCCGTTGCGTAGCAACAGGCTCCGGACGCGCAGGCTCAGCGGCCATGGCTCACGGGCGCAGCCGCTCCGCGGCATGTGGGATCTTCCCGGACCGGGCACGAACCCGTGTCCCCTGCATCGGCAGGCGGACTCTCAACCACTGCGCCACCAGGGAAGCCCTACTGATGAATTTTTTCATCAATGTTGTCTATTTATATATCACTTCTTCCCATTAACTGCTTTGATTCTTGAAGTTGGAGATTAATTTTATATATGAATGTATTACTCCAAAATAGTAAGTACTCAGCAAACAACTGTTTGTTAAATGAGTGACTAACAAACAGAGGAAAGAAGGAAGGAATAAAAATGTTGGCTTCTCTGGTACAAAATTTATATATGATTTATGAAATTTATAAGGATTATTCATTTGCCAATATCCAAAATAAAATGGATTTTGTATCTTGTCGTGGGCAAGTGTATTTAGCTAAAATTTGGGGGTCAGAATTGTATGAACTGAGAGAGAGTTCAACAAAGAAAGTAATTAAGTGGTTATTAATTGGGACTTATTCAGGGGTCCATGAACTCATTGAAATTATATGAAAAATTGTGTTTGTGTGCATATGCGCAAGCCTGGACCTCACATTGACATGTTCTCATCAGGCAAGTCGACAAGCATTCTTTGAAAGGACAAGTGGAACAGCCAGGTCTATTCCAGACAAAACATGGTAGAAACACTTTGATAGACAGTGAAGAGACTGAGGAGGGGATAGGAGGTCATAAGAATATGAGATGGCAGCTCCAAAGAAGAGGTGAGTCATACATTTTAATTATTATTGGGTTCTTCTCATCTGGTGAAGTGTTTCATGTAAAATACAGAGTTAAATAATACAACATATTTGCCAATTCAAGGGTGACAGGGTCCAAGTTTACAGTTTCCCCCAACCCCAACCAAGTTAATGAGTCTATGTTTGCCCTTTGCATGCTGTTGAGGGTAATGAGGACAGGAGAAGGGAGAAGTGCAGAGAAAGGCTAAACTGACTTGCATACATAAAATTGATTTGCATATATACTTGTGAAAGAAAACACTAAGTCCACAGGTAGAGGAAAGGGTCTTCGGAGTTTGCCAGCAATAGGAGAGAGGTCTGTAAAGCAACGCCTTGGATGAACGAAACCTAGGAATGAGCTGATGAAGTAAAAATTCACATTTTAAGGCAAGATGAGAAAATTTTAAACATAAAAAATGTTATTTGCCCTTTGGCCTCCTCCCTCCCCTCTACTAGGTGCATTGTGCATCTGCATTATGCATTAACCAGACTCCCCAATGGCAGAAATACCTGCTTAAACATAAATACCAGTTTCTTCTGACACCAGCCACCTAACTCCTCAGAAGATAACATTCCTTTGAGGAATGTTAACATTCCTCAATCCTTAAGGGGTCACCATGACCCACCACTCACCTCCCACCTACAGACATCTTTAGTGAACTTTACATACAACAACAATGTATCATTTCCCTTAAAGACAGGGATGGATGCAAAACAGACAGGTCAGACGACCTGGGGAGATACTGGGCTACAACTAATGGAAGTTCTTTGTTTAAATACTTACTTATGACATTATTAATGCTATTAGCTATATTGCTTGTATTCTGCTTATTGTACAAGATTATTGTTTCTTGCATTACCAAATGTCTGACTGAGCCTCCGATAAAATTAATGATGATTGGGTGACTTGAAATGACTGACCAAATATATAGTTCATAAGATCAATGATTGTCAGTGTAACTCTAGGTATGGGAAGAAACGACAAGAGGGAACCATTTCCTGGACCATAACGGAATGTAAGACAGGTGATCCAGAGGCTTTTGGCCACTGGTAACAGGGCCTAGTCCAGTAATAGCACATTGAGTGGCTTATCAACCAAATCCTCGCCTGACCCGGGAATGAGCATTCCTAGAGCTGTGAGACAAAGTGGTCACGAAATGCCTCCTAAACCTTGGTCAAAATTAAGACTAAAAGGGAAGGGAGTGTAAGACGAAGAATGTTGCCCACCGTCCATTTCTACAAGGAACAAGTCATTGGCCACTGCAGTCGCTGACCTATGCAGAACACCCTGAAAGGAATTCAGGGCGAAGATCAGGACCAAGCATTTTGTGCTGTGGGAAAACTGACAGAACCGGCCCTCAGGTAGTTAGATATTTTCAGGAGAAAATTTTATGAATCCAGTGTTTTGCATCTTCCCATACTTAGAGGAGCACTAAAACCATTAACTAAGGTACCTGTTCCTCGCAAATAGCAGTCACCTCTACCAAGATGCGTGCTTGGTTGCACGTACCCCCTTCTCCAAAATCACATCTCTACTGGCCTCCCCCTTTACCTCTTTGGAACAGTCCTCAGAGCTCTCTGAGAGACTGTCTCTGGCTTATAATCCTCAGGTTGGCTCAAATAAAGATTTCTATTTCTTTCTTATATTGATTATGAATTAGTTTTTTTGTAGACAGTGCTGTTGAAACAGGATTTTTAGGAACTATAATTTTTTAAGGAAGTATGATAAAACGTCCTTGCACACTTTCACCAGGCTTCAGTGAAGACATAAATAATTTTTCAAGGTCTAGCGTGTCAGAGTTATGCTTCTTTTTATTGTGGGTGCCACTTCTCCTTCTCCAAGCAGAAGCTCTCTGGCCTGCATGTGTCTCTTCTGGTCACACAGGTTTGCCTGTTTGTCCAGCTACGGAGCAGCCTGGTGTCCGCGCCCAATGCACCTGTTTCAGGTCTGGGTTGGGTAGATTAGGGGCAGGTGAGTCATGCCAGGCTAACTGACTCCCTATCACAGTTTCACTAACCAAGCCTCTCCCAAGTTTCTATTTATTTTATGGGACGTCTGGACCATTCTTTAGGTGGGGAAACTTCCCCAGGACAAACCATGAAGTCTCTGTGGACAAAATAACTCAAAGGATGTCACCATTTTTCTCCTGAGCATTTTTTTATGACTTGATTTTTTTTTTTTTTTTTACTACTAAAAGACAATTATAACAACTTAAAAAAATGTAGTAGTGGACACTGTAGTGTGCTGCCCAAATCCAGCTCCTCCTTTCACGCCTCTTCCTCCAGCTGCTTGGAGGCGGAGGATGGATGGCTGGCAGATCCCATCGAAGCCCCCCCTCCTCCCCGATCACCCTCTGCTGAAGTGAGCAGCTTCGTCCACATCTGTGTCTTCTTCCCAGGGACAGCCCATATCCAAAGCCTGGTCAACGTCCCCAGTCTGAGGACAGCTCTGTAGGACCCTCACAGAATCTGCTGAGCCCTCTGCAGTGACAGACTCACAGGCTTCCTTCTCTGCTCAATCCTGCTTCTTCACACCCCTACAGATGTTGCTCCCAGAGCACCCCCCAGATAAATCTCCTGCGTGCTGATCTCCACTACAGAGTCTGCCTCTCAGGAAACCTAGCTTGTGGTGGCAGGATTGCATGCAAGAAAGCAGATGCTAAAGCTGGGTCACCCACCAGATGGCTGGAAATAAGGATCCCGTGGTGGGTGGGTGGCAGAGCGTGGGTAAAGCCAGGCACGCAGCAGCAGTGAGATTGGTGACACTTTCTGGGAGGACATGCCTTTGGAAGGGCATGCTTCGGCTGGGGCAATGGAACCAGTATTTGAGAAGCGTGAGCAAGTTAGTAATTATAAGGATAATGGTACCGGATAGCTGTTGCTGGGGGCAAAAGATATTCTGGAGAAAGACAAGGAAAGGCCGAGGGTAGTGAATGAGCAATTAAAGGCCAAGATAAAAGCCAGAGGGCCTCCTTGGCAGAGTGCGGTGGGACTGGCATCTCATATAGCTGGAGGGCAGATGAAGCAGAAGCTCAGGCTCAGGATTTAAGCATAAAAGTAGCAGGCTCCAGAAAAGATTGAATTCCCCTTGGCAAGGCTGCTACACCTAAATCCAAGCTCTCATTGGGCAAGAGTGAGGCCCTGATTCAAGGGATGTGGATGTTTGGGTGGATGCAATGAAAGTCTTCAATTTGCATATTCCCTGAAGCCTCTTGGCCTCCAGAAACAGCCCACTTCTCCCTGTCAGAGGCTTGTGCTCGTACTCACCTGAGAATGGTCTGGAGGTCTCTACACTGGAAGACAACATGTGCCCCCATCAGGATCTGCCACATTTCCCTTCCTGACACGAGACCCATCATAACCCATCATAGCCAATAACATAACCCTCTATTCAAAACAAATGCCATCAGGGATATACTGGGTCTGCTGAGGAGAAAAGGGACTGTTCCTTGAAGGAGCGGCAGGACATGGTCGATATGTACCAGCAGAGATAAGAGAGCAAGTGTGGGGTAAAGGGGAGGCAGAATATAAAGTTGGCTATGAGAGTGTTAATTGATATGGGAGCATTCTTTTAGGCGATGGGATTCTTTTTTTTTTTTTTCTTGGCTACTCCGCACAGCTTGCAGGATCTTAGTTCCCCAATCAGGGATTGAACCCGGGCCCTCGGCAGTGAAAGCATGGAAAGCTAACCACTGGACCGCCAGAAAACTCCCTAGGTGATAGTATTATTAGAACCTGGCAGGACCCCAGCACACACTGCTAAGATGGCTCCTTGACACTTGGAGAAAATGATGCCCACACTCAATGAGTAATAAATGCCAAACTTCTCTTGCAGACAGTGGAAAAAGGAACCAAATGTCTCATAGGAGGGGGTATGCTTGTGTGGATTTATTAGTTGAGGCTGGAAAATTTTTTTAATTAATTAATTAATTAGTTGAGGCTGTGTTGGGTCTTCGTTGCTGCGTGCGGGCTTTCTCTATTTGCGGTGAGTGGGGGTTACTCTTCCTTGTGGTGCATGGGCTTCTCGTTGCGGTGGCTTCTCTTGTTGCGGAGAACGGGCTCTAGGCGCGCGGGCATCAGTAGTTGTGGCTCGTGGGCTCTAGAGCGCAGGCTCAGGAGTTGCGGCGCAGGGGCTTAGTTGCTTGCTCCGTGGCATGTGGGATCTTCCCGGACCAGGACTCGAACCCGTGACCCCTGCATTGGCAGGTGGATTCTTAACCACTGTGCCACCAGGGAAGCCCGAGGCTGGAAATTGAACCAGATGACTATTTACCATGTGAGGGCTAAGAGGACCCTCCATTTACCAAAGCATCAAGGCAGGATCTGGTAAGAGGGATATCAGATTCACTGAGAAACGTACTGGTGGCTCTCCTTTACAGTCCAGAGCTCATGGTAAGCTATGGCATTATAGAACTGGGCTCTTTGATGGGAATAATAATAGCATGAGATATTAGAGATCACAGGAGTGCTTTAACCATTGGAAGCAAAGTGTGTTCAGTTGTTGCAGTGAGAGGCAAGGCTGGAGAGGCAGCAAGAAGGGCCTGACCCACAGAAAGCTGTGGAGATGGTTAACAGAACAGAGCATGCTTATGGGCAAGACAGATGGGCAGCCAACAAAAGTATTGTTCAATATTCCCAATCACAATAATCAAGGATGAATGATCAAGAGGCTAAGGGCAGCTGCTCCAATACAAACTCATGATCCTTCACAGTTTCCATATCTGAGTCAGTTTTCACACCCAGAACTCTTAACTAAACTACAAAAGAGCCTAAGCATTAAGTAGACAGAATGACTCAGCCAGTTGACATCAGCCAGCCTCTTGTGAACCTCATCTGTTGGCACAACAAAGTAGCCACAGTTTTAGGCTCAATAGCACCAGCTCCACTCAGCAAACCTGCTCTAGCTGCAGCTGCTACCAAAGTTCTAACCTGCCAGGGTAAAGACCAGCTCTATGTCCCTGATATAGTACCACCTCTTGGAGAAGACCCACCAGCCATTTAGTGGCAAATCAACTTCACTAAACTCCTACTCTGGAAGGGGCAATAATTCGTCTTGACTGGAATCAACAAATATTCCTTGCGGGGAGGGATGGACTTGGCGTCTGGGGTTAGCAGATATAAGCTATTATATATAGAATGGATAATAAACAAGTAAACAAAAACAATGGGTAAACAACAAGGTCCTACTGTACAGCACAGGGAACCATATTCAATATCCTGTGATAAACCATAATGGAAAAGAATATTAAAAAAGAATGTATACATATGTATAACTGAATCACTTTGCTGTACAGCAGAAATTAACACAACATTGTAGACAACTATACTTCAATTAAAACAATTTTTTTAAAAACCTAAATATTACAGCTCTGAGTTTGCCTTTCCTATTTATAGGGCCTGTTGCCCTGAAACAAACAGACTGCCAGATATTTCTCCAGCAGATGTGTTGATTCAGATCAGCAGAGAACTGCAGTTTGGGGTCCACATGGCAAGCCACATGCAAGTCCCAGCACAGCAAGGGAAGGAGACCCCTTTTATAGAGGGGAAAAAGGAAGTAAGGAGGGCTGTAGTAAACAAAGAGTCTGAGGCTTTTCATTGGCTGAGTCCTTGCCAGGAAAGAAGAGGAGTCTTGTCTTCTTCCTGTTGGGCTCTGCTATCATAGCAGGGTGTGAGAGCTCCCCCTTCTGGTCTCCCAACTCTACTTCACTGAGGTTTCTGTTTATTAAATTTTTACAGGCCTCAGCACTATTATCCAAGGGCTTACAGAATGTTTGATCTACTAAGAGGAGATCCCGCAAAAGATCACATTTGAATAAGGGACACACTTTGTAGCAAACAAGGTGTGGTAGTGGATGCATGACCATGGGATCCATGGCCCTATCCCGAACTGCACCACACAGAGCAATGGAATGGCTTGTTGAGATGCAACTGAGAGGCCAGCTGGGAGGTGGTACCTTAGAGTACATTCCCTAGATCAACCACCATTCTATGGTGCAGTGTCCCTAATAGTTAGAATACACGGGTCTGAGAACCAAGGGGTAGAGAGGAGTGACCCTGCCTCCCCAAACTACCAGAGACCCACGGGGAGTACTTTTTCTCCTGTTCCTGAAACTCTGGGCTCTGAGAGTTTACAGATCTTGGGTCCCAGGAAGAGGATGTTCCACTAGGGTGCAGCGCACGAACCCCATTCAAGTTTTGTTTGATGCCCAGTCACTTCAGCTTCCTCATGTCAAGAAATCATCAGGCTGGGAAAGAAATCACCTGCTGAAACAGGACCCTGTTCTGGAAGGACCCTGTTGTTTATCCATTTTTTTTGTTTACTTGTTGATCCATTCTATATATAATAGCTTATATCTGCTCACCCCAGACTCCAAATCCATCCCTCCCCCAAGGAATATTTGTTGATTCCAGTCAAGACGAATTATTGCCCCTTCCAGAGTAGGACTTGGACCCTAATCGTCCGGAGGTAGGCACGTTGCTATATAATGGAGGCATGGGAGACTACATTTGACCTTAGATGATCCACTTGATGCTCCCTTGCAGCAGCCTTAGCCTGAGAAGGGCAAGGTGATCAGGAGCTCAGGCCCTGAAGGCATAAGAGTTCTGGTCATCCCACTTAGGAAAGCCACCTAGACCAGCAAAAGTGCTAGCTGACGGGGAGGAGACTCCATCATGGATAGTAGAAGATGGAGATAACTGACTACTACGTGGGTCTCGAGACCAGCTGCAGCAGTGGAGACTCTAGTTTTTCCCATTAACCTTCCTCTTAGAAGTTTCCCCCAAGGAAAGATGCCCACTGGGCTGGAGAGAGCTGCCTCACCCAAAGCTACTGCTGCTTCCCAGGGCCAGGCCAGCTTCTGAGCTCCTCCTGGAATTCCACTGCAGTCCAACTTCCCCTCCACCCTCTCCTGCTGCCATCATTCCCCCTCAGGTGCTGATCCTGAGGGATCAAGACGTAAAAAACCTCTTGCATTAAAATTTCCATCTCTTCTTTCTCTCTCTCTCTCTCTCTCTCTCTCTACACACACACACACACACACACACACACATATATATTTGGTTGTTTGTGTACATATACTTTTGTGTTTATTTCTTATTTTCTAACCTAACACTATGTCATAAAGCACTCTTTTCACATATTATTACATAGTAGTTCTAATTACAACTTTAATGTTCATATAACATTCCTTCATTTGCTGTAGCACAATTTTTTAAAACCATCTTTCTATTGTTGGGCATTTAGGTTTATTTTTATTATAGAGTACATCTTACATAAAGTTAATATCTTCCTTAAGATGGCTATCTTCTTCAAATGACTTAACTCCTTATATAAATTCTGCGTACTCAAGTGATCCAGTGGAAGGGTGTGAACCACCTATCGAGGCCCCGTGGTATCTGGTACCAAAGTGCTTTCCCCCAAAATGATAGCAATTTATCTTGCTGTCTCAAGGAGGATTTTGGCATAATCTTCCCATCATTAGAAATGATCACTATAGAATTTGCTGCTAGTTTCATAAATGTAAAATAGTACCTCATTATTGTATTACTTTGTTCTTGGTATCTTTTTGGCAAATTGTGGCTGAGATTATGTTTGCTGTTGTTTGAATTTCCTCTTGTGTATTACTGTTCTTGGGAATACTGACATTTTTATAAATTGGAAGGCACACTGTCACCTCCATCACCAACTTAGTGAAAGGGTTTCTGATGAGTAAAATTCAAGTAGAAGCAAATTCCCAATCTATTGGAAAGAGTGCTGGACTTGGAGTCAGTGGATGTAGCCTCGAGTTCTGGCTGAGTCGGCTACTACTTGTGTTAATTTGAGAATGTTTTAGACCACCAATGAAATGGAGAGACCTCAAAGTAGGCCAGGCCCTATTTTGATTCCTTTTTTTTTCAAAGAAGGTTGGGAATGACAGAAAACAAAAATAGAAGCTGTTCAGAAGGAGTTCAGTCTCTCTTTTTGCTCTGCAAAATGCTGTATCAAGCAATACCCAGAAGTACCCTCATTATTTCTGCCCCCTACCCGGAGGCTGGAGTTTTCAACTTTCCATGTTGTCCAGGACCCTGGGGCTGACCAGCACAGCTCACTCAGTCTTGGGCAGATAGTGTTTGGTGATGGAGGGGTTGGTGGGCATCTGAAGCGGACACTTTGTTGGCAAAACAGAGAACTAAGCTAAGATGGGAAGGTGTTCTGACCTAAAAACATTATTTTATATTCCACGGTCTCAAAACATTTAAGAGAAATAGGGCTGGTTGACGTTAATGCCGGTTGACATTAACAGATTTTGCAAATGACAGTTATTTTAGCCTACTTAGGATTAGATCATTGGTTTTTAAAAAGTTTTCAACAAACATTTATTGAGGCACTAAGCTAAGTGCTAGAAATATAAAAAGGAATAAAACAGTCCTCTCCTCAAAGAGGGTCATTAAGTAAACAGTGGAGACCACCACTTGAAAGATTATAACTACAGAGAACTCCCTGGCGGTCCCGTGATTAGGACCAGGCGCTTTCACTGCCGTGGCCCCGGGTTCGATCCCTGATCAAGGAACTAAGATCCCACAGGCTGAGCAGTGTGGCCAAAAAAAAAAAAAAGATAACTACTACATGTAATTATAACTATAAGACAGTGTAGTAACCACAGCTGTCAAAGTATACTCAATGACTTTCTTGTTGTGAATTATATAGAGTTCTAGTGTTCTAAAATATCTTGTACTTTGGATTGTTAATCAAAATAAAGAAATCTGAGGCTGAAAAACTGGAAAAGAGGCCAAGACGTCATGATCCGAAAGTGATAAAACTGCATATCTGAAAACCCTGAGAATCAACTAAAAAACTATTATAAGCAATGAGAATATAATAAGGTGGTTGCATTTAAAATTAATATACAGAAATAATTAACCTTCTCATATACAAACAACCAGTCAGAAATACCCAGAAGAGACCCCACTTACAAAAAAAAATTTTTTTAAGATAAAATAGCTAGGTATAAATTTAACTATAGCTACATAAAACTTAAAGAAAACTTTAGAACACCACTGAGGAACACAAAAGGTAATTTGAACAAATGGAAAGTCAAAGCACATTCTTGGAGAGGACGATGACTCTACGTCATAAATATGTCTGTTCTCTCTAAATTAATCTCTGAATTTAATCCAGTCACCACCACCCCGATTTAATTAGCAAGCTGATCTACTAATGACATATGCCATTGGGAGACAAACTCAGAGTAGGTGGGGTGGGAGATGCATAGAGGCCCCTAAGATAGTGCTCAGTTTGTTAATTTCATTACAGTTGACCCTTGAACAATGTGGGCACCTACCCTACTGCAGTCAAAAATCTGCATGTAATTTATAGTTGGCTCTCTACATCCATGGATTCAACCAACCTCAGATTGTGTAGCACGGTAGCATTTACTATTGAAAAAAATCCATGTATACGTGGACCCACACATGGGTTCAAACCCATGTTGTTCAAGGGTCAACTGTATTCTGTGGCTGGTTCTGCGATGTGCTAGTAAGAACATAGAGGCTTGGCAGCGATCCACACTAATAATTATACACCAAGGGCATTGCCATGGGACTAAGGTAAGAGAGAGAGGCATGCAAGGGATTGGAGGGCATTGAGAGACTGCAGTCCTTTTTAGTAAAAATGCTAAGAAGGAAAGAAAAGCCAGAATCCCACAGGAAAGGAGCAACGCAAGGCAGGTGGCTCCATCACAGACTGGATTCTAAACCCAGGCTCGCTCGCTCTCTATTTATGTGTTTGTCCTTGAAGAAGTTGCACAACCTTTCAGATCTTCAGTTTCCTCATTTGTAAAACAGAGATGTAGCAGTGCCTTCTGCACAGAATTCTCACTGGGATGAAAGGTTATAAAGCATCTAAGTGTCTGGCCCAATCCCAGGCACATAGTGTCTGCTCAATAAGCGCTGGGATTTTGTATTACTATTACTTTTCTCTCTTGTTTTAAAAGTAGCGTGATGGTGCAATGGGGGACATTGGTGGGGCATTTCCTCTTTCACAAGCAGCAAATAACAGCATGAAACCACACTTCAGGGGTAGACATTCCTCGCAGATATCCTGAGAAAATGGAAGTTAGACCCCAAGGCCGTGACCGAAACCAAGACTTGGGTGTCTGAAGACCATCTATTTCGCACCCTGTCTCTCTAATCTGAAGCCAGCAGAAGTGAAGGCATCTTAGTGACTTATAACAACCATCTGCATAGGGGACAAAGGTGCTTTCTGCTCTGGTGGGAGGAAGAATTAGTGAGCTATTTTGTATTGCAAACCTCGCAGTCAGAATGTCAGAACTGGCTCCTTGCCTTGTGCCTGAATGGCCACCAATAACCCATTTTAATGGATTAAATCCATTATATTTAATCCCCCTTAAATTCTTAAAAGCTGCTTCAATGACGGTGAGGGTTTGGGGGGCAACTTTTGAGCCTTAAATATGCACAAATAAATTAGGTGGCTATTTAATATTGGGCTTGTTAGTCTGTATTTATAATACAACTGATAGAATAGATACATTAT
Source organism: Delphinapterus leucas (assembly GCF_059928025.1). Lineage (NCBI taxonomy): Eukaryota > Metazoa > Chordata > Mammalia > Artiodactyla > Monodontidae > Delphinapterus > Delphinapterus leucas. The sequence continues at coordinate 25,875,269 of NC_143138.1, forward strand.
TTACAGTGTCCTGTGGATTCAATTTTGTAAGATTTATGAGATGGTGGATGTGTTTGTACTTGAGTTAAATTAGAAATAGTGGTCATCATCTATCATGTAAACTTAATTTAAATCTCAAGGCTGTGCTTTCCCATTTTTTATAGCCAAGTATGCCTTTATCCCTCAAGATTATGCCAAGGTCACCACATTATGTCCTGGTTCAGCCAGGATATTTCACTTCCACTAGGTGGTCCACATGGAAGACTACTGAATCTAAATGTCATCAGGGATGTCTGTTCTGCAGTGTGGTTTCTTAGCCTGGTTTTTGTACTCTGGAAAAGTCTATGAATTTCCCAATATTTAAAAAATAAATCCCTTTTGTGCTTAAAGTAGCCAGAGTTGGCTACTGTTGCTTACTACAGAGAATCCTGACTGATGCATACTTCTCATCCATCAGGTTTTTCATGTAGAATGTGAGTAGTGTTAATTAAACATTACTAACCCTAAGTTGGTATTCAAATGTTAAGTAGGTTGTCTAATTATCTTTCTTGCAAATAATTACCAAGAAAATTACTGCACATTTAAAAATGAAATTAGGCCACTTTGTTTCTTTCTTCTTCTATTTTCTTTCAAAGAAATCTTCAGGTATTAAAATAGGAAAAACTAATGTTTTTTTTTTTTTTTTTTTTTTTGGCCGTGCCACGCGGCTTATGAGATCTTAGTTCCCCAACCGGTGATTGAACCCGGGCCCTCCACAGTGAAAGTGCTGAGTCCTAACCACTGAACCAACCACTGGACCACCAGGGAATTCCCAAAATAATGTCTCTGAGTGAGCTGGAAAGTCACTGGTTTTTTAAAAACAACTGTAAAGTATTTTGGTAATAAAAATATTACAATACCTTGAACACCATGGATGCTGAAATTCTGATTAATGAAAGAAGTATTATTTTTAAAAAACTTTTAAGAAGCTTTGATTTTCTAGGGAAAAGATGATAAAAATATAAGCTATTCTTATGTAAAGATGTTACAATAGACATATAAAGGACTTAGACACATATCCATACCCAGCTGCAAGAGAGAGCATGAAAAGTAGTCTTTATTCCTAGTGGCCATGTAATCAGTGATCACTGAGAGTTTGCTATATGGACCAAGGGGAGGATGGACATGTGGGTCTCTGCCACAAGGGTTTCTTCCACATCAAAAAATACAAACAACATTGTCATTTTTAACAAATGCATGGACATTGATATTTCACATTCTCCTTTAATTCAATGTCATTTTAGTATCAGCTTTATGTTTTACATGGAGTAAGAATTTTTCTCACCTCATTAAAGCTTTGTTTCAAAGAGAAACTTAAGGAACTAGACAAGATGAGGAAATATATGGAGATGCTCAGTCACAGAAGCCAGTGGTCAATCCAGCGGCTGCCAGAGCCTCTCTATAATTAGTGATTAGTGTCCAGTGGGCAGGTGATGCTGTATCAGGCAGCATGAGGCACATGGCAGCAATATTTGGGCAAGAAACACAAAATACAGTCCTGACTCTCTCCCTCTATTTTCCATCTATGCAACAAGGATTGAGAAATTATCTCTTGATTTAGAGAGAAAAAATGTAAACTCATGCTCTAATTACCTCAGACACTTGATGATAAAAAAGATAAAATAAATCCATGGTTCAAATTGTGCTGAAGTTTCAAAGGAAATATGTGCTTGTTTTTTCACATTTTTTCCAGTTAAAGATTATTTAGTGTATTTATGTCAGAGTATCTGTGCTTTCTCATCTATGTCCGCTATGGTTCAAACCTTGAATGCTTAGAATTTAATAAGGTGTAGTGGTGGCTATAAAGGAATAAAAAGTAGGATCCCTGCTGTTGAGGAGCCCTTAGAATGTCAGCCATGGAAAAGGGGTCTGTTAGCTGATCTCCCCAAACCTTGTCTCTGTTCTTTGCCCAGTTCACCATCGACCTTGCACTGCATCTCCCACTGCTTTCATCATGTTTTCTCTTAGAATGGCTTTCAAGCCCCTCCACAGTATGGTCTAAACCTTCCTACCCAAGTTGGCCTTTCACCATTTCCAAGGGAGAAAGAGGCAGGCAGGCTAGTGTTTCAACTGTTCTGAGACCAGCAAACCTATCTTTACAGCCCAGGCTTCTCATGGTGCTGCCCCAACTCAGAATGCAGCCCCCTCCTCCATCTACCCAAATCCTGTCCATCTCTCCTCTTCCTTGAAACTCTCTCAACTCCTCCCTTATATATACATGTCTCTTTTCTGGTTTCCTCTTTTTTTTTTTTTTAAAGACTTTAATTTTTTAGAACAGTTTCAGGTTCACAGCAAAATTGAGAAGAAGGTACAGAGATTTCTCATATACCTCCTACCTCCACTCATGCATAGCCTCCTCCATTACCAACATCCCCCACCAGGGTGGTACCTTTGTTACAAGTGATGAACTTATGTTGACACATCATAATCACATCATTCACAGTTTACATTAGGGTTCACTCCTGGTGTTGTACATTCTATGGGCTTAGAAAAAAATGCAATGACATGCGTCCACCATTATAGTACCATAGAGACTATATAGAGTCTTGTTATTTCCTTTTAATTCTAGGCATTTTTGCATTACCATTTAACTGCTTTAGGAGTATATGCCTTTCCACTCTCATTTATTAAACAAATGCTTAAGGAACACTTATTGTCTGCCAGACACCATGACTGGAACTGGACATACAACAGTGAACAAAAGAGGGCCAGTCTCTACCCTCCTAGAGGTTAAAAGTCAATGAGGCAAGATAGACTATAAACAAGCAAACAAACAAACATAAAGTAATTTCAAATAATAAGTGCTGCAAAGGCAAAACAAAAAATCCCCCAAACTTTAGGGAGTTATGAAAGAGTAATGGTGGTGGTGGTGGACCTAAATTAGATGGTGTGGAGGGTGAAGGCAGGGTGTGGCCAGGGAAGTTCTCTGAGGAAGTGACATTTAAACAGGTAACTGAAGGGTGGATAGGAGTCAGGCAGCCAGAAGAAAGATGGCAGGAAGACTATTCTAAGGAACAGCATCTGCAAAGTCCTAAGGTAGGAAAGAAGGAGCTCAGGGAATTTGAGGAACTGAAAGACGCTGGGGAGGCAAAGGAAAGATGGGAAAGATAAAGCCCACTTCCTACCAACTAGACCTTCAACACCATAAGCCAGGGGACCCCTTTTTACCTTTTGTCTATCACCCTTCACTCCACCCTGAGTACTGAGCACAGTACTTATCACACAGTAGGTACACCAACACATTGAAGGACTGGACTACCTATTGATTTATAGTCTTACTGAGACATCGAGAGTGACACAGGAAATTATAAGAAAGTATGAAATAATGCATAATCAAGCAGAGTTGTTTTAAGACTCTGGTAGGTCCCAGGCACTCCTATTCTCAGAGGCCCTACTACCCTACATCACTCAAAACATGTTAAAATGAACCTACAATTTACATCAAACATTGTTTATATGTTGCCACCTAAGACTAGAGTTGAATTGAAGTTGCTTTTCATAATGTTAAATTTGTGGACATTTAAAGACACATATATTAATTTTGATTTTGCAAGTTTTTTTAAGTCAACTTTTTCCTGGTCTCAAACATTTCTTTAGACCCTAGAAAGAACTGCAGGTCTTGAGCACTTTGTGTAATAGGTTCCAGACCCTGTGATCAAGGGGTAGAACAAACAACAAATGCTACAGGGATTCAGGGAAAGGAGACATCAGTAGGAGCAGGAAGGCTCACATGCTGTAGGAGTGGGAGCAAAACAGGTTCATTACCTGTTTTGTTTTGTTTCACTTTGATACATTTATATCTTGTAATTTGGTGGCTGTTGTAACGGTATTTATCATATTATGTATTTATAGTATAATATTATTATCTATATTCAATACATTAGAGCTCTATGGCTTATTTAGGACTTGTTAGACGTTTGTACCCTTAAACACCATCAATCTTATCTCCCCAACCCCCATTCCCTGATTACCACCATTTTATTCTGTTTTTGTTTCTGTTTTTACAGGTTTGGATTTTTTAGATTCCACATATAAATGGTGTCATACTTGTTCTCTGTCTGACTTGTCACTTAGAACCATGCGCTCAGGGTCCCTATGCTGTCACAAACAGCAGGTAACCTGTGACTTGCCTGACTTACAGCTGTAGCTCCCAGGAGACAGAGGAAGTAAGAGGCACTGCTCATCTGGGCCCAACTTGGACCCCAAAGCAGATAAGTAGGTCAACTGGAAGCACTCAGAGTCAGGTAACCTGTGACTTGCCTGACTTACAGCTGTAGCTCCCAGGAGACAGAGGAAGTAAGAGGCACTGCTCATCTGGGCCCAACTTGGACCCCAAAGCAGATAAGTAGGTCAACTGGAAGCACTCAGAGTCTTGGTAAAAAGTAACCATGTCTTTTTAAAGTTTGGAGTACCCAAGAACAGACACAGATTTTTTTTTTTTTTTTTTTTTGGTGGTACGCGGGCCTCTCACTGCTGTGGCCCCTCCCGCCGCGGAGCACAGGCTCCGTACGCGCAGGCCCAGCGGCCATGGCCCACGGGCCCAGCCGCTCCGCGGCACGCGGGATCCCCCCGGACCGGGGCACGAACACGCGTCCCCTGCATCGGCAGGCGGACCCCCAACCACTGCGCCACCAGGGAAGCCCCAGACACAGATTTTATAAAGGCAAACGTCAAACCATTCAGGAAAAAAAACATAGGTCTGATTAGCTGGCCAGAGACACTAAACAGGAGGATGTGTCCAGAGGGTAAGAGAACAGTCACAACCCAACATGAAGATACAATGGACAATGGGAAGGACAGGAAGCTGCGAGCCGAGAGACTGACAGGCTGAAATGCAAGTTCTTAATTGAGGTCAGGTTTGAAAAAGGAGGGCATGAATGCAGCAAAAGTGTCTGAGTCTGTCTGGACTGTTCAGACTGTGCCAGAACAAAATACACAGACTGAGTGACTTAAACAACAGATATTTATCTCTTACATTCTGGACACTGAGAAGTCCAAGATCAAGGTGTCAGCAAAGGTAAGCTTCATTCTGAGACCTCCTTTCTTGACTTTTGACTTGTAGGTGAGCACCATCTTGCTGAGTGTTCACAGGACCTCTTCTTTGTGGACACGGGGCGGGGGGAAGGGGGAGGGGGAGGGGAGGGGGAGGGGAGGGGGCGGGGGAAGGGGGAGGGGAGGGAAGGGGGAGGGGAGGGGAGGGGGAGGGGGAGGGGAGGGGAGGGGGAGGGGAGGGGAGGGGGAGGGGGAGGGGAGGGGAGGGGAGGGGGAGGGGGAGGGGAGGGGAGGGGAGGGGGAGGGGGAGGGGAGGGGAGGGGAGGGGGAGGGGGAGGGGAGGGGAGGGGAGGGGGAGGGGGAGGGGAGGGGAGGGGAGGGGGAGGGGGAGGGGAGGGGAGGGGGAGGGGGAGGGGAGGGGGAGGGGGAGGGGAGGGGAGGGGAGGGGGAGGGGAGGGGGAGGGGAGGGGAGGGGAGGGGAGGGGGAGGGGAGGGGAGGGGGAGGGGAGGGGAGGGGGAGGGAGAGCTCTTTTGTGCCTCTCCTTTTTTTTTGAATTTTTGAATTTTTTTATACAGCAGGTTCTTATTAGTCATCAATTTTATACATATCAATTCCAATCTCCCAATTTATCACCCCACCCCACCCTGCCTCCCGCCACTCTCCCTCCTTGGTGTCCATACGTTTGTTCTCTACATCTGTGTCTCTTATTTCTGCCCTGCAAACTGGCTCATCTGTACCATTTTTCTAGGTTCCACATATATGCGTTAATATATGATATTTGTTTTTCTCCTTCTGACTTACTTCACTTTGTATGACAGTCTCTAGAACCATCCACATCTCTACAAATGACCCAATTTTATTCCTTTTTATGGCTGAGTAATATTCCATTGTATATGTGTACCACATCTTCTTTATCTATTCATCTGTCGATGGGCATTTAGGTTGCTTCCATAACCTGACTACTGTAAATATTGCTGCAGTGAACATTGGGGTGCATGTGTCTTTTTGAATTATGGTTTTCTCTGGGTATATGTCCAGTAGTGGGATTGCTGGGTCATATGGTAATTCTATTTTTCGTTTTTTAAGTAATCTCCATACTGTTCTCCATAGAGGCTGTATCAATTTACATTCCCACCAACAGTGCAAGAGGGTTCACTTTTCTCCACACTCTCTCCAGCATTTGTTGTTTGTAGATTTTCTGATGATGGCCATTCTGACTGGTGTGAGGTGATACCTCATTGTAGTTTTGATTTGCATTTCTCTAATGATTAGTGATGCTGAGCATCCTTTCATGTGTTTGTTGGCAATCTGTATATCTTCTTTGGAGAAATGTCTATTTAGGTCTTCTGCCCATCTTTGGATTGGGTTGTTTGTTTTTTTAATATTGAGAGGCATGAGCTGTTTATATATTTTGGAGATTAATCCTTTATCCGTTGATTCATTTGCAAATATTTTCTCCCCTTCTGAGGGTTGTCTTTTCATCTTGTTTGTAGTTTCCTTTGCTTTGCAAAAGCTTTTAAGTTTCATTAGGTCCCATTTGTTTATTTTTGTTTTTATTTCCATTACTCTAGGAGGTGGATCAAAAAAGATCTTGCTGTGATTTATGTCAAAGAGTGTTCTTCCTATGTTTTTCTCTGAGAGTTTTATAGTGTCCGGTCTTACATTTAGGTCTCTAATCCATTTTGAGTTTATTTTTGTGTATGGTGTTAGGGAGTAGTCTAATTTCATTCTTTTTTTTTTTTTTTTTTGCGGTACGCGGGCCTCTCACTGTTGTGGCCTCTCCCGTTGCGGAGCACAGGCTCCAGACGCGCAGGCCCAGCGGCCATGGCTCACGGGCCCAGCCACTCTGCGGCATGTGGGATCTTCCTGCACTGGGGCACAAACCCATGTCCCCTGCATCGGCAGGCGGACTCTCAACCACTGCGCCACCAGGGAAGCCCTAATTTCATTCTTTTACATGTAGCTGTCCAGTTCCCCCAGCACCACTTATTGAAGAGGCTGTCTTTTCTCTATTGTATATCCTTGCCTCCTTTGTCATAGATTAGTTGACCATAGGTTCATGGCTTTATCTCTGGGCTTTCTATCCTGTTCCATAGATCTATATTTCTGTTTTTGTGCCAGTACCATATTGTCTTGATTACTGTAGCTTTGTAGTATAGTCTGAAGTCAGGGTGTCTCCATTTTTTCCCCTCAAGACTGCTTTGGCTATTTGGGGTCTTTTATGTCTCCATACAAATTTTAAGATTTTTTGTTCTAGTTCTGTAAAAAATGCCATTGGTTATTTGATAGGGATTTCATTGAATCTGTAGATTGCTTTGGGTAGTATAGTCATTTTCACAATATTGATTCTTCCAATCCAAGAACATTCTTCCAATCCGTTTATTTCTGCTCTGATCTTTATGATTTCTTTCCTTCTACTAACTTTAGGTTTTGTTTGTTCTTCTTTCCCTAGTTCCTTTAGGTGTAAGGTTAGATTGTTTATTTGAGATTTTTCTTGTTTCTTGAGGTAGGCTTGTATTGCTATAAACTTCCCTCTTAGAACTGCTTTTGCTGCATCCCATAGGTTTTGGATCATTGTGTTTCGTTGTCATTGGTCTCTAGGTATTTTTTGATTTCCTCTTTGATTTTTCAGTGATCTCTTGGTTATTTAGTAATGTATTGTTTAGCCTCCATGTGTTTGTGTTTTTTACGTTTTTTCCCCTGTAACTGATTTCTAATCTCATAGTGTTGTGGTCAGAAAAGATGCTTGATATGATTTCAGTTTTCTTAAATTTACTGAGGCTTGCTTTGTGACCCAAGAAGTGATCTTCTTGGGTCACAAAGAAGAACATTCTGGAGAATATTCTGTGTGCACTTGAGAAGAAAGTGTAATCTGCTGTTTTTGGATGGAATGTCCTATAAATATCAATTAAATCTATCTGGTCTATTGTGTTAAAGCTTGTGTTTCCTTATTAATTTTCTGTTTGGATGATATGTCCATTTGTGTAAATGAGGTGTTAAAGTCCCCCACTATTATTGTGTTACTGTCAGTTTCCTCTTTTATAGCTGTTAGCAGTTGCCTTATGTATTGGGGTGCTCCTATGTTGGGTGCATATATATTTATAATTGTTATATATTCTTCTTGGATTGATCCCTGGATCATTATATAGTGTCCTTCCTTGTCTCTTGTAACATTCTTTATTTTAAAGTCCATTTTATCTGATATGAGTATTGCTACTCCAGCTTTCTTTTGATTTCCATTTGCATGGAATCTCTTTTTCCATCCCCTCACTTTCAGTCTGTATGTGTCCCTAGGTCTGAAGTGGGTCTCTTGTAGACAGCATATATATGGGTCTTGTTTTTGTATCCATTCAGCGAACCTGTGTCTTTTGGTTGGAGCATTTAATCCATTCACGTTTAAGGTAATTATCGATATATATGTTCCTATGACCATTTTCTTAATTGTTTTGGGTTTGTTTTTGTAGGTCCTTTTCTTCTCTTGTGTTTCCCACTTAGAGAAGTTCCTTTAGCATTTGTTGTAGAGCTCGTTTGGTGGTGCTGAATTCTCTTAACTTTTGCTTGTCTGTAAAGCTTTTGATTTCCCAATCGAATCTGAATGAGATCCTTGCCTGGTAGAGTAATCTTGGTTGTAGTTTCTTCCCTTTCATCACTTTAAGTATATCATGCCACTCCCTTCTGGCTTGTAGAGTTTCTGCTGAGAAATCAGCTGTTAACCTTATGGGAGTTCCCTTGTATGTTATTTGTCGTTTTTCCCTTGTTGCTTTCAATAATTCTTCTTTGTCTTTAATTTTTCTCAATTTGATTACTATGTGTCTCAGCATGTTTCTCCTTGGGTTTATCCTGCCTGGGACTCTCTGCACTTCCTGGACTTGGGTGGCTATTTCCTTGCCCATGTTAGGGAAGTTTTCAACTATAATCTCTTCAAATATTTTCTTGGGTACTTTCTCTCTCTTCTCCTTCTGGGACCCCTATAATGTGAATGTTGTTGTGTTTAATGTTGTCCCAGAGGTCTCTTAGGCTGTCTTCATTACTTTTCATTCTTTTTTCTTTGTTCTGAAGCAGTGAATTCCACCATTCTGTCTTCCAGGTCACTTATCCGTTCTTCTGCCTCACTTATTCTGCTATTGATTCCTTCTAGTGTAGTTTTCATTTCAGTTATTGTATTGTTCATCTGTTTGTTTGTTCTTTAATTCTTCTAGGTGTTTGTTCTTTAATTCTTTTAGGCCTTTGTTAAACATTTATTGCATCTTCTTGATCTTTGCCTCCATTCTTTTTTGAAGGTCCTAGATTATCTTCACTATCATTATTCTGAATTCTTTTTCTGGAAGGTTTCCTATCTCCACTCATTTAGTTGTTTTTGTGGAGTTTTATCTTGTTCCTTCATCTGGTACACAGCCTCTGCCTTTTCATCTTGTCTACCTTTCTGTGAATGTGGTTTTTGTTCCACAGGCTGCAGGACTGCAGTTCTTCTTGCTTCTGCTGTCTGCCCTCTGGTGGATGAGTCTATCTTAAGAGGCTTGTGCAAGTTTCCTGATGGGAGGGACTGGTGGTGGGTAGAGCTGGGTGTTGCTCTGGTGGGCAGAGCTCAATATAACTTTAATCTGCTTGTCTGCTGATGGGTGGGGCTGGGTTCCCTCCCTGTTGGTTGTTTGGCCTGAAGCGACCCAGCACTGGAGCCTACCTGGCTCTTTGGTGGGGCTAATGGCGGACTCTGGGAGGGCTCACGCCAAGGAGTACTTCCCAGAACTTCTGCTGCCAGTGTCCTTGTCCTCATAATGAGCCACAGCCACCCCCCGCCTCTGCAGCAGACCCTCCAACACTAGCAGGTAGGTCTGGTTCTGTCTCCTATGGGGTCACTGCTCCTTACCCTGGGTCCCGATGCACACACTACTTTGTGTGTGCCCTCCAAGAATGGAGTCTCTGTTTCCCCCAATCCTGTTGAAGTCCTACAATCAAGTCCCACTAGCCTTCAAAGTCTGATTCTCTAGGAATTCCTCCTCCCGTTGCCGGACCCCCAGGTTGGGAAGCCTGACGTGGGGCTCAGAACCTTCACTCCAGTGGGTGGACTTTTGTGGTATAATTGTTCTCCAGTTTGTGAGCCACCCACCCAGCAGTTATGGGATTTGATTTTATTGTGATTGTGCCCCTCCTACCGTCTCATGGTAGCTTCTCCTTTGTCTTTGGATGTGGGGTATCTTTTTTGGTGAGTTCCAGTGTCTTCCTGTCGATGATTGTTCATCAGTTAGTTGTGATTCTGGTGCTCTTGCAAGAGGGAGTGAGCACACTTCCTTCTACTCCGTCATCTTGAACCAATCTCTGTGCCTCTTCTTATAAGGGCATTAATCCTATTGTGAGGGCCCCACCCTCATGACCTCATCTAACCCTAAATACCACCCAAAGGCCCATCTCTAAATACTATCATATTGTGGGTTAAAGCTTCAACAAAAGAAATTGGGGGGGACATCATCCAGTTTATAGCAAAAGTATATACCTAAAAGAGGGACAAGACTTGAAAAAAATAATTTTTTTTTCTCCTAAAGCAGTGTAATAGTGCAGAAAAGGGCAAGGGCTTCAGAGTCAGACAGACCTGGACTGAACCCCATTTACTAACCATGTAACCTTGGAGAAGTTACCTAACATCTCTAGGCCTCAGTTTCCATGGCTGTAAAATGGAGATAAGTGGGCGTGCATTATAGGATTTTTGTAAGAATTAACGAGGTAGAGAATTTAGAGTACCTGGACCAGAGAAAAGGGCTTTTCCAGGTTTTGATGGAGCACGGAAGGTACAGATATGTTGCTCAAGTGCATAAGTTGTGATGGTAATGGGTGATGGAAAGCAGCCGTTTAATGCTGAAATGTTTCATGAATACTGGTCTCACTGAGTGGGAGGAAGGTCTGGGCAATTTCTCCAGAACCTTCCAGCTCTGAAGTCCCATGAATTCACATAAATTCACACATTGATGAGGAAGCAGATATATTCACCTCATCTGCTTTGTTGTTGCTATCCATTCTTACAAATACTTTCTCATTCATTCTTCACTGTTATCTGACAACCTAATAATAATAGCAGCTATTATTAGTTCTATTTTACAAATGGGCAAACTGAAGCTCAGAGAATTGGATCACTGAGCCCAAGATCGTATTGCTAGAAAATGACAGGATATGGATTTGCATCCAGCACCTCCTGGCTCCCACCTCAGAACACCAGCTTACCTGCTCTAACTTTTGTGATGTTGGATACACATCATACAGATATCAGTAGGAAGATACTGAAGCACGAAATGAATGGGATATTGTAAGAGAATGCATGCCTGCCTTTAAATGAGCTGTCTCCAAGCTTGGACCAATTCCAGCTGGGGTACCAATAGAATTTATATATGAGAAGATTGTTGGCAGGTGTCCAGGGACTATGGAGCCAGGGAGGGGTGCCAGAGGACTGTTGATGGGTACACACTGTTCCAGTTTGGGAAAAGGGGAAGAAAGTTGATTCTTCAGACTGTAGGAGCCAGTCCTGGCCAAAGTTCTTGAAGGGCAATATGTGGACATCAAAAGGGGGAAGGAAATCATTACTAGGTGCCAGCAAGTTTTCCCTGAGAAGACATTATTCCACATGAATCTTGCTGGAATGGTTTTTTGATAGGGTAAAAGACTGGTATGTTTTTATTTAGACAATGTCTTTTGCTTATTATAATCAGCAAGTTAGAAATGTGTAGACTGGAGGACATGGATTCATAGCAAATTGAAAATCAATTTTTTTCAAATTAATAAAGAATTTAAAATTTCCTCATTTCCAGGAAACATATAATTTTTTGGTTATCTACTTTAAAAAATTGAGACAATTGTAGATTTACATGCAGTTGTAAGAAATAAAACAGAGAGCTCCTCTGTACACTGTCCAATTTCCCCCAGTAGTTAAATTTTGCAAAATTATAGTACTATTTTACAATCAGATTATTGACACCGCTGATCTGATTCTCATTTCCCCAGTTTTACTTGTACTCATTTGTGTGTGTGTGTGTGTGTGTGTATTAAAATCTATACAATTTTATCACCCATGCAGTATTGCCTATCCACCACCACAATCAAGGTACTGAATAGCTCCATGTGAAAAATAATTTTTAATGGAGATGGAATTTTAAGTAAACCTTGAAGGACAAAGGAGAGAAAAGAATATTTCAGAAGAAAGAAGAGTGAAAAAAAAATCAGAGACATGGATGAATTTTGGATGTGGGGGAGGGCACTAGGTCTTTTAAAGGGAGGAATGGCTAATGAGAGAAGAGATAACCAGGTTAGTTAGATAAGATGCATAGCTACATTATAAATGGCCTGAATATCAGGGATCATATTGCTTGTATTTAAAAACAGGGAATTCCCTGTTGTTCCAGTGGTTAGGACTTGGTGCTTTCAATGCCATGGTCTGGCTTCAATCCCTGGTCAGGGAACTAAGATCTTGCAAGCCACGTGGCGTGGCCCCAAAAAGTAAAAATAAAAATAGTATACCTGCTAATCAGTGTTTTTGCACTTGCTGCTCCCTTTGCACAAAACACTCTTCTCCACAGATACTCAGGTCTAGCTCCATCTCATTATTCAGGTCTCAACTTAAAGGTCACCTCCACAGGGGAGGCTTCCCTGATCCCCCATCCTAGAGTGCCCAGCCTGCTCACTCTGCTCCACCTCCCTGCTTTATTTCTTTCATAGAACCTACTATTTTAAAAAAATCTTATGTATGTGTTTAATTACTTGTTTATTATTTCTTTTCCCCCCATAGCATTTATGCTTTATGAGAAAAGAAATCTTGACTGTTTTGCTTACAGCTGTATCTGACTGCCAAGCACAGCATCACTACACAGTAGGTGCTTAATAGTTGTGGAATGAATAAACAGGCTGCCTGTAGAAGTTGTGGCATATACAGCTTTGAAGCTTCCTTGGCCTTGTATCCCTCTTCCTATTTTTCCTTCCTATTCTCTCTTTGTGGGTTCCGAATGCACAAATATAAAATGGAGGCGACCATCATTACTCCTCTGTAGGCTTCCCAAATTTCACTTCAAACCATACAAAAAGCAGGTGCTGAGTAGTAAGAGGATAGAAGGGTATTACTTGTTAATATGTGATCATGCCCCATAAAAGGCCATTCATTGATTTACAGATTTTGTGCCCATACTAAGTACTAGGCAGCAGCCAGAGAGACACTACCTTCAAAGAGCTCAGAGCCTAGCATGGGAGAGAGGTGTGGAAAGGGAATGTTGCCTGCCATTCCAGTAAACAATGAATGTTGCCCACAATCAAGCCATCAGCCACTGCAGCTGACCCTGAGGGTGTGTCCTTTAGGGAATTCAGCATGGAGAAAAACAGGATACTGGCCCTACAAAGTTAAGATGAATATCAAAGGAATAATTTCAATGAGCCCAGGCTCTTGCATCTTCCCATATGTAGAAAAGCACTAAAATCATTAATTTGAGATTTCTGTTTTTTTGTATTTAGCAGTGATCTTTTGATGCTTTTTTTTTTTCTTTTTTCAACAAAAACTGTATATCCAGGCTCCTCCCTCACCTCTTTGGAGCAGATCCTCAGAGTATCTGAGAGGCTGTCTCCCAGGCTATAGTCCTCAGTCAGGTCCCTGACTAAAACTTAACTTGAAACTCTTAGGTTGTGTTTTTCTTCAGTCAACACAGGTATGTAAATTTACAGTGATCACGAAAAGTGCAACAATGGAGGCATGAACTAGGTGCAGCACTGCAGCCACTTAACATCTGAGTCAGAAAAGGATTCATAGAGGAGGAACCACTGAGATTAGGACTGGAAATAAGAGTAGGTATTTACCAGGTAATCAATCAGAATGAGGGCAGCTTTACATATTCCTAAAGATAACTCTATCCCTCTCACCACCATTTTTCTTTTCTTTCTTTCTCCTTTTCTCTCCCCCCCACCCCCATTTCTCCTTTCCTTACTTCCTATCATTTAATAGTTTCTGAGCATCTATATCTCTCTGGAGAGATACAAAAAGGCAGACTCAGTTCCCTGACCTCCGGATGTTCCAAGGCACAGACACCAGAGCTCCCAATCTGGAATCACACCCCACGTTCAAATCCCAGCTCCACCAGTGCTCACTAGCTTTGTGACATATGAAAGGAACTTGACCTCTCTAGGCATCAGCTTCCTCATCCACAAAATGGGGATATGAACAGCACTAACCTCACGGTTCCTTGTGTATGGTAAATAGTCAATAAATAGAGCTGTAATTATTATTATTTTCAATAAACTGTTAAAAGTCATGGGACTAGAAGAGGGAAAGAATGAAGCACAGGATACCAATGTTAATCACAACCATATCCTCTCATATGTCGTCTGATAGTCTTTTATCAACTCCTTTTCGTCTATGTTGATGAAGTAAAATTTGTTTAACTGTCTATGACCATATTCACTTCCTTTTCTCATCACTCAGTTTCCATACATTTTATATCAACTGATGGCTTCAACCTGGCTTCCCAAAATATTTTCTCATGATTTGGGAGAGGCAGGTCAAGGTACCAAAGAGTCCCTGGGAGGTATGAGAGTAGGCTAAGTGCAGAAGATGAAGGTCAGCCTTCTGGGGAGGAGTGTTCCCAGGGAGCAGAGGAGTAGGGCAGAGGCCCACACTCAAATGCTCGCAGAGACCTGGCAGGAAGCAATGTGTGCATCTGGCTGCAGATGCAGTAAGGACTGCATCTAACATATCTAATAACTGTCTTTTGCTAATATGTGGGGAATAAAGGTCCAGTGTTGATGGAAAGAATGAATCTTTCTTTCCCCCCAAAGTTGAACATCTAGATTTTTATAAGAAATCTAATATTTTAAGGTTAGCAACTAATTTTTAAAAATTAAAAGATGGGCTTCCCTGGTGGCGCAGTGGTTGAGAGTCCGCCTGCCGATGCAGGGGACACGGGTTCGTGCCCCGGTCCAGGAAGATCCCACATGCCGCGGAGCGGCTGGGCCCGTGAGCCATGGCCACTGAGCCTGCGCGTCCAGAGCCTGTGCTCCGCAACGGGAGAGGCCACGACAGTGAGAGGCCCGCGTTCCGCAAAAAAAAAAATTAAAAGAAAACAAGTCTACAGGCATGTTGGAGACAGGAGGTAAGAGGGCAGGGCACAACCTTTAAAAGAATGACATAGCTATTGAGGATATGACATAAAGTGGTTTGAACCCATTAGGCCCAAGATGGTGGCAAGATTCAACTTCCAGTAGACCTTGAGCCTCATTATACACTCGTAATATATTAACATGCTAAATGACACACCCACAGGCACCACGATGGTTCTGAGGCCAACCATAAAAGGCCAAAAAATGGGTGGTGATCCAGTTCCTAGAAATCTCTACCCCTCCCTCCCAAATAGTTAGAATAATCCTCCTACTCATTAGCCTATGGACTAACTATCCCGTATTTCTTTGGGGTCGCTCTCGCCTTGAGAAGGACCACATTCTGTCTATAGAATGTGTATCTCTGATTTCACTTTACTGTGGCTCTGCTCTTGAACTCTTTCCTGCCTGAAGCCAAGGACCTCACTTGACGGCCTGTTCCAGGGACTCATTTGAGACCTGGGGCATGACCATCCTCTTGCACCCTATTTTCCTGCAACCTCTTTACAAAGGTTATTAATAAATTTATTTCTTACCTATCACTTTGCCTCTCACTGAGTTCCTTCTGTGCCGAGACATGAAGTCCTGAGACAAGCTGTGTGGTTTCAGTTGGAAGACTGTGGGTTCGAGTCCCAACCGAGGTGTGCGGTTTCAGGCTGAGCCCACCAGCCCATGAGCCTGGACTCTGAGACTGTTCAACGTCCCAGGTGCAGACAGCCTCCCAGTCGTCTACACTGGACTCTGGAAGCCACACAGCTGCTTGTAGAAGCAACAGAACTAGAACAGTGCTGACAAAGCCTGAGTAATTTTGTCGTTACAGGTTGAATTTAAGCCTATGTTTCTCCAACAGTCTACGTCCCCTGGTGGCCGACTTCTTTGCACGAAGGACTATCACTTACGTGAATTTTGTTTTGTAGTCGCTCAGGGAAACCTTTACTGCAAAGATAGGAAGTGGGAAGCCAGAACGTGTAGGTTGTTTTGTTTAGGTCTTGGTTTGTTCTTTCCTTGGAGAACTTATTTCTTTCTCTCTCCTCTCCCTGTTCTCTACTTTTCTCATTCTAGCTTTCCCTTGGTGAGCGCCAAGTTCCCAAACTGCAGAATCCAATTCAGGTGGTCCCTGACGGGCGACACCCTCGCCCTGGACCTGTCTCTGAGGATCAACTCTTCTTTGCACGAGGATCTGCTTTCAGCTAAGAGTCTGACTGGAGAAAAGCTGATAAACTCACTTCAAGTGTGAATAGCGGCAAAGTCAGCGGCCCAGGGTTTCGAGGTCTAAGAAGGTACTCGAAGTCATCTGTTCCCTCCTGAGGAGGGTTTTGCTGTTCTTTAACTTCTTTAACGTCAAAGTCAACTTCCCATCCCTGGAATTGCAGGGCCCTCAGTGGGTGGCCAGGACAGACCTCCGGGTGGCCTGGTCGGGGAGAGAGGGCCCCTACTACTGAGGGTAAAGGCCAGCAAATGGGGCAAAAGGAGACAATTGGCGAATTTAGGTAAACGGCAGGAGGGGGTTCCTCTGACTCCTTTTGAAACCTTCCCGTTAACTGTAAATTAAAAAAAGAAACTTTAAAAAAGTGACTCAGGTAGGCCTGTTGGAAGCGAGGAGGTAAACGAAGAATGAGAGGGAGAGAAGAGAACCTGAGGAGGGTCGGAGATAGCGAGGCGAGGGGTGGCGGGGCGTGGAGGGGGAGGGAGGAGGAGCGGGGGATGGGGGTGGGGGGAGGAGGAGGAGCGGTCGGTGGGGGCTGGGGGGGAGGAGGAGTGGGGGGCGGAGGGAGGAGAAGGAGCAGGGTGTGGGGGTGTGGGGAGGAGGAGGAGTGGGGGCGGGGGTCGGGGGGAGTGGGAGGAGTGGGGGCGGGGGGCGGGGGGAGGAGGAGCACAGGGCGGGGGGCAGAGGAGGAGCGGGGGGCAGGGGGCGGGGTGGGAGGTGGAGGAGCGGGGGTGGGGGTACGGGGGGAGGAGGAGGAGCGGGGTGCGGGGGTGCGGGTAGCGGGGGGGTGGGGGGCTGGGGGAGGAGGAGTGGGGGGTGGGGGGCGGGGGGAGGAGGAGGAGTGGGGGGTGGGGGGCGGGAATAGGAGGAGGAGTGGAGGGCGGGGGGGGCGGGGGGAGGA